>NC_053190.1:8127500-8752500 GCF_905163445.1 Pararge aegeria | reverse complement strand
TACTTGATAGAATCTGCCTTCCAAACCGGTGATAGAGTCACTACGTAGACAGGCTAAGTGTTTCAACACTGCTTATATACCTTGCTTGAAAAAAAAGAATTTAGATTTTTTAATGCTTTGAAGCAATCTTCGTCACAATATAGGCCATCTTGTGAGGAGACCGACGAAAAAGTAAACTAAAGATGTAAAATTATTTAATATATATTTTTTTTTAAGTTGCATATTAATTGGGGTTTTCCCTGTAAATATTTATTCTTAGTTTTAAGGCTTCCTGGAGGTAAAAATATTTACCATGGGAACTAGAGGTTAATAAATAATTAATATTCTACGAGAATACTCACATTGCCATCTAATCCCAAAGTAAGCGTAGCTTGTGTTATTGGTACTAAGATAACTGATGAATATTTTTTATGAATAATATACATAAATGCTATTAATATATAGATAAACACCCAGACACTGAAAAACATTCATGTTCATCACACAAATATTGTCCAGTTGTGGGAATCGAACCCACAGCCTTGGCCTCAGAAAGCAGGGTCGCTGCCCACTGCGCCAATCGGCTGGTTAGACAAATGAAATGTCGGGTGCCAGTCAATAAATAAAAATCTATAATTTCCCAGTCCCTATAATATTATAAACATAAAAGTGTGTTGATTGGTATGTGTTCTACGAATAGGTAAAGTAAAAATGTATAAACCCAAGATTGGCATAAATATTTTAACTTACGAAAATTACGAGAGTTTGTCAGTCAGTCCTCCACCGCGGAAATCTTATTTATAGCATAGGTAAGGAAGAATGCATACAGTACACGTGTACTGTATGCATTCTTCCTTACCTACCCGCACGCGCTTCACCCGCACTAGTGACGTCACTAGTGCGGGTGAAGCCGCCGCGGGTATGGCTAGTAATATAAATACAGAAACAAACTACAACTCACTGACTGACTAATAACGAAACGACGCAGTTGTGAGCAACAGTTAGGTATCATTTAACTTATATCTTGTACTATGGGCTCATACTTAGTCGCAAATATGTGTGTAGGTGGGGCAAACCAGGTTACCGGTCCCAGTAAAAACATATTAAACCAATGACCTACCTCGTTGTTGTGTCTGTTGATGAAACGCCAAGGATTAAGAACATGTTGATTATTTGTTTGATTTTGGAACGCCTACATACTTTGTCACTGCCAGCTGAATTCCCGTCGTCATCATCTACAAAAAACCAAAGATTTCATTATTTTTAATTACTAATAAAGATTTTTAATAAATTTCTGTTTACCATCAATCTTAAATGGGCAAAGGGAGAGCTCTATGCCAAGTTTTGTCTGGGCTCAGTAAAATCGTAGATCCGAGGCAGATAAGTATATGAACCCAACATTTGTTGATCGAAGTCTCAGCAAACACAATCAAAGCGACATCACTCATGTGAAGAGAACCTTAAGGGTATAATATTCGCCGAGAATTCGGGCTTTACAAAACTTCTCAATAACCCTCATATGCCCTAAAGGGAATTTTAACGACGATATATTGTAGAGTTTGATGCACGAATGTGTGAGATGAATCTGTAGAAATTTCTTGTTTGCAAATAACTTTTAATTGAATGCTTTCAAAATACTTAAAAGTTCTTAAGGAGGATGACTAAGAAAAGATTTTCCTATTTTAATTAAGTGACGGTAGCTGCCGTCTTATAGATCTTTGTTTATTAAGATGAATATTTAAAATGATAGAAAAATGTTGGATTATGTTAAAAGATGCTGGATTATGCTATTACGATGTAATAATCCAGGATTTGCGCATTCATGTTTGCAACATACCGTTTATTTAGATATATTAAATGCGTACAAGCTCACGAATCAATGATTAAGTAAAACGATTTTCTCAGACTCCTTAGATGGGTATGTTAATTTGAGATTATAAATATTAAATAACATGTGTGTTCAATTTAATCTTAGATAATATATAATATGATAGACGTAAAAGTTTGTAAGGATGTGTATGGATGGTTGTTACTCGGTCACGCAAAAGATTCGGCTGATATTTGGAAGGCAGTTTTTAAACCCGGAAATATTCATGGTTTCCGTGTGATTTCTGAAAAACTTAATTTTCCGGCGATAAGCTATAACTACAGCTAAATCGAAATTATTTTTTTACGAGTTGTTCCCCACGGTTCCCTGTAATGAACAGGACTTGTCACGTAATTGCAATATAAACAATTACCCGAGGTAACACCGCGGAATGCAGTTTGTTTTACGATACAGTTTGAACTACAATTTTTTTTTCGTTACGTTTACACTGTACAGTCGTACTTATAACCGAGGAGAACACCGCCATAAAAATATTACCCTCCTTTTTTAATTGTAGACTTAGTATATGTAATTTTATTTCAGGGTTGCATACATACTGTTTTTTCTGCATCTAAAACATTGTTTTAATTCAAAGCACATGTCTCCTCTTAGAATGAGTGAAAGTTTAGGCCATAGTCCACAACGCTGGCCATTTGCGGATTAGAATAAAACTCTCAGGCATGTATGTTTCCTAGCGATGTTTTCCTGCACCATTGAAGCAGGTGATATTTACTTGCTTAAAATGCAAATAGCTACGAAAAGCTTGCGATGGGCCGAACCCGGAAGCCGAAGCCTATCTGCCGATGGTATCGGTACCGCTTACATATGAAATACAAATACTTAGAAAACTCATTGAAATACAAAACAATGCATAACGCAACTCTAACAATTTGAGTTAACGTGCCTAATTATCAGTAAAATATCAAGTCACGCGGTATCGACCTAAAACTAAGACCAAGAAATTAAGGGGCATTTGACATTGAATGTGGGCGAAGGGCCTAGATACTTTGTTGCCACAATCATTCTCAAAAGCTACTTATTAGTTAATTAATCGAAGAGTTTGTTATTGTATTCGTATTTGTTGGATATAATTAATTGAAGTACCATTCTATACCTATATGTGACATTTTTCATCGCAAGTCTGATGAAAATTGTCGTATGAAAACGTAAGGTACATTACTTGTGACACTCTCGGCTTTCTTAGCGCATTCGCTCATGCGCCTAATACCGCCTCGACTTCAAAATGCAATGTTACGAAACTAGATGCATAAACTACTAAACTTAACCCAATTTTGTTTTTCCTTTACACGCCCAAACCGTTGAACAGATAAAATATGGCAAAGAAACAAATTGCGTTCTGAAACAATTGCGGAAAATGGTTATATTTCCATACATATATTTACACGTCAGTCCTTAAGAGTTTAGGAAGGTATAAATTTTAATACATAGGTATACTCGTAATTACGGCAATTTGTGTAAAGTTTGTTTCAGCTTTTTATACATAAATTGTCTCAATTATTCGTTCTTAGTATAGATATAGCTGAAACTAAAAACTTTAAAAAATGCAACTGGCTACCTAACACAGCTGAAGTGGACGGTCCTGTGATAGATGACTGACGTGGGATGGATGGACAGACAGATATCGTACGCTTATAAGTAACTAGCTGTTGCCCGCAATTTTATACGGAATTATTTTGGATAATTAAAAATCCCGCGTTCATTCCTGGGATAAAATGAAACAATGAACAAAAAACATTGTTTATTTATCTATATCGTTGCTTAGATCTTCAAGTATATAACTAACGTGGGTCCTGATTCTTTATTCAAAATAGGCACATATATGGCACTTTTGATGCGTACATTAATTACATGTTAAATATAACATAGAAGTGAGTTAATGGCTAAAGCTACGAGGGTTCCAAACGCGCCCTGATCTACGAAGAAGCCCACAAACATAGTCGGTTGTTTTTGTTTTGTTATCACTATCTCACACTGTCACTTGAAACTATTAAAGAAGCAACCTTGTTAGAGCAATAATTTACACCCGAGAATTTTTATCGTTGACGTAGTCCTTAATACTATAATAGGACGTTTCTATAAGCTTACGTTTAACATAAACTTTGAACTTTTTCAGAGACATCTCCAAGATATCAACTGGTAGTTTATTGTAAAAGTGTATACAATTAAAGGAAATCTTTAAATGAATTTCTTATGTATAACACAAGCTACGCTTACTTTGGGGCTGGATGGCGACGTGTGTGTTGTCGTAGTATATTTATTTATTATTTATTTATATATTTATCCTATTTCTCTAGCAGTAGTAGGAATATTTGTGACAGAGCTCATCCGGTGAAGTACCTACTCCCGCCATTCTTAGTTCTGCCGCCAAGCATCATTGTTATATTCTGTCTGAAGAATGTGGTGTATGTACAGGCACATGAGACTTCACCTATGCCTCAGTTTGATGGACACAGGGCCACTCGATGCAGGAAGTGTGGAAAGTGGAAATGAATACTTAAAAAAAAGTGTCCAGTAAAAACAGTGGCAACGGTTTGGCATAGTAACGGTAACAAACAAACAAATCCTCCATGTCACGCTATGAGTTCCAAACGCAAAAATTGGGCTCCTTATGGTACATATATCCACCCGATCCTTAAATACCAAGATTCCAGAGAGAGAATATTACACCTAAAGTCGACTACAACCCGTCCATATAAAAGATGCCGTTTTAATTGTGTTTACCGAGACTTCACTGAACAAACTTCCAGCATCTCAATTGCTGGATGTATACGTAATTCCGATCCTTTTTTACTGCCTTGGATATAAATAAGTGAACATTAAACAGCCATAAATGTCACTGTAATTTTAAATTAACTTGCCATTCTTATATAAATGCGAAAGTATGTCTGCTCTTCTTTCACACAAACACCTTTCGTATTTATTATATTAGTAGGAATATAGTTAACGTGAATAATATAAGGGAAAGGAAGTGGGTTTCATTTCAATCAAATCCTTAAATAAGAGTAATCATCATCATTTTCATCCACGTAGGTCTTTTGTAGGAAGTTCCAACAGCATAACTGGGCTGTTTGTTTCCAGCGGCTTCCAGCGACTCGTTTGATGTCATCTATCAACCTCGTTGTAGGCTGAACAACGCTGCTTTTCTGGTGCGGGTTCGCCATTCAGCAACTTGGGACCCCAACATACATCGGTTCTCCGAGCTATGTGCCACTTCAGCTTCGCGACTCGTTGAGCAATGTCGGTAACTCTAGTTTTTCTACGGATCTCCTCACTTCTGATTTGATCTCGTAGAGATACTCCCAACTATATATAGTCTGTACCAGTCCATTGTTGGACTGAAAACCTCTTTCATCGTTAGGACTTGTCCATGATGACACTGGGAAGACGGGTTGGTGATGGCAGTTAATGGTAGATAGTTGTAGCACGAAGAACCCGTTTTCCGTTCTATTCCCTCTGTCGCCTCGTACGTTACCCGCGGGAAGATAAGGGGTGGTGACCAGTGTATTATGATCTGCCGTTAATACACGGCACTTTATTAGTATATAAAGTAATACATTTCGGGACTTAAAACTGTGTTTGCAATAGTATACCAAACAATAAGTCCCTGAAGCAGACGTCTAACGTTAAAGAGTCTACTGTCCTTCCACGGTTACAATTATTTGAAACGTGACATAATACTCCTACATACATATACAATGCGAGTACCTGGACTAACAGGTCACCTGAGGCTAAGTAATCACCCACATAAGGAACAAATTACTTGCCAGTTTTATATGAATCTGTTCATCCGCCTAAATCTTGAATAAACACCAATTCATAAGAGAATACCATATATGGGAGGTATTAAGCGGAGGTATTTATAGCATAGGTGCTTTTGAATATAAGTTCCTAGGACTCGTATAATAAGGCTTAAGAAGTTTCCCTCAATCGAACTGTGCAGACGTTTGAATTAGAAAATCGGGGAAAAGGGACAAACCCCAATTCTGTGGCGAGAACTTTGCAACCACTAAATATCTTAAAGGCCAAACTCGTCAAAGTTAGTTAGAAGATCCTTCCTTATAGTCACTTGATCGTGTTTAAATATTATTTTGAGGACATAAATATTATTATAACTACCAGGTGGCTACCTAAAACAATAACAATACCATATTTGTTTTTTTATTTTCTTTAATACATTAATGCTCTTATCTTATCCAACGAACACTTTCGTCGATCTACACTGAATATCCACAGAAAGGTTAAATTATTTTCCAAATAAACGAAGATGTGTCATAAATTTCATCATTTTAAGTCACTGCTAGAAATAATAGGTCTTTCGTCGACCAATTCCACATTCTTCTTGTTTTGGCTTATAAGTTATAGCATATTATCTTTGTGGAAAACCAGCACAAAACATTCGGCATTTGCAAATAGCTGGTTTCTAGAAGGCCGTGTCTGCAACTCTGGCTCCTCCATCCAGATTTAACTCTGATTTCTAACGCCGATTGACATCTTCAGACACTGAATTATTGTGGATGAAAAGATGTCGCAAAATTTCCCAAACGCTGTATTATTTCTTGTTTAACAGAACTGAATATGAAAACGGGTTTTCTAAAGAAAATGCGGTGAACGGTGGGAAGTAAACTATCGTATATAATAAAACCGGATCCGTCATGTACGTGTTTGCAACATTCCATTTATCGCGATGTGTTGAAACGTGAGCTCAAGCAACTGATTTTTGCCTCCGCGATAAATTTAATACCATTGAATGGCATTCTGAATTTATGAATACTGAATTTATGTTCCCTTTTTAACTGGCTTCCAAAAACTCAGAGGTTCTCAATTTGGGCGGTATTTTTTATCACGCTTGACCTGTATATATGTATGGATGTAATGGGATCTTTCAATTTTATTTCCAGCTACAATTTAATGCTCTTTTTTTTGTATCGATGATCAGTACACACACACAGTATCCCTAACAGATTTCGGCAACGGAGGTCAATCCCCTGAATTTATTCTTCAACTACCTACGCGGGAGATATTATAATGCACGTACGTAACATTGTAGTGTACGTGCAAACTCAGGTGCAATAGCTATTCCCTCTCTCTCTCATCGTTACAGGACGGCAGATCTGACACGACCAAGGGGAAAGAGATCAAGCGCAGGAACGACTTTTATTTTCTTACTCCTTCTTCAAGTGACTTCTTCTATCTAAGGTTGGCAACCATTTTTGCTATCTGGATTTTGGGCGTAGCTGCATGGAACAATTAGAAACTTCGTACCGTTGGCGTAAATGTTCCAGCCTACACGTCCTTCTTTTGCCAGCTTTTGTCCCCTGAAAGATTAGGTGAAGAAGATTATATTTATCATTTCTAATAGTATTACCCAAGTACTTGCGTATTTCTCATTTGCAATTATCGATCGAATATTCCTTATGAATCCTAGCTTATATTATAAATGCTAAAGTGTGTTTACTTCTCCTTCCTTCACGCCCCAACTAAACTTGATTTTAGGAATAGAGTTAGTTTAAAGAAAGGAGAGTAATGTAGTCTACTTTTTTATACCACGATGGCAAACGGCTCCCACGGCATTGTTAAAAACCCATCAAAAAAGCGGACGAAGATCGCGGGCAAAAGCTAGTTATAAAATACATAAAACGTTCACACAGATTTATCTAATTGTAACAGTATATATCAAACTTAACGAATATTAATTTAAAGCAAATTACCGCCTGCTTCTATTCAATGCGCCAACATTTAATCCCAAATTGATACGTGACATCCGAAATTTATTAATATTCTGTAATATTAAATAGATAATTATTATAAAATGAGTATTTATAACACAAATTAACTGTCAGAGACCAGGTCAAGCTCAATTAATTACCACAAAGCAACATAGTTCGGTAATTTTAATTATTATTTTGCTCCAATAATAATAATTACCTAATTGAGTTCAAGTTTCTGCGTTGGTAGTTTTTAGGAGGCAATAATAATTCAATAATGCAGTATCTATTTTTTTTTTACTCCAGTTTAAATGTGAAGTTGGTGGTAAGGTTTGATTATGAATATAATTTATCACAAATCCCTTTGAATATAACCTAAGTTATCGCAAATTATTTATCGCTTTTTCCGCCTTATTGGTCTATCTATAGTTAGCAAGCATACCTTACTATGAATCACGAGGTCCTAGGATCGATAAACTGGTTACACAATAATTTGAAGGTATTAGAACTGCCTATCAAGAAATCAGCCGTGTTCCATCCACAATCCACGTAGATAATGCAATCGTCTGGTCCGTTTATAATCACTAAAATAAATAGTCGATAGAACCAACCAGATTATTGAAGCTCAAACTAAATGACTCTCTTATAATGCAAGAGACTTGTGCCCAGACCTAGAGAGCAATCAGTGGATGATGATGTCGATATTTTTCAAACCTGGAAATGACGTGGCCAGAATCGACTGGTTACGTACCAAGCGTTTGATAAGCTGTGTATTGTGTATGATGCTCACCAATAAGACCCTTTTATTTTCATAGCTTGGGTGGAATCGTGTCACACAAAGCTATGTTCTTGGTAGAGAGAGATGGTTAGGTACAGTTTTCGGTTCCTTTTGTTTTGGTGTTAAGTAAAATATTACAGAAGAAAAAACTTTAATACACTAGCGGAATAAATTACGTCGCAACTGACGCGAGTGCAAAAAGCATTCTGCGCATGATGGCCAAAAGAATGGTTTTTCGGCTGATATCTGCTGATCTTCTCAGTTAACTCACAATGACGAAAAATATTGCTATAACTTTTATAAACATATCTTTAAATTAAACTATTTTCCATGGTAATTATTTCCGAATCCTAAATTAGATTGCATTATCATTTTCTGCATATTAACGACCGCAAAACTGTCTTTATAGCAAACAATTCAGACCAGGAATTTAACTGACGTACGGCACGGTAACGTTACCCGTATAAGGACACGCTTGTATTCGCTACAGTAATTCTAGAAGCACAACTTTTTGGTGACTTATATAAAAGCCCCTTGTTTGGGTGCACCGTTCATTGTAGAACACTTTAATAAGTGAGTTCAGCAGTTTATTAAAACGTAATAACACTTGCAAAATTGTAGCAAACTTACACGTTACCTAAAACTTCATGCTTAGTGGTGAACTGCAGAAGTTGCCTTTTGTTTCATTTCCATTATACGCGGCGCGGCTACTAGCTTGAAAATTAATTAACAATTATTCCACTAGAATTATTTTACACAAACACCGGTGAATTCGATATTCCTACCTGATGATGAATTATATGATGACTTTTTGTCTTCAGACGTCTTATTAATTTTATTTCAATGCAGTTATATTATTTATTGAAATAAAAATAATAAGAAATAGGTATTTTGAAAAACTAAAAGAAAATTAAAATAAGCTACAGCCGACATATTGGAATTTTCAAGACATTTATAGCCGGTGACACACTTGATAATGTATAAATTCTATCAACCAATGTATATAATATGTAAATCTTTTCAGGCTTTTTAAAGTTGCAGAATAAAGAAACTCATAAAGATACATACATAAACCCTGAAACATTAAACTCCTTCCAGTCTTGAAAAAAATAATAATTAGGTGCATTGACCCTATCCTTTAGTACCTAACTGTAAGCGGTGAGAAAGCGGTATCCGTTTCGGATATTTCTGGTAATTTGCTCAGGCAAAAGAATATTCGGTACTGAAATCAGCTTTTTTGAACTCTACACCGACTAAAGAAACAAAACTAAAATTTCTCTAATGTCCTTTTAGGTTTTTCTTATAGGTATTGTTTTTTCCGAATCCAAACCCAATATTAAATTCTTTTGAACCGGCAAGCTTTTGATGGGACTTCGCATTAGATACCTACGATAATAGTTTATTCCTATAATCAAAACATAAAATTCATTAAAACCAAGTTTATTATATCTTTCCTAGTTTTACAGAGCAACATGGACAAGTTATGCCTTACCATCTCATCCTTATAATAAATAATCTAATAAATAGCAAACAGTCGGCATTCGCAAGAACGAACGGAACGCACTCAGACGTCGAGATTTAAGGTACTCGAGAGTGCTTTCATACAATTTGCACGGCATACCCTTTCAGCTCAGAATTCCACTTTGCCTCTCAGAGCCCTCTTTCATTTTCATTTCGTGATCAAAAAACATCGATTTCTGGACTTTGCTAAACACTTTTCATAGATATTAAAGACGGTGTGTTAAAAATTACTAATGAAGTTTAATTTAAAAGAATACAGGATTTTAATTACGACGATGAAAATATATTACCCACTATAAAAGTTGAATCAATTAGTCAACACAACATCATTCAAAACAATGCAATTATTTATAAACTACGAAAAGATTTATAAAAGGCGGCCGATGTTGGCTTATCAGAAATGTAATGATAAGTTAGTACCTACCTCCTTGCTTAAAGCACAAAAAACGCGTAAGAATCGAAATAAATTAATATAAAAAAGTCACTTTAATCTCCAGAAAACACGCTAAGTAAAATCCTCTGGGATGGAAAACCAATCGCAAAATTCAATTAGAATTTTTTATTACAAACCGTAAAAAAAAAAATAGCGAAACAAGTCAGGAATCTCTACAAAATTGATCAAAAACCCAGTAAAAAAAAACTATATGGATTAGACCGCTAGTTAAAGGTTATTTGTTTATAACTTTTTCCAAATATTCAATAAACGCCGGGCGATCTATTAGCCACGGGACACATTGAATATGATGACCCGATTAAGTTTAGTTTGTACCTCACTTCATCTTATATGTATGAAGATAGCACATTTTTAATTTATCCGGGTAACATAGATTCTTTCTTGTAACCAACAAAGAGGTTGTATGAGGCTAAAAACAATAGGCATTTCTCTTTCTGAATTTAATAAATGAACGTTTAATTTTATCAAATTATTCACAATTCATAACTAGTTATAGGCTATTTGCAGCGAACGATGCTGGATGTAAGTCGCGTTGACTCGGCGCGCAGAAAAATTCCTACGCGCCATTTTCCGTTATTAATATTATGTTAATATTTTTACTTTCT
Source organism: Pararge aegeria (assembly GCF_905163445.1). Taxonomy (NCBI): domain Eukaryota; kingdom Metazoa; phylum Arthropoda; class Insecta; order Lepidoptera; family Nymphalidae; genus Pararge; species Pararge aegeria. Next base: position 8,741,570 of record NC_053190.1, on the reverse strand, counting down.
CTATTAATAATAATAATAATTGTCTATTAATAATAATTTTAAATATCCAGCTTTAATTGGAAAGTCGAGCAATAGTAGATTTTAGTCCACCAGGAATAATAACCGATGCACATAAAACGAGTAAATAAACTGTTTCAACCAAAATGTAGAGAACGGCCTACGGAACTATCATACATTGGAAAACACCAAAAACAGGGTCAGTTATTTTGTGAACACTTATTTAAAAGTTTATTTTGTTTTTTCCTCGCAAGTGTGATGAAAATTGTGGTATGAAACGCGTATGGTACATTACCTGGATGCTACACTCTCGGTTTTCATAGCGCGTTTGCTTTAAGCTCACGCACCTAATACCGCCTCGACTGTAAAATGCAATATAACCATACTTAATGCATAAACTACTATAGCATCACTGCAGGGGAATCGAAGATACATTGAGATAGATTTAATTTAGTTTGGTGAAATTTTGATTATTTCATAATTTGTTTTACTTTACTCCCCTGTGAAACATATTCTATTTACAGATTAACTTAGTATATATCATATTATTATTATTATTTAACATACCAATTGAGAGCTATTTTCCAGTGAGCTCTTTATTAATTTACTCTGCTTCATATACAGATTGCCATTCCAAACGAAAACTTCTTTAATCAAATATATAGGTATATTTCAGTAGCTCATTGATACTGTTCGTCGTGACTTAATCGTTTAAGTATAATTAAGTTTATAGTGATGACCAAGAGTCTTCTGAGTTCATATTCTAATTTTAAATCAATAAATTCTTTATTCATGTAGACCCATCGCAGGCACTGATATTACCATTATTGTGAAGCAATGGCGATAACAACATATGTTAACTTAAAATTAAACCTAGGGAGGGTTGCAAACGCGCCCTGGTCAAAAAGACTCCAAAATCATCTTTGCTGGGTTTTTTTTTACTATCACCATTTCACAATCAATTAATGTTTAGCTATGAAGTTAGAGCAATTCATACGAAAGCTTTTTATCGTTTTTGTTATTCTTAATATTGTAATGGGAGTTTTCTATATTTTATATATCCTTGAACTTATTGAGAGATATCTTAAAGATTTCATCCGGTAATTGGTCATAAAATAAAATATAGTCGCCCTTGAATGAATTACCATACAACTTACCTTCCCTACTACAATGTTGGATATTAGATCAGTCTCTTAAAACTGACAGTCAGCAAATATAATGCTATACAAATAGGTTCTTAGTAGGTACAGGCTACAGATAATATAGGTGTGACAATGACAATACAGTTTGTGTATCGAACATTGATCAGCGGTGTGCCTCAGTGGACACGATAATCCAGCTGTCCCAGTAGTCATCACTTACATGCCTGTTACTAAATGATTAATAATTGTGCGTGGATTAGCTACCTACCATTCTAAAGTTGTCATTTAGATACTAAGTATAATGACATTGTAACATTGTAAAAAAAGAAAATGCTGACCGTCTAATTATCAGAGTTTAAGTTCTACAGAAGTTTCGTAAAGTGGGTAATCAAAACTTGATTTTTAAAATCTATATCTATACTCATAGTAAAACTGTAACTGGAAGATTTCTGTACATATAATATATTTTAATCGATACTACCCAAAACAGATTTTTATTTAATTTTGTCTGTCTGTCTGTCTAAACGGATTTAAATAAAATTTGGAATAGTGATAGCTGATATTCCGGGTCAACATATAGGTTACTTTTATCCTGTTTAACGGTAAGTTTTCTCCGGGAAATGAGATGAAAATTTTTATCAATTTTACTTCATAGCTCCGATAAACTTGAACCGATTTTAATAATTCTTTTTTTATTTTAATTCTTTCAAACTTGTATTGTCTAATTTTAATGAAGATCTGATAAAATATTGTCGGAGATAAAGGACATAGCTCTTCTCAAATAACAGCAAGGCATATGGGACAACGATCGAATGTAATAATCGATTCGGTGAAGACAAAGTTGCGTGGGTCAGCTAGTGTTTAATTAAACTTTTTATTTAAGTATATTGTTGAAAAGTTTTCAAGAAATAATTCAAATAATATTTTATTCCTTAAAAAATTATCATGACATTGTGCCGAAGTTGCATATCTATACTTCCATACTAATATTTTAAATGCGAAAGTGTGTTTGTTTGTCCATCAATAAAGCAGCAACAGAGCAAAGGATTAATGTGATTTTAATTTGCATAGATATAGTTAATAGGAGAGAGACACTTTTTATCCCGGAAAAAAGCAAAGTTCCTATGGGAAGATAAGTTTACGCTCATGCTCGCGCTTGCACATTTTTGCACATCACCACGCAAAAAAGCAAAGCAAAGCAGCGTAAAAAGCTAGTTTTAACTTTTAATATAAATATGGGTGCATTAGCGATAAAATTCGGTCTTTTATTGGGATGAAAACGGCGCGAAGATAACTTCTGGTTTTTTAGTTGCTATCTTTAGTTTGTTTACCTCTATAGTTCCAGTCACGTAGGTATAATGTGTTAAAGCCGCTAAGTTATTAGATGAACTGAATTCCTTCAATTTAATTCAATGTGTTAAGTTACTATTATTACCAAAGCAGTGTACTTCTAATTTGCTGCCTTTATGTGAGAGATCGTACGCCCCGATCAGGACGGGGCAGTCCTGCAATCAGTTCGTCTGTCCCGCTCTTCTTTCTGTTAAGCTGTCTGCTGCTGCGAGGACAATTACGTCTAGAAAATTAAAGTATGCTAAAAGTAGAATAATCTCCGTCGTTATTCTTAAAGTGAAATAACGGAAAATAAAAAATTTACATTCACGAGACTCTATATATACTTATAATAAAACTGTAACTGGAAGACTTCTATACATTTAATATATTTTGAAAATTTTGACCGGGGGATTCTTTAAAATCGATACTGAGTCCAAAACAGATTTTTATTTAATTTTTGTCTGTCTGTCTGACCGAGCATCACGTGAAAACTACTGAACGGATTTAAATACAATTTGGTATAGTGGTAGCTGATATTCCGGGTCAACATATAGGATACTCTTTGTCCCGCTAAACAGTAAGTTTCCTCCAGGAAAAGGGATGAAAATTTTTATCAATTCTACTTCATAGCTCCGTTAAATTCGAACCGATTTCAATAATTCTTTTTTTATTTGAAAGTATATACTATCAAGCATGTGTCTAATTTTAATGAAGATCTGATAAATATTGTTGGAGATAAAGGGCATAACCCTTCACAAATAACAGTAAGTCGCAAGGCATATGGGAAAACGATGAGCATGCACACCGTCCTACTAATAATATAAATGCGCAAGTTTGTGAGGATGGACGTAATATGTATGTATGTATGTATGTATCAACTAAAATAATGACAACTTAATAACTCAGTATACGGTATACCACGTAATAGTAGGTACATAGCTACCCACGATGATTATGATGTTAATCTATTGTAGCTTCTTGATTGACTCATACGCGGAAGAAGTCGCCAGGGTCCGCTAGTAGTAAATAAAATAAATGGACACTCTATGCAAACGTCACCAGCACTTAGTCAAATGGTAAAGCTATATTCTAAAAAAACAGGTTTGATTTATAACTCAAAGGAAACTCCAAAAATTAAATCATCATCAATGAACTTTAAGTGGTTAATTCCAGCACCAAGTAGTAAATACCCTCAATTAGGAAAGTTTAGTTATTTAGGACAAGTTCTCAGTAATTACCAGTATCATCTCGTTCATAATTGGTAAAATTTAGGGCAAGAGGCTTTTCGGTACGAAGAAAAGTCGTGGCTTAGCAACATCCTTAGAAAACGGGAACAGTAACTGTTGCAAAGCTTATTAATTTTACGCAACGCAATCTATGTCTTTACAGTTTGGACTATACGACAAAACCCCAAAATTTAGTAATTGTGACTATAGAAGAAGTACACTAGTTTAATGTAAGATCCTAACTGGAAAGCAATTCCAGTTAAGTACTAGTAAGGACTTAACAAGAAAGCAATTCCTTAAGTCCTTAAATATAAATTAATTTACTGTATTCAGCATAGCCAAGAACCACTGTGTAGATGTATCGGTAGGTACATTATTCCGACTATAGGTGGGTTATAAAAGGTAGAGGCCCATTTTTTTCAAACTTCTTTTTCGTCATTATAATCACCGTTCCCAGCAGCACGGCTAGCATGGGAGTCAATTATATCCCCGGGAAAAGGATAAAATCTTCTCCCACAGTTTTACCAACTCTCTGAGCACTGGCGTACAAGTGAACATAATATCCAATTAATATATATGGTATATAGTAATAAATGGGGATAAACTTCTATTTCTCGTTCCCGTGCTTTAACAGGTGTATACGTTAATTATGTCCCTTATCATGGGATATAATTTTGTCTCCTGCCTGAACTTCTCCTCTAATGCTAATCATAATCCTCAATGCCCTGCTGCAGGCCTTTAAGGATAATGATGACTATTAATACTCGATTTTTTATTATGCTTACTGCCATAAAAATTTGCTTTCGGCTAACGCTCATCCAATTTTTCAAAATCGAATGACTTGTTTAGTTTGGGAGTAACAAGAGGACAGAACAAAATACATGCACAGAATTCAGATTGCTTCTGATCTTGAGCCAAAACATCCATTCAACGATATGAAGCACTAGTTAATTAACAAAAACCGTCTGTCCGCAAAACTTTCTATTCCAACATTTTAATTGTCTTTTTTCCTCCAACAAACTGACGAACAAAACTTCCCTTGATTGTGTTTTCAACTTCAGCCCGAGTTATGCCATGGAACAGTGTCGACTGCCCGCTGACATCAGAGTACAATCCTGTAGGTATGTGGCAGTATGTAACATATTTTAACGAGTGGGATATCGAATGCGCCCCATTTGTGGTATATTGTTAATATTCTCACCGGAATTTACATACTCTGAATTAAATATCATTTGGTATGTAAATCCGTGCAAATTTTTTTAAGAATCGTCTCAAGTGGAAAATAAACTTATCTTCGTATAAACTATACATATGTATATGTGTTTATATGAACAATGAACATATATAGCTCATGGAAAGCGTTGTTCAATGCGCCTAAAGAATTTTCTCTTCAAAAATTATTGAAATTAACTAGTTAGTTTTTAACATAAATCCCGAAAATGTTTTTTTCTGTAATAGACTAGCACTTGACCACAATATCACCCGATGGAAATCGTAGATGTGGCCTAAGATGGGAGGCGCTTGCCTAAAATATGCCTATTCACTCTGGTTTTAGAGATACCCAGGTTGTAAGAATGGGTGTTCCATACCCCAACCATGCGTAAAGAAAAGAAGATGCAAATCGCTTCGTGCATTATCACTTTTCTCTTTCTTTTATATTTATTACATGTACTTTCCCGGACGAGCTTTGTCACAAAAAACTCTAGATGCGGTGCCGGCTTTTAAGGAATTTGTTTGCCGCAACTTGAATAACCTTTAATGGTAGTTTTGTAGGAACACATCAGATAGGAGATTGATCCACAATTTCTACTCATTTTTCCGTACCCTACAAACTGCCAAAAGTGGTAAAGACGCGAGACGATGAAGTAGGTAATGTCACATCATCTTATACGTTCGAAGACCAGTGCAACGACTAAAAAGAAGTTGTTTCTTCCAAAATATTTTTTTTATATTGTAAAAAGATCTTTGATAATTGCCGTTAGGTAACTTATTGTGGAATCCGTTTAAATCTTCAAGATTAAACAAACTACCATTTAGTAATCCAGGGATGTTTCAGGAAGGTTCACTGAGGGTACTGAGATTTGCCTTGATTGAAGCCGGATATTTGTTGGTTAAACTCTTATCCTTGTGGAATTCCTTATTTTGGTACTTGGGAGACCATATAATCAAAAGTTAGGTGAAATAGGAGTTAAGACATATTATTATCTACATTAAAAAACGACTTATAAAGTAGGTTTTCATCCTCTAGGCGCAATGGCAAAATAAGAAAGACAGAATGAGAAAAACTGTAAAAACAAAAAAAAATTAAGAATAGCGCAGCAAGTCTGGAATCTCTACAAAAGAAAATCAAAAACCCAGTAAAAAATAACGATGTAGATTAGACCTCTACAGTCTGAATTTAAACAGACTGTCAGATTATCTTAAAAAATGCAACCACGTATTACTAGTAGCATTTTTTAAGAAAATGACGATAATGACGAATGTGACACGCATCTTAGCCACCATGACAATGAATATGGCTTCTCGAATGAGCAATTTGTGGTATGAATGGTACAATGGTAGGCAGTTAAACTTATTTTATTACATTACAAAATTTAACTTTCAGCGGAATCGATTAAACTTTACCTGCCTATTGTAATATAAAGGGGCCGTTGGGATAGTAACCAAGATATCTATTATTATTCCAATTACTTCCTGTGGCCGGATATTGAGGATAATTATACTGAAATCAATGTCAGAATATATATTATAAGCTGAGTGCATACTATAGCTGGTAGGTGTCGCTTAATGTTACAAAAGTCTAACGGTATAGTATAGCGTTAGTAAATAACGATTTGACGCTTATCAGTCTATTTATCTACAATACTAGTTAGAAAGATACTAGATACTTTGCAGATGCGGTGTTCATGAATCAGGAAAATCAATACGAAATTCTAAGTATTAAGTTTTCTTAAAAAAAAATAACATATTTTAAGGTTCGAGTTAATATTAGAACAATACAATATTTTATTACAATTTTAGTAGTAGCAGAGATTTTTGTAACAGATCTTGTCCGGGAAGCAGCATTGTTGCAGTGACGTGTTTCAGTCTGAAGGGTCGTGGTTTCCGGACTGTAATTACAGACACATGAGGCTTAACACCTACGCCTCGGGTTAATGGACACAGGGCGGCACGTTGCAGGAATGAATTATTTGCATAACCTGCTTCGTGTTGCCCTTTTTATAAGCAATAGTTTACGAATTTTACTATCTATTATACTATCTACTAACCTAATTCACGTTGACATATTCCTAAATACTCAAATTTGTTCTGAATTCTGTCATTCAAATGCACGTGCAAATGAAAATATGCCATTACAATTAAGTAGTTACGGTTGTTTCCCTTTTTAATGAAAAGTGGAATTTTCGTTATTAGAAATTACAGATATATTAATGATTGTTTTGTGTATAGATATCGTAGTACCTACACAGCCTTACGAAAGTACTTTATAGTTTAGATACATTATTTATTTCAAATAATACCCAGTTATTACTTTCTATTTTTTAATTACTCATATTTTTTTTTTATCTTAATAGATACAGATTAGCTTACCTCCACGTGTGCCTGACGAGGCTAGTAATCCGACCAGGTGGGGTCTCCGCACATCCCTCTGATGTCCACTAAAGGGCGCATTGGAAAAGTATTGGACTGGTGGCGGTTGAAAACCGTCTGGCAAAACTGAGCTCTTTACCCTTCCTCCAAGCAGTTTGATGGTAGCCTTCAGACGCATTAGATTGTAAAACTCTCAGGCATGTAGGCATCAGTTTACTGGTGTTTTTGATGTGTTACCTCAACGAACTCAAGTCTCCCAAAAAGGACGTCCTAAACACTAGGTATAGCCTACTTCACCGCTTAATAAGGCTGTTATCTAATTTATTATTTTATACTACTAAGTAGGTAGGTACATCAAATAATAAATGTGATTCGTCAAAATTAAATTTAATGGTGAAAATCTTTTGACCGGAATAATAATGTGGGCTCTTAGGATAATTAAATTGATACCGCGTCCTCATTTCAATTATTTATTTGAGGATTGTTTACCGAAAATACTTATTTCCTTCTCATTAATATCGTAATAAAGTGGGCATACAATCAAGCAGGATTTCTTTAATTACCTGCTGAAACAAGTTAGCCTTTGAAAAAACAATTGCTAAGATTTGTTTAAAATGCATGATTTTTTTATATTGTTTTTTATTTAATCGATCGATAATAGTATTTGTCTTTTAATTTACCTACACCTAACTAGCGGATGCCAACGACTTTATTTTCCTAGAATTAGAAAAAAAGACGTATATGCTGTCGTGAACTTTTTTTACAGCAAGATATATATATAGACAAGTGCTTGACTGCAATCACACCTGATGGTAAGTGATGATGCAGCCTAAGATGAAGGGCGCTTGCCTAGAAGATGCCTAATCACTCTTGATTTGAAGGTACCCAGATTATAGGTATTGGGGAAGACGGAAGATGGGAGGGCATTCAAGGCCTTTGCGGTGCGGATCAGAAAGGAAGAAGCAAAACGCTTCGTACGTATTGATGGTATTTCAACAACGTAACGGTGCAGATTCTTTCGGTACCAGTTTGATGGTAGAAAGGAGATGGTTTGACCAAATCGAATAGCTCCTGAGCACACTCTCCGAAATGTATCTTGTAGAATACAGCCAGACAAGCAACCTTGCGCCGATTGAACATCGGCGACAGACTTATTTGACTTATTTGACTTGTTATATTATATTACCAATTTACACAATCCCCATCCCTATCCCAATCCCTATCCCTATCCTTATCCCTATCCCTATCCCTATCCCTATCCCTATCCCTATCCCTATCCCTACTAATATTATAAATGTCAATGTAAGTTTGTTTGTTACGCTTTCACGCAAAAACTATTTAACCGATCCTCATAAAACTTTGTACACATATTCTTGGAAGTGTTACAAGTACTATAGGATACTTTTTATCCCGAAATTAAGCTCGGTTCCTTTGGGAGAGGGGATGAAAGTGTTTGACGATTTAACACCATAACTCCGACAAATTATAACCGATTTAAAAAAATATTTTTGCACTATAGAGGGTATAATATGTGTTTAATTTTGCCCGAACTTTGTGTAGATTTGATAAATGTGGTTAGAGATAGAGGACATCACTCCTCAGCGGACAGCATCAAACCCCTCTTTTAAGGCTTAGCGATACTGAATACTTAAAAAAAATTAAGAACTATAACTAAATTGAATGCCACATCAAAAAACAATATCAAATGTCTCTGAAGAAAAAGCTCTATGCAAAGCTAGAAAATAAAAAACATAGATTTACCTTGACAAATTAATTTCTCCATTTATAACCAATCGCTTGCCAAAACACCACTGACGTAATAAAAAATGGACTTTGGTCAGCGCTCAAAAACGTCCGGACTAAAATGGTATGAAACCATTAACAACCAACCCATCTTTTAAATCTTATGTTACCTACATATTAATAAAAAAAAATATTTTTATATTCTAATGACACATTTTTTACCATTGATTAATTTACTACCAAATTATTAACACAGACTTAAACAGTATTTAGCAAATACAGTGGCATTCTGTCGGATCAAAATATTATTTTCGCAAGCAACGCATAGGAAAAAATAAGACAACTAAACAAAAAAGAATAAACGACTGTACTTAACTTTGTTCCAAATCGTTCGATCGCTCATAGAAATCTAGCTGAATATATTTAACTTATCTTTGGTATATTTTCGTCTATACAGCGCAACCCGTACGCAAAGAACAGATATGCTATTTATTGTTTATTTTGATTAGTTTCGTGATCGGATTACATGGTTTTCAGATTTCATGCAAATTTAATTGCTATTAAATTGAATACTGTGTTTCTAAGCAAAACAATAGTTTAAAATGATAAAACAGTTGTTTACTTCCTAGAAAAAAAATACGCCATCATCTTTTCATACTTAAGTTGAGTATTTATTGCATGTACCTAATCTGTTAGTCGAACGAATGAAGACTGGCGTTAAATTCATACCGTATTTGCGTTTTCATACCCTTTTAATTCGGACGTTTTTAGTCGCTGACTCGAAGTCCATTTTTTATTACGTCAGTGCCAAATAACATTGATGGTATTTGGTACTAACCTATAACGTTTAAATGAATGATAATAACGTTTAAATGAACTTTAAAAATGACAATCTTTCATAACATTCCCCCTGTTTACATCACTTTCAGGAATATATTCTCTTATCAAATTTTAGCTTAACTGCAGTCAGAACAAACCTTTGTAGTATTGATTCATAAGTACAGTCTTTGAAATAAATAAGTCGCCCCGCCGAGACCATACCGGGACCAAACTGATCCAAATTCCTCGAGGTATTTGGATCAGTTTGAGGGTTCAATATTGGTCTGTGGCGCTGATCTGACATCTCTGTTTTAGGTCTCACCTCTGTGTTCCAATTAATGTAGTCTGTGGTCTAATTTCATGTTGGTGGAAATCACAGACCAGTAAAGTGGAAATTGTGCCGCATCAAATTTTCACAGAATATTCTTGAAGTTTAATTTATCATATTTCAATTCTTCAAAAAAGGTATTTATTTGAAAAATATTTTGATTAGACCGCTTATCTCTTGTAAAAGTTGACACTGTAATTGCAATATTTTACCTATTTACTGTAAACCTTCATCATTCACGAATTAACGCACGCATCTTGCCGGCAGCATTGCAGAAGTGTAAAAATGAGTTGTCCGTTCAGCGAAGAGCAGCTGGCGCAGTTGAAAACGTTTGTGGACCTTTGCTCGGCCCAACCGCTAATATTGCAGCATCCTAAATTGTCTTTTTTTAAAGATTATTTAGCGCAACTCGGCGTCAACATTCCCACTGCTACATTCGATCCTAAAACTTTCTCAGCTTCCGGTGACAGGTAAGTACAATGAAAATTATAAAAAATACGATACCTACCCACTTATTTCTTCACAAGTTTGTGTGTATTAACACAATTAATTGTAAAGCAATAAATTACTATTTTGCTTAAAACACCGCAGAAACATAAAGAACAGAAAAATCATGAGTCATTGTTGATCAATCACAAAGTACGGATTTTAGATAACAATTCTTTATTCTAGTATATAATGTGATGGCCATTAGTATTTCATTCGTTTAATCATTAGATAGTTAAGAATATAGCTCAGACTACATCATTATGTAGTGACATTATAGAGTTATTGTCCAACTGCACCAGGGCATTTCAACATTATCCCGGGAGCAAATAAAGCCATCTTTCCCAGTTAAGTATCTTTAAGGCCTTGGGTATGGAATAAAATGCCGTCCATTTGAAATGTTATCGTCATCTAGAGATTGTTTGTATTGGGTAATTATTGAATTTGGTTGTTTGGGGAGTCTTATCACTGCACTATATGCACTTCTGGTGGTTCAGCATTTGCATTGTCTTGTGTTGCAATATTATGTAATGATGGTTGCCTATTACATGTTAAAACATGGCAAACCAAATGGTGATACCATGCAAGCAAAATCAAGCAGTAGTTTTTTGATGTGTTATTAGAGTTATTTGTTTTTGTACATATCCAGTAACACCACAAGTGCTAATGCAGATGACAAAGGAGCTGTCTCCTCGGGAGAGGAATCGGATGCAGAATCTGATGTGGAGCTGGACATGGAAGGTAGTTTATATCCTTATTGTTGCCTGTAAGTTCTGTATGAACCATATGCAATGACTATCATACCATATATTACATGTACAGTATTCATGTCTCATCAATACTTGTTTAACCATATTATTATTATAATTTGAGAGTTACAAAAATAGCATGTTATTTGTTTGGATGAGGTTTAAGTCTTGGTTTCCTGGCAAGCTGAACCAACTTATTGTATAGTGATATGGAAACTCATTTAGCTAAATTTAAAGTGGGCATGATGATTAAAAAGCTAGATTGAAATTGGCCACCACCACTGCCACACTAATGTAGCACTAGACTAATTTAAATGTAAAAACAGAAAAATGAAAATAGCAAATATTGCAAATAGCTTAGACTAATTTAAATGTAATAAATGTAAAAACAGAAAAATGAAAATAGCAAATATTGCAAATAGCTATTAGCAACATTATAAATTACACAACTCCTGCTTAGCAGCTTCACTTCATTTAGTAAGACAATTAATGTGTGGATTAAATTCAATGCACACTAAGCAAATATACTGTATTTATATTAAAAAAAAATTAAATTTATATATACATATTATTAGTATTTGTAAATTAAGCTTTGGTAGCCTGAAAAAGATTGCTGTATAGCATAGGGCTGCCAAATTTTACCTTCCACCTTATTATATTGGTTTTATTGTGATTTTTCTCTGTGGTGTACAGTAAAAGTGTATTCATTCATTCATTTTCCGTACATTAGGTGTCATAACAGATACTTCAGAAGCTGATCAGGATATGGGTGATGATTCAAAGGAAGTGACAGATGAAGAACGTGATCAGTCTGATGAGAAACGTTCTGAAGCTATGAGGGCCTTCTCTGAACAGCAATTTGATGAGGCTGTTACTTTGTACACTGAGGCTATAAAACTCAACCCCCAAAGTGCACTTCTCTTTGCTAAAAGGGGACAGGTAAGCCTTTTAAATTGAGCAACTAGCAAACAAGTTTTAACAAATGAAGACTCTAGAAAGATTATGCAATGCCTGCAAATACATTATCAGCTTATTTAATTATGCAATTAGTCTTTCTCAACTTGAATATTTCTATACCAATAGTGACACGACTATTTTTGGGCACATGCTGTATTTTATTTGGCCTTGACGGCCGATTGGTGCAGTTTGCAGCGACCCCGCTTTCTGAGTCCAAGGCCGTGGGTTCGATTCCCACAACTGGAAAATGTGGGTGTTTATATGTATATTATAAGTATTTATGTATATTATTCTTAAAAATATTCATCAGTCATTTCAGTACCCATAACACATGCTACGCTTACTTTGGCGATGTTTGTATTGTCGTAGTATATAAATTACAATTAGATAAATTACAATATAGTTGCCAGCGGCACTGAGTTTTTTATTATTATTATTATTGAATTTACAGGTGTTTCTTAAACAAAACAAGTTACATGCTTGCATCAAAGACTGCACCCGTGCCCTAGAACTTAACTGTGACAGTGCAGCTGGGTACAAGTTCCGAGGGCGCGCCTACAGGTATTTACGCTGCAGTTGTATAATGTTATTCTTTTTTACAATACGAGTAATTTATGACTTACTTGTCTTTTGATTTCTAGACTTTCCTTTCATATTATGTGCTTTTTTAAATTAGTAAAACTACTCCTGCAAAGCTTTTTTTTTTTTTTTTTTTTTTTTTTGCTTTACCCTGCAAAGCTTGTGCTATTAGCTAGTTGTCATCATTATTTTAGTGGATTTGTCTTGGGTAACTTGCTTGATATTGTCTATGCACCTTTCTGGGGTACTGTCAACACTGCTTTCGTTGCAAGTTTGAAATTTCACTTGGAGCAATTAGAGAATTGGCATCCTTTACATTAACTACTTACGCATGGAGTGATTGGCAGTACTAGATAAAACTTTCATATTTCCGTAGGAAGTGCTATCCTAGAATATAGAGAATTAATATTTATGTGGGTTAATTCTTTATGTAAAATCTAAATAGTATGAGAAAGTCACACTCGCGAACCCTTTATTAGGGAAAATATAGCATTTATTGGAGTAATGTCACATAATACATATATATATAGCTTAATAACTTATAGATAGCTGCTTAAACAAAAATACCAGGAATGGTTTTCTGTATCTTTTGAATATGTCAAACTTGTAAAAATAAGCTAAATTATTGTAAACCTTAATTACATATACTTATTAAAATGCTAAAAAAAAAATGCAGAAATATAAAACAATCAAGAAAACCAGAAGGCGATTAAAGAAAAGATAAGAGGATGGAACAATGTTACCAATCACACATCAAGTTCAGTTACAATACATCTTATTTTATCAATCAAAAAAAATCTTTCTATTAATTCACAGGCTTTTGGGCAAGTTCGAAGAAGCATCGCATGATCTATGTGAATCACTTAAAATCGATTATGATGACCAAACAAATGAATGGCTCAGTGAGGTGAAGCCTAATGCTGAGAAGCTGCGTCAGCACAAGCTTACCGTTCAACGCAAGAAAGAAGAGAAAGAGGTATGAAGTGACAGTATTTGAAATAATATGAGCCTATTTATCTAAAATTACTTATTGTAGCTAATTGTTTCCATCAGTTTTTTAAATCTGATAGGTTGTAGTGATGTTCAAGTTACAATAAGGGGTTTGAATATTTAGGCTAGCCATCATTCCTTGTTAATTGTTATATAGAGTCACAAATTAAATAGATCGTTATTTTGCCAAGAGTGCTGCTGGCTGGCTTTAAAAGTGTGGATGAATTTGAGCTTTATACCAATATAAATAAATTTCTTTTTACTCTGACATTAAAGAGTATGAATGAATGAATACACTTTTATTGTACACCAAAGAAACAAAAAGTAGTTACAAAGATATAAAATACAAATCAATTTGGTGGCCTTATCGCTACATAGCGATTTCTTCCAGGCAACCAATGGTGTAAAAGGAAAAAACATAGAAAAGAGGTAGGTGGTGCAATAAATAAGATTTAAAAATGATACAAATATATAAATATAAATATATATATAATTAGAGTATCTATATTTATAGTGCACATAGTGTGTGATACCTATGGTTCCGAAACATGTTTGCTAACAGCAGGCGATGGAGAGAGCTATGCTCGGAGTATCTCTACATGATCAAATCAGAAATGAGGAGATTCAAAGAAAATCAAGAGCTACCAACTGTAGTGGCAAAGGGCGGGCACATAGTTCGGAGAAAAGATGAACGTTGGGGTTCCAAGGTGCTGGAATGCCAGCCCCGCACTGATAAGCGTATCTTTGGTCGACCCCCAACAAGGTGGACAGACATCATCAAGCGCGTTGCAGGTAGCCGCTGGACCCAAGCGGCACAAAATTGAGGAATTTGGAAATCCCTACAAAAGACCTATGTCCAGCAGTGGATGTCTATCGGTTGATATGATGATGATGATACTTATAAAATTTAATGGGAGCATTCAAATCCTATTCCAGGGGTTACATTTCTGGCATTTTCAAACAAGTAGTGAGAAAAGTAATTTTTTTTGAAATATCAATATAAATTTTAAAAAGTACATATTTCAAAAAGCTGCAAAGAATTATTGTAATTATTGAAGTTAAATTATTTGTCATTTATGTTAACTTTCTGATATAAAGTAAACTAGCCAAGTTACATCCTAAATTTAATTTTTAATGATTTTATTTCCTGTCTAGCACAATGAGAAGTTGCGTAGGGCAAGAAATGCGCAAGAAGCACGCGCCAATGCAGCAAAGGAACAGTCAGAGTCACAACCTACATTCCCACCTGGCATGGGTGGCATGGGAGGCATGGGAGGCATGGGAGGCATGGGAGGCATGGGCGGCATGGGAGGGATGGGAGGCTATGAGGCGTCTGATTTCATGAAACTGCTCTCCGACCCCGAGATTGTTGCAGCGTTTAAGGTGATTCTAATAGAACAATTATTATTACTACAAAATAAAAATGAATTAATTTTATGCTGTGCGTGCGTGTTTGTTGTGTCGGGTTGTGTACAAAGGCTTTTTATAGCACTAACTAACTAATAAACAACTAACGCATAATATCAATGATGAGTTTAAACATAAATTAATGATTTATTTTTCAGGATCCTGAAATCGCTAACGCCTTCTATGACGTATCTTCAAATCCGGCTAACTTCATAAAGTATCAAAATAATCCAAAAGTAGCTGCTGCTTTAGACCTGCTCAAGAGTAAATTTAACGTAGTAGGTGGTTCTGCAGCTCCTGGTGGTTTCTCAGGTATAACATTTTTATATCAAGCTCCTTATGTTACAAATTTTATGTTTACAAGTTTTATTTGCCTTATATGTTTAAAATTTAATGAAGAGACACCTGCCATTTCCAGACGGATGATCAGTCCTCTGTAAGGACTATTCCACCCTATTTCCCATGTTTGAGACACAGATTTACTTGTGTCCCCGCAGCATGTCTCTCTGGTGAACCTCACAATATCCCCTATAGAGAGGTTTTTTTCTAGGTCTTCTTCACTTATTCTATACTTACCTTGTAGTTCCCATCTTATGGGGCAAAATTTATTCAATAAAAGGTACTTTAACTAAAAGAAACAGAACTTTGACTTATCACTTTACACTCTATTCTTATCTCTCTGAGCCCTAATATAAAATATCAAGTAGAGTATCCCTACAAACTATGGAGGGTAGAGGTAAGGAGGATCATCTGTGTATATGAAAAAGTGTCGTCAAAATGTATTAAATTAGGATGGCGCCACATTTTCATCATCACAGGTAACTCTTAAAAGAAGCGCCAAACCAAATATTGTTAGAGTAGGCTTGAAAAATAAACAAGGAAGTAAGGTTATATTTACCACAATATTTTGTACAACGTAAGTTGTTGAAATTCTCAATAATTAACTACTTTAGTCGATAATGACATTAAATTTTTTAACTCGGCATACTTCAATTCATCTACGATTGCTACATTCATACCATACCCTGTGCATCCACCAGCGCCATTTTGGAGGATTTTTGAACTGTTATTTAGCGCATACAACTGGACACTTTTTCAACTTTTCTCCCATATAAGATGACTCTCCTTACCTCTACCCTCCATACTACAAACTGAACTTTGGAATAAAGTAAATCTGTGTAATCTACATGGAAATGTCAAATCATGCTACCATGTCATTTAAAATAAAAAGTTTAAAGTGAAAGAGAATATCTTGATTACTAACCATTATAACTGGTGTAAATTAACTCATCATATTTTCATTTCCAGGCTTTGATGGTGCTAACCCAAATGCTGGAACAAAAAATGCATCCGATGACGATGTTGGCTTAGACTAAGCTGTCCTATGAAATTATGATTTATATTCATAATGCAAACATTTATACTATAAAAATCACAATGTTTTTGGATATGTTAAAATCTTTATTGCAAATGGTGTGATGTTTATGGAAATCGGCCCTGGTAGAACTGGAGAATGTGTAAATGTTTACAAATAATATTACAAGTTTGTATTCTAAATAACTCCGATTGTTTATTAGTTTTTTATCTCGCCCATTATGCTAATAAAACAAAATTATAATCATTCCCACATAATGTGCAGGATGAAAAACAACTATTATTTTCTTACAGAAATGAACTGAGTAAATGTATAGAATGAAGGTTGAAAATTTAAGCATTTAAAATTCATTTCAATGTTATTGTCATTGAGAAAATAAGAAGCCAAGTAGACTTTCTCTAATACATATAAGTTTCCAACCTACATCCTAATGTTTTGCTTAATATAATCATAATTTTAGCGAGTCATGCGCAATATATAGGGTGAAAACGAAGTTTACTCATCGATTTTCTTACTGTAATAATAAATTGAGTAACTAAATGTATAAAGAAAGTTGAAATTTTAACAACAAACTAGAATTTTATTGCATCCTTAATTACATTTCCAGTAAACTTTTTTTTATATAATGGGCAGGTGCATATTCACACTTATCTTAAGACACCCACCTACTTTGTTTTGTTATTTCTAACGTTAGGTATTAAAACAAAAAAAAACACCTAATCCATATAAAAAATTTAAATTAAAAATTACTCGACTAATTAATCCAAAGAGTATAGAATTTGTGGAATTTTACGAATAAATTTGCAACAATAAAGGCTATTATATTTGAACAACTTAAATATTATTCATTATTTCAAGTTTCATTGGCTTCTTTGTCTTGTCTTCTTTTTATTTAGGGCTTTTTGTAAAACCAAATTGGCTTCTTTAAACATCTTTAGTGCCTATCTCCGGTTGGCATTGGTGCATATTATATACAAACTTTAAACTATATTTGACAGGTTTAAAAGCAGCACTATTTTTAGTCAATATAGTTAATATGTTTTTATACAACAGAAGCTGCAATTGCCAAATCTGTTGTAAATCTAAAAATCTCACTTAATTTACAGTTCTAAATAAGCAGAGCTGTCATTTTGTTAATGTTTCCGGTTAATAAAATGGATGGGTGGTATAGCAAAATTTAAAATGTTGTCCACATTAATATAATATATTACTTGCTTCACATCATATAATCATGTGTTAATAGTTAAACGCACGTAGAAAGCAACAACAATATTTAAAAATTGTTTATATTATGTATTTATAGTTACAATGCAAAATATGGTATTTGCAACTGCATTTATGTAAATTCAACCTGTCTATATTATTTTTTAATTTGATATTTCGGTCCACCAAAAATGTACTTTAATATTATGCTAGTAATAAAAATTATTGTATGAATATTATTTGTAACATGCAGTTTCATTTTACCAACGGCAACCCAAGCATCGGCATTAATTTATCATTGTTTTAGTTTATTTCAATGATTTCAGTATAGAAGTCTGTCTCGTTTGCACAGCGCACGACGAAATAGGCTTATTTGTTTATACATAATTTGACATATTATACAGTATTACTTATAGTTGATTTAAAGAAATTATTATTATTTGAATAGCTATTGAATCAATTAAATCACCAGAATGAGCCCGCAGACTTTGACAATTAAGTGTACACTGTCAAACCTTTTTTTCAAAATCGAAAATGTTGACTATATCTAACTTCAGGGTGTCGGTTTTTGTGAAAAAAATGCGCACGCATCTTAAAAACATAATCAACATTTTTCCCAAACTCACCAAAAGAAGTATGGTAGTAGCCTCTTACCCCTAGCTTATACAAGTCTTGTATTCTTAATGATGAAAACTTTAGTTCCACAACTTAAGAGAAATAACCGTAACATCAGCTGTGTTTAAATTTAGGCAAAATGTTTACACAGATTCCAACACTAAAAAAGGTAATGATTAGAGATACTAGAACAATGATTCACGCGTTTACTACAGGACCTATTTTGAAACGGTTTTTTTTGTCATTTATTTTAGGGTGATCAGGCAATCCAGTCATATATCTGAACGAAAGGCAAGAAAAGGAAAAAAGCTTTTTTAAATACAAATTTACCACTAAAGATAATTTACCTTATTGCAACAAATGAACCTGCAAGCTAACATTGCATAGGACCGCCAACGCCCTAAGCTCGCTTTCAATATACTTCACATCTAATAAGACTTCTATTAGTATATGCCCCAGATACTTGATCTCTGTGACCCTTCAAAGAAATTCCGTTTAAAGAGTCACTACAGAGATGTTTTTTATAGGACATCATTTGCTCTTAAAAACTAAAAACCCACTTTTCTGTCACATTATATTATGTAAGTCCATGTGATTCAGCACATATCTCCAGTAACCTTTTTAGTGCGATATTTGATGACAAACCACGTGTAACGGAATAACGAAATACTGTTGAAGGGTGCATATGTACATTTCATAAGAAATCACTCTTTAAAAATATTAAATCAAAAGCATCATATTTATTTTTCCATACAAACTAATTCATAACATTGAGTTATTTATGGCAACCCTATTTAAGATAAATGAACACGTGCATAGTACCAACGCTACGCGACGCGTACCTAATAAAGTAGCTGTATCTGATTTATTTCAGTAAAAACTGGTAATGGTTTCTCAAAAACTATTAGCGTTTCGGTTTCAAGTCTCTGAAGTATTATTTTGTTTTCATTTACACATATACATGGTTAAAAAAAATGATGTGCCTTACAAAAATCGAATGTGTAGAAAGCCTTCTGAGCTCTTAATTTGAAGAATAATATTAAAAAAGAATTGTCTATATTCATTTATTTGTTTTATTTTTACACGTCATTTACTCTTCCCCAATGATTTCTTATCTTTTTCTCATGTAACTTCAACCATGAAGGCATATTCCTTGGTAGGTATTGAGCATTGGGGAACTTGAGAGGTGGTGGAGGAGTCTTGAATGGATCTTCGTTTTTGAGTTTACGTAAGAGATATTCCTTATTAATTTGCTTAGGATCTCTGTATTTATCCATGTATAAGTTGAATGGTTCTCTAAGTGGAAACCATTCTTGAGGTTTTATGTATGGTGCTGGGAAATCATATTCATAAACTGTGGACAAAACCAGAAGTATTATTTCTAAAGACTAGCAAGTAAATATAATTAAAGAAGTCTCTTCTAGCACAACATGCCTTACAGTGCATTGGTAGTTATATACCAAATGACATCAAAAACATCAGTTTTGCAATACTTTTTATGTTTTCCAGTAAATAATTATTTCACCTTGAATTACACAAGATATTCTTGTAAAAAAGAGTGCCAAACAAACAAATCGAATCTTAAGCAGCAAATCATTCTAAGAATCCTGAGTGAAGCATAGTTTAAAACACTATTAGAAACTAAATGTAACTCCAAAATAAGATTCGTATTTCCATGCTTCCAAATAATGATCGTATTAATACAGAATTGTTTAAGATAGTGAATTAAAAAAAATAATAGAAAAAAATATTGTTTAACATCAAACTGTTATTTTACGCTACTGTTGAATTTGCTAAAACATATAATTATACTACTTTTTTGTTACTTACTGGGTTCTTTTTGATTTAATGTTTTGTGGAAGAAGTCTTTAACAGTTGCATCCCAATCAGTCTGATAAAAAGCAAGTCCTATCGGAGTAATGTTATCTTGATACATCTTGTACCAATCTCTTGTGCTAAATGTTCTATCTTCAAGGGGGGATGATGTTGTAACTGAAAAAAATATATATAAATATTTGATTTGTTGGACAAGCTCATACTTCAATTAATCATTCACAGTACATATTTAAATCTTTCAGTGTGTTACTTACTTTGAGGTAAATCATATGAAATTTCTTTATCCTGTTTATAAAGCACAAATGCATATCGATGGTATCCTGTGCCTTTCAATGGGAATGGACGTAAATAATCTACAATAACATCACCTTTTTCAATAGAATTACCAGGAATATTAGCAATAAGCCAATGCACATACTCCTTA
The DNA here is from genome assembly GCF_905163445.1 of Pararge aegeria. NCBI lineage: Eukaryota > Metazoa > Arthropoda > Insecta > Lepidoptera > Nymphalidae > Pararge > Pararge aegeria. The sequence continues at coordinate 8,720,771 of NC_053190.1, read as the reverse complement.
TTGTTTTCTTTTAAATGCCCATCTAGATTAGTTAATGCCAATGTCCATAGAGTATTGCCATCTGACTCAAAAGAAACAATAGGGCTCTCCAATGCTTCAGCTGGTTTTATGACATTTCCATAGTATACAGGCAGACAATTGCCATCTTTTAAATCATAGAATATATCCAAATGTAAATGAGGTATGAAAAAGCCTTCTCCATACAAATGTTCATATATAGCATAATGCTCGGCTATTTGTTTCTTGTGGAGCGGCCCTAATGATGCTAGCCAATCCTCTTTAGATTTGTCCAAGTCAATCTCTAAAATTCCTTTTCGTGCTAACTGTTCAAGACTTTTATCATTCTTATTTTTTTTAGTTTGTTCTAAACGGTTTATACGAGCTGTTGATGCACATTTCCTATAAATAAAAAATAAAATAAAGTATATTGTATTATAATACATTTTTAAACTAAGAAACAAAAACAAACAAAATTATTTTAACATCATCATGATATAAACCCATTACCCAATGGTTGGCTCCCAATTACGGAGCACTGGTCTCTTCCCACAAATTGATTGATATATTAAATCATGTATAGCTGAAGATTTCATTTTTTCTAAAATTTTGGTCTCTTTAGACAATAGTGACAAGATTGATAGGTTACAGGATTGGTTTTGATTAGTTGATTAGTTAGGATTTTTCATACACCTAGGTAATAGATCCCTATTATATATATTGCATCACAAGCAACAATAATAGTTTTAGGTAAGTGTTTACTTTGTCAATTTTTAATCAGTTTTTTATAATGCAATAAGTATATTTAAGAATCGGAACATTGTCAGAGATTATTGAAATAAGGCAAAATTAAAGAGGAATACGATAAACAAAGGATAACAAGTCATCGCAAATCGGCCAAGAAATTACGGGGCAAGAAATAACAGCACTACTTTGAAAAAAAAAATGAAGTTACAAATGAAGGACATACAAGTGAAGTGGGTAATGTATACTTACTTCTCAGGTGGAAACCCAATATCAGTTCGTTTGGTGTACAATTCGTCCTTATAATTTAACTCATCTAAACGTTCTTTTATAGATCTACAAAAAATTGGAGGTTTACCCCTCATTTTGTGACCTAACCTTAATTGCTGAAACTGGAAATGGTTTATGCGCCATAAACCCGTAAACTTATTCATGATGTGTGTTCAATTTAGAAACTATTTAATTAGCATGAATAATGTAAGTATACGTTTTAAATGGTTTTATATTTATCAAATTGGTTCAATTCAATTCAATTCTTGTTTATGGCTTTTGTCTGTGCCAACTGGGCACAAGGTACTTCGCCAGTGTCTTGTAGATGAAGAAGGCACGAAGGAGATTGATCGGTGAAACTAATGAAAAGTTAATTTTGAATTTGTACCAAGAAATAGTTGTTATTAGCTAGTTAGCTCTTTAACCTAAGGCAGCACAGACAACACATGCATATATATCTAACACGGATATTTTTTGTACATTATACTTTAATTTTATTACTTACTATATATTTACATAAAAATCTACAATAAGGACTGAAAACAAACATTAAAAAACATTTAACACTCAAAGGACGGGGGACTTTGGGAGGAAGAACGTCATAGAGGGGATAGGTAAGTTTGGGACAGTTAAAAATAATATGAGTTATAGTGCCCTCATCCAAGCCACACTCACAGATGGAGTTGTCCCTTATCCGGAGTTTGGCCAGATGTACAGGTGTGCTAGCATGACCAAGACGCAATCGGGAAATTGTGGATGAAGTCCAGCGATTTGTACTCCGAGAGTGACAAAACCAGGGTTGTCTTGGTATGTTTTGTTGGATGGTAGCGTAAAACTTACCCTTAACCAATTTGGAATCATTCCAAAAAATTTTCCAGGCTGTTTCCATATATGTTTTGGCAAGAGTACATAGGTCCTGCGATGAATTTTTAAAATGATCTAGAGAACCTGACTCAACAGCTGTTTTGGCACATGAGTCAGCAGTCTCGTTTCCTGGAATACCTGAGTGGCTTGGAATCCAAACCAGTAAGATGAATAGTCCTTTTTGATTGCAAGAGAGCAGAGCCTTCCGGATTTTTAAGATAATGGGAAATCGTGATTTGCTGCGAAAGGGGTTTTCTTTAATAGACATTAAACAGCTTAAAGAGTCAGTCAGAATAACCGTCTGTTGTACGTTATGGGACAGTGCAAACAGGATTGCTTCCAAAAGAGCAATGGCCTCTCCGGTAAACACAGAAGACTCGGGAGGGCATTTAAATTTTAAAACAATTCTGTAAACAGGAACCCAACATGCAGCACCAACACAACCTTCTGGAGACAGCTTTGAAGCATCAGTATATAAAATAAGATGATTTGACCAATTTTGACTAATATGCTTTTGTAGTTTGATATTGGTATCTGGGGATCCTTTACTCAGACCTAGATCTGTGATGATGGAAGGGTTGTATATTAATGCTTTAAATGGGGTTGAATATAGTGGGTTGATTGTGAAAGATGTCAGGGGATTAGGAAGGCTGGTATACTTTAGGAAACTATCTAGCAAGTAGGAAGACGAGTTACGGGAGCAAGGTGCGTGTGATAGTTGGCTTAGTCGGTGCCAAAGAGGATGGGATGACAGCTGTAACATCTTGCTGATAAAGCGGTCACATAGATATTGTCGACGGATGGATAGAGGAGGGTCAACGCATTCTACCTGCAAAGCATTAGTGGGGGAGGATTTCATTGCACCTAGAATAATTCTAAGGCATCTATACTGAATTTTATTTAACTTTTCAGCAGCTGATTTATTAAAAGGCTCTAAAACAAACATACAGTAATCCATGTGGCTACGTACTAAGGCATTATATAATAATTTTAAAGTATAGGGGTGAGCACCCCACCAAACTCCCGCTATTGCTCGTAGTACATTGATGCCTTTTTCACATTTTTTGATAATGTGTTCAGAATGAGCAATTCCATTCAGTCGTGTGTCTAAATAAACACCTAAAAATTTAGCTTTAACTGCAAGGTTGATTGCTTGACCTTCAAATGAGATGTTGAGGTTCGGGAGGTATCTCTTCCTTGTAAATACCACTGCCTGACATTTGCCCACTGATAGGGACAAGCCATGGTCAGACAGCCACTGGCCTAGATAATACAAAGCAGAATTGATACGACAGGATACTTCCTCTATACTGCCTGAGCTGTGATAGAGGACAATATCATCAGCATATTGTAAAATGGTACAAAAACTAGAAACAGACAATTCGAGGTCGTGGGTATATATGCTATAGAGCAGAGGACTGAGAACAGAGCCTTGAGGGAGGCCCTTCCAGATTAATCTGGGGGGAAGAGAATTATTCTGATGCTTTACCAGAACATATCTGCAAAACAGCAGATTACATATGAAATGAACCATCCTCGAGGGAACACTCAGCTTAAGTAGTTTCTGCCTGAGCACCGGAAGTAGGACATTATCATATGCAGAAGCAATATCAAGAAAAGCACCCACAAGGTACTCTCCTTTTGTAAAGGCTAATCTAATATCTGTTGTTAATACACTGAGACTGTCTGTTGTACTCATACCCTTCCGAAACCCAAATTGGGAGGAGGGGAGAATATTTCTACTTTCCATTAACCATTCCAGTCGGTTTTTAAGGAGATGTTCTGTAACTTTAGCTAAAGTAGATGACAAAGCTATGGGTCTATATGAATTTGAATTAAGGGGATTTTTATAAGGTTTAAGGATAGGAATAACAATTTGAGATTTCCAGGAGTTTGGGATAGAACCAGTTTCCAAACATTTATTGATTATTTTAAGGTAATAAATTTTAGCTTTGTCATTTAAGTTAGCCAGGAAAGAATATGGAACGCCATCTTCCCCTGGAGCTGTATCTTTTAGACCATTGAGAGCAATTTGAAGCTCAGAAAAGGAAAAGGGGGCATCCATTTCATCCGTAGCTGGAGCTGGCGTAGTAGTTAGAAATGAGTCCACATAGGGAACATAAGGTGGAGCTAATTTGTCTGCAAAGTTGTTAAGCCAGTCAGAAGGATTATTAGAGGAAGGATCAACGTGGCTCAGGGAGCGACGGAATCTCCTCATATTTTCCCACACAATGGTGGAGGGTGAACGAGGGCTAAGCGATTCACAGAACTGCGTCCAACTTGCTCTTTTCTTTTTGAAGACTAATCTTTTAATTTTAGCATCTAGTTTTTGGTAACTATTAAAGTTATCCTGAGTCATGCAGGCTGAGTATAATTCTTCTGCAGCAGATCTTTTACCAAATAAATCGCTGCATTCATCATCCCACCAAGGAGAGGAAAGCAGCGGATTTTTCACAGGGTGTTTTTTTGGAATATGGGAATCGGCCGAAGATATAAGAGATTTTAAAAAGAGATCATAGCATACCAGAATGTTTCCATCACTTTCCAAATCGGGCAGAGTGTCTACAATGCAATCAACGGATAGGGCATAATCTTCCCAATTTGCTTTTTTAAGTTTATACTTTAAAAGGGGATCATAGTTAGGGGTAGGTAAGGATTTATTATTTAATGTAACAATTATAGGAAAATGATCACTGCCACAGGTTGACTGTAGCACGTTCCAAGTCAGGCGCGATGCTAGGTTAGCCGAACATAGGGTGAGATCAACCGCTGATTTAGGGTTCTGATTGGGGTATACCCTTCGAGTAGGAGAACCGTCATTGAGGATGCAAAGACTGACATCATCAAGTAAATCAATCAGCAATGGAGAAAACCCGTCACTAGCATGGCACCCCCACATCGTGTGGTGAGTGTTAAAATCACCCATGGTTATGATAGGGCTGGGAAGGGACGACAAGATTGCTTGTAATTCGGGAATAATAGAAGATGAGGGATGAGGAATATACAGAGATACAAAAGATATGTCTAGGGTACGGACAGCAACAGCATTGATATGTTGACTGTGGGAAGGAAGAGCGATTTGGGTGTAGGGGAGGGAGTGCCGTAGAAATACAGCACTGCCTGCATACCCATCACTCCTGTCATCCCTCAAACAAGAGAAGCCCGGCACCCGTAATCGTGAACCAGGCCTCAACCATGTCTCCGAGATGGCAAGAATGGTGGGATTATGAAGGTTAATCAGAGAGATTAACTCATGTTTCTTGGGACGTAAACTTTTACAGTTCCACTGTAGCAGGGTTATTGGGCCCATTTTGGAGTAGTTTAAAAAGTTGGCTTAAGTTTTTGGCAACGTTGGGCGGTAAGGGAATTTCACTACATGGAGCGACAATACTAAGTAGAAATTCGGAGATAAACTCAAGCATTTTACCTTGGGAGGGAGGGTTCTCAACATTGTTGTTGAGAGCGCATCCATTAGGAAGGGATGAGGAGTAATCACCGACAATAGTCTGAACAGCTTTTTTATCGTAGCCCTTTGCTAGAGGAGCTCGGGGACGAGGAGAGCGGAAAACTGTTTGCCGGTAGGAGGTTTTGGTGGAAGTTACATTAGTAGGAGTAAACATTTCTTTTGTTATCTCAGCATAGGACCTGCGGACAGGAGGAAACTGAGATGATGCTTCAATGTAAGATTTATTATTCTGAGACATGACCATTTTAATAGATTGCTGCCTGGAGAATTCTGGGCAGTCTTTATCAGTAGCAAAATGACTACCAGAGCAGTGTAAACATGTAGATAATTCCTTGATGACCAAACATGAGTCACCTGTATGGGGCTGAGCACATCTGTAGCATCTGGGCTTAGATCTGCAGATTGTTTTAATGTGGCCAAAACGGCAGCAGTTCTGGCACTGTATTGTTGGAAGTTTATATGTTTCAACTGGCAGTGAGGTGTGGTATGAATATACCTTAGCAGGAAGCATTTGCCCCCTGAAGGTTAGGACAACAGATTGGGTAGGCACCCAAGTGATGACACCCTCTGTGACAGATTTTCTGTTCAGTCGCCTTGATTTCAGAACCTCACCACAGCCAGGCGGGAGCTCTAGCGAATCAACAAGCTCGTCCATCGACCAGTCCACGGGAACTCCTTTCACCAGCCCCATTCTGGTTATGTTGTATGTGGGAATTATAGCTCTATATTTGCATAACTTCAAAACTGGACTAACCAGAAAGTTGTTGGCAGCTTGGGCAGAAGTAAACTCTACAGTAATTTTGTTGCGGCCTATATTTTTGACGCCGTCGTGGATAATTGAACCAATTTTGTGTTTGTGCAAGAATTGACCGAAATTTATAGCCCGTAATGACGCTCCAGAGGATGGGTCCTCCACTTCCCGTGAGACTTGGACGATAAAAGGCCCATTATCATCGTCAGAGTATGACTTGGCGCCTTCGGTGAAGGAAGGATGTATGTAAAGGCTTTGAACGGATGGGTTTACCTGAGTAGGATCAGTTATAGTTTTTTTGGCCGCATATACGTTGGTATCCTCTCCTTGTCGTTTGCGAGACGAGGCTGATGCCCCCGGGTCGGGCGGCTCAGGAGGTGTATCTAGATCCATTTTACTGGAAACACTATAACTACAGACACATAATAAATATTTAACCAACACCAAATACGGTTAGATTTATACGAATATCACCAATGACAACTATTTCTGCTGCTGTGTAAATTCACATAAAACACCGAAATTACACCGGAATCTCACTAACACGTGTGCACAAATTGACAGGCCAAGTTACAGTTCAATATAAACAACACCAAATCCTTTTCAAGACGAGTTTACAATAAAATCAAAGGAAAATTTGAAAAAACCGCGTCCGCCATGTACGAAGTTTCCCGCCGAAAAAAAACTATCAAATTGGTACCTACTCTTTTACCCTAAACATCGTAATGTCAGGCTGCGGTATGACAGGTGTCAATGTCAAGTTTACTGGCCGCCGCACAAACCTATGGATGCGATAACAACTTATAAACTATTTTAACTTTTGAAACAAATAAGATTTGAGCAAATTTTAGCGAATTAATGCTATCTATTATATTTGAAATTATATAATTTAAATTAAATAGGATTTTTTCTTATCGTTCCGATATGTACGTAGAAACCAATTAGGAATATGGAATTCACATAACTGCCGTACCCCTAACAGTTTAGCCCATTACCATCTTAGACTGCGTCATCACTTGCCAGAAGGTGAGATAGCAGTCATGGGCCTACTTGTAGTGGATTATTGCAAAGTTGATGGGAAGAGGCGTATAACAGTCGCAAGAGAAGTTGTTGAATAGAAACAGGCGTTACTTTGAGTCTGTGGGGGCGCGAAAAATTAAAAAACTAACGAACGGATTTTCATTCGGTTTTACTAATCAACCACACCACAATATCCGATTTTTGTTATAATTTGTCAATCATACACGGGTACAATCGAAGAAGGTGACATTCGTAACATGGTATTAATCCTTATCCAAATAAATTGGACCTATCGTTTAGTAGATATGACGGGTATAAAGATGCTAACAGCAAGATAATGCCGCGCACCGCCGGGCACGGCCGCTCACTGCTATAATATGAGTCGAGCGATGAAGCGCGCGTTCGCCGTTTTAATATTTTTAACACCTTAATCTATACTTATATTTAAAACTGAAGTAGGTCAAATTCTGTATCCACTTGGGGGATTCTTGAGTGTTTGGCTCGAAAACCGAATTGCTCGTCGTTGATAAGCTTTTTTGCTTCTAAGATGGCTTTGAGCTGGGCCAGTAACAGCCACAAGTAACACTAAAAAGACAAAATAATATAATAATCTTGACTGCACATCTACAGCCTGGACACAATCCCAATCTCTAACAAGAAAGGGGTGTAGATTATTGATGCTGTTCTAGTACAGGTAAGTTGGCTTTAGAGGTTCAGGTTATCACATTATAGCTTTTTCCCGCGACTACTTCCGCTTTTGTTTACGTTTTTAAGGAATCGCTTATGAACAGTTTATCTAACCGGGCTCTAAATTATACAAAGCCTATCTCCAGGATGTAAGCTACATCCATGCAATATTTTCGTAAGATCAGTTTTGTTCCTAAGCCCTTTAAAAATAACACTTTTTTAACCATCCTGAAACTGTACCCCTCTCCATTCGGGATCCAATTATCCTGTGTTTTTGTCCTACATCTGTACCAAATTACATCAAGGTCGGCGAAAGATAAGCCAAACAAAGATAAAAATAATAATAACTTTATTTTATTTAGGCCAAAAATATTTTATTCGCAGCGTTCTAAATTTAGTACCGATATAAAAACAAAGTAAATAGGATCTATCAAAAAACAATATTTCTTAAAACATTTAGATGGTATCTTGTGCTAAAATTAGGTTTCATTATCTTATAGGTACCAGCGGCCTTTATAACGAAATTAATACCTGCTTACTTAATAAATTAGGTTAGTAACTACAACCATTTACGAATGTACAAAATGTTTCTTAGACCAGGCTCCAGTTACGCTAACTCCTGTACTATTTAAAACTGTATCACTGAGTTTCCATTCCTCGTTACTACAAGAACCTACTATACAATATATAGATTTTATTCTATATTATAAAATAGATAAATAAAATGTATGTGTAATGTAATGTGCAGTTTGAAGATGTCCCTACTTGGAGCTAGCCCAATTTGCGGATGACCCCACCCTCTATACAAAATACCGAACCATACCTCGCATCATATCTCGCCTCCAAAAAGCCATCGAGCGCCTAGGCACTTGTGTTAGGAACTAGGGGATGGACTTCAATAATATCTGCTCATTTTTTACTTATTACTGCCGAGTTTCGTTCTCCCAACCTTTGTTATAACAAAGACCCTTTGACAATCAATTTATCTTTCTACTCTTATACGGCCTAGATACACGAGAACACGAGAGCTGGAGGTGTAGGAATATATCATAATTCTCATGATGTTGTTAACATTGTTACTTTATCGATAGATTCTTCTGTTCTTTCTCGTGATTTATGGGTCACTAGTTTGAGCAGTTGGTGATTTATGTATGGCTGAATGCCAAAAGGGAAATGGGATAAAAATTTAGATTGTTGCACTATATTGGACGATATTATTAATTTTCTTCACCATTCATTGTTGTCACACACATGTCCTCCACTTGCCTTTTTACTCGGTAGCAATAATGATGAAATACTGATGATTTTAAGTGGAGATTTTAATGTCAATTTTGCACCAGCAAAATCTTTGAAGCTAGTTGAATTTTAGAAAGATAAATTGAATTTATCCATGACAAACAGTCCTCAAACGTCAACAACAAGATCCGGCACTACAATTGTTGGAGATTTTGTAGAATGTAAACAATATATTTCATGTTTCAGTTACCACAAGCCATGAATAACAAAAATATATAAAAACGATAACAATGATAGTAATAATTCTATTTCAATTAATGAAATGCTGTAATAATCTTAGTAGTAATAAGGTAAAATGAAAGAATTGTATTATTTGTATTCGTATTATAAAAGTCTTTATCTAATTTAAGTATTTCCACAGTTAAAAACGACTCCTTTGATTGCGACCGTGTTAAACTTATGTAGTATCAAATAAAAAATATCGCATTAGGTATTTAACCAATTTCTTTAAAGTTGCATACCTATAGTAGATCATTTTTCGAAAAATAAGTTTCACTTACGTGTGTACACGCATACATTTTATTGTAACAGTTTTTAATTGCTTTTTCAATTAAAAACTGTTACAATAAAATATATGCCAATAAATGTAAAGTCGCAACATATAATAGCTACTGCAAGCCAAAGACTACCTACAATAGTATATTGCAAGCTACAATCTCATTATAATCGAAATCGAATCGTTATCGTTTGTTTGGGTTTAAAATTTAAACGTTGTTGTGAGCGAATGTCACATCGTGTCAAAGATAAGAAATCCAAAGAGTATACCAACTTTCGATGGTTCGATATTCTCTCTCTTTTCGCTGTCGCTTGCTTCTCACTTTCCGAGAGACCGAGAGCGAGACTCAACTCTCTCTAGGTATCTCGTTAAATAAGCCGAGCCGACTGCCGAGCTCAGTTTACATAAATCCGGTTTATTCATTATGCTGAGAAAGTGTCTATTACCTATATGATCATATTAGATCACTTTGTTACATTTATTAGTAATCAGTATTCGTAATCAGTTGCCAAAACTAGCTAGTTTTTTGTGTGGCGGATACCCGGGGAGATACAAACCTGGGACGTTAGTTCTTGCCTTGTTGCACTTTGCAGTGTGCAATGTGTAGTAGCGTGAAGCTTGTATAGTTTCAAATTTCATTTTTATGGAATGATTCCAATGTTTTGTGAATATGCGATTGTATAAACTGCGTACTGATCTATAAAAGTGAAATAAATCGTCATAACTATACGTTTTCGTGTCAATTTAGTGGTTTAAACAATTGAATAGTGGCAAAATGGTATTTCTTTCAAACACATAAGAATCAGATGTTAAGTCGTCGTCCTATGAATAAACAATAGTGCTCCAATGATCGATCTTAAGATTAAAGTATTAGGAGCCATTTACACATGGCGAAAAGTCACGTAGGCATTACTAAATATTTCGGTGTGGACTTTTAAATCGTGCTATTTTCTTTTGTTGTGGTGACGATTGAATGAGCATTTATCAAACATGGATAGCAAAAATATACAAAAAAATGCCATGCAGAAAAGTGCTGAATTTACTTTCACTCCGCCTACCATGGCCCCAGTATTCGAGCCTACGCCTGAAGAATTCATGGACCCTCTGGGATATATCGCGAAAATTCGTCCCGTAGCGGAAAAGACCGGCATTTGTAAAATAAAGCCCCCATCGTGCTGGCAGCCACCATTTTCGCTCGATGTTGATAAATTAAAATTTGTTCCACGAATTCAAAAAGTAAATGAGTTGGAAGCCATAACTCGCTTGAAACTATTGTTTCTTGAAAAAATATTGAAGTTTTGGGATTTACAAGGCTCACCTCTAAAAATTCCCATGATTGAAAATAAAACACTTGATTTGTATTGCTTAAAATTTTGGGTTGATGAAGAAGGTGGGTTTGAAAATTGTAATAGTCCAAAAAAATGGCGAAAAATTGCTTCTACAATGGGGTATGGTCAAAGCACTATAACGATTAATTTCCTTAGGAATAATTATGAAAAGATTCTTCTTCCCTATGAAATATTTGAAAAAAGCAAAGCAGACATTTTGAAAACTGTAAAAAAGGTGGAAAGTAAAACAGAAATGAAAGATGAAGGTGAAACTACGAAAGAAATGTTCAAAGAGATAAGCATAGAATCTATAAAAAAGATTGACAAACCACATTGCAGTATCAAAAAAATGAAAACAGGGTCTGACATTAAATTGGACCCAGACAGTCCCAAAACAGATACTGAAGAAATAAAGCGTACAAGGGAGCTGAGACGACTTGCATGCTATGGCCCTGGTCCAAAAATGCCTGGGCTGAATGATGAAGAGTTTGACATAACAAAGTCACGGAAGAGACCTCGATATGATTTAGATCCTTTGGCTATATACATTTGTGCAATCTGTCAAAAAGATCACAGAGATGATTTACTTTTGATATGTAATGGCTGTTCAGATACGTACCATACATTTTGTTTGAAACCTCCATTGGCTGTAGTGCCTGATGGTGACTGGCGCTGTCCATGTTGTATTGCTGAAGTAGTCCATAAACCAGCTGAAGCTTTTGGCTTTGCGCAGGCAGAAAGGGAATATACTTTACAGCAATTTGGAGAAATGGCAGATAAATTTAAATCTGACTACTTTGGAAAGTCTGGCCATTTGATACCCATAAATATAGTAGAAAAAGAATTTTGGAGGATAATATCTTCAGTTGAGGAGGATGTGACTGTAGAATATGGTGCAGATTTGCACTCCATGGACCATGGTTCAGGGTTTCCTACAAAGTCTTCATTAAATTTATTTCCTGGGGATCAAGAATATGTGGATTCAGGTTGGAATTTGAATAATCTGCCAGTTTTAGAAGGTTCTGTTTTAAGATTTATAAATGCAGACATATCAGGTATGACTGTACCATGGATGTATGTAGGCATGTGTTTCTCTGCATTTTGTTGGCATAACGAAGATCACTGGAGCTATTCAATTAATTACTTACATTGGGGTGAAGCTAAGACTTGGTATGGAGTGCCAGGTAGTGGAGCTGAGCTCCTTGAAACTGCTATGAAAGCAGCAGCCCCTGATCTGTTCAAGACACAACCTGATTTATTGCATCAGTTAGTTACAATAATGAATCCAAACATATTGATGGCAGCAGGAGTGCCAATATACCGCACAGATCAACAAGCTGGAGAATTTGTTGTAACTTTCCCAAGAGCTTATCATGCTGGTTTTAATCATGGATATAATTTTGCGGAAGCAGTAAACTTTGCCCCTCCTGATTGGCTTAAAATTGGCCGTGATTGCATAATGCATTACAAATACTTAAAAAGGTTCTGTGTTTTTTCACATGATGAACTTATTTGCAAAATGGCATTGGAAGGTGATCGTTTGGATTTAGAGACAGCCTTAGAAACACAAAAAGAACTGGTTAATGCAACAGAAGAAGAAGGAAGACTAAGGGCTTTACTTGCAAAGAATGGATTAACAAATGTTTGTAGGACAGCATTTGAACTGCTCGGTGATGATGAACGACTTTGTGAAATTTGTAAAACAACATGCTTTTTATCATCTGTGTTCTGTGCAAAATGTAAACACATGGCCTGCTTACAACATGCTCACTCAGAAGAATTCTGTTCCTGTGCTGTAGAAAATAAAACTTTATTTTATCGTTATGACATGGATGAACTGCATATTATGTTGCAGACAATTGATTTTAGAGTAAACAGTTTTGACAAATGGATGACAGACACTACAAACATTCTACTGCCAACTGCACCAGATATTGGAAGGCTTCAGAAATTTAAGCTTTTGGTGGATGAGGCAGAAGAACTTAAAATTCCAAAGTGTACTCTATTAACAAGATTGAAGGAGCAATACACAACAGCATCTCAAAATGCTGAAACAATTGTTATAGAATTAGATGATGACTGAAATAATGCTTCATTCAAATGACTGAGCATTAGTACAAAGATGTATAAAATTGATTTATTTTAATATTAATGTATGTGAATGAAAGCACTAGGTTAACAGATGATGCAGTAATTTTTATGTTATCAAAATTAATGGCAGCTTTAATTCAACAAGAAACTTTCTAATATCTGACATATTAATGTAATATGTATATAATGGAACTTAAATAAATATCCTTTATTGTATATAATGTTAACCTCTGAATTTGCAGGTAATCTTTTAGGTAGAAATATTTAAAATCAACAAATTTTTTAAAACATCCCACCGTTTGTTCTATTTTTCTGTTAAAAGTATATTTTCTTATTAAGTATGTATAAAGAAAATAGTGACTTGTTTTACAAATTTGATCTCAAAAATCTACTGTACATGTAAGTTTACAGTGATAGAATTTTTAGTCTTGTCAGACTATCTGATCTGCCTTAGGGACTAGCTTTGTGCCTGTTAAATTAATATTTGCTAGTCAACCCACCTGCAGAAATTATGAAAATAATAAAATGTACCCCTTTCCTTATTTCTTTTGCCCACAACTTTCACATTGTAAAAGTAATTGTTTTGTTGAAATTGGGTCAATTTTTAAATTGCCTTAGAACAAAGATGTCTTTCTATGCTATCATAAATTAAACTATATTTTAACGAATTGAATATATTGTTACACATATTGTGCACTGGACAAGCAAAAGTATTATAATGTCTCTTTAAATAAGTATAGAAAGATTTGTTGCCCAACTGTGCTCGTAAAAACTATAGGATTTATATGTAGTTGCCTTTGTTATGGAAATAATTAGTATTATTAATATTTCCAAAACTGTTGAGCAAGTATTGAGTAGAGCAAGATGTTTCATACAAATATTTAAATTTAAAATATAGTTAAGTTGATTACTATTTAATTGGTGGATCTTGTTGTACTGTGTACTGTGGCTCTTGCTGTTCTATTGCACAAGTATATTTGTTGCCCAACTATGATTGCAAGTTTGACTAAAACCTACTAAAATGATTAGTTAATTACTAAGTCTGAAGTATTTCCTATCATTTATTATTTGAGATCAGTGTAGCATTCTAGGCTATTTAATGTGTTAGCTTTAATTAAAGTTGAAATATAACTCACTGAGACATTTGGTTTTAAATAAGTTTTGTCACTTTAAAGCTAGAAATATTGAAATATATATTAGGCACATGTAGTTAGTGTACAAGGAGGCTATGAAATGTAGGTAAGTACCTATACATTTGGGAATATATGTTAGTAACTTAGCCAGTATTCCTATTTATTATAATTTAAATGTTAAATAAAAGTACTATTTCTTTATAACTCCAGAGTAACATTATTAATCTTAAGGTCACATCTACATTGAAAAAAATCAAATTAAATGCATGTAAAATATGAAACTTCACTAGAGCATTGATATTTTGTGTTGGAGTTATGAGGGCGTTTTGGGCCACAATCTTTACAAAATACTTAATGATCATTTTCCAAATGCCCATTATATATGTGAAGGTATTCAGTAAGTAGGTACTTTATATTATTTTCTTTATTAATGCTTGTGATTTATAAACTAAAGGTACCTGGTTAGTGAAGATGTAGCCTGAGAATTAATTAAGATTATATGCCATTATTGAACTGATTGCATATTTAGTTTAGTTGTAAGTCAGGATATTTAAATTTTGACATACATTTTATCAGTGAATTTATTTTTTCGAGTTAGGGTTTACAAACATCACATTTTCGATTTAACGTGAATAATTTAGTTTTTATTGGAAGGACAACATTTTTTTTATCTAAGTACCCATATATTTTTTATTTAATTATGAATGAATTAATTTGATTAAATCATACAAAAATTCACAGTAAGCAAATAAAAAATTACCTAAGCACCTTTAGGCATTTAACTAGATATTATTGTAGTGAAGTTTTCATGTGGTTTATGTATGAGCGAAATTTAGTAAGTAAATGAAATGAATTGATTTGATTTGTGTGTACACGTTTTGATGGAATAAAATTTGAATCCTTAATAAATAAAAGTAGATCTTGAAAATAGGTGTTTTATTTGTATCTCTTTCATTACGTCATATTGCATATTGCAACGTCATATTGGAGCAGTGATAGCTGATGACGTTATGTGAATTTAAAGTTATTAAAATATAACTTGCTTCAACTGTAAAGGAAAACAGTTAGGAAACCAGCATGCCTGAGAGTTCTCCATAATGTTCTCAAAGGCAGATTGGGCCAGCGTGGTGGACTTGGACCTTAACCCGTTCTCATTTTGGGAGGAGACCCGTGCCCTGTAGTAATTTATAATCTTTTATTGCAACCCTTTTGTCTTGTGTTATTAATTTATTATAAGAATGGATACACGTTTCTTTCTATTAAGCGGCACATTTAAACATTTTATTTATTTTAAATTTTTATATCGCCAGTAGATTTTTATAATACAACTTCTGTGAAAGATACAACTATTTACGCGTTTCATGGGATAAACTGAAAAAAGCGGAGGCTGGTATTCCAAAATAAGGCGTTCGTAATGGAGTGTGATCTTTGGTTAGTGTTATAATTCAAAGATTTTTTTTATTATAAATCATAATGGGATATATTCAGAGCTTAATTTTGTTAGATTGAATATATTTACATACAAATTTTACATTGCGACTAAAAAATTCAAAAAAAATTCAATTCAAAATTCATTTATTTCAAGTAGGCCTAATACAAGCACTTTTGAAACGTCAAGTCTGTCCGTGTGTAGTGACTCTACCACCGGTTCGGAAGGCAGATTCTACCGAGAAGAAGCCGGCAAGAAACTCAGCAGTTGCTCTTTTCCAACATCAAAAATTTACATTTTATATTTTAACATTCATTTTTCTATCTTGTGAGAGATGAAAGCGGAGCCGGATGCTTCCAAGCAACCTTGTCATTAAGAAACTCATCAATTGTATAATAACCTCGCTGTAATAAATGTGTTTTAACACATTCTTTAAACTTATGGATTGGTAGGTCCAAAATTACCTTAGGAATCATATTATAAAAGCGTATACTCAATCCCACAAATGACTTCTGCACCTTTCGCAGACGATATGCAGATGTCACTAATTTATGACCATTTCTTGTAAGTCGACTGTTTATATCCACTTTTTGTTTATAAAGACTAATATGTTGTCTTACAAATACTATATTGTTATAAATGTATTGTGAGGCTACCGTAAGTATACCAATTTCTTTAAATTTTTCACGGAGGGATTCACGTGATTTAAGTTTATATATTGACCGTACAGCTCTTTTCTGCAATATGAATATAGTTTCAATATCAGCAGCTTTGCCCCATAATAAGATCCCGTAAGACATCACACTATGAAAGTACGCGAAGTAAACAAGTCTTGCTGTTTCTACGTCAGTAATCTGTCTAATTTTCCTGACGGCGTAGGCAGCCGAGCTTAGTTTACCTGCTAGTGTATCTATATGGGCACCCCACTGAAGCTTACAATCCAAGGTCATGCCCAGAAAAACTGTGGAATCTTCCATTTTTAGTGATTCTCCATTTATTATTATATTTTTATTAACTTTCTTTACATTTGGTAAAATAAATTCCACACACTTAGTTTTTTTTGCATTTAAAAGTAAATTATTGACAGTAAACCAGTGCGACACATGCGACACAGCACGGCTTACATCGTCAGAGTTGTCTCTACCTCTATCAGTTTTAAAAATTAGAGATGTATCATCAGCAAACAGTACAATGTCACAGGTTTCACTGACATGGTGTGGTCGATCATTTATATACACCAAAAATAGAAAGGGACCCAAGATTGAACCCTGTGATACACCCATTGACGTAGCCGACCCCTGCGACTTAATGTCTTTTATGCAAACCCTTTGGGTTCTGTCACTGAGATAAGAGGCAACCAAATTTAGTGCAACGTTTTTGATACCATAATGGGCTAGTTTAAGAAGCAAGGTTTTATGATCGACACAATCGAATGCTTTGGATAGATCACAAAACACCAATGGCATTCTGCGAACGTTCCCAGGCATCGTACACATGTTTTAAAAGTTTAGCGCCTGCATCCGTGGTGCTACGACCTTTAGTAAAACCGTACTGCTCCGGATGTAGTAAGTTATTTACATTGAAGTGATTCAAAAGTTGATTTAATATAATTTTTTCAAAGACCTTACTAAGAGCTGGTAAGATTGAAATGGGTCTGTAATTGTTAATGTCGTTTTTATTGCCAGATTTAAATAGAGGTATAAGTTTACTATGTTTCATTAAATTTGGAAAAGTACCTCTATCAACACATTCATTAAAAAGTATGGCTAAGTAAGGGGCAATAACGTCTATAATGTTAGATATTACCATTACAGACATACCCCATAAATCACCGGTTTTTTTCTGTTTCAACAACTTAAAATTCTTTATTATATCATATGCAGATATATGTTTAAAATTAAATAAAACGTTGCACTCATTAACGTTGTTCCTCAATAAACTCTGAGCTGCAGTAGGTGAAGAATTAAGTGAATCAGTCAACAAAATAGGAACACTCTGAAAAAAGTTTTCAAAGGTACTTGCAACCTCACTGTCAGCGGTAACTTTATTATCATTAATAATTAATTCAAAGTTTACGTTGCGAGATTTAGCTTTCCCAGTTTCATTATTAACAATTTTCCAGGTTGTTTGTACTTTGTTATCCGATTTTATGATTTGATCCTTAAAGTATAGCGACTTAGCATGAAAGCAAACGTTCTTAAACGTTTTAGAGTACATTTTTACGTGTTGTAGGAAAGCTGGAGTAAAGTAAAAAAACTAGCATAAGAAAACTTTGGACATTTAATGGACGGGGAATATTGGGAGGAAAGATGTCGTAAAGCTTATGAAGGAGTTTCAGGCAGAAAAACAAAATATTAGCGACCAAGACCACATTCACATATAGAGTGGTCCCTTATTCTCAATTTACTGAGATGTACTGGAGTGCAGGCGTGACCGATACGCAGCAGACTTATTGTGGACGATACCCAACGATTCATATTACGGAACATAAAGAACCATGGTTTGCGAGGTATATCTGGTTGAACTGATGAATACAACTTGCCTTTAATAATCTTCGATTCGATCCATACCACATTTCAGGAATCTCGAAGAAGGGTATTTGCGAGAGAACGTAGATCTTGGGGGAAGTTTTTAAAATGGACTAAAGAACCAATCTCATTTGACCTGGTCTCCAGGCTAAAGTGACAGACAGGCCTTTTTGGTGGCAAGAGCATAGGACTTCCCTAATCTGAAATATGATAGAGATAAGAGCTTTGCTTCGAAAAGGGTTGGACGCATCCGTGAGAACAGTTAGATGGTCTGACCAATTCTGATTTATTATTTGATTTAATTTAGTGTTTGCCCCAAAAGTTTGTTTATCAAGACCGAAATTCGTTATTACTGGAGTAAGAGTTAGTCCAGTAAAGCTGGTAGAAAAAAGTGGAAGTTTGGGGGAGGAATTAATTGGATGCGGGAGGCGGGTAAACTTGAAAAAGCTCTTAAGAAGACAAGTAGGTTCCTGGTTGGATCCTAGAACTTCAGACAGCTCATTAAGTCTGTCTAGCAATGGGTGCGATGAGAGCTGCAAAACTTTAAAAACAACTACAACTATAATATTGCTTTTTTATAACCAACTAACAAAGTCGGTACGTCAAGAACGCATAATTCCGCGGCCATGTTATAATTACAAAAATACCTACTTTGCTAAATAATTTCTTAAGGTAGGTAGTGGCATGATTATTACTAAATAATAATAAAAAAAGACAACTAGAAAGCTGTGCATGTTTATTAATCATTAAAAATCGTGTAAATATTAATTATTAACATGACTTATTGTGCAGTAAACAATAGCACTTATAAAATAAATTACACTTATCTACTTATTTGGTTTTAATGTGTCTTACAACGTTATAAAATTGTAATAAGTATTTATACCGTTAGAAAATAGAAGAATAGAAAACCTAAAATTACATAGAAAGTATAAGCCGCGCTATTAAAAAAAATATTTATCAATGTCGGCCGATGTTGTGCCACATTCGCAAAATAATAATCAATATCCGATTGTGCTAATGAAATAGCATATTTAAACGCGCGGCTTTTACCTATGTTTAGTGAGTTGTTTTACATCTCGCTCAAGATCCGATAAGTACCAATGCGGAGAGATGAGGAGGAAGTTAAATTTCGTAAATAAGATTATAAATATAAAAGTAGCTCCAGATAAAATAGTTCGAAAGGAGACGGGAGATAACTTCTATATAATAAATAAATAAAGAAATAAATAAATATACTACGACAATACACACATCGCCATCTAGCCCCAAAGTAAGCGTAGCTTGTGTTATGGGTACTAAGATAGCTGTTGAATATTTTTATGAATATAATACATAAATACTTATAATATACATATAAACACCCAGACACTGAAAAACATTCATGCTCATCCCACAAACATTTTCCAGTTGTGGTAACATACGGAAGAAGAGTGCACTTTATTGCACTATAACATACAGGAAAAGAAAGAGTAAGGAGTATACAGTACACAATGTAGACATGCAAAGGCGGCCTTATTGCTGACCTTATTGCAATCTCTTACAGGCCACTTTTGTGAGGACTTACAGCGAGAGAACGGGATAGTGCCAAGAGTGTTGATATAAATATATAACAAACATAACACATATAAGTAGAATTTAATACATAATTTAAAATACAAAGAGAGGTAGTAGTCCTTCACACGACTCTTAAATATCGGAAGAACTTCGTTTTACAAAATGGGATTACCAGACTGTTACCAAGGCGGAATCGAAGGTTGGAATTAGAAGAAGAGTCAGAAATAAAGCGAAAACGATCTCTTAAATAAGAGGGAGATAATTGACTATTAAGAATAGAATAATACGGTTTTATGTTACATGCATTGTACAAACAAATTGTTTAAAAGAAAAAGGTGGTCATTGAATTATCATCATTGGTCAATAAAAATTATAGAAGTACTGTTGTCGCTCTGTAAATTAGTTGTTTAAAAAAAACGCTAATCTACTTATTTTCGGTAGGTATTAGACGTTTTGAGACGTATACAGACGTGGGACACGCTAGTATTTTCCAACACAATACTAATCGAAATTTCTTGACAGTAACTTACCTACTATTTTATTTGTAGCTACTGTAACAAAGCAGAAAAGTGTGATTTGCCTTCGCCTCATGACATTCGCTTAACACATAGAATCAGCACCGACTCGACTAAAATGTAAGCATTCAAATGCTAGCTTAAATAATAAGATATAAAGTGTCGTTTGAAGTGTATATCTTTCAGCAGAGTAGTGTGTTATTTTAACTGAGTCTGTGTTGAGCCGATATAGTTTTAATCAGTCATGTACCGTTATTACCAGAACATGTTTGAGAAATGGTTGGCGCGCATTCAAAGTACTGCTTTAAAGCGAGCCAACTGTTTTACCGAAAGAGTAATACACATTTCCACTCTTAAGCGCTATCTTCTATAATTTGGTAGATACACCTTGCCCGCTCATCACTTTATTTCACGTGCGCTTTACATGTTTGATTCTCTGAGCGATTTCGGCCTGAGTGGTCAATCTCCAGAGAGATTTCTAATCAACGCGGGAGATATTATAGTGCACAATTGTGTACGCAAACACAGGTGCACTACCTATTCCCTAACTCTTTTCGACGTGACGGCAGATCCGACACCGCCGTTAAGAGATCAGGCGCAGGTCCGACAGCTTGACGTGCTTTCCGAGGCATGGAGGTGAATATCCGCAAACTCAACGCCCCTGGGCTGACTTATAATTTCTTGATAGGAAAAACTCAATACTATTCCTTAGAACGATCTGGGTATCGAACTCCAAAACCTCGTGATCTGCAGTCGAAAATGGATACAACTAGAACAACGCATGAGCATGCGTGTATCGGAACGCTGCATACTTTACATTTTCTTACTTGTCTTATGATGTAGACAACCATTTTGTTACTTTTGAGTGCTAAGATCATTTCAAATTCTCTTTTTAATGTGCTTGTTTTTATATACTTTAATACACGTGTTTTTTTTTTATAAAACATCAAAAAATTGTTTACATTAAGAGTTTACAGTAAGCGTTTACAAGCGTCGGTTGTAGTATCTAAGTATAACGCACACATTCGTTGCGTGCTCGTACAATTGGTAGTCACAAGTAAATCAGGCGTCGCTTTGTTAGACAAAAGTACAATAACAGCAATATACCTTATCATTCTTATTTAATAAATATTTATCTTATAAACAAAGTTTGCAAAGAAAAATACAGGTATTTCAATTAAAAGCATAACATTCGGTGTAGAGGGCCATACGAAAACATCATGTAAGTGTAAATATAAAATAAAATATTTTATGTATTTCGACCTATTTTACAACTTTGTAGTAAGAAAATCAGTCATTTAACAGATATTCACAAAAACAACACAAAAATTACTAATCTTATCCTAAACGTATCAGTTACGTTGTGAGAAAGTATAACAAACTCATCCTATCAGCGATTAAGTACCATAATCACAACCTAAGGAATTTAAGCTATTAATACTGATAAGAAACAATTATTATCAGGTAAGAGATTCGGGTACAAAGATTCAATAATAAAACTATACTAAATAACAGTTGAAATGCTTATAAATTATACTAACATACAAAAATAATTAGTATCTATACAGGATGAATTCACGAGACGGATATCGTATGGCAGTAAATCTATAAGGCTACTAATAGAGCACGACGAATTTATTCCGCCATCCTTTCTCTATTTAAGACGCAAAATGATTTTTTTTATTATGATAAAAATATCGGCCGTTCAAAAACGCCAAGAAATTTTCGAACATTATTTTCAAAAATAATTAGATAAGAGAATCCATCAAAATCGATAATATCTTTTTTTACTATTTTATGTGGGACTGTTGTTGTGAAGTTGTTTGAACGTATCATTCTGTTCTGAGCGGTTACTAGACCTACCACACAAAGCCCGTTATAAAATAAACACCCTGTATAATTAATACGATTGCGTATATAATATAGAATTAATAAATAAGTATAATTGAATGTACGGGCATAATATATAATATTTTAAAAATATAGGTACAAAAATTGAGTATTTTTTACTATTGAATTTGTTATTATAAAACATTATGTTAAAGCTACATTAGAGTTTGAAATTGGGTACTCATTATGATCGCAACGCACATATAATTTGCTTAAAAAATTTGTTGTTAAATACTACCTACATTGTTGCCACACAAGTTTCGTCCACGGCTTTATATCACCCTAACGATTCCAAGCAGTTAAAGATGTGTTAAGAAACCGATATTTAATTAAAGTCAAGTTTGGTCTCGCGCATAGAACCGATACAAATAAACCGAACAAATAGACCAACACAAATAAACCGATTTCGCCGTGAACATTTAACACGAAATTGCTTTGCTGTGCGCATTCATCAGATATTTGCACACGAGGTTCGGTTTCTAAACTCGTACAATTGCGTGCTCTTAAACTGATACCGAGTAAAGATAAAAGTACATAATATGAAAAAAAAAATGATACGCCTAATGTTTAAGTAATTGTAAATGGCTTTAATCTGTTGTTTGATTGGTATTTTGACCTTATTTCAGTTTTCAAATCACAGTGAGCGCGGAAAAGTACAAAAAGAGGTGAATTTTAAGTTTGGTAAACCGTCAAATTTCTTTTAAATGAACGAAATTGAACTGGAGATGGTTATTTAAAATTAAACCGAATAAATGAAATAAACCGAAACAATTGTTTTACAAACCATATATACCCTGGCTTCATTACAAATTTTAAAAAAAACAGTGACGATTATAATCCAGTGGCCGTGACTGTTTCCTTCATGTCTCTGCCTTTGGTTTCTATAGGCAAGGCAATGCAAGCGGCGGCCGCTATCAGGGCCGCCACAGAGTAGACCGCCGTCGCTATCGTTATCGAGTTCTTCAACAGCACCTGAAAACACATTTTTTTATAAAGTAATAATAATTGATAGGAAAAAAAAATGGAGTATAAAAACTATATTTTCTAGATTATTATTTATTATTTAACTCTTTATTCTTATACCACTATGAAGTTAGGAAAATATAAGAACAATAGAAATAAAAAAACAGAAGAAGAATACAAAAGGCGGCCTTATCGCTTAGTAGCGATCTCGGCCAGGCAACCTTTGGATTAGGACAAGATGAGCGAGAGCGGACAGGTGGTTTAAAATTATTATAAACCTACATTCAAATAGCTAAATACAACTACATAAACAAAATTGCACAAATAAGAAAAAAATAAGAAATAAATATAAAATAATAAACTTATATTATATACTCAATCATACATAAATACTTAAGAACATATAGATGATAATAAACATAAACAAGGTACTAACATAACATATTTAGATAAGAATTATTAAAGCGAATTAAAACTATTACAGCAATTCTATATTAATGAATCTATTAGTGACGTCACAACATGTTTATGGCGTATCGTAGGTATCAGCCAGGTGGGAAACCGCTAACATTAGTCACAAAGTTTTCAGGATAGAAAACATATGTATATCATTTATATCAACCCATTACCGATCGGGTTCGGGTATCTTTCCAGAATGAGAAGGAATGGGACCGTATTCCATCATGCTGGCAAAGAGCGGATTGGTGGACATGGAGAACTCTCAGTCATGCCGTTACGCAGTTGAAATACCATCAACACGTACGAGGCGCTTTGCTTCTTCCTTTCTGATACGCACCGCAAAGGTCTGGAACGCAATCCCGTCTTCCGTCTTCCCCGATACCGGTATCGGTACCTTCAAATCAAGAGTGAATAGGCATCTTAGGCTGCATCATCACTTACCATCAGGTGTGACTGCAGTCAAGTAGTTGTCTATATATTAAAAAAAAAAAAAAACACCTCACTGTTAAAGCAAGTGATATTGGACTGCGTAAAACGAACATAACTTAGAAAAGATAGAGGAGCGTGCCGGGGTTCAAACTTGTCCCTCACGAAACTGAAACCGAAATCCTAATCACTAGGCTATCATAAAATAAATCCTCTATCAGCTAACCTGTGCTACATATGGAGTTATCATGGCGCCAAGCCTTGCGACCCCACTGCAAGCACCGACTGCTGTAGATCTTAACGCTGTAGGGTATACCTTTAACAAATAATAGCAAAGATACTATATTACCCATGTTTTTTTTAGAACTTTAATTAGAATGAGTTATTTTAGCAAATTGATGAAAAAAAAGGCAAAAAGTATGTTTAAGACCTCATAAACCAGTAGACTAACCCAACATTGTAAGAAACCATTAGCAAGGTTTGTTTTTGTTTTAATTCTATTAACCAATAATGTTCTGCTGTTTCGACTGTCATAGATAAACCCTCCTCGTCTGATTTCAGGTCCTTTTCTGATCGCTAATATCGGAATATCAGAAGTGGGATAGATAGATGTAACCCATCGGGGTTCATCACACTTTTGCCATCAAAATGTTGAAAAAAAAGAAAACCTTTCGGAAAATGATTTCCGATCTTCTTATTAAATAATTTCATCTATATAAAAAATATTTATTATTTCTTAAAGGAGTAAAAAAGTAACTGTTTTAGATTTTTGTAAATTAAAGTAATGAAAAAGATTGAATCAATTTTGTGTATTACCTCCGGTGTGTAAACATAAGCCGCTTGAAATAGTCCGGCAATAATTCCGCGCGCCAAAAATAGAATGCAGGTTAAAAATGTCCGACTGAAAAAAACAAAATATATATTTTAATAACAAGAAAGTTTTAATGGCCGATTGGCGCAGTGGGCAGCGACCCTGCTTTCTGAGTCCAGGGCCGTGGGTTCGATTCCCACAACTGGAAAATGTTTGACTGATGAACATAAATGTTTTTCAGTGGCTGGGTGTTTATCTATATATTATTATTATATGTATATTATTCATCAGTTATGTTAGTACCCATGACACAAGCTACGCTTCCTTTGGGACTAGATGGCGATGTGTGTATTGTCGTAGTATATTTATTTATGTATTATTTATTTATTTATTTTTAATTAGATTCATCACATAGAGTCGTTAATAAAAGTTTATAATAATGGTAAAATTCTGCCAAAGTAAATATTATCATTATTAGGTATTGATACAATTAAACGATGTTAAATTGCGTCGTAAAATTATTCCATTGCATAATCCTCTTTTAGACATTTTCATACGTAACATTTTTGTTGGAACCTTTTAAAAAAAAAATAAACAATAAAAAAATATATATATTTCGGTAAATAATGTTATATGGTGATATTTTGTTATATTTGTCACGCATTTATAACGTAACTATAATTTAGGTAGGGCATTGCTTTTATAATATAATTATAATGTTGTTTGGAAGCAGTTTACAAAGCTTTAATTTTGACAGACAAAATCATAATCATTCCGAACATTAAAATAATTACGACAAAACTTCCGCAGTTCAAAAGTACATCATTCAGATAATCTGCTGGTCACAGGCCTCCCCTCTTTTCCAGAGTGGCAACTACCGCACTAATGTTAGTGAACATACGTTAAAAGCCGAAAATCGTATACTCTCTTAATCGATGCTTCAACTTCAATCATACACAATCCAAAATACAGCTGGGCACGGATAAAAGATATATAGAGTTTGAAATTTAGACTTACTTTGTATTGTAAGTGAGAGCGCAAACACAGATCGCGAAAATGACGAACTGAGATGCCATTGTCTTCTTACGTCCAAACTTTTCTATTATGAATATCGTGGCGAAAATACCTGAAAAAAAAGGATATGATAAGTGCCATATTTATTACATAATCTGTTGTATCTGCAATTCAATACGTCAACTTGACATGTTCCTATATAAATAGGTTTCATATTTGACGTCACAAAACACATCATCATCATCATTACCCTTTACCGGACCACTACAGGACACAGGTCTTTCAAAATGACAAGGGTTTAGGCCAGTGATTCCCAAAGTGGTCTATATCGACCACTAGGGGTCTATGAAAACCTGCAAGGGGTCTACGTCAGCGAAAAACTTCAACAGTCTTTTAACAGCCGAGGAGATTGAAGATTAACCCTTACAAAATTGACGCCAAATGTTGATAATTTATTATTAAAGCATCAGGTTCATCCTTCTCACTAAAAATATTCACTTATTGACTATGTTATTTTATTTATAGTTTATTTTATGTTTATTTAATGTAACGTATATTTTATATAACAGATACAAAATTTTATTTTGAGTAGTTTTAATTTAAATTCAATTAATAAATGTATAAATGAAAATGTGTTTTTACTTCAAATTTTTAACACTAAACTTCACTACAGTTAGAAATTTACAGGAAATCAATATCAGGTAAGTAGGGGGTCTACCCAACACGGAAAAACATGGCAAGGGGTCTACGACACAAAAAAGTTTGGGGAACTCTGGTTTAGGCTGTAGTCTGCCACGCTGCCTACGTGCGGATTGGTAGACTTCACACGCCGTTGAGAACATAATGGAGAACTCTCAGGCATGCAGGTTTCCTTACGATGTTTTCCTTCACCGCCTTAACCAAGTTATATTTAAATTTCTTAAATTAAAACGCACATAACTCCGAAAAGTCAGTGGTGCGTGCCAGGGCTCGAACTCGTTCTCCACGAACAGAACCGCTTCACAAAACACATGTGTATAATATTAACTAGTTTTATACCGACGCGACGTGGCGTACCAAGTGGTGACCGCAGATCGGAATACAGTTATTTCTACCCCCTCTTTCTGTGGGTGTTGTACGAGGCGATTAAGGGAATATAATGGAGAAAGGGGCAGCAGCGTTCTCTGTGCACTACTACCATCTACCCCCATCACCAACCCGTCTGCCCACTGTGCTGATTGTGGGCAAACCCTTGCCGGGAGAGGCCTTTAGCCCAGCAGTGAATGTAGCTAGATTACTCGGCATTCATAGTAACTATCCTAATAATGACTATCATTTGGTGTTATAATTATGAAAAATTAAGTATTAAATTATATTATATTGCGGTTATTCAGCCGCTTGCTTCAGAAAGCTGTCGGTCATATTTCTGATCTCTCTCCGGTCATATCCGATCTGTCGTCAATTCAGACTTTGAGAGCGAGGGAATAGACTGCACCTGTGCTTGCTGTCACTTTCTCTGGAGATTGACCATCGTGGCCGGAATCTGTCATCAATCTACCTATTACTATTACCGCACACACACATCAATAACACATCAATATTCTATTATTATTATCACATACCAGGAAACTCTGCCAAAGTAGTCCACAGTAAATCCATATAGTCAGTAGTTTGCAGAGGGCGGCAATCAGCTGCGCAAGACTCTTCGCCGCCATCTGCGTCAGTCTCGAACAACTCCGTAGTCATTAATACCAGGCCATAATAACAGAATGCGCAGGACATCCTGTATAATTTCCATACAAGTCATATTTTTAGCTAGATTATCCAGGAAAGAGTTTCCTGGATATTTAATTATTAACAACGTTTAACAGAATTACGAAATAATATTCAAAGTGAAAGTCAAAAATATCTTTATTCAAGTAGGCCCATAGGTGGCACTTTTGATGCGTACGGGAGAATTACACGGTAGTGAGATGATGGCGATAACCATATTCGTGAACTTAAAACTAAAG
This sequence comes from Pararge aegeria, assembly GCF_905163445.1. NCBI lineage: Eukaryota > Metazoa > Arthropoda > Insecta > Lepidoptera > Nymphalidae > Pararge > Pararge aegeria. Next base: position 8,693,045 of record NC_053190.1, on the reverse strand, counting down.
CTACGAGGGTTCCGGACGCGTCCTGGTCTAAGTCCACAACAAGTTTTTTTTTTCTCTATGGCAGTGGTTTACTCAAAAACTATAAGGTTTTCGGTTTCACAGATAAGTCTCAGGGACAGTACATAATGTACCTCTAAAGTCTGTGAAGTATTATTTCAGTTTTCATTTACACGTTGTATAATGAACAATGATATATTCTTCAATCCATATTATTATGTACGTATTCCACTACTATCTATTCTACTTACCATATAACCCAGAGAAGGAGGCTGGTGTTTCTGAGCTGTGGTATGAGGAGATGTTTCAACCGGCCACGCTGACCAATGCCAACTGAATCGTCGCACACCAAGCGGCCAAGTAACATAGGCCGTCCATTGTCTTGCGCTATCTTAAATATTAAAAATTGTTGCGTGAAATGGTAAAGAGTGAACCTTTTTTTTAGGTTTTGGACGCTTACACAATCTCTATTAGTTAGTTACATAAACGATATGAGAATAAGCGTGGAAATGTGTCGTCTAAAAATGTTAGTGACCACTATAACTAGGTCGCGCTAAATATGCACCTCGCTGATATATAATTGACATTATATTAGTAAATTAGCCAACACTTTTTAACAAAGATTCACTTAATTTATATTTCAATGACAACAACAATTATTTTAAGGGATCATAATGATCTTTTTTTTGCATACCGTACCTAAGCGTCAGTGTGACGTAATACACGCGAGGTGCAAACTTAGCTTGACAGGGTAGTAATAAAATTCAGTTTTATCTTCTTGCTCTCCACACGTCTATAAGAACATTATGGTACACTGTCAGGCATGCATGTTTCCTCACGATATACCATTGATCTTAATAACAAGATCACTTGGAAGCAAGCCGCTGTGCTTTTATCTCAGATAGACAAATTATTCGTAAATTGTAAAATGACGTTGGTAAAGAGCAACTACTGAGTTTCTTGCCGGCTTCTCCTCGGTAGAATCTGACTCCCAAATCGGTGGTAGAGTCACTACAAACAGACATATGTACTTGATATTTCAACGGTGTTTATATTAGGCCTACTTGATAAAATAAAATTTGGAATTTAAATATCTTATTATATTCTTTGGGTGCAAATTGTTGAGTATGTCTTTTAACATTGCTGTTGGGTATAACGAGTGCCTAGTGTTCGATGGCGCGAAAGTTAAGTAAGATTTGTATTGAATCGAAAGTGCGCCATCTAGTTTTAATACCGGGAAACATTAACGTCACTCGCGTACGTAACGTCACTAGGCGATCTGTAATTAAATAAAGATCCAGCATCATTTTACCTTCTCCAGCGTTTCTAATGCTTTATCGGGTTGTCCACTTGCTACGTGGTATCGGGCAGATTCAGGTAACCACTAAAAAAATAAAAAGAATAACAGAAATACAATGAAAATAGTATAATAAATATCTTTATTAATTCATATCTACTAAATTATAATTGCGAAAGTGTGTTTGTTCGTTTTATTTAGCATGCTACTTGAATTGGATATTCAATTTTACATTTGAATTCCGTTTCTTGAGAAAACTCTAACACTGATTACCTACCTTAAACAAATCCATAGGTATGTCTGTAAAATAACATGTAATTTAAATATGCGTATTCTTTTAACATAAATAAATAAATATACACCGACAATACACACACGTCCATCTACGAGACCATCACGTCTACGATAACTGATGAATATTTTTATGAATAGGATACATAAATACTAATAAACACCCAGACACTGAACTGATGTAGAACTCACAGGCATTTCCTTATGCACACGATGTTTCCTTTACCTTTAAAGCGAATGAAATTTAAAAATGCTTTTAATTCAAAACGCACATAACTCTGAAAAGTTAGAGAAGCGTGCCGGAGATAGACTTCTGTACCCCCGAAAAGGGGGTCCAAGCACTAGCAACTATGCTTTCTAAACTTCTTCACGCTTCAATATTCTCGACGTTAGTCGTGGTCGGTGATCTTAAGAAACACAGTGCAACTCTTACTTAATTAGATTTTGTTTTATTCTACTACAAGTTAGCCCTTGACTGCTACCTTACCTGGTGGTAAGTGATGATGCAGTCTAAGATGGTAGCGGGCTAACCTGTTAGGTAGTATTATTCATAGCCCTAATCGGTTTCCACGGGACATCGCACCGGAACTCTAAATCGCTTAGCGGCACGTCTTTGTCGATAGGGTGGTAACTAGCCACGGCCAAAGCCTCCCACCAGACAGATTGGGTAATATGAGGTGAAAAAGAGGTGATAATTTGGATCTTTTAGTAACTAACACCAATTATTTCGTCAGCGTTCAGATTGATACATTGCCGCTATCATTTTACAACAATTGTTTTCTTGGTCGCGTTAATTGCATGACGAAAAAACTTGCTTCAACGGTGAAGGAAAACATCGTGAGGAAACGAGCATCCCTGAGAGTTCTTGAAAATGTGCTCAAAGGTCTGTGGAGTCCACCACTCCGCACTGGGCAAGCGTGGTGGATTACGGCCTAAATCATTCTCATTGTGGGAGAAGACCTGTGCCCTGCAGTGGGTCGGTAATGGGTTCATATGATAATGATGATTCTGACATTTAATTCTAGAAATATTAATAGGGCTACTTACAGGGCATATGATAGCAAATATAAGCAAAGGTATTGTCGATAACGCCAACAGCCAATGCACTCCGAGAGTTGGCATTACGATGAGGGCCAACGCAACTTCGAGACACGCACCAAGTGCCCAGAAACACTAAAAACATTTAAGTAATTACATTATTGTCAGCGTAATAATGTTCCAAGGTTAGTCCACAACCAACAACAATATTATCAAAAGCTTAATTTGCTATACTCCGCGAAAAGCAGGAGAATCTGTGTGGTGTAATTTATAATTTCTTCAATCCTTATACTCCACACCAAACAGATCTTCGGCAATATACCCTCTACGCACGTTTCGCTCCGAAACCGGAGCATCGTCAGGATATGTTGACTTTACAATGAATAATTGTTAGGTAAACACAAGTTAAGAACTTACTTTAAGTTTCTGTTTATCATATCGTGAAAAACAGAAACTTAAAGTAGAAGGATACAAAAGGCAGCCTCATCGCTTAGTCGCGATCTCTGCCATGCAACCTTAGAATTAAAAAAACTTGAAAGGACAGAATTCTTCTCCTTTCGCAGGAGATAGAGGTTTGATTTTGACTCCTCCAATACGAGTTTTCGGGCTGAAACGTAACATACGTTACGATTAAATTCTAGTGAATATTACCGTGACTGAAAGTGATTATCAATGTTCCCTCCGAGTTACGAGGCTGTACAACTATTATCAGTGAAAAAACCAAGAAATATATTTGTTATTATTTTTTCTTTTAAATACTTACATCCAAAAGTACAACACATTTAGCTCTCTGTTTTGTTGGTAAAAACTCAGCATACAATGTAACCCTGTGAAAAGAGACAAAGTCTATTTAAATTCTTGTAGTTTGTCGTTGTTAATATATTGGGTTAAATAAAAAAATACCCAGAAAGCTTTCGGCCTGTGGTTGTTTACATAAAAACTAACAATTTTGGTTCTACAACTTAATGTTTAACTCGATAGTTTGTGAAATATTCAATATTCAACATTTTACATAGATTCTCTACTAATTTCTACTCTGTAATTTAACATCAGCAACAGCGCTCGAACGCAGACTCGCACGCTCTCAGCGGTTTAGTCCGCACAGTTTAATGTCACCGTAGAGAAATAACATGATTTATTAATTTATATGTATGAATAAATATTACTCAATTTTGAAAATTTGTAGAACAAAATTTGTTAGTTTAATGATAGGAACTGCAAGGCCAGGAGCTTTTTGGTATTTTTTATTTAACCCTGTCTTTAGACTTAAAATATAGTCAAAAGTATATAACTAACAGTGTTAAATTATTATTATCATTCATTTTTATCACCCCATTAACAGCTTGTAAAACTAGAAAACTCTCTGTGTACCTACTAACGCTGTATAAATCAATGCAGAACAAGCAACAAAAAACTTGGTAACAATATTTTTAGAGGACATTGCATAAGGTTTACTTACGATTGTGGCACACATCCTATTGCAAATCCAACAAGTCCTCTCAAAAATAGTAACCAGAGAAAGTTGGGAGCAATGGCGCTTAGCAGTCCATAGTAAAATAATAATACTCCACACATGCTGAGTGCCTGTAAAGTGTTACCTGTTTGTAATTAAAATTGGAATAATAAACCAAAAAAATCATTTCTAAAATAACAATACAAAAATTAATAAATATAGCTCATATAGTTTGAACCTTGTAGTTAATTAATAAAAAACAGAAAATAAAAATAATACTTAAAAATTAAAACAGTCCTCAAATTAATATGACAATAAAATGTGTGTGGGCTTCAGTACTATAAGTTAAAGCAGTATTATTTTTTTAATATTCTAGATGCTCTTCTTTCATTCATTTTGTTGTTTGTGGCTTTTTATTGGGTTAACTGAGTACAGGGAACTTCAACATGGTGATGATGAAAAAGTATGAGGAATAATTAAAGGTTGAATTTTGAATAGACTTTTTCAATTATAAGAATCCTTCTTTTAGGGATGTCAAGGTATGTGTAAACAAATTACGAAATCATGTTGACAGATGCATAACAAATAACCCTGTTAAAAGTATAAATCAAAACAAGCATATTTATTTTTCCATACAAACAAATTCAAAACATTTAAAGTTTACTTATGACAACCCTATTAAATATAAAAGACCGACACGAGCATAGTACCTACGCTACGCGATACATACCAAATAAAGGGACAGAGGTCACTTGATTTTAACTTTGCATGTGATGTTAGGGCTGTATCTGAGTTCTTTCAGTTAAAACTGTGGCAGTGGTTTACTCAAAAAATTTTGTTACCATTTACACATTGTATATATTAAAAAAATACTGCTGCAAGTCATGGTAGTAAGCCAACAGGTCTGTACTGTTGACTGTGTGTCTAGACTCTACTGCAGAATCAAATATGGAAGTAACTTTTGCTTAATGGTATTATTAATAGTATATATTGCAAATCCAACAAGTACTCTCAAAATTAGTAGCCAGAGAATGTAGCCAGAGTGGCTGTATCTGAGTTCTTTTAGTAAAAACTATGGCAGTGGTTTACTCCAGAACTTTTGTTTTCATTTACATATTTTATATTTTAAAATAATACTGCTACAAGTTGTGGTAGTAAGCCAACAAGTCTAATGACTGTACTGTAGATTCAAACATTGAAGTAACTTTTGCTTACTCTGCATTGCTCTGTGACTACTATTTTTCTTTTATTTTTTTACTCACAGTTTTCCTTCCATATCTATCACTGATATTGCCCCAAAATGTAGAGCTCAACATCATTCCCATAAACACAACTGTAGTAGTTAGAGCTTGTTGGTATCTGAAAAGAAATATCTTTTAGGATTGTGTGGAAATTAAATTGACAGATTCCATTACATTTATTACATACAGGTAAAGCTAACTAAAGTGTGAGATGTAAGCAGTAGCCAAAAAATAAAAACTTAGCATAGTTAAAGTTTTAATCTAAGTGCAGTATTTTGTTGCACTTTAATCATGGTTTTTTTTTTAAATTATCATAATTGAAAGTTGCTTAGACTGTCAATCATAAAAATATGTTGGCCCCAAGGAATAGTAAATGGAAAACCATTGACCATAAACAGAGCAAAAATTTGCAGGGCATGAAAGGGACACATACTATAAAGCACTGCCCTGTGTCCATGAACATAATGTGGAGGTTAAGCCTGACATGCCTATAATTACATCATCAACTGCACCCTTTGCGTAATGCTACTTGGCTGCAATAATAAGCATGACGGTAACACTTCTACACATTTTAAATTACAGAGTGTGAAAAAACATTGCAGAATTATCTTATGTATATAGAGAAGCTCATAATCAATAATCTTACTTGCTTATATTCCATTCACAGTGAAGTGCTGGTGACAATATGCTCAGGATTGTCATTTCCATTGAGTCAGCCATCCAACATAAGCCAGTATACAGAGATAGTTTAACTTGGAACCAACCAAAACCCAGTGCATTGACTGCCTGGGTCACAGTGAAGGTATCTGAATCATATAGAATTTTTTTTTAGTCCTGCACAGGATACATTTCAAATGATTTATTGTGTTTTGCTTAAATTAATGCTTAAGGATTTTTCTTGCATTTTGTGACCATTGGAATCAACCACAAGTATTTTGTGTATTGATTTGAACCAAAATTGTGGTATGTGTATTGATTTGAAGAGGTAATGTACTGTTTATTGTATTGAAAGTGCACAGATTTAAAACAGCTTTCAGATTTACTTCGTCCCACTATCTATAATATTGGTTCTTCCAAACTGAGAGTGAAGAGGCATCTTTTTGTAAAGTCACAGCATTGTTACATGTTATAGCAGTCAGGTGTAAATTAATATTGCAATTAATGCTCAGCACAACTACCCGGCATGCTTTTGAAGTTCAATCTTTAGCAGATAACAGAAAAGATCAAGACAGATCTTAAAAAAAGTACCAACATGTCACAAAAACACACACACACAACACGAAAGATTTATTTTACCATAAATACATTATGAAACTGAGGTACAAGTAAAATATGAAGAAATAAGAAACCTAACCAACAGTGAACATGATTGAATCTAATTATAAATATTATGAAGTTAATGCATAAATGCTGCATGACGGGGTTTAGCTATGATGCACAAATGTGATAAGGAATTCATTCAATCAATGGAATTTGTATCCAAGCTGACATCTAACAAGAAATTTGATTAATGTTATAAACTTTCACCAACTGTATCACTTGATGTGGTGAATTATGAAGATAATTTGACAATGAACCAAAAAAAAGGTCATAGCGTACTTGTGATATTTTTGCATGAAAGAATAGTTTGTGCGGGATTTAAATAAAGCTTACCGTCAGGGACTACCGAAACAGAGGCCATTTCGATCTCCTGTGGGAGAGGCATTGGAACTGCCGGTAGACGTTCTCCCACATTCTCGTCTAAATCCTGGTATCCTTTAGCCCTACGCATCGTTAGGTTTACGTTTCCAATTTATTCTGACGTGGAATGTATTCGAGTAACGGGAAACATAAACTTACTTTTACTTATTAGTGTACATACAGCTATTCTAAAATTTTACTACAAATAAGCGTCAGTTATTAATCAAACTAAGAGAGAGTCAGATCCATTAATACACTAAAAACTAAAATAACGCGGCATTACATTCCAAAGGATTTAATTTGATGTTTTTATTTTGAATATCACCACTGTTAACCGCTGTGACATATGTCATTTTCAATTGCTTAAGTCAATAGCTGTCAATGTCATTTTACTGTTTTTTTTATTCCATTCCTTAAGGATAATGCCAAGGTATATCACCGTACAGCCAATGTCATTTTAGACTAAAATACAATGACATTCTAAATTGAAGAACAAAACTAGCATAAAATACATATGCATACGAGACGTAATTAACTTCGATAAAAGACACTCGCATACTTTATACGAGACGTACTAAACTTGCATAAACCACACTTTCTTACTGTATAGGAGACGTACTAAAGACACATAAAATACGCGTGCGACAAGTATAGAAGACGTACTAAGCTTGCATATAAGACACTTGCGACCTTTATACAAGACGTACTTAACTTGCATAAACCACACTTGCTTCCTGTATACGAGATGTACTTATCTTGCATAAACAATACTTGCTTCCTATATACCAGACGTACTAAATTTGCATAAACAACACTACTTAATGTATTCGAGACTTATTAAACTTGCATAAAAAACATCAGCGTCCAGTTAACGAGACATTCTTAATATGCCTAAACAATACTTGCTTTTTGTATAAGAGACGTAGGTACTAAACTTGCATAAAGATTTTTGCGATCTGTATACGCAATGTACTAAATTTCGATAGAAGACTTGCGACTTGTATACGAGACGTATTAAACTTGTCTAGAAGACACTTGAAGCAAGACTAGAGTGATCACTCGCTCCCAGCCTACGTTGCCGTGTCTTCATAGACACGGTAGTTTTCGCTTCTTTATGATGTGAAATCTGAATGATAAGCTATGAAGCTGGAGCAATTCACACCCAAGCTTTTTTATCGTTTAAGTAATCTTTAATCATTGTCCATACCATAACATAATCAAAATCGTGGTCACAGTATGCCAGATTTTGGGATAAATAATTACGGCAAATACGGATCTGAAAAGCTTACTATGGGCTTCATAAGAAGACTCAGAGTCAGTCAGCGGGCGATGGAGAGAGCTATGCGAGTAGTATCTCTAGGCTATCAAATCAGAAATGAGAAAAACTAGAGTTACCGACATAGATCAGAGAGTCGCGAAGCTGAACTGGCAATAGGCGGGGCACATTGCTCGGAAAACCGATGGACGTTGGGGTTCTAAGGTGCTGGAATGGCGATCCCGCACCGGTAAACGCAGCGTAGGTCAGGCCCGAACGAGGTGGACAGACGACATTCAACGAGTCGCTGGGCCCCAATAAACAAGCGGCCCAGGACCGTGGGTTGTGGAACTCCCTACAAAAGACCTTTGTCCAGCAATGGACGTCAATCGGTTGAATTGATGATGATGATGAATTACTGATATTGAGTTTTCAAGTGGACAAGTATAAGATTTGAACTTATCATTTTCATCATCATAAGTGAACTGTATCATTAGCCCTAATCCCATATACTGACCTCCGCTTCCTCATGCAAGCTGGGCAGCCGGGTTGGTGATCGCAGTTCATGGTAGTAGTAGCACAGAGGCAGTGGCGTGCACAGGGTCTTCGGCCAGGGTATGCATAAAGCACATATATAGCATAAAATAGAAGTATTCCCCTCCAATACGAGCTATATAAAATAATTTGGGTATGCAGTGCACAGAGGACGCTGCTGCCCGTTCTCAGTTAAATTATCTTAGCCTTGTGTCGTGAGATGACGGCAGATCAGAATAAATTTATCACCATGCCTCCTCTTTCTGCGAGTCTCGTTCGAGGCGACTAAGAGATTATAACGGTGAACCTAAGTAATAAGGAGTGCTATACACGTTCATAAATATAAATAAATAAATAAATGTACTACGACAATACAAACATCGCCACCTAGCCCCAAAGTAAGCGTAGCTTGTGTTATGTTAACAAAGATGACTGATGGATATATTTCACGAATAATTTTATGTATATAGATACTTATAATATACATATAAACACCCAGACACTGAGCAATATTCATGTTCACACAAAAATTTGCCAGTTGTTCGAATCGAACCCACGGCCTTAGACTCAGAAAGCAGGGTTGCTGCCCACTGCGCCAATCGGCCGTCAAAAGTTCTTGGAAAAGGATTTTCAAATTCATCAATATTATCATCTGCAGTCTATTGTCATACTACGGCTGGGCACACTTAGAGACACTGTTTTAGAGAATAGACCCACCACGCTGCTCCAATGCGGGGGGGTTGGCTTTATCGACTATTATCACTAGTAAGTGATAATATCCGGGGTAGACGGCTTAACGTGCTCCCCGAGGCACAGGGGTTGACACCGCCAATTTCCTTACTCCGGCACATTCGGTTATATCGTCTAAATTATTTAGTATATCACGCCTTATGTAGGTACTTTTACTTTTAGAATTATTCATTACGCTCCTGATCTTATTGACTAGAGATAAAAAGACTGACTAGCGCCGCTACGAAGGCATGTGGGCGTCCTGAATTATAAAGTTGCCTTTCTGTTTAAAGGTCAAAGGTTTTATGTATGTTTTCACTCTCGAAATAATGAATATTAAATATTTTATTGAACAAATAGAGCCTATGTTTATTCACGTTAAATACAGCGGAGTTTAGAAACTCAATAACTCTGTGCAGCGAAAAAAAATAATAGCCATAATCGCAATGTGATAATCACAAGTTTTTATAGCCGGGCCACTGGTGTCAAAGATTAGATATCTACCTACGTCACATAAGCTATCACAATATCTTTCTTGAATGATAGTTACTTTCTGAAATGTCTCTGATCTGCTTGGGGATACTTTGGCCGTGGTTAGTTATGATGCCAGTGTTTATTATGGCCATCGATACAATACTGAATACATACAGTCATAACCCTAACACGTTTGCCTACTTCCATCTTAAACTGCATCATCATTTGCCACAAAGTTGAAACGATTACATCAATATTAAAATAAAATACGCAATGCTTATAATAAGTCATTTAACAGAAATAAATGTTCCTTCCAGGTGATTCCTTATAGTGTAATACGTCTCTTTGGAATCCTTTATATATATATATATATATATATATATATATATATATATATATATATATAGTTAATTATAGATATACTACGATAATACCCACATTGCCATCTCGTCCCAAGGTAAGCGTAGCTTGTGTCATGGATACTAAGATGACTGCTAAATATTTTTATGAATAATATATATAAATACTTGTGATATATACAGATAAACACCCTGACACTGAAAAACATTAATGTTCATTACACAAACATTTTACAGCTGTGTGTGTGTGTGTGTGCTAAGACCAAAGATTAAAAGTTAGCTAACAAAAATTAATTCTTGATTACTTAAATTATAAGGTCTGCTTTGTGTTCATAAGTGATGGTTTTTCACCTTCCATCATGCGGGCCATCATATCGGTATTGGTACTTGGTGGGCAATCTATAAACTATAATATTATAATTTAATATTGATTCATAATACACAGTGGCATGCATGGGTTCCTTACCAGGGTATGAATACAGCACGAAAACGGCATAAAGCGGCAAATAATCTCCTCCTATATGAGTTACATATAAATTTTAGGTTAGGCCGTGCTTGTTCCCCGGGCGTCTACAAAGCCAACAAGAGGGACGTGTGGTTGTTTCTAGTTTGGGTATAGTTCCTTTAGGTAGCAATAAAGCTTTTCCACCACACCAAAAAAAGGTAGGTAGGCAGTGCTTTTGTGCATGTATGAAGTGCACGCCACTGATGATACAGTGAATCGTTAGTGTATCTAATAAAATAAATAAATATAAAATTTACTCGTTTTAGAGTCACAAGACCTGAACTAAAGCTTGAGCAGTTGACAGAACGTTTGTATGATTGAAAATTGTAAAGTTCAAGTATTTCCACACCCGAAAACGACTCCTCGATTGCGAGCGAGGAAATCTTGTATTAAATCTACTGGACTACATCCCACTCACTATGTTGTCAGTTAAAGGATGCACAAAATATTTTGCACTGAAAGTTACAAATTAGGAACTCCGGCAAGATACTACTTATCTAGTTTCCTTATTTAGAAGATACGAAGAGAAAACCTGGTAAGTTTTTAAAATCACAAGTCTGTTTAGTGGTGGGAAAATTCCCGAAAGTTCAGCAGTTAATGTCAAAGTTTATTTATTGATCCGTGCACGACTAAAACGCAGGTCAAAGGTTACCAAATAAGGATTTCTATGCAAACTACATCTTTCTAAACTGAATTGAAATAGAAAACCATGGTATTGAAATTTATAGTCAACGTAGGTAACTACTATATTATATGTCTCTTATTCAGTTTCTTTTACTAGCTATGCTGCTTTTTGAAAGAAGGAAAAATATGACTTTGTAAGTCATATTTTTCGTATTTACAATGTTATATTGTAATACCTAGTTTATCTATTACAATATAACATTGCTAAAGGGGAAATGGGAAAAAAATATTTGATAAATATAGTGAAATCACTAAACAAACATACAAACTTATTTTATTTACTTGCCTTCTCTGTCCCCCAGAGAGTTCCCAGAGAGAGATCCTGTAAGGTTGGTAGACCTAGGAATCTACTTAAAAGAATATTTTTTATTCTTTATAACTCAGAACAATTAATTTTGCAAAACTAAAATTTGGCATTGTTACTGAATATGAATAAAATATAATGAAAATAATGAACTAACGATAGTTAGGTAAGCGCTTGTTTTCGCTCGAACTTGGAAATAAAAGGGTAAATTACCAGATAAGATAAAAATACAAAGATAAAAGTATAAAAACAAAGCCATTAACAGATTTAATATATTGTGAACGTAATAAAAAGAAAGACTTATGACCGCTTACACCAAACCTAGGCATCCCTTAAATAGAATGCCTAATAGAATCGATTTAGGCGGTGTTTATAGAAAGAAAGCTTTTCACCAACTCTTAGGTGATAACAATTGGTGAACGACTTACGTTAGATGCCTAGGAATCTTCTTAGATTAGGTGTTACTTATTTAGGCATTGCCATTTTCGTAGTTAATCAAACGGGCAATAGAGTTTTATAGGTAGCTACTTATCCTATCGAGCCCTAAAATTTAAATATTTTAATAAAGGCATCTGTAAACCTTAAATTATTAATTCAGAGTTGCCCTTGTTGAGTTGCTCAACTTTGAATGCATAGGGAAATGTATTTTTAAATATTGTTGATGAATTAAAAGAAATGAATTCATTCTAGGCTTTAAAGCTTTTTCAAATGATATCCCCCACTTGTTCTTTCTTCAGTGACACTATTTTAAAATGTTGACCTTTCCTGCAATCACGGATTTTCAGATTCGCTTTTGCCATCGATGTGCCAAATATAACGCTCAAAATACATTTGATTGATAAGCAGTACCAGACCAGTAAGTGGCAAATGTGTTATGAAAATACGTAACGAAAAGCCCTCTTATATAATAATACGTTTGACTTTTTATGAATTACTGGGATAATGTCCTTGGGATCGGGAAGTATACCTATTCTTTTAATATTATTCGTTGCTCAGCAGGAACAATGGTAGTAATCACTGAAAAGAAAGGTAAGGTGAGTAGATAATAAAACACTGTTGTATATTGAATATATTATATATATATTTTTTTTGTAGGACACAATGTCGTAATCGTCCTCTAATAGTTGAAATTGTATCCAATTCTTGGTAGGTACGTATTTATTTAGTTATTTCAAAATAACAAAGGAAAGGTACGCTAATACATTTTCTATAAAATATATACGGATACTTAGACGTGTATGTAAAGTGATATTTTGAGCCTAAAAAAAATTCTCGCAACAATCATCTAAACATTTAGGCCTGTATAGATTAAATTTACATGCGAAGTTTTGATATTCACTATAACTAACTATCTTAGGCAAGGTTTAGACAGTCAATGAATATCGCAAACGTAGTATTATGTATGAAGTAGGCCTTACAGGTTACTTTTAAAAGTAAAGTCTGTCTGTTTATATGAAGGTTGTAACTCTACCACCTTCTTCTTGCGTACTTATAATAAATATTAGAACACCCAGTGTAGACATTTGACAGTTCAAGATCTAATGTCAAGTGGAGAGGTCACGAGTTATTGTGGACATTGCGATATTTATGCACTGAGCGTCAGAACCTTGTCATAAGACTAGCAATCTTTTGTACACATTATATAAAATGCTAAATGAAAACAAAGGAAAACTTTCACATTTAAGATTATTAACAGTTAACATGATCTAGTAATACTTTATAGGTCACACTAACATTGTATTTTATAATTACAAACTAATTTAAGGAATTGGATCGAATTTTTATCTAAACATGGGTAACTTAACTTGACATTATTATAAACAGATATGTACTTTAGAAAGATAATTTTATTTACTTTTTAAGATGAATAATATTTATTTCAAAAGTATTATAAAAGGACTATAATAATAATGACATTCAATGCGTATTAGGGAAACATGAAATACGTTAAAGGGACTTTGAAAATAATACATTTATAAGTAAGTAAGTAAGTAAGTAAATAAGTAAGTTTTATAGGTACAGTTCATAAAATAGATTCGGGTTTCATAAAAATTCAATTTCAACAAAGGTCTCAGAGACCTGCTTTCATACAAACATTAGTTACGAAGCTGTAAAGCTAAAATATCACCCAATCCTCCGCTCATCGAGAGAATCATTTCATTCTTACAGTTAAAAAAGTATACTATATTTTTATTTTTTGCTTTGCAAAAAGATTAACCATATTGTCAGCTAAGACTGTAGAACAAAATAAAAATAAAATAAATAGCACCCTATAAGAATATAGTAATAGTAGAAAATAGTTATATTTTTTTGGATCTGTTTTAAAAATGTTAAGAAGAGGCATCTTGCGATTCTTTAATTAGGAAAATAATATGTATGTAATGAGAATATAATAATTTAAGATTGCCTTGCTTTAGAAATGATTCCATTCACCCAATCTCCTGCGTACCCTAGATCCGTATACTTATAATAATATAAATCAATTAAGGGGTTTTATCGGAACGGACGCGATTATTCATTTTCATTTCAAAAAGTAGGTACTGTAGTCCATATTACGTTAAATAGATTAAAGTTTAGCTAAGAAAACATCAAGTCTTTTTTTTGCACATTTAAAACATAAAATTTCAGTTTAGCAAAAAGTACTTTACAAAAATTTGTTAGTTTACAAAAAATAACAATTTCATGTAAGTTATATTTTCTATCTAAGTCTTAGAAGAATCATATCTAATATATTTACAATTGCACAATCAATTTGTGCGACACGATAGCTGCCAAACGAAGGGAACATTAACTTTCGCTTGAAGAAGATATCATTCTGTAACATACAACAACCATTTCTGAATAAGTGATTATAGTCACATTTTGTACGTTCATTGACATTCATAACTACTACAATATTTATCGAGACTAATAAAGAATCGAAAAGGATCAGTAATCTGATATAGTCACGTATTACATCGATAACTTTATGGAGATTTATATGCGTTTGCTACAAACGTATCACAAAAACATTACTATGACATTAAACAGTGCATCAAAACTTTTGAAATACTACAAGTAAGTTTATTTGCAATCATCAGTTTCATCATGACGTACATTGTTTTAACGACACCTTAGTTTCGCGAGTAGTAGGAAATGTTTATGAAACTAAAACAAACACGTAATTTCATCGTGAAAATACGGAATCATACTGATACCATACAACATACGGATGTGGAGGAAACGGAATCTACAACGTTTTGGTTTTCTGAAATAGGTTCAAAAACTGGCAAGTTTACTCTGAAATAGGTATACAGTTCAGTAAACAATACTACTGACATGAGCTTAGCACGGTCAATCGTTTTATTGTTTGGAATCACTTTAATGTGTCATTATAACGTTAATGCTAACGGGTTCATAATTTCTACGGAGACAAATAATCGCAAATTGAGGTTAATGTTATATTTGGAATGTGTTACATGTTGACGTTGTTAACGTGATGAATTCAGATAAAAAGTTAGAAAATAAGTATCCTACTTTTTTTGGATTTTGTTCGCCTGTTACTCTTTTAGTTTGTCAGGTCGCTGCTGTTAGTTTTTACTATTCTAAAATAATACTCAGTCTCATGTTAGTTGGCGGTAATCAAGATGCATTAGCTTAAGTTGCGATACGATGTTTTAGTCCTCGAAGTTCAACGACAAGATCGGAGTCACCGGCGACATAACGTTTATCGATTCTTCGGCTTTTCGAAGTATCCTGTAACAAAAATTCAATTTAATTCTGGAACGGTACGCATTTTAAAATAATAAGTAAACAATACAAAATGTTCCGATTTTAAAAGTTGTTTGTCATATTAATGGGCTAAATTTGGCTTGAAATGGCTCATAAAGTTCACTTCCAGATACCCTAAAACCTTTTTTAATATTCAGGTCAAATTTCATTCAGTGTTTTAAGTAGGTTATTCCGAAAAGCAATTTTAACTGATATCGGTTCTCCGCATCCCGCCCTACCGCGATTGACCCGGCGCGGCAGCCGGCCTCAAAGCGCGTGTCACCCACCACCCCCCTACCCGGCCAAGCTATTTTTAGACTTCGGAGTTTCACAATCTATACGTGTGCATAAGTACCTCTATTCTACAGAGATTGCGTTTAAATATAAAAATATGTTATAACTTACATGGCCTTGTTTTTCTAATAGTTGCTTGATGGTGTTATAAAATGGTGAGGTCTTCTTATCTTGACTCGACTGGTGACTTTGGAACACGTGCTTGATCGGTGCTGGTCGTGGCATGACAACTTCTTTTTGGCCATCTTTTGGCTGCTCAGTGCTGGGTTCGGGTGTCGTAGTGCTGACACTTCTCTTATTCCCATTCCAGTTAATGAAGCTATCAGCATCATCGTCAGCATAATCGTCTTCTTCGATTATAGGAACTGTTTTTGGTACATGATAGAGTGGCTTTCCCGCTAAAGCCTTCAATTCTCTGACGTCTTCATCTTCTTTATCTTTTTCTTCATAATCGATGTTTGAAAACGCAGCTCGAGCATTTTCACGGCGTCTCTGTGCATCTTGAGCCATTTGCGTAAGTATCAAGTTGTCGAGGAAAGCTGCATTGACGTCATCGATATTATTAGACCGCCAGCGGGGGGAGGACTCGCTTTCAAACCATGTCTCTTGTCCGATAGGCAACGCTGCTAGCCTCTCTTCCTGCCTCTTTGGTTCTTCATTAGAAAAATGACCGTATGGATCGTAAAAATATGAGTAAGGAACTTGACCGTAAACTTCAGGTACATTTATGGCTGGCGCATCATAATAATATTGAACCTTTGGAGCGTAATAATAATCATCGTCAGGATATTCCCGCGGAACCTGAGAGTATAATGGATACTCTTGCAATGGATAAGTCTTAGCTTGTGCTAATAAATAGCAGAACAAAATCACCCACATCCTATAACAAAAAAAAAAACTATAGTTAATATGAAAATAGGTAACGAAATAATAAAATACATAATGATATTTTCACTTCATAAAAATAAACATTGTTCTTATGATTGCATTGCATAGGTAAAACCGATTCTATTTTTTAAACAAAGAATTTGTGAAAATTATTGTAAACACGTATAATTAAGCACATTCAAGTTAATAACCGAAATATTGGCTTACCTGAATCCAGAAAACACGATGCACATTTTCACAACGACTTTCTCATAGAGGGTATAGAATACGACTATGACGACCGGGCGAGCCGCGCGGCTTTATAAGCTAGTCGCCCACGCGCCGCCTACACGTTCTCAATGAACGTCTCCCTGCGTACACCCTTCGGAGGCGCAGGCCACCCCCAACTCCCGCCCGCGCTCAACCCACTCAGCTATTGATCGCGCCCCCAGATTATTCATCTGACTAAACCGTCCCGCTGTTATTCTGGACTCTACTAGGCTAAAATACATACGGTAAGAGTCAGCACAGCTGTCGGAGATATTTGTGAGAGAATAATTACATGATTTGAATGAAACAACAAGCGAGTGTGTTTCTTAAAAATAATAGTGAGTCAGCTAGCCGGCGGATCACCTGCTGTCCAGTGATTACCGCAGCAACAGAGGAAACAGTAATTCGATGTCAATTTTTGTAATAAATAGCATCATATCAACCGATAGACGTCAAAGTATCCTCCCTCGGGCTCAACCAACGCTGCGCTTACCAGTGCAGGGTCGCCATTCCAGCCCTTTGAGACCCCAATGTTCATCCGTTCTACGAGCTATGGGCCCTGTCCATTGCCACTTCAGTTCAGTTGAGCTATGACGGTTCATATACGGATCTCCTCATCTCTCATATTATGATCCCGTAAAAATACTCCGAGCATAGCTCTCTCCATAGCCCGTTAAGTGATTCTGAGATATTAAAAATCATTGGGTCTAATCTGCTGGATACATACATACTCCTTAATAGAAAAACGGAACCTCAATGCTTCCATACTGTGGCGGACTTCGCAATATACCTATTATGCAGGAGCTTATTACTTATTGAACAACGTTGCCTTGAGAAATAACTTGTTAACTGAAAACCTTGAAAAGTTTTAAATAGATCTACTTATAATACGTGTCGACTTTAATATAAATTAAATGACAATAAAAAATAATTATTTCCCCTAACATTTTGAAGTAGTAGAGTAATATAATGAAGTTTTCTGAGAATTAAAACCCTAGTTACGTAGTGTAGGTGTATTGCATGTTTAACTCGATAATATTTTAGCTGTGAACAGGTAACTAAATTTTGTTTATTGGCAGTTTAAAAATATGTATGTAGTCTGAATAGAGTAATCTCTTATTTATCTCTAGAGCGGAATCTATTATGAAAAAAATCATTACAATAATTTATCTGGACGGAGGTGCTTAGACCAACCTTATTCGCCTATTAATGTCCCTTTGCTGGGCATAGCTATGGAGGGCCTTTGGAGAGCGAGAATTAGAGCGTAGGCCCGCTACGCTGCTCCTATGCTAAAAGTTCAATCTAGAAATTAACGCTTATGTACCTATTCCCTGCTTTGTTTAAAACTTTCCTTTAATTTGTAAAATTTTCAGTTCATAAAAAACAGAACCGCGACACCGTAGGCGGTTTTACTGCAGCGTTTCAGTAAAACATCGACTGGAACATGTCGGTATATGTTACTTGAAATAATTAATTTGGGTATATGAAGGCATCAATAGCCTATTACAATCCAGTGCTGGACTAAAGGCCTCTTCCAACGGGAGGGTTTGCCCATAATCACTAAGCTAAGCAGACGGATTGGTGATCGCAGAATATGGTAGTAGGACAGTGGACGCCACTGAACGTGCTCTTTGCCCTTAGTAGCCGTGTACGAGAACTATAGTGATTCTACCACTGGTTTGAAAGGCAGATTATGTCCAGATGGAGTTGTCTCAGTGGTTGAAAGATTATTATTGGTTGCTCTTATTCATCATTCAAACTTTTTGACATAGGTACTTCGTCTAGTTCTTGTATCAAATAACTATAATTTGTTTTATAAAGATAAATCACGATGTTAAAGTATTCCTTTCAACATTACCCATGATGCCTAATATAATATATTATTCTGAAAATTAATATGTAAATATATTTTATCGTTTATCAATATGTGAATACTTAGATAAGCCTAATAGCGCTTGTTATCTTCCCTGAGCTTGTTACAACTAACAACATTATAATGCGAAATAACAACTTTATGTTATAAGGTATTTGTTGTGTAACAAATAATATAGGTTATTTATCTGACAAGGTGTTCGAGGATTTTATTTAAAGCAGAGAGATTAAAATACACCTATCAGACACATGATTATGATATGAAATGTATGTATATATTGATCGTAGAATATAAGAATAGTAATGAGGGATACACGTAATTATTGTCTTGGTGGAAGTTCTTCAATGTATTTTAAACAAATGTTCTATGTTTATATTATATAGATTACTAGCTGACCCCAGCGCCATCTGTCGGGCTGATTTGTGAATCTAAACCATCCAGGGTGCCACCAAAACGCATACCGAAAAATTCATTCAAATCGGTTCAGCCGTCTAGGAGGAGCTTTGTGACATACACACAAGAAATATATATATAAAGATAACAACTGGGCAATAATATTTTAACGCACATTCTACTATATTCGATATGTAGGCATGTATATACTTCAAATAGTTAGTATTATTTGTTATGCAAGGTTAAAGAGTTGTTATTTGGCACAATTCCTTGTAATGGACGCCGATCAAGATGAGGATTTATAAGCACATAATACAAATAATATTGCAGCTGTGCCTTTAATTTCATCTCTCCACAGCGAAGAAAATGCAAGAAAAGTCATTCAATTCGCGTTTATATATTCATCGTCTACAATTCATACAGACCATTGAATGCACTATTACTATATAAACTATATCATAAAATGTGGTACTTTAGTATGCAACTGTATAACCCAAATATGAGATACGTTATTATTTTTCCGACGCATACGAGTTACGATGTATATGCCTTTAGAATTTTTTATTGGTATTTCGAGTGTAGGTATGTGTAACTTTCACATATCTAATGAGAAAGGACTCTTTACTGAATTACAAAAAAAACAAATAAATATCTAACAACAATGATTACACGTCGATCCATTTTAATTTCAACTAAATTTTGAATTAAATTTCTATAGAAAAGTAGGTTACATCACCACATTTTCATTATTTAAAAGAGATTTGCTTGCGGTTCATCTCGTGAATTACGATCAGCTTACCCGACATTCTAGAACAGATTACCCACATTTCGCAGATATAGAGTGAGACATAAATGTTAAAATGTAGTTTTTATATTTAAAAAAACATTAAAATAAGTCGCGTGTGAACTTAGTACCCACGTATGAAGTTGTGAGATTTGTTGTTAATCATATTATCACCATGCTTATTTCTTTCGCTAAGAAGCGTTATTGAAATGCTCCGTTTATAGGCGATGGTAGCCTGGTCCGTCAATAATATAAAAATCACACCTGTTTTTTAAGCATTTAAATTTTTATAATATTTGTTGGGAGAAAGCCTATATAATTTATTTAGATTTTTTGCTGACTTATGTTATTTCTATTTCTACTTAGTAAGTTCTCGACAGCGAATAAACCTTATCGTATTCATACTTGGCTGCAATTTATTTTCGCGGAAGCCCCTAGACCGCATGGGGTAGGTCGGGGAGGGTGAGATCGGTATTTCCGTGCAGTCGAATTGCATCGTCAGTTTCGGTAGCGGAAGTCACAAATAATAGTTCATTGACCGACTGGCGCCTCTACGTCGTCGTTTTGCGTCAATATCTAGCAATAGTTGATACTAGAAACCCAAGAAATACTTGCAGTTGGGAATTGTGTAAAATACCTTTATTACTTTTTCGTAACAATATTTTTTTTTGAATGAACATTAATTAAACAAAACCATTTAATTTCAATTAAACTTCAATTGCTATAATAAATGACACCCCACTCTTTATATGCAACACCGCATAGTTGTTCCGAAATAACCTATCTACGCATTTTCACACCGGTACCAGAGCGTTCTTATGAGATGTTGAATTTACTCTCTTGTCTTTGCATCCTAGTCTTTTTTACTGCAATTTTATGTTGTAATAACTATGAGTGATACAGTTTTGTTCTCTGGGCCTCATAAGCAGGCTCAGGCTAACTCAGCGGGCGATGGAGAGAGCTAAGCTTGGAGTATCGTTACATGATTAAATAAAGATGAGGAGATCCGCAGAAGAACTAGAGTTACCTGCCTGTGGACAGCGGATCTGTGCTGGAATGGCGATCTCGGAACCGGTAAACACATTTCGTTGGAACACCCCCTATGAGGTGGATAACACCAAGTGAGTCGCAGGGAGCCGCTGGACCCAAGCTGCACAAGACCGTGGTATTTGGAACTCCCTACAAAGACCTATGTCCACTAGTGGTAGTCGTGGATTATAATAAACTGGCTTTAGAAAGTGTAGATTTCATGTTTCCTTTTTTATTCGTTGGTTTTAATAAAAATCTTAATTCCTGATAAAAGATACCTATTTCATAATAACATAAGTTTTCATAATAACATAATAAGTAGGGTGTGTAATGTGTATGCGTAATAAGCAAACAAACACACATTCCATCATCATCATATGTAATAGGATCATCTTTAAAGACATAAACTGGTAAAATTCCTTTTACTTTGCCGTAGGTAATAGATTAATAAACGTATTACAATATCAACGTTATTTTTTATTATAGGATTTTGCCTGGTGCCACGATGCCGATGTTAAGATAATTTTCTCATTTAAAATGGCTTGAATTTCTGCTTAGTTGCCATTACTGAAATGGCTTGAAAATAGTTTTTGTAAGTAATAGTACTACGCGCCACTAGAAGTTAAAACATGTGGTTGGTATGTGAATTTGCGAAAATTCAATATTGGGTGTCTTACCTGCAGTCTTACCTCTACTGTAAACTGTAAATCGTGTCTGGCAAAAAAGTTTTAGGACCTCTGCTTTAATTTTTCATAACTTTCAGTAATTATGCGTCCCCACGATACGATAAATATTTTCAAAATAGATAAACTATATATACTAATTTTCTTTCAAACTTTAGATTGAAGTCTTAAGGAAAAGAAAATTCAAATTTAATTGCTTAAAACCAGTAAAATAAAAAAAAATTGTACGTAACTCAATATTCTTGGTAAGGACTTCCTCCTTTGTCCTGATTAATTTAAAAATAGAAAATTCATTTTGCCCATCGTTATTGTTGTAGCAGATGCAAGATAATAATTGCCTTTCCCAGAGCCTTTTCTATTATGAGTATTCAATGCACGTCTCTCTGTTATATAAACGCGGTAGAACCTACCAGAGACCTTTGTTTTTCTCTCCACCGGCGTCGTATATAGATAAACTAGCTGTGTTTTTAGTACCGTGGGCGGGAGAGGGTTCTATTTATAGAAATGGCATTCAGACTTACAATGTCGATTTTCAGAAGACCGTAATATATTACAACTGAAAGGAATCCGTTCTCCTGAAAGTTTCATTCAACAAAAGGTTTGTTTTGTATCAATATATGATACAAAATATACATATATAAAGGCTTATGTTTCTGTGTAGAGGCCGATCGACGCACTTATATATATATATATATAAGTAGTACTGTACAGACTCTCCAAATGATTACATTTTAATATAGGGGAATAAGTTATAAGTTTGCAGCAATAATGATGTGATTGAATTATTGATACCACAATGTCGTATGTTCAAGGTTCAATTTATGAACTCCTTTAGGTTATGTGGGTGATTGAACTCATGTAAAAATCACTCTATACTCTAGCTTTTATACAAGATTCCTTCCATTCCTTTTTAAAACTTGATAACTCACACATATCCTCTTTCATGCAATCCATGCATTCATCTCTTCTTTGAATATCCTTGAAGAGAGGAAATCATGTTAGATTTTCCATTCACATTACCTGCTTATACAGTGCTAAACTACGACTCGTCATCTTTTTCAATTACATTAAAGGGATTAAAAATACATGATTTTAAATTTTTAAACAAAAAGTATAACATTTGGATGTCGAACATTCAGTAACATTTTACTCTTGTAAAAGATCGCTATGAAGCATAGAGCCACCAAATTTTACTCTCTATATATCTTGCTTTATCGGGGGGCACGGCAGTGCGATAAAGCAAGATATATATGTAACCATTCATGATTTATTTAATAAATTGTTTTTGTTAATAACTGCTCACATTTAACTTCACAGGCACTGTTATTGCCTACCTATTAGTCGTCACAGTTTTAGATAACAATAATATAAAATTGCATATATATATATGATAGTTTGTATCCTACAATCTCAACTTGGCAAGCGATGACGCAGTCCAAGATAACAGCGGGCTAACCCGTTAGGGGTATAACAGTTATATCAAACCTATACCTCTAGTCAGATTCTACGAGGTATAGTACCCAAATACTAGATCGCTTGACGGTAGGTTGGTAACTAACCGCGGTTGATGCCTCCCACCAGGCCAGACCAGAGAAAATCAACAAATTACGCCTGCCGCGGATCGTACCTGGGACTTCCACTCAAAAGACCACAGGGCTAAGCAATGCGCCGGGGAGGTCATCGATGTAAAATAATGTGGTATATCATATACTTAACTATATAGAAAAATTTCCACAGCTGACATAATCGGATCAATATAATAATAAGCATATCCTTAATACATATAACCTTTTCCAAAATACACGATCAATGAATAAACTCTTCCAATTTTTGTTATGTTGGTCATGATGATGATTTCAAATTTTCCAAATTTTTGTACGTAACAGTTAATATGAATCATAGAAAAATACACAATAACAATAATAATACTGTTATTTTTATAAGTATTACGTGCGTCAAATAGTTTAATGATACTGTCCAGTGACAAAGAAATGTTCGTCGGAATGACGTAATACGTAATATTATGCTCTGTTGGTATGAGAAGCAAGCCAGCCAAGTTTAGGTCTCTTTCCATTCATGAGTAGGTCCTTACGTCAGCACATCCCGCTGGGAGGCGCGGTCCCCCCCTGGGTGAAGCTGCCGCGGCGCTAGTAGGGGGAGTGACGTCAAACGATTTAAGCAACAAGTGCTTCTACAGAAAATATAGTTAGTACGAATAGGTACTGGGCTATTTTTAACCAACCGAAAAGGGTTCGTGAATAAAGGCTATTCTTATGGCCGTTACGTAAAAGAAATAAAATGAGTCGTAGTGCATGATCATAAATAGGCTGTGAAATCATATTGTCTTACTTTTATATTACAGTCAAAAGCTAAAAAATCCATACCAATCCATATATATAAACACCTTTTGTGTTATATGTCCAATATGATACCCTATACTACCGCGCTTGCAATTCAGGCTTAATTTTCACTCATGCCTACCTTAAGCTAAATTTGCATTCTAGTAATTTGTAGCCAAACAGAAAAATAATATAATAACAGAGCCGTAAGAGTTTATGGCTAAATTATATTATTCTCAGAACAGAAAAATCTACGTTATATTAGATTTCTTAAACCACGCCATCTAGAATGCGACGGCAGGACTACGTAAAAGCTCAGGTTAACAAAAGTTTCACATAGAAAGCAACCTTAGTTCACTGTCCAATTAAAAGCGACGCGTTCGTGACCCGTCTGTGCTATAGATGGAGTTGATTTTAGAATTTGGTTAAAATAAAGAAGCAATTTTATGCGAGTACTTCAAAGTTTAATTTTAAAAAGAATTAAAAAAGAACGTTAAGTAATAAAATCTTTTTTAAACATTGATTGTATTGTAAACTTAAAACAACATACAAATTACAAAGAGAAAGATAAATTTCTATACGGAAGTTTTTATAGAAATTGATGTCTCGAATTATGGGGTATACACTGGTGGTAGGTATACGTGGTATGTATATACCACGTGAATGTTATTTAGAGTTTTCTAGCTAAGGCCATAGCAATAATTATATTTATTAAAACTTACGGTCGTGTGACATTTCAGGAGCTCTGACAACCGTCCTGTGCAGTGGACGATTTTTGCAATTGACTGCAAATGATATGCGTAATGAAGGTTCGTTTGATGTAATATACCTACATTAAACTACTAACCTTAATAACCTTAATATTATATTTGATATTCTGTATGAACAAACTCTTACATTATAATGAATTAGCAACTTACACCGATAAACGCAGCGTTCGTAGGCTCCCGTCAAAGTGGACGGGTGGCATTAAGCGAGTCGCAGGGAGCGTAAATAGAGTTACAGTAAATTTGGTTCATGAATATTAAAAAATAAAAAAAAAAACAACCTTAATTAAATGTCAAATTAGATTAAAATAAACACTACAAACACATAGAAAAAAATTAATAACCAATCCAATGTAGTGCTCCATAATTTATATTGAAGAATATATTTAGATGATTGTTAGAAAATGTTGGAATAAATAAATTGGTAGAATTTCACTAGATTACATTAGCTAGGTGATATTATCTCTCTACCGTTTACACATTTATCATGTAATGTGTACATCATGAGTGCCATCTTCGGGCCTACTTGAAGGAAGATATTTTTAACTTTTTTTTATTTTTTTTATTCACCTACAACTTAGTGCTTGACTGCAATCTCACCTGGTGGGAAGTGGTGATGCAGTCTGAGCTGGTAGCGGGCTTACCTGTAAGGGACTGTGGTAGTAATACCCCTAATCGGTTTATACGCGACATCACACCGGAACACTTAATCGCTTAACGGCACGTCTTTTCGGTAGGGTGGTAACTAGTAACGGCCAAAGCCTCCCACCAGACCTTGACTTTGACTTTATCTGTGAATTATTGCATACATAAAATCGTTATTTAAAAATTTTCCTGTATTTTTAGTGGTGGTTAAAAGTGTATATATTCATTTAATCATCAAGTGATTTTTATTTTTAGTTACATTCACAGTAAATATTCCTAATTTGTCTACTAGTTTTTCAGCTTAACGCATTTAAATAAAAGAATTCTTAAGATTATTTACATAAATTAAAAACGCACAGTCAATATACGTGTTGCTGGGCATAGACTTTTTCGAGTGGGTGCCATACCTCACGTTTCTCTGCCTTCATCATCCAACATCCCGCCACATTTTTAAGCTATTGATCGTTTACTGCACTTACAAGCACACAACTTATGAGCCCCTGCTGCCACCAGTTCTGACGTCCACATCCACATCCTTTGGGATATAACGGGGACAACTCTTCTCTAATTATATTGCTGCAGATTTCATCCCGCTGTCTGAAAGATACCTATCATAGTGTCCAACCCATTACCAGCCCACTACAGGGTTTCCTCCCTATATAAAAAGGGCTTAAAGCCGAAGCCCACCACGCCGGCCCAGTGCGGACTCCAAAGTCACTCACCTTTGATAAGATTGATTGATTTGATTGATTGATTATGGAGAATTCTCAGGTATGCAGGATTCCTCAGTACGTTATTCTTCCACGTTGAAGCAAGTGATTTTTTTATTGCTTATAAATTAGTAAGTATTGTAAAAAGATTAAAAGTAAGAAAATGTTAATGGTTAAAACTAACGTCTTGTGCAATTCATGCTGAAAAATTTAAAATTTTGCCACAAGTACCTACCTACATTAATTCATAGCATTTCAGCACGTGGTCAAGTATCCAGAAATGTACTCGACGACATTAAACTTTCCCAAAATCGGGAAACAGACTACTACTCGTTTACTCAGTAGCAAACCCTTACCGCAAACAAATAATAAAAAAAACCCTTTGTTTGTTTTGTTAATGTATATTTTTCCGGTTTATTTTATCAATTTAGGTACATATTTAAAATTCCATAATCAACGTGCTATGAAACATTTGAATTTTTAAGTTCTTCTAAAAGTACGATTAATATTGATTACTTACGTAACTATTCAATATTGCAAGTTCATTCAGATTCCTACAAAAGACATCAACGCGCGCTAACCAAATGACAATCCACGTTAAACTTAAAGCATTATAACTACCTATATAATTTAAAGTAACGATAGAATTAGATAAAATTAAAGTTTATCAAAGTTAAAATTTATTATTACTTTATCATATTAACACATCGTTTAATATAATTGTTAACAGTTTTACTATTAACTTGTATGTTAACTTCACATCATACATATTGAAAAATACGACACCAACAGGAGTAGGTAATCTAAAATATTTTTATTGCATGAATGATAAGTGTCCCATGAACAATAAATAGTAGAATCCTTGGGCGGCCATTATCTTTGCATCATCATCCCGCAGCTACGGTCTGAGCTTTAAAAGTTGCGGGAGGGCCGAGGCGCAAGGGGGTTGCGGGGCGGCGAGAAAGCCTCCGCCCGCCAGTACCGTGCCGAGCGTGACGCAACCTGCATGCCCGTTCCGTTGCGTAAACTACACCAAAAGTGACAAAAACTTGACAGAATAGTGTTATTAAACTGTAATATCTTTAATAACTCTATTGTTTTAATGATACATTTTCAAAGTGTATCTAGTTATTGCTAAATAAACCAATTAGTGGCCTGTAACTGGTGTAAATAGTGAGTGTCACGTGTGTTTACGAATGAATGTGACGGCGTAGGCGCAACGGCTGGTCGCACTCTCTGTGAGATATTCGAGCTCGCGCAGGTCGTCGCGGCCATGTTGCATACCTGAAGCGAGCGAGCGCGCGTCACTGCGCGAACGGGACACAGTAAGAGTTTTAGCTGCGGGTAACTTTCGCTGAAGGAGAGCAACTGTGCGATGTTATCAACAGTGTCATGACTAGGATGGGGCGGTGGCACGTGGTGCTGGTCGCGCTGGCGCTGATCACCGGCGCGGCCGCTGGCGCCGCCGCCGAACAGATGCAGTCTCGCGCTGTAGACACCGGTGTCGACCTTCGCGTGCCTGAGGCTCAACCTATCGGAACGTTTGTTGGAAAGATTCCAATTAAACCAGGATTTACCTATCGTTTTAATGAACCTCCAAAAGAGTTCATTTTGGATCCAGTGACCGGCGAGATAAAAACTAATGTGATTCTTGACCGTGAAAGTGTGGATCGTTATGCGTTTGTCGTTTTATCGAGTCAGCCTACGTATCCCATTGAAGTTCGACTTCGCGTAACGGACGTTAATGACAACTTCCCTGAATTTCCTGAACCAATTATAGCCGTTGCATTTTCAGAAAGTGCAGCGGCAGGAACAAAGTTATTATTAGACGCTGCTACTGATATGGATTTGGGAGAAAATGGAATAGCTAATGATTACAGAATCGTAGATGGTGATAATGAAGGGAAATTCCGTTTAAATGTTACTGTGAATCCAAGCGGACAAACTTCCTATTTACATTTAGAAACTACAGGCAAGTTAGATAGAGAAACAAATGATTTTTATATCTTAAATATTTCAGCGCGGGACGGTGGCAATCCACCGAAATACGGGTACCTACAAGTAAATGTTTCTATTTTGGACGTAAATGATAACCCGCCAATATTTGATCAAAGTGATTTTTCTGTATCTCTTAATGAAAGTGTACCACCTGGAACTACGGTTCTAAAAGTAACTGCTACAGATAGTGATTTAGGAGACAATAGTAAAATTACGTATGAAGTGACCGATACTGAGAAACAATTCGCAGTAGATCCGGAATCGGGTGTAATTACAACTATCAAAAAATTGAACTGTCCAAAATACTGCAGCAATACGACATGTAACATGACCTGTGTTTTGACAGTTATAGCAAAGGATCATGGAGTACCGCGACAAGATGCTAGAACATACGTCACTGTTAATCTTATTGATGCAAATGATCACGATCCAGTTATAACTTTCACTTACGTACCACCGACGGCAAACTTTGCTACAGTAGATGAAAATGCCAAAAATGGATCACTTGTTGCAGCAATAACTGTTACAGATTTAGATGCAGGATTAAATGGTATTACAAGTGTAAACATTGTGTCTGGAAACGAACTATATCATTTTCGTCTAGAAAACTCAAGCAGTGTTTATATCGTTCATGTTAATGGTATTTTAGACAGAGAAGAAATTAGTAAATACAATTTGACTGTGGTTGCTACAGATCAAGGTGTACCACCACGCACGGCCACTGCATTCCTTGTGATTCATGTGAACGATGTAAATGATCATGAACCAGTATTTGAAAAGTCAGAGTATTCAACAGTCTTAAGTGAATTTGCGCCATCTGGTACTTATGTGGCAGGTATTACAGCGTCTGATGAAGATTCAGGTGTTAATGCCGAAATTTTCTACGACTTCTATGATGGAAATCAACAACAATGGTTCTCAATAGATCATCTCACTGGTTTAGTAACAACAAGATCTATATTAGACAGAGAAATCCAAGGGACTGTGGAACTAAATGTGTCTGCTAGGGATGGTGGACCTAATCCAAAATGGGCTTACACGAGACTTAAAGTAACAATATTGGATGAAAATGATGAAGCGCCAAATTTTCCTCAATCTCAGATAAATGCAACGCTTCTTGAAAACGTGAAACCAATAAAAGAAATACTTATACTAACAGCATCTGATTATGATCAGGGGACAAATGGTTCTGTGTCTTATTATCTGTCGTCAAATATTGAAAGGAAATACCCTAATACATTTATCTTAGACGCTATCACTGGGCAATTAAGTGCAGCTATTGAATTGGATAGAGAAAGAATACCTCTGTATGAGATTCATGTAGTTGCTAAAGATCAAGGATATCCTCCCCAGTCATCAACAACTACAGTATTTCTTAAAGTTCTTGATGTGAATGATAATGATCCAGTGTTTTATCCCAAAAGGTATTTTAAAAGTATAAGAGAAGACATGAATCCCGGATCGACGATCCTTCAAGTAAAGGCTTTGGACTTAGATGAAGGAGATAATGCTAAGATTATTTACCAGCTCGAAAGTGGAGGTGATGGATATTTTGATATTGAGCCAAGTACAGGATATATAATTTTACAAAAAGATTTTCACAAAGCTCCTAAAGCAATTTACTCCTTAAGAGTTTCTTGCAAAGATAAAGGTAATAGACGAGCTATTGAAGATGCTATTGTTGAAATAATAAAAGCATCACAACGCAAGAATCTAGAGTTTGATGGTTATAATGGTTATAATTTTAAAATAGTGGAAGATGTGGGAACATTAAAAACTCAGCTTGGTCGGTTTGTGGGAAAAGTTAATACTAGAATGACAAGTGACACAATATCCTATTATATAATCGAAGGTGACCAGAAACATGTATTTAAAATAGACGAAAAAAGTGGAATAATTACAACAGAGTCAAATATTGACCGTGAGGATAAAATGACTTACAGTCTTAAAATTATGGCAAAAAGTGGTCAGTCGTTTGGGATTACAACGGTTAACATTTCCGTATTAGATGTCAATGATAACTATCCGATTTTCATAGAAGGAAAAGATGAAATATTTATACCTGAAAATATGGCGGTTGGACAAGAAGTTTATTTTGCTAGAGCCACAGATCGAGATTCAGGATCAAACAGAACGGTCTCATATAGCTTAAGTTATAATGTAGATAACAGTTTTCGAATATCAGAAACAACAGGTGTTATTTATTTGAACAAAGCTATAACAAGTGAGCCAGGTTCTGTTTTGCCAATTGAAGTGACCGCTACTGACAATGGAAGACCAGTTCTTGCTTCTAATCAAACAATATCAGCAATAGTAAAAGATGTAAATGATCACACTCCAGTCTTTGACCACACTTCATACGAAACATCCCTCTTAGAATCAACTGTTGTAAATACGAGATTTTTTGCTATAGCAGCTTCAGATGCCGATTTAGGGCTTAACGGTAAAATATCCTATGCAATTATTGAAGGAAATATGGACGGCAAATTTGGCGTCTTTCCTGATGGTTATCTTTATGTTAGAAGTCCACTTGACAGAGAAGAACGAGATTACTATTCTTTAACAATAATAGCTTCTGATCATGGCAAACCTCCAAGATCATCACAGGTTCCAGTTGTGATTCACGTTTTAGATGAAAATGATAACAGTCCACAGTTTACTAATACAACATTTATATTTAAGATTAAAGAAAATGAACCATCTGATACTTTTGTAGGCAAATTAACAGCAACAGATAAAGATATAGGACGAAATGCTGAACTGACTTTTAGTTTACCTATTGTTCAGAACGAATTTAGAATCGATTCCCGAAATGGTTTTATCAGAACATTGAAGACATTTGACCGAGAAAATTTAGCACAGAACACTGGACAAAATTATATAACATTGACTGTTACAGTAAGTGATAATGGAAAAGTTAAATTGTCTGATTCAGTTCGTGTTACCATATATATTACAGACGTAAATGACAATGCTCCAATTTTTACTAGAACGCCGTATTCAGTAGAAGTTTCTGAAGGTGCTGCTGTGGGTGCTTCCATCATGAGAGTATATTCTTCCGACGCTGATGAAGGACTCAATGGAGATATTTACTATAAGCTTATAGGAGGTGACGACCTTGGAAAATTTATGCTTGATGAAGCTACTGGACAGTTGTCCATCAATAAGCCTTTAGATCGTGAATCAGTTGATCATTATATGCTTACAATTATGGCGCATGATTCAGGACTAGCTTTACGTCTTTCTTCCACAACTACAATAACAGTTGACGTATTAGACGAGAATGACAATGCACCCATTTTCTCTCAAACACAAATGAAAGTTGCAGTTTTAGAAACTGAGCCAGTAAACAAAAAAATTATTCAGTTTCATGCAAATGATGCAGATTTAGGTATCAATAATGAGCTACAATTTTCTATTACATCAGGTAACAGAAAGGAAACATTTTTTATAGACAGTTACTCTGGAGAATTGTTTCTTCACAAACACTTGGATTATGAAGATTTAATCAGCTATATTTTAAATATAACAGCAACAGATAACGGAAGCCCTAGTCTATCATCGAGCATTTCATTTACAGTAAACGTAATTGATGCAAATGATAATGCACCTGTTTTTACTAACACTGCTATTGTGCGACAAATAAGAGAAGGAATTCCGACTCATACTCCAATAGTTACAGTAACAGCTGAAGATCCAGACTCCGGTTTAAATGGAAAAGTTTATTACTCAATTACGCATCAAGACCCGAATGATGGCAGACGACATTTTGCAATAAATAATTTAACAGGAGTTATTCACACGTTGTTACCAATTGATAGAGAGAGCACAGACACTTTTAGAATAACTGTTGTTGCTTATGATAGAGCGGAACCAGCTTCTTTGAGACTTTCTGCAGAGAAACTAGTAACCGTTATTGTTGAAGATATTAATGATAACGCACCAGTCTTTGTCTCCATGAATGCGGCTGTGATCAATTCTGAAAGATTAGGTCGAAGTTTGAGTCGTGGAATATTCATTATGAATGTTTTGGCTCGAGATATGGATTCTGGAACAAATGGTCTCGTTACGTACAAGTTAATTCACGGCGGTAATGACATGTTTGATTTGCATAGAAGTAATGGAGCATTGATGTTACGCTATCCTCCCGCTTCGCCTGATGCGAGATGGAATCTCGTTATAAAGGCCACAGATGAAGCAGTGTTAAGTGAACAAAGAAGTACGGAAACATATTTAACTGTTATAATGGGTGGAACAGAGTTAGAGGGTATAACATGGGCAAACGTTGGGTCTATTTCCGTAGCTGAGAATGAACCAGCTGGAACTGCTGTGTTAAACATGACTAATAATTTCAAAGGTGGCTTAGAATATTACATAGTGAATGTGACTGGTGATAATAAACAAGTGGATAGATTGTTTGATATAGATTCGTCCTTAGGCATCTTGTCTACAGCTGTGACTCTGGATAGAGAAACAGGTGTGGATCGATATGAAGTGGAAATTTGTGCCGTTTCTACGGGATCTCCTCTGCAATCTACTACAACTAAGGTAAGATTCCAAAGTTGGTCTTATAATTCTAATTATAAAATAAGGGTGGTAAAAAGAGCATTCTGGTGTGACAGATGTCGTGGTGAACCATATTCGAATGAATATGGGTAGGTTTTGTTTATTTTAATGCGGACAATCCAATTAACTTCGCACAATCGTCGGTAGAAGACAAAACATCGGCACCATACTGTTGTCGAAATAAAAATAAATTTAAAATCGAATGCTCGTTAGCGTACGTCGGCTGGCGAACTCTAATCGGAGACTCTAAATTAACGATAAGCCGTGTCTCGCAACGATATCTCAACGTTCGTTCTGAAACCTTCTGAAGATTAAATGAAACATGGATTTTGTTTGTAATTTGTTTGTTTCGTGTTACTCAGTGCAATTAATAGCACCGATTAAAAGAAACAATATTTATAATAAAATATAGTGTTAGCCTAATTACGAAAGCATATTTGTGTGTGTATTAAGAATATTTGAAGAAATGTGTTATATGTGTTATGTGATTGGAATTAATGTTCATATTAATATAATGTTTAATTAATTATTAGCCCACCAATCCCCACTGGGCCAGAGTGGTCGACTAGGGCCTGAGCCCCTTCTCATTGTGGGAGGAGAGGAGATAATACTCTGAAACCACTCTAGTGGGCCGTTTATGAATGATACGATGATGATAATTATTAATACATATTATAATAAAAATTTAACTCATGCGGAAACTGAATAGGTCCGAAGCTATTCCGAGGATAATCCACGGGTCTTCAGCAGTGGCGTGCACTTCATACATGCACGAAAGCACTGCATACCCTAAAATTTATATATATAACTCGTATAGGAGGAGAATTTTCGCTGTTTTATGCAATTTTCCTGCTGTATGCATGCCCTGGTAAGAAAACAAGTGCACGCCACTGGTCTTCAGCATTCTATAAATATATTTAACTCTTATTTTACTATGGGAACCCTATACAGTTTGATACTATAAATTGATTTAACTAATATCAATTTAGCTCAGCAATGTGTGTAATATTTTAACATTTAAAACTCACTTACAAACCATTTTATTATTAAATTTTCTTTATACATAATAATTGAAAAATAAAACGCAATAACAATGTATCTGACGGTTAAAGAATTTACTCCACGAGGTAATTGTACCATTTTTAGTTTGAAGAAATGTCATAAAAGCAAAATCGTATAAAGAATGCTCGTAAACCTCTCGTTGGATTACGGCAACGATAATGCTTTTACTCTTTGTCACATAAAAACTGAACCCGAGCTTATGGTCTTAAAAAAATGTTCAACTTTATTAGTTTGCAGCCGAAAATTTTAATAACTTCGAAACATTATTTTTCTGTGAGAATGTTCGTGTTAGGTCACTTGTGGAATTCCGTTCTCAGTGTGAAATGAACTAAGACCGTATGAGAGAACCGTCGGTGTCTAACAGTAGAACTTTAGTAGGCTGAGACTTATGATAATGATATCCATACCACCAATTAAGCGTTCTGGTTGAAGATGCAGGTTTGATAGGTAGGTACTAATTACAATTAATTTAAACCTTTCCAATAATAATTAATCATTGTATTAATTGAATTGTTTGTTATTGAATTGATTGTTAAAATGCAAAATGTAAATTGTTGATGTTGGAAAAGAGCAACTGCTGAGCTTCTTGCCGGCTTCTTCTCGGTAGAATCTGCCTTCCGAACCGGTGGTAGAATCACTACAAACAGACAGACTTGACGTTTCAAAAGTGCTTATATTAGGCCTACTTGAAATAAATGAATTTTGAATTTTGAATTTTTATTATCTATTTTGGCCGAATACACGAATCTTTCTGCCATCAGTAGTTAAGCATTTGTAAGATTTCTATTAAGGTATGGAATTAATACTCTACCCTGTTTTTAAATGAACGAAGGTTGTCTCTTTTGAAACTCCATAAAATAAATAACAGTAAAATTGTTCGAAAATATTTATACTTATTAATTTTTCTAAATGTTTAATTAACACCTTTAACGATAAACCAAGAAAGGGCAATGCATTTAATTTAAAATATCGGGAGAATAATAAGGCGCTCAATAAAACTCGGGTTCGAGTTCGTACGCTAATACGTTCCACATATCTTATTTAATCGAACCGAGGCTATTGACCGTAAAGTACTTGAGTGTCACTCGTATTATACAGTTTTTTAAGGTTCCTTACCAAAATGGTAAAATGGGACCCTTACATTGTGTGGCTTTTCTGGCTCATTTGTTTGTTCTATATGACTTTGACTTACTTTGCTGGTGGGCTATCTGCTTAGTTCGTCAGTTATTATTAAAAAAAAAAAATAGAATATAGACCTAAATGCAGATGGCAAAAGTTTAAAAAAATAAACCTGACGGAGCTTTATTTGCACGTTCTGAAAAATATTAATAATCCTTTTGCCCTGTGGTCTTGTCAAGAATGATATCTAAAAGTTAGATTTGCTAAAATAAATAGAGGTTTATGTAAATATAACAGAAAAAAACCTAAAACCTTTTCCGTAACTAGCACAGTTTTTTAAAGGATCTGCTATAATCCTTGACAAACAAACTTAGGGCAGTTTGCCTTTTCCGAAGCGATTTGGTAAAAAAATTTAACATATTTACGAGATATGTTTCCTTCCAAGAAACGGAACCCTGTGATATTATTTTACATAGTGATTTTTGAGTTTCGTTGAAAGCAGGGTGGTGTGGATAAGTTATACCACTTTGTCATTCTGTCAGTTTGTGTGTCTATGGAGCGCTAAGTATTTCAATGTGGTTTTGTTTGAGAATGTGATTCACCGAAGTAGTTCATAGCTATACTTCATTATCATCACAGTAATCCATTACCGGTATACTACAGGGCAGGGGTCTCCTCTCACAATGAAAAAGGTTTCGGCCGTAGTCCACGACGCTGGCCCAGTGCGGATTGATGACTCAACACGTTTTTGGGAAGACTGTGCAGAACTCTCAGGCATGAAGGTTTCCTTACGATGCCTTCCAAACCGGTGGTAGAGTCACTACAGACAGACTGACTTGAAATTTCAAAAATTGGGCCTACTTGAATTTAGAATTTTTTAATTTTAAGGTTTTCCTTCAACGTTCAAGCAAGGGATATTTGAATTGCTTTAAACGTAAATGCTTTACTTTGAAAATTTAGAGGTGCGTGTTGGGATTCGAACTCTGTTCCCTAAGGGTGAAGCCGAAGTCCTAACCACTAGGCTATCACAGCAACGCATATTTTATAGCTATACTTTGTACAATAATATCTGATCAAACAATAAATAATTGATCTGCCTCGATGATCTACTGGTTAGCAAGTTTGACTGTAGACCATGAGGTTCGAGTCCCGGGTCGGTTGACAAATTTTTACCATTTTGTTTCTCTACTTTTAAACGCCTTGATTGGAAAATGGCATTGTCTACTCCCGTGCCTCGGAGAGTATGTTATAATATCGGTCCCGATAATCATAATCATGTGATAATTATCGCCAACCAATTGCATAATTGTATTGTATAAACGTGGTGGGTCTATGATCTAAGCATCGTCTCTTCTGCGAAACAGGAGGTCTGTGCCCAGTAATGGGACAATCTACCTCTTAGTTATTTATTTATTTATATTCTTATTCTAACACTATCATTACAGAATACTTAAACTTAATGCGATAATGAAGCTTTAAAAAAAAAATAATAATCGTATCATCCTGATGCTATATCCTCTGCTATTTAATTATACTATATTACTGTTCAACTTTTATGTAACCAATCGATTTGAAATTCGATACACTTAATAATCCATAATATAATTCTGCAGTAATATGGTAACTTTGATCCGAATCTGCAATCAGGATAGTGCGAAAGATATCCACATCCTCGACAACCTACAGCTCCTGCGTTGTGTTTGGGGCTTTCAGTGGTCTACAATAAAAGTTTTCGTAAGAACGTCTAGATCCGATAAAAAGAAAAATTGAGAAGGCAGATTTGTTTATATCGTAAGTTTTTTAGGTACTATAGGTACACTTGCACACAAAAGTTTTGTGAGAAATCTTTATGTTTATCGATTATGTTTTTGTTGAGGAGGTAAAGAGTTTTTAGCTATAAAATG
Source organism: Pararge aegeria (assembly GCF_905163445.1). Lineage (NCBI taxonomy): Eukaryota > Metazoa > Arthropoda > Insecta > Lepidoptera > Nymphalidae > Pararge > Pararge aegeria. The sequence goes on along the minus strand of NC_053190.1, from coordinate 8,656,151 downwards.
GCCAGAGATATTGCAGTTTTTACCAGATCAGAAAATAAATACATTGAAAGTTCAACAACCTGAACAGAATATACCTACCAATCCTGTTTCATTTTAAAAGTAAAGTCATCGACAGTTTTTTTCTTTTTATGTATCTACAATAAATTATAACCACACAAATCAATTCCTTTACTTGAAAGTTTGTTTGCCCAAAAAAGTTCATTTTAATTTATTTTACTACAAGTTTATTTCATTACAATGTTGCAGTTTTGAGAAGTTTTGAGTCTTTTGTATTAGACTCAAAACTTCTCAATATATAAATGGAGGTGACTTGGTGGTTTTAGGGAATAGGCAACCTCTAAAAAGCATCTGATGTAGGTGTGGTCACATCCCCCAAAATTTATTTTATAGCAAAGTCGTTTTATGATAATTTGATTATCCGATCGACGGCATAACTGTCATACGTTTTATAACTCTCGTCTGTCAGGTTTTTCAAGCTAATCTTTGAAACATATTACTTTTTGACGCCTACAATACAAGCTTAAACGCAATGTTTATACACAAGACTATTAGCATTGGCGTGAAATAATGAAAGCTATTTCACAGTACAACGCAACCTGTACCCTTAGCATGTGATTTTCATTCTGGCAATCGTAGAGAAGTTTTCGAGTATTGAAGAACATCAGTGTTAAACGTACATAGCTAATTGAGTTTTGTCTTCGAGAATCGGTAGTTAGTTAAAGATTAGTTGTACAGTACTTTAAAACTCGGAATATTAGATCATTTTAAATATTGGATCGAAGCGTAACTTTGCTGAAGTGAGGTACAATAAACATTAAGCTTAAATTTGCTACAATACACGAAATTGATATTGATACGGTATGATTTTCAGTTTCTTGTAAATTAATCTGTGATTAACACAGATCAAAATTGGCTTTGTACGCATATTTTTCTGCTATACGGGAGCATCCTCAAAAGATGTTATAAAATAATAATAAATAAATATTCTACGACAATACACACATCGCCATCTAGCCCCAAAGTAAGAATAGCTTGTGTTATGGGTACTAAGGTGACTGATGAATATTTTTATAAATAACATACATATATACTTATAATATACATATAAACACCAAGACACTGAAAAACATTCATGTTCATCACACAAACATTTTGCAGTTGTGGGAATCGAACCCACGGCCTTGGACTCAAAAAGCAGGGTCGCTGCGCCAATCAACCGTCTACTGTTGACTTCACAAGATAATTATCACCGTACAGATTTGTCTCGTTGACGTAATTAAACAGCAAATGGATTCACTGTAGACCTATTTTACTGTGCCATTATACTTTTCGAAAACGACTCTGGTAGATGCATTTATTACTAAGGGTTCTCTGTACGTTCATTAAGGTGAGTGTCGATGCCCGCGCCGGGAGCACGTTGAATAAATCAGACTGGGGAATGCAGGCTGGCGCCCTAATGCGCTTTCGATGTCAGTTGATAGTCACCCCTCTCCTCGATCTACCTTAAATCGATCTTCTCTCATCCATACCAATATTATAAATGCGAATGTGTCTCTGCTTGTTCGTTTGTGTGTTTATTCGTTAACAATGCACGGCTTAAGGTGCCGAGTGCTGCAAAATGAGGTTGAAAGTACGTAAACTATTAGTAATCCATATACGCTTCATTTTTTATTATTGTCTTATTTCGTAAAAAAATATACAGTTAGTTTGTAGTTTAAAATTTTTAATAAATAATAAAAGCATACATTCATAGACAATACCTCTTTTTATTTTATTGTTCTTTTTTCACTTCCGTATATTTCAGTTCCGGTTTTCTTCCGTTTTAATTACAATTTGTTTAGTAATAAAATAAGTAAGAAAACTAGAGTATAGCTCTTTACAGCCAAAAATATATATGTTATTCTTGACCTTATTTCTAAATAAATTGTTGTCGGCTTAACACAATGTAGTAAAATTTTTCCCTGATGAAAATCACAAAGTTAACTGTAATGCCAATTTGAAGTATGTTTTTTCTTAGTTATTTAGTAAAACAACCCCACTTCCCCAAACGATGCCTTTTTTTCTACTAAAATAAGAGTATTTTGTAATTTTTGCTACCAATGTGTTTAAAATACAATTTTGTTTAGTGGGTGGGCAAAATTAAAATAACGTCAAATATCTCATAGTGATTTGATCACATCTTTAGATCATAGGACTAAAATTGTGTAGTTATAAAATAATTTGTAATGATGCAATGTTGATGAAAAGCAATCTGACAACATTGCTGTAATCGGATAACTGGAAGGAGAACGCAGTTGGTTGCTGTGTCCACATAATAACTATTGTAAGGTTCTCTGGCTGGGCCAAATATCAGTCGAATATTCATCCTCTAGCCCAGACATTAGATGACGTATTCAAAATGTATTGGAAAGATTATTATGTAGCATACTTTGTAGATCAATCAATTATGTGCGCAAAAGTCCGCCTGAGTTTTTGAAATAGTGGTTGTTTTCGTTTTCTATGTAATTATTATTCGGACGATTCAGACCAAAACCCTTTGGTCGAATGAGCTTTTTTTATAAAAAATTGTTAAATCACACTAACTTTTATTTGGTTACGCTTTAAAACTTACACGTACTTCTCAGGCGTCTCGTGCGGCAGTGTGCTATCAACTTAAAGCAACAAACAAAGTCGCCGACATTGCTGATTTAGCATTGGTCTTTTTAACGTATTAGCATTTTTGTTTTTATCAACAAATTTATTGATCGAGATGAGTGTGCTCGCTGGAAGAGAACTTCGAATGTTAAATCAGCATTTATTTCAACCTGTTACGTTGTCTAATGCTTTTTGAGGCACAATTGATAACGAGTTTGGGTGGCGCGTCCCTTAAAAGCCTTATCGAGTGAAAAAAGTCACTTAGGTACCTTATACTTTCCGTCTCCAATGGATAAGGCTATACGCGACGGCTAACGGAGTAATTTTTGAGTCTTGATTTGTGGACTTTAAAAGCATTGGTTGGTAATGTTGTCTTCATTGAACCTTTCTTATCAAAATATGTTGTTTTATGTACCTATTAGTCTAGTTTTATTTTTAAAATCCTTTTTAGTTAGTTTCTAAACAGCTGTGTGGTTTCGACTGATTATGTCATTTTATACTAGGTATAATTTGCGATTCCTTTTATGTTCTAAACCTTAACTGTGCTGAATCACACACTGTTTTTCACGAAAAATGCCCTTGACAAGGAGTATAAGGGTTTTATTAACTAAGTCAATATAATGTTGATATTCATCGCAATAAAATAAATAAATAAATATACCACGACAATACACACGTCGCCATCTAGCCCCAAAGTAAGCGTAGCTTGTGTTATACATATAAACACCCAGACACTGACAAACATTCATGTTCATCACACAAGCATTTTCCAATTGTGGGAATCGAACTCACGGCCTTGGACTCAGAAAGCAGGGTCGCTGCCCACTGCGCCAATCGACCGTCAAACGTTTAAACTTTTCATTATGAATTAATAATTATTTATAACGAGAGGTCTAAAAATCCAAAACGTTCGTAGATCTTTCTTCAAAGCATTACCTTGTTAACACACTGTTAGGAAAGATGAAGATTTCCAAATCAGCTTTGTACCTTCACTTCAGTCGTGCGAACGAATTAGAAAATCGTTCGTCTTGGAGAGAGTTGATCGTCTCGATCCAACTCGATACAGCGTGCTCCAATTTAGTACTTAATAGTATTCCACAAGAAGTGAGGTCAAGGAAAGTTCCAACTGCACTGCGTTAGTTAATTATAAGTACATAACAGGTACTGTTATAATTATAAAGTATGCTAATGTTTTGATATTACCTGACTTTTGTATACGTAAAACTTATTTTTGGATATACAAAAATCATGAAACTCGCGTCTTCGCCACCACACCTTTCCCATGCTATACTGGGTATGTATGTATATATCTGATTTACTTTTCACTTCTCATCGGCAGTCCCGAAAGACTGCCCCCGCATGTTTTATTTATTTATATTACCCAACCAATCATATGGAGTTTGGTAATGATCAGTTCAATGGTGTTTTGGAATTTGAATGACAAAGTGTACATCTATAAAAATACGTTTGGGTTTTTCCTAAATTTCAAATACAAAAATCAATGTATGTACTTAATGAAACCTTCGAAATATAAATAGCAAGAACACAAAATCTTGAAGAAATATTTAATGTAAACCGAAACCAAAAATATAATAAAAAAGTGCAAACTTTAAAAAGTAGTTACTAGTACCTAGGTTAATTGTTTTTTTAGAATTAAACTTCTCTTTACCTCTTTGAATGAAAGAGGAGAGAGAAGAGATTTAAAGAGGTTTTATACAAATACGTTGAATGGACCCAATTTCTCGTACCATTTTATTAAAACCGGTCCCCTGACATTTAACGGCATGTCTAAAATTAACATGCCTACTTGTTATAGCAAAATAACTCGTCCCTTGAACGCCTTAAATTACTTATGCTAATTTAAACAATTCAAATAGAAAAAAGTATAGAAACAATATTTCATTTATGTATACCAATTTTAATTTTAATTGGATTACCATGTAGATAAATTAGTCAAACAATTTACGATTATAAATAAAGATCAAATCACAGGCAGCAGGTTAATTTTCTTAAAATTTGCATTTAGGTATATTATAATTTTTCAATATGGAAAGCAATCACAACATAATAATAGATTGTTCCCTGACTGTCTTCTGTGGCCGCTTTCTTATCACTCGATAGAAGCGACCAGTTGATTGTGACCTGCCTCGCCTCCGGACGCCCTTCACCAAGTTTACAGCGCGGACTGGTATCACTGACTGTCACAGATCAAGTTTAATTGGACACTTGTATGTGTGCATTCATGTGGAGCTGAACCGGTTTCTAGCAAGCTTGATGCTTTCTACGTCATACGTTGGTGTTTATGTATGACTAGTTATGAGCGTAGTGAACGGTTCATAAGTTTGAACTTGTACTAAGTTTATTATGATTTGTGTATCATTGGCATAGGCGTGATGGGAGTTTAGTCGGAGCGGTCTTGTACCTGTCGTTTTTATTATCTGGTTCTCTTATATTACGGATTTGTTTAGGATATGGTCCGCTCGGTGGGTATAACTTAATATGGTTTCGCTAAGGCGCAAATATGTTCAGATAGATTCTCGGTGCTCCGTTTGCGTCGTCGATATTAATGACGTTGTTAAATAGTGCGGGATTTAGATTAAGGATCTATGAATTGCGTGAGAGAGGAAAGGCGTCGCTTCACAAGCTTACCCGTTAATTTACTGGGCTTGCGATTTAAGGCGGCAGGCGACAGTAGAAGCTTTATCAAGGCATTGATAAAACACTCAGTTGTAAGGTTGTACTTTCTCGCCACAAGGCTGTAGTGTTGATCTTAATTGGATATTTTTTCTATTAGTAGAGTGCCTATACTAATAGGATACCTGGAGCTGTGTTTCGAAGCAATTGCAGTAGAGACAAGCTATAGTCCATCCAAGATTCATTAGTTAGTTGATTACTACTTGTAAAATTATTTTAATTTAGACAAATTGAAATAGAAAATAGTTGTCGTGTTAAGTTCCTATAAGTTACTATAAGTACCGTACTCATATAAAATATATCAATTAAACATAACTATATCTCAACTTTTAGGATATGCAGGTTGGTATGTTATTTTATAGTGATTATTATAAATTGCGTTACATAACGGCAAAAAAAATTATGCCTTGTTAGTTATGTTACAGAATCACAATAAAAATGTGCCCAAAGTTACAGAAACGACTTTTTATAATTAGATAATAATATTATGATACAGAAAATAACTGTTATCTTGTCTATTCTTACTAACGCCTAATTAAAATGCCAAGCATGGTAATAGGCACAAATTATTCATATTAACAAAGCTAGTAGGTATAATGATTGTGTAACGTTACACGCAGTTGTATGTTTTACACGAAACATAATATTGCATCCCGTTACTCTTTTAATTATTTGCTTAATTTACCACAAGCTGTTGTGTGCAACTTTGTCCGAATTGAATAAAGTCGGCCTTGCATCACGAAATTCTTTTTTTTTTAGTCGTGCACTTTTGGCAGAGTGGTCTTGGCTGCCGAGATATCATATGTTATTTATAGCGCCAATCTTTAAAGATTCTAGATCGCACCGCTTCCCGCACGAGCCTTCTTCACCTAAGGCGGCTGGTAGAGTTGCAGAAGCATTAAACAACAGTTAGCTGGGTTAACGATTTGACTATCTATCTATCGAGCAGGTGACAGCCTTCTCGTTCATTTTCCTAAAACCTGGCCTTGCACCACTGAATGCTCAATCGATTCTTTATTCTTTGCGATGTGGACAAAGAACTTTTTTTTTTATTTACATAACCTACGAAATAAGTGGTATGAAATTAGTTTTATGTGATTATTTTATCAACCATTTCAAATCTAAAATTACTTATTTCACGTTACCACGTTAGCGCCACGAGCTGGCGCGACTGAAGAGCAAATAGTTACACCAGAATTTGGGTAAGAATATGCGCTGTGGCTTATGAAATTAATATTTTAATATGTGTGTATGTATTTTATCTGATTTAGACCGGTCGGAGTCTTTGGATGTGGCTATTAACCACCCTAACATCGAAGACGTGCCACCCAGCGGATAAGCGTTACGGTAGAACACCGCAAAAAACCAACTAGAAGTATAGGTTTGCCACCTTCTGACTTTGAACTGGTCAGCCCACTGATATGATATTTAATGGTAGTTTTTAAAGTAGACTGTGCGATACACAATATACCTACACGTACACAAACATGAACTTTTACAAGGAAAAGATAATACGCGTTTATTATACTGGCAGCATGTTATCGCGCGTTACTTTCGGTTGCCAATAGCTATTAAATGGGCATTACTGCCACCTGTAAGTTAGGGCTCGCAAACCTTACGCCTCCGCGACGTTTCACCGCAAAATTGATTCCCTGATGCTATCTAACCTCCCGGGGGAATGGATAAATAAATACTTTACGATAATCTCAAGAGATCTGAGACAGGCCAGAATTACAGCTCGCTGGATATATTATTGCATTTTAATTCCGTGCCTGGCACTCCTCCGTCGCATTACGATTGTATGATTTACTGAACTATTTTTAAGGCAATTTTTTATATATATTTCTATTTATTTTCTCAGTAGTGGTAGAGTTTTTGTGACAGATATCGTCCGGGGATCTACCGCTATGCTTTTTTCTGCCGCTATGCAGCTCCGGTATGAAAGGCGCGGTTGCCGTTGTTGACACAGAGCGGCACGTTGCAATACGTGTTCCTTGCATGACATGTAGGTGGTTGCTTTCCACTTTCTATCAGGTAGGTCATCTGGTTGATCCGTCAATTATTACTCTAAAAATAATAGTTTTTTTTTGTCTTAAACATCACTATCTATTGCCTTATAATATGAACACAATGGTCTTTAGGTCCCTATGCAAATAACAGCTTTAAAGTTCGACGCCAAATATCACTTAAGAGTGTCTCGGGAGCTAGTGTTTTTAGTAATTCAAATTTATTTTACAAAGCACTAAATTCAATCTTGAATTCAAAATTAGAATTTTGGATTACTTTAATTATTAAATCGAGAGTTTAGTCTAGCCAAATAAAGAGGCATTAGCATTATGGTTACCATACGTGATCTTTTCTTATAAATATATATATATTTTTCCAATCGCATTAATAAAAAAATAACCTAGTCACACCACTGTGTAATTAGGTTTTTTTGTTATTTTTTTGTAATATTTCAATTTAATTTTACCTACTTGTATTTAACAATTTTAAGTACCATTTCGTCAATAACGTTGTTTTTTTTAACATCATGGCTACGTCATCATCGGATCTGCATCCTGTCACCATTGTTCTGCACGTTTCGCTCAGGCAAAAATCAGCACGGTAATTTAGATTTCACGCATTTACCTAATAAATTGCAATTGCTCATGCTTTGCCGATTTACCTACGGTAATCTAAAATGCCCATTCATTAATTATATCGATTGTACTTAGGTTTGAAAAACATACTTAAAACATAAAAAGCTACTTGTAATTCCTTCAAGCTATTTAATTCGATAGCTTCCAATTGTAAACTTTAGCTTAATTAAATTACTAGTCTTTCGGTATACTCGTACTTAAAAACGGATCTTGATGAAATTTGGCAAACATGTAGCTCGCATCCTGGAGATGGACATAGGATATCCATAGATTTTTCCTGGAATAACTGCTGGTAAATGTTCGTGGGATTTAAAAAATAGCATTTGTTATCTACGCTTACTTACTACTTGATCAACTAATTGTGGAATTTCGCATTGAAATAGTTTGCAACTTTGAGACGGCCATGGGATACATTTCATACAACAAAAGGGTTTTTCTGGTATGTCTAAACCCCTAAAATACAAGCGAACGAAGTCGCGGGAAACATTATTTAACATAAGCTCTTTAAATTATAACAGTTATATTATAAGATTCCATATCGCTAAAATATGAACTATATTTGAATAATGTCTAGGTCTAATAACCAGTACAATGTACTAAGTACAATTTCTAACGTTCGTGCTGATCCTAGATTTTCAATAGCCATGTTGCATAGAAATCTTGCCTTAAGGCCCGCTGTACTAAATAATGACTACTGAATAATTAATTATTAAACTTATGTAGTAGTTTTATGCTCGCAGTCTAAATAACTATTGAACATGGTAAACCGGTAAATTGTGGATTCTTAGGATCGTTGGCCCAAGGATATTATAAAATGGTAGTAAGCTGAGGTATGGTGGCATTTCCGGGGAAGAAAATTTGCATGTTATAGCCAGGTAGTTTGTTCCCCGGTACTCAACTATTTATTTGTAACACCTACTTTTTTATAATTAATTAATTATCTTTTAATTAAGATCCGTGCAACAACGCCGGCTGACACACTAAAGCTTAAACATTGTTTCACAAAAGAAGGTATTTGGCTTTGCACATCTTCATAAATATTTTTTATTTATTTACTTACGGGTTCGGGTTTTTTTTTTATCATGAACCCTGTTCAAAATTCATCCATTTAAATCCATTCCAAAATTTAGTCAATTTGGTTCTGTAGTTATTGCGTGAAAGAGTAAAAACCATCCATCCATCCATCCATACAAACTTTCCCATTTATAATATTAGTAGGACATATCCACCCATTACCAGCCATTAACAGGGCATGGATGTCCTGGCGTAATGAGAATTGCTTCGGCCGTAGTACACAACGTTGGCCAAGTGCGGTTATGAAAACTTCAAACACTTTTGACAACATTATGGAGAATGCAGGCATGCAGTTTCCTCACGATTTTCGTTAATCATGGCTCATGATATTTTAATTGCTTAAATTAAATTAAAAATGCACATAACTCCGAAATGTAAGACGTGCGCGTCGGGGAGCGAAATCCTCTTCGGGGAGGTCGAATCTCTTAGGGGAACTTAACTGTTCAGTTAGTGAAAACTTCAATGAAATTATATTAGCATTATTTCGATTTTGTGTGCTTTTATTTTGACTTTATTTTAAGTACGGAATAATAGGAAATATAACCGAGGTGTCTATCGAATACACGTCGTTTACAAACAAATCGCATGATTTTTTTGGTAAACTACGTGGATACAAGTTAAATAAATACAGAATATTATAACCATCCACTGCAATGGGAAAATATAAATAAAATGAGAGTCAAAACCTGAATGAATAGAAAAAAAATAGCTTTTTACGAATTTCAATCATACGTGAGAAGTGTTTAAAATATTTAATATATTTATATTTCTACGGTATATTTTAGTATAATACCAAATAATATATTAAACGAAATTGCAGCGAATCATAACATATTTTTCAAAGAGTATCGTCAATACGGGTCTGGACACACAACCTTAACGTAAACAATATAAATTAAGTATCTTTATGATCATCATAAGAAACACCTTTTTACTTATTCTATAACATTATCGTGACTCTACTTAAAAGAGGTCTCCTAATTAGCGCTATAACACCTAAATTTAAATAAAAACTGTTCACATGTAAACAAAAAACAATTTTCGCCTTTCTCGGCAAAATCTCGTTTACGTACCTACATCGATAAAAGTTGTAAAATGCAAATGGAGCTAGTGAAATGGTAAGAATCTTCCGCCCACGTATATAATTTGCCGTTACCTTTTTGAAAATTCATAATCGCCACATAATGTGTACCTATATATTATATTCAAATTGCCTGAGATAATTGGAATGAAGTTAAGAAAAATGTTTTTAAATATTATATCATATTATGTATTGACTGTTATTTTTATTAACATGGCTGTGCTGTTTACCTGTGCATTAAAGTAAGCACCGGTAAACTGAAAGCAATAAATATATAACAGCATTATAAGCTCAGAGAATCAATCGGCTGGCGAAGGGAACGTTATATTAGTCTATGTCGGTTTGTATCACAGTTACAGCGTCGTGTAAACACTCTTGGGTATTAAAAAAAAAAATTATTCACTCTCACCAATGATGTAATATCAACGACATGACAGTTTAAATCATATCATATTATTTTTTATGCATCTATGAATTTTATATAAGGTCGCTACAAACTTGAGGTAATAAACTGCATTATTTCAAAATAAGCCCTTTTCGTTTCTAAATAGAAAAACCATATGACATTTACCTATTTAATCACCAATTTTCTGTTTTTATTAAAGTAGTCAGCGTGATAGTTATAGTACAAAGTATCTTTTAATAATAAGAAACAATTTGTAAAACAGTTCGCAGAAAAGAGTAGGAACAATTTATTTTTCGCATTAATTTATCTCTGATTTTAGGTTTATGAAACGGTTTTATCTAAGTGGGTATAATTTTACGGGTATCAAATTTAGTCGATAAATTTTGGGTTAACATCGTAATCAAAGGGTTTATACATATTTATAAGCAATTATTCATTTTGTCCCTGTTTTATCGATGCACATTTATGTTATAAATGTAGAAAAGCCAAGAAATTGTATTTACTTTTTGTATCAGGACAAATTATCAGCATAGTACCTAATCTTAATATTATATTTTACAAGCGGTATCCCGTGACTTTGCCCATGTTCAACTTCTTGATTATGAGATTTTTTTCCTACTAATTTATGGATTTTTATTATCCGATCGTTTGAAAGTTTACAACGATATGTATGGAATCGTAAGAGCGCCATCTAGGTACATTACTGGGAATCAGTATTTATAATAACTATGGTAGGTACAGACTACCGTTTGTATTGTGGTTATCATGTACAAATAGAGAAAACATGGCTCTAGTATCCTGAATCGGGCCAAAAAAATTTTGTAACTAATTTTTGGTCAAAAATAAACTGTAACAGCCCGGAGTTAATGAAATGGGTGGTGTCGACCCCTATTGAAATAGCGCGGTGGGTCTATGACATAAGAAAAGAGGTTAGAAGGTGTCAATCAGTAAGACGTTCATAGACTGAGGATGATGATAGGTACGTCAAACTCAACTGTAGGAAGACAAAAGTTTATTTACATCTGTGTTTAACACACTTTTCAACAGAGAAAGTTGAAAACATCTGTTTATACAATAAAAATCCTGTTAGGAATTTAGTTCAAAAGTGTCGTAAAATCTTTTTTTGCGCTCTTCATAGCTGTTTATTAAAGCAGCGTTTTGTACGTGTGTAGATTCATATATTGGCACTTTGTTGCCTTGTCACATGGTACTAGGTAGGCAGCTGTTCCTATTATGATCACGTACCTTCTTCTCTTCCAAATCCCTCAGTGATTGAGGAATAATGATAACGTTTGGTACTGAAATTTGACCGTTAACCAGAAGTCTCAATAAAGAGGGTGGAATAACTTATTTGGTAAATGCGTAAGTTATACTTTTGGTGTTTCTACACGATTGAATAAGGCGATTTATAGAAAGCCAGAGAAACACGGTTCAACTACTTTTAAAGCATATACTTCGAATGCCTGATAGACATAGGGGTGGTGGCGCTAAGGTGTTGAAATGGTGACCAACGTAAGCGTACTATTGGTAGATCCTCCAATAGTATAAACCGTTGGACAGTAGTAGAGATCTACGTCAAGCAGGTAGCTGAAACGATGTTAACGATGAAAACTACACTGATATCGTCCGAATACTTAAATTAATGTGATAATCGTAAATAAAAATATACCTGCTCTAGTGCTCATGGAGGATCAACTAAAATAAAAACTCACTAGTCATTGGAAACATTTCCTTTGTTGTAGGTACTTTGGTATTTCAGAGTAGAAACGTGTTTCGGACAATACCAGCTCACGTTGAAATATTTTTCAAAAGTGAACCATTTTTTATTTCCCTGGAGAGATTCGATTGTATTAACCTGTTACCTGGTGCAGGTAGAAATGCCAATACAGGTAGGCGTCTTTATTACGAGTAATATGTTTCGCATCCGTGACGTCACTTCGGTTTTTATTACTCTTTGTAACAGGATATTTGTTTCTCAAACAGCGTAATTACAGCTTACAAATGAGAGAAAGTTACCGAAATCAATTCTCGCTAGTAACCGGATAGTCTGCTTGAAATATCAGCGAGACGTTAGTGAAATGTGCCATAGTAGCAACATGCTTTAATAATAATTTATTGTTAAAAAAGAAGCTATGTGAAAAATGCCAAAAATTTTGATTTGACAATTGATGTTCAACTGTTTTATAGTTTCTTTGTGGTTAAACATTCTAAGCTCAGCACGTTACTTGCGCAAACGCATAATCGATTTGTACAACTTTTATCACTAAGCAAAAACATGTGTACCCAAATAACCAATGCTATTGTCCTTCGGCCTGTCAAACCATTAAGCCAGCCTAGAGGGTAAGCTCTTTATCTCTCTCCTATGATAGGCTAAAGTTGTTGGGGATGATTACCACCCTTATATTTATGTTTCGACCTAACAAAAAAAATAACGGGAAAGAATGAAATAGAGGGATAATCTACGTTTTACGTATCTTATCTAATACTAATATATAAAGCTAAAGAGTTTGTTTGTTTGTTTACTTGAACGCGAAGATCTTAGTAGCTACTTATACGCGGACAAAGTTGCGACGGACTGCTAGTAGTATATATGTATAACTCAAATTTGTTGTCCGGTAAATACTTGGTCGCTATTAAATGGAGAAAGTGAAATAAATTGTAGACAAGTAGAGCAAAAATTAAATACAGTAGTTAGTTATAAATAAATAATACCGGTCGGCAACCTGCGGATACGAAATCCGACGACCGGAATTATTTAATTACTTCCATTATGCAATTAAATACCACTGAGGGTTGGCGGGTTACACTTAATTATAATATACAAAACCTTTCCTGAGATACAGAGATAACTTCACAGAAGTGAGAACGTGCTTTTCTTCACCAAAGTGCACTTAGTATAAATACTTACTTATTTAAATTTTATGGGTTCATTTGTAAGCCTTACAAGTGGTTGTGTGTATTTTTAAAGCGGCTATTTATAGAGCAAATAGCTGTCTCTGCTGCTCTGCCTGCGTGTAGCTCTTATTCATATATAATAATAATAATATAAATTTAATTAACCCTCAGCCAATAAAGGTCCCACTGCTGGGCGCATAACTCGTAGATTACATAAAGGGGTTTTTTTTCATCGCGCTTTTCCAATGAGGGTTTTGGGTTTTAACGAAGATTATGACAATTAGTAGACATCGTCAATTCCCTAACTCTAAGCTAGTACTTAGAATTCTTAAATAGAAAAACCCTATATTATAGGTACCTAACCTAACCAGTTTTGACCCGACCCGGGGTTCGAATCCAAGAATCTCGCTATCCGTTTTTAAATATGCTAAATCTATATAAAGTCAAAAGAATATATTTCGCTGATTAAAGCTAATTAAGGAGTACTTAAGTAAATTTGGTGGTGGGGGCTGAGGGGGGGGGGGGGGGGGGGCATAGGTCTGGACGAAGTAAATTTATGTAATGCAATAATTATTAAGTCAGTTGTATGTATTAATTGAAAAAAAAATGTAAAATCGGATAGCACGATTAAAAATAATGCTATAGAAATAAATAATAATTACAAATACATATGTATTGAATAACGAATCTCTTAAAAGTTTTTAACTTGGTTTAAAATATTAAAAGAGTCGGTCTAACGTGCCGGCCACACTTTCATATTTGTTTTGAAAATTGAAATTATCGACGTTTTTAGTGCATTTTACGATAACATGGTAGCAGCCTTACATTGGGGTAATAAATAGAAGCCTTTTAAGGATTTCGGCTGCTTTACTAGCTGCATATATAAATCACAACTGACATTTACGACACGACTTCATTTAGACTATAAATAATTATGAGACCAAGCATTGCTTCGACACTAAATCAAAGCAATTTATGCATGAAAATATCTTTGAAATTACGTCGATAAAACAATACTCTTTTATTAGAATTCTCAATTGCTGGGACAGACGATTGGTATGAGGCCTGAATCCGCCCATTTATATACTACGCTAGCTTTCGCCCGCGACTTCTAGGATTGGTTACCCGTAATAAAAAAACAAATAGCCTAGTTCGAGTCGCGGAGAGAAGGTTCCGTCCGCACTTTGGATGGAAACTTATGATTATTATTCATTTGATTCAAATAAAATATACAATAAATGCCATGTGGTGACGGCCGATTAGAATATACTTGTCACCCCCCCCCCCCCCCCCCCCCTACCATACCCCCCAAAAGTAATTCTGGGAATACCATTCCCCAGACAATTGATAGGTATAATCTTTTTTACAAACAAAATAACAAAAAAACTGTTTACCTGTAACTCTACGTGCCAGTTAAGTTCTTGCAAAATAGTAGATAGTTACCTATTACAAATCCAATTTCATAGTAAAATTGAAATATGCATAGTTACATTGAATTAAGAAAATACAGAATCCTCATTCAGCCATTATTGTATGCAATTAATTGTGCCCAAAAACAGTAAACCCGCGCACGTCTCCTTTACACCCGCGGAAAGTTGTTAGTTTAGAAACTTTTTCCCATTTACTTGTTTTATGGTGAACGTTTAGAACATTAGAGGTAAAATAATTACAGTCATCTTCTAAATGGTATGAAGTGACTAACTAACTGTTTGTTTGAGAAACCGTTCCAAAGCGGAGTGGTTCAATAACCACTGAAGCATCAATATGCGTCAATATTAGTGGTTTCTGTATGTCCTTAATTCTGTGCATAGTTGTTTTTTTCAATAGCTTTTATTAAATACATTAAATATAAATAAATATACATCGACAATACACACATCGCTATCAAGCCCCAAAGCATCACACATATTAATATTTTTCTACAAATATTTTTTTCAAATATTCAAAATTTACCATAACATATACCTACAATAAATCCTATTTGATAGTGAAATACAAATACGTTTGATTGAAATTTTTCAACAGTTTTTGTATCACACATTTTGATATTTCTCGCTTTTTAAAATTCGACTACATTTAAAGTACCCCGAATATGTTTAACTAAACGATCATATCAAAACTTACCTACCTACTCGTTACTAAAGTAGATTTGGACTATGTCGAAACATTGAACAATAGAAAGGCATGACCGTAATATGTCATGATATACATAGCCGATAAATTAAATTTACCATGTAGAGTAGAGTAGGTATAGAAATCAAAATTCTTTCGCTGGTCGGACGAGAGTAGACCGGTTAGGAATAGTGATGTGCTTCGTCGAGGCCAACTGAGACGTAGCATCCGCCGTCCATCCTTGCGCACCCTGCGGCTATAAAGGTGTGCCATAAAACGGGTCTCATTTTACGACCATTTGACTTTATATACGTTTTCGAAGTCATTTCTTAGATGAACCGACCATTGTAGTTGCACGGGCAGTTCTTGTTGCGTTTACGCTGTCCGTAATATAAAGATATTACACAAAAAAATTAACGAGCCAAGTTTTTGTAAATGCGCTACCATCGTCATTCCTAGTGCTTAACGAGAAACATGTATGCAAATATAAACGCTTTATTGTCCTTTATGTCGATGTTCGCTGCTCGCTACCCTTTTATTGTTCATAAGATCTAATGCTATCGTCGGATAATCGGTTTGGGATAATTCGTTTCCGAATCGTGCTCATAGAAAGTAGGAGCCGATAGCCTATCGGCGGGGAAATCTGCAATCTCGACAATGCTGTATCAATATTCATGCTTACGGTCGCGACCCCTACCATTTGCATAACTGCACATTGCATTCTCTCGGTTGCAACTGTTCTATTGTTTTATGATCTAAATGACCACGCGATACAGGGATAGTCACGATAAGGATGTAAACATACATCTAAGGTCCCTTCCGATTTCATGTACGATATTTGTGGCTCGTATAGATTATGAAGCATCGGTGCTTCGATTCAATTTATCATGATAATCGAGCATAGTCTCTTCAAGTTACCGATGCTCCCTTTAAATCTAAGCTTGCGGCCGCCAACGTATAGGACAGGACGGCGGTGAGTCCGTGAGATAAGATCGGCTCCTACAGTGAACTGTACGTCAAACTCTTCCCTACTAGTTCGGTCGTTTTCAATATCAGATTAGTACAATGTTGAGTTATGCTTAGGAGTCAGAATAGAGATCACGATTTTATTTGTGTAATAAATAAGAACCGGTCGAATAGGTAAAGTACCGATTTAGAACCTCTTTCATATCAACAAACAACAAAAATAGCTAAAATTGTGAGTTTAGTCATGGGCTGATATTCCGGATTAACTGACCTCGAATAAACTTATATATATTACATTCATCGTATATTATATGTATTATTCATATATTAATTATTATCACTATCTATATATTTTATTGTAAGTTTGTTATATGTACATATTATATTTGTATGTATAGGTTTATGCATGTTTATTTGCAACACAGTACAGTTAAATGCACCACCTACCTCTTTTCTTGAGCTGTTTTTAACGCCTTTGGTTGCCTGGAAGAGATCGCTATGTAGCGATAAGGCCGCCAAATTGTATACCTTTTGTTAAATTTTTACTGTTAATTTGTTATGTTTATGTGGTGTACAATAAAAGTGTATTCATTCATTCATTCATTCATTCATCGGGTATTGATTAGTCTTTTTGGCAAAAAGCTTGCATTTCCGTTATGTGCCCACGCATAGAATCTAAGAAACAAGAAATAATAATTAAAGTAGAATACCTTCAAGAAAACGACAAATAGGAGAGATCGTAGAAATACCGTCCATTAAGCCTATGTAGAAGGTGTATGCACATCGCAATAAATTAAACTTAATGACTACTAAAAGTAAAATATATATGAAAATTTACAACGTTGAATAGGAATAAAACATTGCCTCTCATTTTTATGTGTGTATTATTAATGTGGTAAAGATATTAGAACGCTGCCATATAATTCATACATTTTATGGTTATATGTATAAGCTTAATCAAATTAAAATCTGTATTCAAACATAGTATCATTTTAATCATATCACTCGTCATGTGTTATCATAGTAAAAACATAATACCTATTATTAGGCCATCACTATTTTTGTAGTTAATTTGTGTTTAGCATATTTTAGTAATATATATTTTACTATCTGCTCCCCACCGTTGTTAAAACATAATGCATAGTATAATAAAATTTATCATGAGCCATGCTAAATTTTATTATACTATGCATGTTACCTTACTCATAAAAACTCTCCTCCCGCATCTACGAAATTCTTGGTGACGCCAGCTGCATAGAATGCTTTACCTAAGAATGACGCTTTTAATTTTTAACAGATTTTGACATAAATACGTTATTGTAGCTTATTTATATGAGATAGGCATATGCTCACGCGGACATCTTTTTACAATAAGCTTCCCCTATGGACATCTTGGAGATGTCTCTTAAAAAGTTTAAAGTTGGTATTAAACGTAAGCTTATAGAAAAATCCTATTATAGTATGAAGGACTACGTAATCGATAAAAATGCTTGGCTGTGATATATTTCCATAACCAGGTTGTTCTTCTAATGAATTTAAATGACAATGTTAGATGGTGATAACAAAACAGAACAGACATAGAGTTTGTTGTGGGTTTCTTACAGGGCGCGTTTGGAACCCTTGTACCTTTAGGATTTAGTTGACGAGTATGGTTATCGCCATTATCTCACTACCATGTACATATTTCTCATGTACCTAATGTACGCATCATAAGTGTCATCTGTGGGCCTACTTGAATAAAGATATTTTGACTTTGAATCTAAGGTATTATTTAATTCACATATTTTTTTTTAGATATTTAAATGGATTAGTGTTTACAGTCTAAAGCTGGACTGCCCATAATCACAACGCTGGGCAGACGGATTGGTAATCGCAGTAGATGGTAGTAAATACACAGAAAGCCCACCTACTAAATGAAAAATAATAACGTGTCCTATCTACAAACTGAGGCACATCTTGTCACTCTACGTCTATGTAATATCCACTTCATGACGTAGATATGCCTAGCGATAGTGGGATTTTGTTACAATGGTACCGTTCCACCCTCATATTTTTGTATACTTTTAACGGATAACAGGCAACAGCATGTGAATTAATTATTTTGGCATATTTAATTAAGTCTTTTCTTTTGTGTAGCACGCTCTGACTTGCAATGTCAGCAAATCTTATAATGTAATAGCTTACGTTTTCATGTAAGTGAATACTGTTCTTATGAAAACAATAAATTTCTTAAACCGCAAGAACGCTGCTGCCCGTTTTTTTCTCATCTGCCGTCACCATGCCGCATAGTTTTATATATAATGGACCATTATCCATAGTCAGCAAACGCGGGTAAAGCAGTTGCTTTATAAGCTCTATACATACCTTCATTTCTCTTTTATAAAGAAGAAAAAAAAAACTGTATAAAAGATATTAAATATCTAAACATAAAACAATTTATTTGTAAAATATTTAACATTTCTACGCTATTTATTCTCGGTAGCTAATTCATAGACCTATAAGTCTATCTCATTACTTAAGGAGCGGGCAAGCCGCTAGCATTTTTGGTCAATCACGGATCTTCCCTCGTTTTAGTCTTCCGGAATGCTTATATAATTACGTAAGCTACGTTTGTTTGGTCCTTGGCACTAAGCAATCTTGGCTTACAAGCCATTTTAGAACATCGGCACTTATGAAGACTGACAACGATCTCCGGTACTTCGAGATAACCCGGCGACCTCTCTGGCACTCGCAATAAAGTTGTGTGGTCGTTTACGACAAAGGTTATGTTAGACGTTGTGTTATTTTTCATACCTGAGAACTTTATACTACAGCAGCTTTTTATTTCAACAATAAAAAGCAAAAGGTTCTTAATTCGACGAATATTTTTTTGACGATGTCATAAGCCATAACGACGAATCTTTAATAATCCAAAATCTTTCTATTGCAGATATATTAAATAGTGTTATTCTTATCTATAGGGAGAATTGAAAAAGAATAGCACTTGTAAATTCAGTCTTCCATCTCAAGATTTTTGATTAGATTGCATTATTAATTTCGGGCGCAAATCATTTGCGATTAATGCTTTTGCTACCAATTAATAATTTTAATTGTCTATGACCATAACACATACCACAGAGGCGGTGTAATGTACGTATGTTTATACATCTGTATTGTTTTTTTTAATCGTTGCCTTTAAAAAACAAAGACACTTTTACGTACTTGCCATATAGCGACTGTATTGAATGGCAACAAAAAAATAATTAAAACTACATAGGTATATCTTTTATAATATGTATAGAAAAGATTACACGATCTTTTACCGACATGATATCAGATCGGCTCGTTATAACTGATGAGTTTATATAATAAATCTTAATTAATCTGATATTAAAAGATTTGATATGCAATATTAGTTATAATATGAATTAGGTATACAATTTACGAATCATGGGTGGCCTGGTACAGTCAGGCTGTTCTGTTTTTAAAGTTAACATAGAGTAACATGTGTACATAGAATATAGTTCTGGATGTAATAATAACATTGTCGCTGTAAATCACATCAAGATATTGATCGTAAATATAGTTGCGATTTATGACAAAACACATAAATCCTCCGTCGCCCTCGCTATGCACTCTGATACCCTTTGGTTTCATACGACTAATGAAAATGTTGATAGCAGTTGATGTGTTATGTCGAACTGACTTTAATATAGCTTATTTTATTACTGACAAGATGTCGGTGTACCTTCATTTGATTTCAACCTTGAAACTTTTTTTTTCTTTACAACTTTTTGTTTGTGATGTCCGCCATGTTGGTGATTTCACAAACAGTTTCTCTGATCGATTTGAGCCAGGGTGGTCAATATCCAGAGAGATCTTTCAACTACTTTTGAGTTATTACGCGGCACATGTAAGTTTGCAAACATAGATGCACTCTAATCATAATGCAGGTCTCTATTCCCCTCCTCTCATAGTCCAACCATGAGAGCGGAAAGAGATCAGGCATAGGACCGATATTTAACGTATTGTCCTAGGCACGGGGGTGAATCACCGCCAATTTCCAAACTAAGAGCAGGTAATAAGAATTTCTTGATAAAGAAATCCGATCATTCAATTTATCCCACCCGACCCGTGATTTGCAGTCTAACAAGCTAACCACTAGACAACGAGACAAACATGTCATAACATAATATACCTTAACGTAGGTGTTTCGTGTAGAGCGAAATGCCAATACATTATTTATCAAATCTAAATGTTAGATTAGAAGTTATATTCAACATCGTCAGTCTAATTAATTTCGCACTGCTCCGCGATCAAACGAAAGAGAAATATAGAGTTTCAATAATTTCGCGGTTTTCACGTATCGAATTCCAAATCATAGGTGGTACTCTTCAAGACACCTGGTTAGGTTTCGTTTCTTTTGCATTGCTGAAACTACGCAATCGAGAATCCTTAATACTCATTTTAATTGATATGTTGCACGTTGAGTTATTGCATCTGATCCAGAGCCAGGCGTGTAAGATGTACCTTGGGGGATTCTATTGGGCAATTTATTTATATTGATTCTCATACCATTTCCTATCTTAGCAGACAACGCCCGACTACTTTATGCACTGCAGTAAACGCGAAATGATATCATAAAGAAATAAAATTGAACCGACCAATATTATAATATCTTCTTCATTAAACTCACGTCGACGTTTTATTATGCTCTATGTATCCTAATAAAGAGTAATTATCAAAATTGAATTACTTTATAATGAGAAACTTGTAAAGTTAGGCACTAGGGAGGAAATGGTCAGGGGAAAGGTTTTCGGTATCAATCTCCAGCAATTACACCCCACTCACTTGGAATAAGAAGTGGTAAAAGCCCTGTGACTACACCATCGCGGGTTCGTGTTTAAACCCGACCTCTAACTTTTCAAAGTAAATAAATCAAATACCTATTACTAGCTGAGCTAAGAAAATGAGTCGTTTGTTTGCTTTGCTTGGACATGAACGGACAATGTTGGGTGTAAAAATACGAATGTTCCTATAAACAACCTTTGGGAATTTTTGATATTTTATGGGGACCAAAAGTAACCTATGTCACTCTTCGTCTTTTAAACTAACCTTATGCCAAAAATCAATTCGATAAATTGCTTGAAAGAAGGACAAATAAACAAACTTACACCTTTATATTATAAGTAAGGATTTTACACACATAAAATATAACTCATGCCCGGTAATTTTAAAGAACAGGTGTCGGTAAATAACTGTGAGTACGGGCGGGTTATGACGCCGAGTCGTGTTAGATAATTTATAGTTTTTACGTTTGAGAAGTTATATCTTTTGTTTCTAATGAAGTTAAATGAGAGAGGATTAAAGTCAAGACCCTTCACACTGCACCAGTGTGGTGTGACGCCTGGTTCAAGCAATTGACACGTGAAGTTTAACGATTGTAGTGGACAAAGTTAATCGAAAGGAATCCATTCCCACATTGAAGTAATATTGAGAAATTTTAGGCCTTACGCATGTGGCATGACGTTGCAATAGCAATTAAGTATTTTTTTACACTTCAACATACAGCTATTTTCAAATGTCCAGGCCCTAAAATGTCGAGGCTAGAAAACACCAATTTCAACCTTATCTAGGCCAAATTAGGTTGAAATCGGTGTTTTATTTATTTATTTATTTATTTATTATTTATGTACCATAAATTGTAATTATGAACATAAGATACATGTACAAAGGAAAGCTTATCTTTATAAGAGATCTCTTCCAGCTACCCCAGGATGTGAGTAAGATGATTTAATTGTGGTATAGGTCAAATAAAGGTACAATATACTTCATAATAACTACTAAGTATAATTAATATATCTAAATAATACCAAAATTCTACATATTAATACAATAACATTTGAATATACTATATATACAAAATACATAAAAATAATATAATATAAATATAAATATATATCTACTAGCCGTTTCCAGCCCGCTTCGCTGGGCGAATTGAAAAAGGAAATAAATTACATTTTATGTTTCATTTTTATTTATTTTTTTCATATTTTTATTATTCTCCTTTTTTTTATTTTTGTATGAACATAAATAGGCCCCGCGGATAGAACTGTAAGCATCGATATTGTTTAGACTTACTCAAATTCCAAATTCCATCGATTTAGCCTGTATCTTTCATCCAGGTGATTTTTCTCACTAATATTCATTGTAACTTTCAATGTGCAATCATTATAACATTTCCGTGCCTTTCTTCCAAAAATTAATAATAATTGACATGAAGAAAAAAATTTGAAATGAGCATTGAAAGTTTAAGTTAAAGTCATTGCAAGTCTCATATGTGAAGTTGAAATCTGTCTAGGTTCAAGTGCGCCGAATTTTCTGTTAACTAAAATTTTCTCCGTGACATCAATTTTTTATAGAAAATTAATTGTGCATGTTTTTTATGAATTCTATTGGAATAAGTAACTAAATTTCTTTTCCACATCTCATGTGCTTGGAAAATGCATTCATTTTAATCTGTTACATTTCCGCGATCCCGCAATAAAAGAATTCGTCGGTTATGTAGTCTGCAAAAGTAAAATGAATGTAAAATTCTTAGTCCGTTGATTGGATAGCTACATGTAAAGTTAAGTTTTTGAAACCTCTCAATGACTTTTTCTCCGCTGCCAAAAAGACGATTGTTGTAAGGAAATACACGAATATCCCTACATACACGAAGATCCCCACCAAATTTGGAGTCTGTAGAAGTTATAGGTTAGAAATAAAAATTTTAGATTTTAACACCCACCCCCGCAATTCCTGTCGGAAGTAGACTTTATTGAAATCCATTTTGAGATGTTCTTTATGTGAATAATAAAAGATTCCTACCATATTTAGAATTTTTAGAAGCTATATTTCGAAATTGAAATTTTTTATTGTTAACACCCAACCCCGCGAACCTTATTGGAGGTGATTTGTAAAATCCGCTCGAAGATCATTTTTATATTACATATAGAACACTCTCACTAAATTTGGAGTCTATAGGAGCTATCGCTTGGAAATTGAAAATTTTCATTGTTAACGCCCCCGCAATCTTCTTTGGGGCGGGATATCGTAAAATTTGTTCATAAATCATTTTTACATCACTTATAGAAAATTCCTACAAAATTTGGAGCTTGTAGGAGCTATAGCTGGAAAATTAAAAATATTAATTGTTAATACCCACCCCCGCAACCCCCTGTGGGGTGAGCTATCGTAAAATTCGTTCATAGCCTATTTCTACACCTCTTACAGAAGATTCCTACCAAATTTGAAGTCTATAGGAGCTATAGTTTAAAAACGGGAATTGTTCATTGTTAACGCCCCCGCAATCCCCTTTGGGGAATGAATTTTTTAAAATCTATTCATAGCTGACCTCTACATAGCAAAAGTAATATTCCTACCAAGTTTCACGTTTCTAAGTCTTATGGTTCCCGAGATTTCGTGGTGAGTGACTATATAGATGGGAATTCTTCGATTATCATCGAAATTTTTAACTTTTTATCGGGCTTTTTAAAATTTTCTTACATACAAAACATTCTCCTGACAATTCTGAAGATAAAAAAAAGCCCAATTGGTCCAGCCGTTCTCCACTACCGTGAGTAGATTCTTAGCTGAATGTAAAAACCATAATCCGTTTAATACACTCTGTTGAAATCCATGAAAACAAAAGAATCAAGAGAAAATGCTTATCTTTTGTTTTTATTAGCGGGATAAATGTTCATAAAAGTAAAACAGCAATAAAAAAATGAAGGAATGTTGGAATTCGAAAAATAAACCATCTAGGAAAAATTTCGCATCGAATGGTGGTAGTTTCATGTCGATACGATCAGTGGTTTAGGCGTGATTGAGCCTCAAACGAAGACCATTTTCATTATATATATATAATAGAAGAAGAAGATAGATAATAAGTAAACAGTGATAAATATACTATGGCAACGAAACATAATGCTCATTTACATTGTGTTTAAAAAAGTGCACCGATCGGCAGTGTCTAATATGTTCTGGTAGTAAGTTCCAAAGGTGTGTAGCGTGGACGGAGAAAGATTTCTGGAAGAAAATAGTATTATATGAAGGGACATCAAGAGGATTTTTTGACACGCAAGACCGCAAGGGTCTCGTAGGCGGAAGACATAGCTTTATACGCTCTTACAAATAACCAGGAGAAGAAGAATTATATAGGATGTTGTAAAGGACAGTTAAAATATGCACATTCCGGCGAAAACTAATTGGCAGCCACTTTAATTGACGACGAAAATCAGAAACGTGATCGCATTTGCGCAATCCGATGATAAAGCGAATGCACAAATTCTGAAGTCTTTCAAGTTTGTCAAGTAGCTCTTCAGTGGCATCCAAATAGCAGACGTCGGCGTAATCAAGTATTGGAAGCAATAAAGATTGGGCCAACATAATTTTGGTATGAAGCGGAAGAAAATTCTGCAGCCTCCTCAATGAGTGAACGTCATAATGCATACGTTTACTTACCTGGTTTATATGAGCTGACCAAGCTGAGCTGTTGTTTCTACGAATTGTA
Organism: Pararge aegeria; assembly: GCF_905163445.1. Classification (NCBI taxonomy): domain Eukaryota; kingdom Metazoa; phylum Arthropoda; class Insecta; order Lepidoptera; family Nymphalidae; genus Pararge; species Pararge aegeria. The sequence continues at coordinate 8,631,114 of NC_053190.1, read as the reverse complement.
ACTCCAAGCTCAAACTCCAAGTTTCGGTCTGAGCTTGGAATCATATCTGTTAAAATACTAGTTAAGGTAGTTATGCAATCGGAACAGCTACTAAAGTAATTCAAATTAATCATCATCATATTAACCGATGGACGTCCATTGCTAGACATGGGTATTTAGTAGGGATTTCTAAATTCTATGGCCCCAAGTTAAGCATTCCTCTTAGAACTAAGAATAAAGTACATCATCATCAGAACCATCATCAGAATTGACCAAACCCTCCATAAAAAATAAAAAAAAATATATATATATCTTAGCATGAAATACAGTTTTCACTACCCCTCTTCTTCTCGCGGGTGTAGTATGAGGCGACTAAGGGAATATGACAGAGAACTGGCAGCAGCGTCCTTTGTGCTACTTCTACCATCTATGCAATCAAAGACCCGTGTGCCAAGCGTGGTTACTATGGTCAAACGCTCCCATGATATTCAGTCGTGTTTTATTCTCAACAGAAAGTGATAAATTGAAATTCAAGTCAAAAAACAAATAAGAAGCCAATCAAGGCATGGTGTATTTTGTTGTTATTACGTTTCAATTTAAATCGCCATTGGCAATTGATTATACGGTTCATTTGTGTTCGACGTGCGCGTTCATCATTACTCTCTACGACAGTAGGTATAAAGAATTTTATGCGATCATGCAAAGTGTAATTTCTTCATCGTGCGCCTTTGTAAATTGTTCATGAAAATGTACATAAAAGTAGAACTGCCCGTGCTTGTTCCGGCGTTTATTTTTTGCTTATAGGTACTTACTGATTTGATTCCTGGAAAGGGCAGTTTGGAAAGTTTTGTGGTCTGGTCGGGTGGGCGGTTTTAGCCGTGGTTTCTTACAAACCAACCGAAAAGACGTGCGGCTCAATGATTCAGCGTTCCCGCAAGATGCAGCGTAGAAACTGATAAGGGGTAGATATGGGTCTCACGTGACTGCATTAGACCTAACAGTTTAGTCCGCTACCATCTTCACTTACCACCAGGTCAGATCTGATTGGGTAACTTGCAGTGAAACAAAAAAAGGACAATAATATCAATAGGTTTTTCAAGATCAATAGTAACCTATATATTATTCAAGGATTTAAGACGCCTGCATACTGAATTTTAGCGTGAAGGTTTAAAAGGTAACTCTAGATCCATCCCATCTTCTTCTTCTTCTTCATCCATCCAAGATCCATCCCATATTATAATGCATCTTTTCTTAGAAAAAATAGCCTATGAAAGAACGAAAGAAAAAAAATGCTCTGAAAACATTGCTCTAATGCATGTTTAGAGAATAAATCAACAAACGCACTTATGCATAAAATATAATATTGGTATAAATAATAATTACTAAATTTTATTTGAAGTAGGTACTAAAGAAACAGACAACCTGGCTTAACAACACTATTCTATAGTACCTACAATATGAGTAATATGCAAATGCTGTCAATATTAATTAAGATATTCTTAATTGTTATGTAACCAGATATGACATAGTACAACAAAAAATCTGTCATATTTGACAAAATACATGTACATACATAATCTATGCATCCTTTACATTACGGAAGAATGTTTTGGGCATAGTAACGTGAGTCTAATCCACCATCTTGAAGCCTTTACATTTTACGAGAAATAAACCGGTGTTTTTTCTGTCTTAATAATAAATTTATAAATTAAAAAACTTCCGCTACGCCTTGCTGCTGTGTTAACCTAACCTAAAATTAATTTAAAAACTTTACCAAAATATGCGAAAACTGCATTACAATCTATCCAGTACTACTACATCAAAATAGTAACAGATAAATATACAAACATACAGTCGACGTCTCAAACAGATTATATAACCGCTCTGTCTTGGGTAATTTATATCTAATTCTTTCTTTATATTACATTCGCCATATTAAATAAATATATTTTTATTGAATTATTTTAAATTATTATATATTTCAGCTACATGTTTTCTTCTAATTTAATTTAACAAATATAACCTAAAATAAACTATTTAAAACTAAATAAAATCTAAAACGTCCTCGAAACCACCGCAGCGAGGCACAGTTCCTAAGATGCTGGCAGCATTAAAAATAAAGTAATAATTAAGTATAAATTAACAAAATAAATCAACATAGGTAATAATAAAACAACATAATATTTTAGACTCAAACCCCTCGGAAGTCATTAAAATACTTTCGCTCATATCTGCAAGTCCACCAACGGATTTCTGAAGAAACGCAACCACCTTGTAATGCAAAGAGCACGCCAACGAAAGCGAGGGCCATGTTGCTAATCTTTCTATGGTTCTAGTTCCATTGTTGAATACAGGCTGCCCATCTCTGGGTCGTTATTTGGGTTTATCATCACCGTCATATTAACGTCCCACCACTAAGCCCAGGGCTTACGGGTTTTATAGCTATATGAAGTAATTAGCCGGAACCGTTGATTTAACGTGTCCTCGTGGAACTAAATGTTCCATACCAATCAATGGTTGGCATACATATTTTGTTTTTTCATTGATTACACAGTCCATTAGTTTCCAATGTCCGTGCGCATCATTACTTTCTACTGCGGACAGTAAGAATTTTTATGTGATTATGCAAAAGTTAATTTCTTTATCATGTTAATATATAAAATTGGTCGAAAACTGCTTGCGTTGTTACAATGAATATTTATGAAATATTTTCCAGAAGCCCTTAAAACAAAATATATTTAAAAACGTTTTTTCAGAAAAGGTTGTAATCTAGTCACTTTGTCTTAAAAAAAAAAAATATATTTATGAAGTATTTCCGTTTTTATGGGTATCAAACTGAAATGAAAAAATAAACTCTTATGGTAAAACTTATTAATATTACTTTCTCGGACCCATTGCACGAACAGCCTCCTTCTGCAGCACGAAAAAAGTGCCTATATCAGCAGCAGTACCCCATAGTAAAAACATAACCTAACTGTCTAATATAGTAAAGGTCTTATTTTCTGTTTATTACTTCTAGATAAAATCGCTTTTACATAAAGAATGTAATTCACGTCGCTAAATTATTTTAGCTCGAAAAAGCCACTTTTTACTGTATAGGAAAATAGACTTTGGTTAATCCAATAACTTCTTAGAAACTCATGCAGAACTTTTCCAAAGGATAACAATCTTTATTATATTACAAACATTATAAACTTGTCTATTCTTTACAGCTGGATATTGTATTGTACAAGACATTTTTATAACTGCCAAGTACGAATGCGTGCGAAGTAAGTGTTTCCATGTACTGCTTGCTGTTTGGCTAACTAGTCACGCATCAAGGACGTGAATCGGACGTATTTAGAATAATTTTGAAGTGGTCACTGGCAGTTCTCACGCCATTGGCATTCTTAGTTACAGATAATGTGTGCTTACACATAATATATGAGCATGTTTTACACTATTCAACACGATTATTGTATTAAATAGGTAGGTATAATGAGGTACAGAAAATAAACTTATCGAGACAAGGATACTTTTCTTTTTCATTGCCTCGGAATGGAGCATGCAAAGATTTTTTTATAAGAATTAATGCATTCCCCGCACACATTACTGTTAATATATAATCAAGGCTATTTGTCCAAGCCTTTTATTAATTTTGCTCTATTAAATAATACGGCGGCTTGAAACTATTAATAATTCTAGTTTAATTAGCAACATTCTGTAGATAGACTAGGAATTATACAGCTTTTGTGAATTCAATTGATACTGGCTGGCTTTAATCCTTTTTCATGAAAAAACTCATGAGTGGGAAGAGAAACCTGCGTTTGTTAATAGTTATTTCCCAATAATACTACTAGTTAATCGTAAAGTCAAAATTATGTATAGATTACTAAACATATATCTACGCTGATACTGCCAGGCGATACGTACAACTAATAGAGAATTTATCCATGACAAATTGCCCGCTTAACCGGCGCTCGGTGCACTGAATAAATTAGCTACAAGCCACGAAAAAACTTGTTCGTCCGTCTGTTGTGACAGAACGTTAAGATTAAGGTGCACGTCGTTACCAAATGAACCATATAATCAAAGTCCAATCACGACAAAAATTGAAACGTTTTATAACTGAAATAGCATTAAAATGGTTTTGATTAACCATGGATTGTAAACTCTAATTAGTAGTATTAGAGCGTATCTAAAAGTTTTTTTTTTACATTTCTTTATTAGTAAGTGGCACATAAATGTAATCCAAGTGTTATTTTTAAATAGGTAGATATTATTACTAGAATCCACATTGTGCCGTAAAAGCGGTTCAACCTGAATGGGACTGGTTCAGGTTAGAATCAACAGGTTGAGTCGCTATCGTTGAGATGCAGGACTGAGTCTCCTGGGAGGAGAGGAGGCTATTGATTTATATCGTGGTGGCTAGTACGGTACTGTAATATAAGTAAAAGACAAAGATATATATTTAAGTAGCCTTTGGAACCGTATTTGGAGCAGCTTGAGTATACGCTCTGAAGTTCTCTCTCCTATAAGAAATGAATCGTGTGCTGAGCAGTGGCGTGCACTTCATTCATGCACAAAAGCACTGCCAACCCTATAATTGGGTTATATAACTCGTATAGGAGCAGGATTGTTGCCATTTGATGACGTATTTCTGCTGTATGCATACCCTGGTAAATAACTCAGTGCACGCCACTGCTCAGCAGTGGGTAATTAATATTCTGAGGATGATGACTAATACTCAGTTACGTATTTATTAGGAAAATACGTTTGATGACCTCTTATTGTTTGAACTTATCTTACAAGTCCAAACGCTGATATTTACCCGATTTCGTAGTATTGAAAGCTGCGTGTAAAATGAATATTCTGACATAAATTTTGACACTTCTTTATACAAGTACCGTATTTTTTTGCGTCGCAAATGTGATACGTTTGTTATATATATATATAGGATCATCGTCAACTAAGAAATTATAAATTCCCAAACGTAAATAACCAGGAATCAGAACCAAGAGTGACCAAGAGTGACGTGATCAATACTCAGTTACTTCTTTATTAGGTAGGTACGTTTGATGGTGATGCATGGGGCTGATATCACTAGAAGTTATGACCTTCAACCAAACGCTGATATTAACCCGATTTCGTAGCATTGAAACCATAGCTGCGTGCAAAATGAATATTGTGACATACATTTTAACACTTCTTTAGACCAGTACCGTATTTTTTTACGTCGCAAATGTGTTAAGTGTGTTATATATAGAATCATCGTCAAGAAATTATAAATTAACCAAACGTAATTAATCAGGAATCAGAACCAAGAGTCACTTAAATACCACCACGGTTCCAGAGGGTCGACACAACAGAGTTCACTATCGTATGAATATAGGTAAACTTACTACGTATTTGAATGTTTTGCTTTAAATAAAAATCTTTGCTGTTTATTCTAAACAGATCCCTCTACTTTGCTGTACAATCTACATATGTTTTCCTTATAAGACACCTCCGTACCTCAAAGTAGAGCCTAAGGTAATTGTTGTAGGTTACCCTGTCTAATCGAAGTGTTTTGTTAAATTAAAGGCCTACACACGAACACCGTCTACTTGTATGCTTAAGTAGGTACATGTATGTCCGCTAGACAGTGCCCTATTTAAAATTCAGAGAGTATAAACGGGTTTTAGGGTTCTGAACATCGAATTAGAAATTCAATGAAAGCTTTCCATCCGTGTAGAAGATGTAACATATAACAGGCACCTATAAGCGTTCATACATATTTCTTTCCATTATTGTTAGGTGAAGATAGATTGACCAACTTAAAACTCAAGCTACGATTTATATATTTTAACCTGGTAGAACAATAAGAGTATTTTTATGTTATGTCATTTAATCAACATACCTCAGTGAAACGAACGCAAATTTTATATAAATTAAATAACCGTTCTAAGCTAAGTATTAACGCTTAAATTATTTAGGCTTCATTGCGTCTAATGTTACTAATAAAAATACAAACTAAATACCTACCAAAGCATTTTTTACCAAAGCAGTTGTTTTTGAAGAGTTTCTTTCTTTGAAAAGATAATTGAATTCTGTGCTACACCACACCAGTTTTTATACAAAGTCCGCAACAAAACACCATAGGCTACCCTACTTGCAAAAATATTGGAGAAGTCAGTAGGTACACATACAATTAAATCTAGTTTCTTTGTTTCTTCGTCTCATTAGTTTAATTCTTGCGTCTTCATTCTTCGTTCGAGCTCGCTAACCATAATTAAATAAAGATCGATATCTTTATTAAGATATCCTTATTTCTACGCGCGCTGATTTATAAAAAAATATGCATTTCAAGGGCTGATTCAAACCGCCGTTGAGACAAATCGACCTCTTAAGATTTGGCAAGGGCGATATAATATAGGTACATAATTAGCAGGACGGAAGCCGAGTAGTTAGTGAGGGGCGGGTTGTCGTCTTAACGATAAATCATAAGTGTGCTACACTCGCTGGGCGTACTGTGGGCGGAGCGAGTGATTTTTAAACGGTTTTTTGAGTTCCACAACGGCCAATGCCCGAATACATTCGGGCATCCTTTTCTGGTGCCCCGTCAACGTGGCGACACTTTTTCGTTAATTAGGAGAACCATCATTAACGGCAATTTTCCGGACATTCGCATACAACCGCGATTCTATAAGACATCACATTCCTCCGTCTACATTGTACTCCGCGGCGCTAAATAAATTTTCCACTTCATTACTTTCGTAAGCCTCGAACTTTTAAAGTTGGTGTTGCCTAAACACCAACTTTAAAAGTTGGTGTTTAGGCAACACCAACTTTAGCCTCGCGAGCTAAAGTTGGTGTTGAGTTAATTAGGGATTAATTTTCCACGTTTATAGATTAGTATGTCACCCTACAATTACTAATTAATAACCCCCGAGACCGAAGCACAGGTATGTTGCGGGTTTCGGCCTGTATTTGTGATTGCGTGCTTGTTTTTGTGCGGTACCTTTCTATTGTTCTCAGTCGCATCACAACATGTTGCCCTTAATTCGTTCTCACTGCCTCATGAGTTTGGAATACTGATCGCTATCAGACTTAGGATTTAGTAGGGTATATCTTAATTTTATGAGGGCTGTCATTTTTGTACAACAGGAATTTGGATGGATTCAATAGACAAGGCGCTACCTTAACATAATCAGGGTTCGGATTGTCTTCATTAATTACTCTAATTATAAATTCTCTATCCTTCTGCATTTTCATAATTAGTCTCAGCCATTAATGCTAGCATTGACAGGCATAGCATATAGTCATTTTTATACAACAGGAATTAGGATGGATGGAATAGACAAGGCTCTACCCTAACATAATCGGAGTTTGGATTCTTAATACTACTGCATATTCATAATGAATAGAGTACATACTCAGAGTCATTGAGGTGGATACGCCTTACTCTGAATAAAATGGCCAGCCATTATCAGCCCACTGCATGGCACAGGGAGAGGGATGTAGCCCGTAGTCCACCACGCTGGCCAAATGCGTATTGGTAGACTTCACTCGTCTTTGAGATGGTTTGGAGAACTCTCGGACACGCAGGCTTCCTAACGACGTTTCCTTCACCGTAAAAGCAAGTAATATTTGAAATTATTGCTTGAATTTGAAACTCGTATCTCTCTCTAACTCGGACTCAGTTCCCTCCAAAAGGGAAATCGAAGCCCTAGGCTATAAACACGTAATGAAAAAAAACGATTGCCGATAACTGTACGAATTTCACACTTACAACATCGTTTAAATTATAAAACATAATCTTAAAAATTTACCTTAATGGTAATTTTTTAATTCTGACATAATATACATATAAGGGCTGAATTGGTCAATTCCTGACCACAATTTTCGATATAGGTACCTACATATAGGTGTACCGACTGTATCATCTGAAACGACTTGGTCGCAAGATTTTCTTACTATGTCTTCAAGTATGACATAAAACAATTTTCTTCAATGCTACCATCTCATGTAAATTTTTCAGTCTATGAATGTCGAAAAATAACTTGGCATACCGATAATGATAAAAAGGTACAATTAAAATCTCTACATTCAATAAAGCTAACTATAAACATACACAACACAAATATTAAAAGCATATAAGTACCTAGTATGAAACAATTTATGACACACAAGACGCAATAATTTACAAGACAAATAAAACAAACAGGCCATAACTTGATACAAATACAAAATATCTCATCTTCCGATATACGAGCCGATATTAAACAGTCCCAGCAACTGTGAATATACTCGGGGGCGTTACTATCTACATATTTATATGAGATAAAAATTCGAAACCAGTTTCTTCACACCAGCCGATTCTAACAAGAATTTTCGACTCACACAAAAATAAATACTGTTTACGAAACATGAGAAAGGTAACGTCCAAACCTCCACATAATGAAACTTGCCAACCGTAATTTGATCTAAAAATTTACCTAAATAAGGCATGTTTTCCGATAACCATAGCTACGGTTAGTTAGTTCTGAATCGAGATGGAAATGAAAAGCTATACAACAGTATTTATTATGACATTCAACAGTAAAGTATAAAATTGATATCATCCAGGCTTACGGATGGACATAGTTTAAATTTTACCCAGCAGTGATGTTTTGTGGTATGGTAATTTAATAATTATTTTATTATATACATCTTGAAGGTTTTTCACATTTTTACGGTACTTGACAAGAGGTCTGCTTATTTCACAATACCTGTTTATTTGCCTCCTCAGATCGCTGTGGAGTTATTTTTAACCTATTGCCCAAAAAGGAGGAGTTTCTGAATTCGATACGCATTTTTTGTTCTACATGTGATAAAGCATTGAAAATTCCATATGAGGAGATTGTAGTATATTCAGGTACTTCTTCCAGCCAGCAAATTTTGCATTTATTACATTTGTTCCCAAGTAAGGATACAGAACACGTTACAGTACACTGAAGCGGTGAAGCCTGGGTAGGCCTAGTTTTATATTCAATACCTCGTCTATTTCCACTTCCGTTTCGGTTTTTTTTTCAATCCTCCTAGAACTCTGTATTTCCGAGCTAATAATCCTATTTCAATCACAAGAATGCAAGCTGTTTCATTCAAAATGTTGTCCAGATCGCTCAAGCTGTCCAGACGTGCAAAATTATTTTAAAACCTCCAAGAACAGCGAAGATACTTTCTACCTTAACGCTCTATAGTATTTTTGTGGTTTTCTGTGTGCGGTGTACAATAAAAGTGCATTCCTTCATATTTTTGTCTGTAGGATGCCAGCCACATCTATGCTGATTTACAGACAAATAAGTTAACATACAAACATACCCACTTTCAGATTAGTAAAGACAAGGGGTTCAGGTTGTAGGAAGTGTAAATATAAAACCACCATCCACTTATCTTGTTACCAAAAACGAGGTTGTGTATAGTTCAAATCTTAAAGCTCATAAAAATTATAACCCAGATGTGATATCGCACATAAGGTAGATACACTGCTGTGTTCTTGATTTAAAATATAAAGCGAACGATAAGGGTGCGTTTTACTATGCTTTTACACTTACTCGTCTGGTTAGACCCGGCATTCCAAGGAAGAGATGTCATTTGTACCTGCCATAGTCCGGGTATCCCGTATAGAGCGATTACGACCGGTCCTAGTTTGAGTGGACGAATCTTAAGACTGTACTTTTTTATCTCATTAAAAATTTACGTAAGCGATATTGGTTTTTCGTTATAAGTACAGTGTTAACTGACGATTAAGTCTGTACTTTAGAACAATTATTACGCCTAAAGTATTACTGTCCCACAGCTAGATTCCTCTGTGACAGTAACGAGAGATGTAGAGTTTAGACACACCACTTTGAACAAATGTAAGTTGGCGGGCTACAACTATGAAACAATACAAATAGCTTATATTTGTTTATTACAACCGGTCGAGCCCAATCGTCTGTATGCACGCCGGCCAACATGCCTCTGAATAATCGTTCAGATAGTCGCTATCTCAGTTTGTACACTTGAGGTGATTTTTATAGCCAGCGTAGGGCATTTGCAAGCACTAGATATCTAAGATGTTGGGGAATAAACTGCGAAAGTGTATAGTCAATTTAGATATCAGCATGAACTTTGTCAAGGTATATTATGCAATATGGTCCTTTGAAGGTTTTGTTTTCTTACGATATTACAGTTAAGGTGAAAAGAGAGGGATTATGAACTAGCTATATTTTTAATAAAAATGTAACTGGACGGCATTCTATAATCGATACTGAAGCCAAAACCGTTTTTTTTAATGTTTGTCCGTGTGTCAGTCTGTATCTTGGCCGCGCATCACGCTGAAACTATTAAAAAAATTCAATGAAACTTTGCACAAATGAGTTCATACTACGTTCAAGGAAGAAACTTTTTTATCCCAGAATTCAACATTCTCCTATGGGAGAAGGCATGAAAGTTTTTGACGATTTCACACCATAATTTCTCAAATGTCAACCAATTTAGATAATTCTTTTGTACTGGATAGGTTATACTATCAGTTTAGTTGTGCCTAAATTTCCTGTAGATCTGATGAATATCATTGAAGATAGAGGACAGAACTCCTCAGCGGATAGCAGCAAACCTCTTACTTATGAGTAATAAGACTGTGTAAAAACAAATAAAAAGGTATGGACCTAAGTATCTACTTTGTTACTTATTTTATAGCTCAAAAGCACACCTATACTTACCTAACTAACGGATACCATTTATTTCAGTTCATAAAATTGACACGTAACAAGATCTACTGGCACAAAGCTTATTTGCAGCAATGCGATCCTTTTAACGAATCCTAATAAATATAAAACTAATTAAGCTAGCCCTATAAAAGTCGATCATGTAAAGGAAATATACTACCAATAAATCATTTAGCTCTGCTTGTACTTAAAAGTCATTTTATGCGTATATTTAGCTGAGAACTTAAATGCGGGTTATTTTAGTGCGTGGACAATGCGGACGCAGGCGAGCCTGAGGGGGAGAGGTGAGGGGGACGGGAGGAGGTGCTCGTACGCAGAAAAAAAGAGAAAGACTCAATAGTCCTCCACTGCCCACACGCCAACCTATGGCCACTCAATCGTTCGTATTCACCTAGCAACGCACGAAAAGATGTAGAGACGATGATAAGAATACTGTTATCTGCTTCATCATTTTTATTACATTCGTGGATAAAACTAAAACGTATTATGAATGAACAAGTACTTAAATCTAAAAAAATAATTAATGTTTAATTGATATTATTGAAGAAATACGGATATTTAAACATAATATGATTATTAATTCATACAAGTATTCATAATAAACATATATTAAATGTATGGTGATTATTAAAAAAAACTAGCTGACCCGTGCAACTTCGTTGCACCAATCGGTTATTACCGGGAAACACAAATAAAATTACATTTTCTAAATATGAATCCTAGCTAGATCGATTTATCACCCCCGAAACCCCTGTATACTAAATTTCATGAAAATCGTTGGAGCCGATTCCGAGATTCCAATTATATCTATACAAGAATTGCTCGTTTCATTAAGGCAGTTTTTTTCGTTACATAAACGTAAAATTAATCAAATCATTAAATAAATAAAAACTTATTTACTCTTAGATGGCGGAAAAATATTAGACAGTGTTGTAGTACCGATATTTTATTAATTGATGGTGCTCCATTTGATATTTATTTTAAAGTAAATCATTTATTTTTTTCATTAATTTACTCTAGTTAATTTTTGTTCGTTCTCATATTTAATTGTAATTTTAACGTTATTTTAGACGCTTTGAATAAATAAACTGATGCGACTCTACGCATGTCACTGTTCACCAGCAATGACACAGCGCTAATACTGAAGAGATACTTCGATTCTTTAGACTAACTCGAGCCAGGCCTCGCTAACGAGGAACAATTGAGTCGAGTATTTTTTAAAATATCAATCGAGATGCCACCTCAATAATTATGAAGTTTATTGAAATAAATTAATGGAAAGCTTTATGTTCAGAAGTCGTTATAGTTATAAGTGTTGTTTAAACAAACTGTAGAATGTAAATATGTATTTTTGTCAGCCGTTGAATAACATAATTAAAAATTACTTACTTATGCTCGAGACTTACGTTTACGTTTACGTTAATATACGTTTTATTGGACGTTACAATGAAAAATACTAATAATAATACTAATGTTATTTATTGACAATTTGAACGTGCTAATCTCGGGAACTACCCGTCAAGTTAGCTAGTCCATTTCTTAGTCTTGCAACCAGGAAGATTATACAGGCGGGCGATTTAACACTGGGTTTTAGAACAAAAGTGTGTGCGAGTCAAGAAGTTCCATTTAGACGAATATTAGTAGGTCTGTTTAACGTTTTTTATCTTCGGTTATCGAATTTTAAATTTAATGAGCGGAAAGAATAAATGGTAAATAGTCTATTGTTTATTTTGCTGATGAGTGTGAGTATCCATAACGAATATTATGAGTAACGCCCACAAGTAGCATTGTTTAAATTCAATTCAAATAAGGGGCAAAAGGGTGGCCATGATCTTCAAAAAATTTATATTAAGTACATAAATGATGCCTCATGACGAATACGGCTTTTATATTAGGGAGTAATTTGAATAAATTGGAATAAAAGCTAAGCTATGTCTTTTTAGATAGATATATACTCGTAGATGAATCTAGAACCACTAAAATTCAAATACAGAGACAGATACACGGATTCGAATTTTATTATAATTTCTTACAAATGTACCTATTTTAGTAAAGCGATCGTTAGCCATTGTGATTCCTATTTCTATAGATGTGTTTTAGATTAATATCTTGCGAACAAACCGTTATACAAACTGTTTCTTTATTTTTTTGCAATAAGATCGACTTGAAAGATTTTGAGCAAAAGAAAAAGAACTATGGTATACTAGCAAAGTTTCGATTGGGTGTACATCTTAACGTCCCATTTGTCGGTATGTCTGCAACATCACAACACAAGACGCTTTGTCAAAGTAGTAGAAGATATTTGTAAGTGGGCACAATCATTAGAAACCCTAAAGTATAATGTTCAGATAAGGCGCGCTGACTATTCCATTTGCTATCAGAACAATACTTTGCCTACGACGACGTGCGACTCAATGCTTTCAAGTCAGATTAAGTTAGAAAAGGCTTGTTATTAATAACGGCCAATAACTTAGCCGCGCTTTGAAATATCGAATCTACTTTTGCTTAAGCGACAGCAATATATTATCTGACCTAAGAATGTTTTTCCGGATCGGGAGGGTTTGTCATTGGCTCATGTGGGATTTATTTTCAAAGCGTAGGTATTTGAATGTGTGTATAAAATGCGATTGCATAGAGACCTTTGATAAATGTATCACAAATGAATGACTTATTATTTAATACACAGTTGCGCGTGAAAGTTTATCGGTTTGAGGTGTTTTTTTTTTATGTGTATGAGGGGAAGTTTTTAATGCAGTAGAATAAATTATGCATTACAAATATCTTTATGAAATGTAGGATAACGAATTATAGTAAATAAAGGATCATTTTTCTTTTATGACTCTGGTATGTATGGTGTAACCACCATACATACCAGAGTCATAAAAGAAAAATGAAAAAATGAAAAATGAAAAAAACAGGAAATGTTCTTCTTAGCGCTAACGCGCTAAGAAGAACATTTCCTGTTCTATTCCCGTCGGTTTTTTATAGTATTTATTAACGGACCAGGCAGATGGCCCACCTGATGGTAAGTGAGAAACCATCGCCTATAAATATAACAACACTATGCAGGGCATGCATGTTACACGTCCTACATAGTGCCGTCCTGAGTCCATAAATCTGAGGCATCAGTTTTAAGCCTTATGTTAGTGGAATTACATCAGCAACTACACTACTGCAATGCTGGTTTAAAGAAAAATATTTGAGAAAACCTTCAGATATAAGCATGGCTAGCTGGCTATAAGTAGTACTTCCCGGGACGAGCTCAGTCACAAAAAGGCTACTACCAATCTCGGATATTTTTTTATTTCTGAATTTTACAGCTCAGGCTGATTGGGATGACTTGACAGTAGCTAGTGCCCATCATATCGTATCGCCAATCAAATTGGGACTAACCAGTTTACAACCGGTATTACCAATTTCTAACACAAAATAATTATTTTTATAAGCAACCAGCCCGTATTGGAGAACCGTGTTGGATTTGAGGTCGAAATCGCTCTTTTCTATCAGAAATGTGCCTAGAAGTGCCTGTAAAATGGCTGATGAATGATTATGCTGATGAGATATATTCACATCCGGTTCGGCTTAAATAAATTTAAAGTATTTCTACCTAACATTACGTTTATTCATAATAAAACATTTCCTTAACTTCGGCGGCGGGATAATTAATTATCATGACACGGGTCTTGGGTCTCAAATATTTTGTAAAATATCACAAAAACATGCATTCAAATTACGCGCCGTGGGTGGAAGGCATCAAGATACGAGCGAAGGAAACAGCCCTTTTTCAAACACATCGATAAATTAAATTAAACAAGACATAACGCACAAGTATTATCATAAATATTTTTAATACGTGAATAGCAGATGCCTGCAACTTTTGCTCTCACACAGGTTTCAAAAGTGTTTTATAGGATGTATCTATAAAGTTTCTCTCAGAAGTTAAGTTAGAACATAGTTAGATGACACATTGCTTTTTGATAATTTTAATAATTTTTAAAAGCAATGTGTCATCTCTTGTTTCAAACGTATCTCATTGTGATATGGACCTTTGAAAAAAGTAGATCGAAACTGCGACGTTTCCTACTAGATGACGCTACAGTCGCTATAAGGCTGATGTGAAAAGCATATACTAATTTCGGCATCGACGGTAGGAGAGCCGTGACTTAATTGGGGAAAGCGCTCAGGCCGCGAATGCCAGAGAGTAGCAGGTTCAAATCCTGTCGGTTCCGAAAATTCTTATATGCATTTTAAATTTATAAAATTGATAATTCCTCCAAGTGTAGGTTAGGTTAGGTTAGAATAAAACACTAAAAAAAATTATAAAAATTAACTTTGTAATAAAATATACCATTTATTTAAAAAACTAACGAAAAATATATTTTTGTAGGGAAGTTATACATAATAGTACATCGGAAATCATTATTTTACTAAGAATAAAATTGAGAAGTTAGAACAGCACCAAAGTAACAGTGGGCTTGGGAATCCTTGAAAAAATCGGTACATTGATTTTTAAGGATTTTGTACACATCTAGAAATCGATATACGAGCTCCAGTAGACATTTTTGTACTCATTTTACCTTAAAGTTTACATATTTTTTTATATAAAAAGTAACTAATCGCCTTTTCTACATTATGAGAAACCTTGATCTAGTCAAAGTAGGTGATTTACAAGTGTAACAAAGGCGAGAAACTGAACATATTTATGGCGGTAGTGTCGTCATCTATGGTACCCGTTTTATCTTCACTCCGGCTTAATGCCCTGCACTGAAGAAAGCTTTTAAGAGACCCACTTCCTTAGGCTTGGCGCACATTAGTTAGTGTTGCTGCGAAAGTTTTTGGTGAAATAAATCATCAGATTTCTGTAAATGTGTATGTACGTTTTTTTGTAACACTTTATTTGTCAAAATTTATCGTTTAATATTAGACTTTTTTTTTTCTTTTGTTATTTTCTACGAAAATCCACATATCGCCATCTAGTATCGCCAACGCCAAAGTAAGCGTAGCTTATGTTATGGGTACTAAGATGACTGATGAATAATTTTATGAATAATATACATAAATACTTATAAAATACAGATAAACACC
The DNA here is from genome assembly GCF_905163445.1 of Pararge aegeria. NCBI lineage: Eukaryota > Metazoa > Arthropoda > Insecta > Lepidoptera > Nymphalidae > Pararge > Pararge aegeria. Next base: position 8,615,338 of record NC_053190.1, on the reverse strand, counting down.
CAGACACTAAAAATATTCATGTGCATCACGAAAATATTTTCCAGCTGTGGGAATCGAACCCACAGCCTTGAACTCAAAATACAGGGTCGCTGCCCACTGTCGCAGAATTAAACTCGATTTTTCATAACATCTTTTCTTTTAATATACAAAGCACATAATGTACTAACGTTTTATCCATTACTCACTTATTTGTTTTACAGTAACTGCTGTAACAACTTTGTTCAAAAGCTGATTTCGATAGCTTCTATTTGAAATTCGTCATGTTGATCGTAAGACTGTGAAACGTAGAAAAGTAACGAAGTCAGTGAGCATTTTGATAAATACGATAATTTCTCAATATGCCGTTCGTGGTTTGGATTGTAGCTTTGAACGTATAAACATACATGGTTTGCTTTAACTATATACGACCTTTCTTGTCTTGTAAAAAATGTATACATACAGCTTATTTTATATTATACCTCTGATTTTGTTTTTCTAGGAGTTCCTGCTTTATATGTGTACTAAAATCGTGTTTTAATATAAATACAAATATACATCTAAAATAGCTATTAAATTTTAAACACTCAGTCATTACTAACTGTTTTTTTTTGTTAACTCTTATTCGTAAATGAGTTTCTGTAATAGAATATTTTAAGTGATGACAAATAATGGCGTTTGCCAATAAGCTCTCGTAGGAACGTGAAGGGCTTTTTTTCACACAATCCATACTTACTTAAATATTAAGAGTTAAAAATAATACTCATTTTAGCACTCTGGAAAATTAATGTTGGACACAAAGGAACTAAAAATTCTTTGCTATCCTCTATGAATGCTTTCTAGAAGTAGAGGAATCCTGTTTTTGAATCAACTTAGGCTTGCAAAAAAAAAAACAATGTTCTATTGTACTTGAACCTACAATCACAAGCATCTGAGGATGTCGGTGACGGAGTAAAACTTCGAGCATTTATGTCTAACAAATCTATACGCACGACTATACTCAAGACACGGGTGACAATGATATCATAGATAATGCGTCTTTTCTATTTTGTAGTGATTTTTTTTGAGTACACTGGATATCAGTTTAACAATTGATTTATTTTGTTACGTGTCTAGTAAGGTCATATTATCGCGTTGTACATTATCAGCAATACAATAAATAAATATCACGAGTTTAATATTGCTATAAATTTAAAGTTTGTGATAATTGGTTGTTTGTTATGTAAAGGTTTAAAGTCCTAGAGACACTTCGACGGTTATTTATCTATTGCAATCGCTATCAGTCGACGAATCTAGATATTTTCGTGTATCGTGGCATACCATGAATCTATGTCACAAAATTTATTGGATTCGTCGATTGATGAAAGTAACAACAAAAATGTTTACATCAAAATACAAGTAAGAAAGAATAAACTGTAGGTTAGATATCTGCAATAATTTTTTTTTTAATTATACCAATTCGAATGTCGAACATGGAATCGATAGTTGCATGGTTATGCTGTATGGTCAGATTATAAGCAAGCTGTTCCTTTTTTATATAAAACGGATTCTTTGTGGCTGTATTTATTATCTATAGTAAAATATACAAGCAAAAAAAAAATCTTCATGAGCTTGAGCTGCCAAAATTATCGTCCTAAATTTGACAAAACTTAAAGCCCTATTCAGCCCCAGTGTAAACTGGGGCTGAATAGGGTAGATGAAGTCGCGCGCCGAAACTATTAACACAACATATATTTTTTAAATTCTATACTGTGCTGTAAAGAAATAATTGTGAACGTTTATCATGGGAATAACTAGGAGAATTCTTAACTATGAATTTTTCTTGGCAATAAAAAGGATAGGAGCATAATGTTTGCATATTTTATGATGCTTTACGCCTCAGTGTTAGACTTAACGATTCGATGTGGAAGGCTTTGTCGGATATTTAATGGTTGTACCTTCATTTAAAGTTTGTTATATATTGTTCAATCTTTTGTAATAATCTCTGTGTATATCTTTTAACAGAGTTGTGAGACGTAATTACTTACTACGTGCACGTGGTCTGTTCAAAAAGTTTAGAGTTGTAAATTGGGCAATCTTGGCAAATCAATGGATTGAATAGAAGCAGGCGTTACTTTGCGGAAATCCATGATATATTATCAAAATTAAGCTTAATTTGCTATACTCCGCAAAAAGCAGGAGAATCTGCGTGGTGTAATTTATAATTTCTTCAATCCTTATACTCCACACCTAACAGATCTTCGGCAATATACCCTCTACGCACGTTTCGCTCCGAAACCGAAGCATCCTCAGGAGATGTTGACTTTACAATGAATAATTGTTTAGGAGATTTGTGTAGGAGATGTTGATTTTGATAATAAATCAATGGATAATCATAATAAGTGGTGATGGCATGGCGGTTAGAGCTTCGGCCTCTTTTTCATCGAGACCGAATTCTATTCCTAGCGCACCTCCAACTTTTCGGATTGATCTAAGTTTCAGACACGTAGGTTTCCTCACGATGTTTACGTAAATCCTGAAAGTTAGAGGTGCATGATTGGAATCGAATTCGGTCTTTTTTTTATTTCACTATGTTAGCCCTTGGCAGCAACCTCACCTAAACTAACCTGATGGAAAGTGGTAATGCAGTCTAAGATGGTAACGGCTAACCTGTTAGGGCTATGGCAGTTATATTAAATACATACCCGTAAGTATGAAAGAAAAAAGCTTCCCCAAACGAACGCCTAAAGTCTTATCCACGAGAATAATACCGCTTGAAGTATATATATATTTAAAGCGGTCGAAATAACGCGCAACGGCTAGTTTTTTTTATAAAATAAAAAAAACGATTTCAAAGACAACATTGTTCGTTTCACTTACTCTAAAGATTTTGCATACGTAATAGTGATTGAACAATTTAGAAGCCTCACATATTGGCCACATAAAAATGCTAGTCAAGCGGCTAAATCAATTTACACGCACGACAAGCCGACAGATCAAACTAGTTATTTTTAAGAATTATGTTCCTAGTTTTATATATGCGCATCAGTAATTGCCACGCAGTTACATGGAATAGAATATTTTGCAAATTATGCATAATTTATTACTGTAGCTTCAGAGCTAAATGAAAGGATGTTTAATATATTATCATCCTCATCATATTAACCCATTACTGACTCACTACAGGCCACGGGTCTCCTCCCACAATGAGAAGGGGTTAAGGCCGTAGGTAGGTTTAGTCCACCACGTTGGCCCAATGCAGATTGGTGGACTCCACACACCTTTGAGAACATTATAAAGATCTCTCATGCATGCAGGTTTCTTCACGATGTTTTCCTTTACCGTTGCTGCAAGTGATATTTTAATTGCTTAAAACGCATATAACTTGGAAAAGTTAGAGATTCTGGGACTCGAACTCGGCCCCCCGAAAGTAAAGTCGAAGTCCTAACCACTGGGCTATCACCTCTTCCAATTTTATTTTATTAATTTTTTTTATTAGCAACAGTCCGTTTTTATGTATGTAAACCGATTTCTCCACCGTTACTTGGCCGAGTATAGTAGTTTGTTTACGTTTGATTGAGATGTTCTAATTCATATTAAATTGTTGCAAAATTTTGTTAGTTAGGTTTTCTTACTTTGTCACATCATCTTAAATCGATTAATCACCATTTGAGATTCAGTTTTGCCCGAATCAACAATATTTTTTTCAATGTGGTTAGAAACTCGGCATTATCCATAATTCGTATGAGAAAGGTATTTTTTACTTAACATGCGTTTGGGTATGTTCATGTTTAGTTCCTGAACATTATTCAAAGGGTTGGTAAGTAAATGTTACGGCCAATAAGGACCCTTTATAAATTATATAATGGTGACAAGCTTTTAGGTACCTTTGTCATTCTTGTTCGTAACCAATTCAAGGTTATCATTTCCCGTCACTTCCATAATAGCAGTCAAATAAAGGGCAGTATTGCCTAATACCTGGGTAGCCTACAATTCCAATTTTATTATCTCTAGTCATAGATGAAGTGGCGCCGGATCGAAATTTGAATGGAGGTTTATGATTGGCGGGCGCCCGGTGCGCAGGCGCTGGCGTATTTAGGTCGCCGTGTAGGCTGAATTTAGCAAATCTAGCTAAGCTATACCGGTCTCGGTATCGAGTTACGTGGATTTCGGAATGTATTGTAGGTTTGTTAAGTAACATGTTTAGTTTAATGTCACGACACAATAAAATGGTGTCAGTTTATAGGTTATTTTGTTGTTAATTTGCATTTTAAAGGTGTGAAGTTTAAAATGTTATAATTACAGGCAACGTTGAGTAAATCTATACGACACTATTCCGTGTTTGTCGTTTATCCGATAAACATTTATAAGGTTCTACAGTATTTTAATTAACTTTGTTATGGTTTTGCATTATTTTTTTTTGTAAGATGAAGAAAAGAGGTAAGTTAACAAGTTTAGATTGGCACGACATGGCAATAATAACATTTCAAATTCGATATAGATAAAGGAATGTTAGAAATTTTTTTATAATTGTTTGTGGTATATGAGGAGGTTTTTTTTCAGTGACATAGTCTAAAATGGCAGCGGGGATTGGTAGTATGGCATATTGGTTTCTACGTGGCATCGTTTTATATTACTGACATCAATACTAATAAGTAAATAAATAGATAAATATACTTATAATATATAGATAAACACTGATAAACATTCATGTTTATCACACAAACATTATTCACTTGCGGAAATCGAACCCTCAGCCTTGGACTCAGAAATCAGGGTCACTGACCACTGCGCCAATCGGCTGACAAAAGTATTGTGTGTTGATTGGAATCGTGTATCGACTTATTATATTAATTAGACTAAGTAATTTGACTTTCGAAAACAGAGTATTGACACAATAGCTGTACCATTATATTTCTTGGTAACGGTTGGTTCTGCTATCTAAAAATTTTTATTAGTAGCAATAGGTATAATAATACGATTAGTAATAAACCGTTAATGTTGAGGTTCTCATTTGAAATCCTTAGGAAAATCGTAAACTAGGTTTATGTTGGGAACGCCAGATTTATTTCATTTTAGGATCGTAAAATGGGACCTTTGGTGGAAAAATGTATGCGGCTGAAATAATCATAGGAGGTCTGAGTACAATAGAGCTGGCTCGTCTCAACTCTGAGGGCACGTATGCTCGTAAATACGACGTTCCTTATTATTAGCAGCCATTGTTCAGGATTGCAGTTGTACGGTCGACAATGATGGACACGGTGGGGGCCAATTACTAGAGTAAACGGTGATAATAATAATCAATTTAACGTGACATTTTCACGACAATTTGAAAAAGAAATATGCCGGGTTTAGAGTACAAAATTATGTCACAAATCCCATGAAAAATGGTTTAATCCCTACTATATATTATAAATGTCAATGTAAGTATTTTTGTTACGCTTTCACACAAAAACTGCTTAACCGATCCCCATGAAACTTTGAACACAGATACTTGGAAGTGTCAGAAGTAATATAGGATACTTTTTATCCCGACATTAAGCTCGGTTCCTATGGGAGAGGGGATAAAAGTGTTTGACCATAACTCCGACAAATTGAAACCAATTTAAATAATTATTTTTGTACTATAGAGGTTATAATAAGTATTTAATTTTCCCCAAACATTTTCCCCAAAGATTTTATATGTTCAAAAGTTCAATGGCTGAAAATTTCTCAAACCGGCTAAAATAAGATTTTGTTCTACGTTCATGAAAAAAATAAATAATTTCCATTATGGAAATTAAGCTTAATTTGCTATAGTCCACGAAAAGCAGGAGAATCCGTATGGTGTAATATATAATTTATTCTATCCTCATACTCCACTCCAATTGATTTTACAATGAATAATTGTTAAGTCAACAGTTATTCATTGTAAGTCAAAATCTCCTGAGGATGCTCCGGTTTCGGCTCCGGAGCGAAACGTGCGTAGAGGGTACATTGCCGAAGATCTGTTTGATGTGGAGATCATGGATTTCCGTAAACTACCCCACCCCTGCTTCTATCCAATATTTAGATAATTTCCATTTTTTCCATTGCAATTTTTTTTAGAATAAGTCAGTCAAATCAAGTTTACCAATGGATGAATTGTATGGAAGTTTCAAATGATATTACAGAAACATATTTTTCTGTAGTCTGTACTAAGCTTAACGTCGGATATCCGACACTCTCAGCTTTAATATGCAGCACTGGCCCGACCGAGCATTGCACAATTCAATTCTAAATAAGCGCGATCCAGCCATAATTAGCTATGGCATTGATGAATTCACTATCCAACATTTATATTTGTGTACATGGCTTAATTAAAAAATGTATTTCTTAGACTTTCTGCAGCGCATTCTTTGAAACCTTACTTTGTTCATTATAGTCATTGAAGTCGAGTTTGTATACGATATTTGGTGTATTCATACAGTTTAAATGTGCGGTGGAACGCAGAAATTAAAATCATTCATCTTATAATCTGACATGTTCTATTGTGGCCAGCCCGCTGTGTAGGTTTGGTGGGGCCTTCAGGTTTTTGTAACTGCTTTGCTATTTGTTACCTGTTCGGATAGATACCATCTTGTGCCCCAAGCTCTCAAATACGAAGCAGGTATGTGCATATGCCACAACTTTTTGCTTTGATCAGGTTTCCTAGACTGTCAACTTGGTAGCTACCTATCGGATTAAAATTTATGTAAGCAATTCACTAAATTAAACGAATGATTTACTGTTATTTTAATATAGTAACGTCACACGTTGTTTTTATGTCCGCGTGGTGATTAGTTTGATAAATATTCAAGTCTAGATTAACGATGTCTGTTATGTGGCTTAGAAATGTAAATGTATACTATAACTTTGATTCAAAAATCAATTCGAAATTTTAACAGTTATTAGTTACACCTCACTTGAATGAAAAAAATTGAATACCTATACCTACATCAAAAGTGGCTAACACAGTTTTTTTTAAATAAATAAAGTCTAGGCTTTAACTTAAGAAGGATAATTTAAGACCCAATTGTGGACGTAATGAGCCAAAACTTCGGAAATATTATGAAATGGGCAAGTTAAGCAATACCGACTAGGTAACTGTATAACATCGATCTATCAGCCACTGGTGTATAACGCACGCATGTCATTCTGATAAGTAATAAGACGGACATATTAAAACGTTATAATAGCTTGAAGTTATTCAAATTATGCAAAACTTTTGTTTCTTTCACAGTGCATCAAGTTTTTGAAGTTATACTTATTTTGGCGCGTTCGGGAAAAATGATTAGAGTAAATTTTTACGATGCGTGCGCCGTCACAAAAAACCGACATCCTGAAGTTTGCTATAGATATTTAAATTAACTTTATTTAATTAGATGCTGCGTTATAATAATAATTTTAATGAGTTAGATACATTTTTTCTAGGAGACTAGCAATAGAAAATAATAAGGCGAAAGATAATAATTTTTAAAAGGTTTTTAGTTTGTTTGCCGAGGAAGTATGACTTCTAACGCGTGTACATAACTAAACACATGTTTTTTTTATTGCTCTAGATAATATGTTATTATCTTAGTACAATGTATTGAACAATGTATTATTAAACATGTGTGTAATTAGTTACGGCCATATAAAAATGCTCGACGATGGCTTGAGCCGCAAATTTGCGCTACCAACTTACCACACTTGGACATAAATAAAAGAAACATATATGATAAATCTACAAAAGTAAAATAACCAACGTAATACTCAAACTTCTTTTTGATTTCTGTATGGACAAAAGGAAAAAAATACCTTCCTAAACAGAGAAGTCTAGAAGAAATCAATCTTATACCCATGAGATAAATGTTCATTTTAAAACATCTAGTCTACGATTCATATCGTATAGTAGGTATTGCACTGAATAACTATATTTGCAGATCGTGACTTGCTTTTCTATAATTCAAAATAGACAAACAACTGGGCACCACATCGTTAGTTTTGTTCACGTAATTTTTTTGCCTAGACATGTATCACCTGTCGTTGCTACTTCAACCATGCATATTTCATGTGCTAAGATGTTCCTGGAACCAAAAAAAATGTTAAGAAATATCTGACGATATTATAACAAAACTTTTCTAATATAATTTTTCAATTTTCAAGTATCAAGAATTTGATTTGATCTGCTTTTTTTTTCGTGTCGCTACCGTAACCCTTATAGATTGAATAATCAATTATCATCAGATGAGATTGAACTTGTAGGGGAATAAACGATCTTTAACATAGATGATAACCTAATTAGCTAAACTCAGCCATGCTTGTTTGTGACTCAGAAAAATATGGATTATTGGAAGAAAATATCAAAGTATTCTAGTGATCGTAGATTTCGCCGAAAATACATATCATCCCAAATATTAGACTCACCTGTACATAGTTTTAGTAATAAAACGTATATAAAATAATTAAACAAAATAAAGCACTTGATTGCGATTCCATATTATTTATCTATTTACTTAAGTCAAGTCAGTCGAAGATGGTAACATTCTAACCTCAAAGAAGGCCATGGTAGTGTGGAACCGGAATCAAATACACGCGTTGCCAGGGAGATCGTCAAAACTTTTTGTAAATAAAATATTACAAGATGTTTACAAAACGTTATGAGAAATGATAAATTTTATGCCACTAAGAAAAATCAGGGACACTTTATTTTATTTTAAAACATAACTAAAACGTGCATTCTCAGATGTGTATCTTAAGTGAGTCTGAGTAACGGCTACTAATATGAAATATCTCATTAAAGGTACGGTTTCAACGTGCAGAACGATATCGATACACCATGCATGTTTACAAAGCAAGAATTGACTTCCGTAATAGGATCTTAAAAAAATACAGAATTTTCAATCGTAATACTTTTCTATATTATAAAAACGTTCGAAATTATTTTAAAACGGTCGAAGTTATATTACGTATAAAATTGAAATTATTTAGTCATTAAAATAATCAGGTAAGAACATAATGCATGGATGCTACCTAAGGAAAAGTGAAACCAAATTTTGGTTTAATATTCATCAAGTGGTTCAGCATATTTTGCCCTAAAACAATAAGACATTCACGTTAGTTTCATTGATCTTTAAAATGAAATATGCAAAAGTCTGAGGTTTGAAATAGATATGTCCGCAGAATTTGCATTCAATATTGTTTAATTTCATTTTTTATTATTTTGATTACATAATCTTTTAATGATTTAGATATTATTGATATATTTGTATTGTAGCAATTCGAACTGCCTTAGAAACGTGTTGCCTAAACGTACCTTAACCATATGTTATAATAATCAGATAAAAATGTTCAGAGTGACAAGTAGAGGCACTTACCTGTCGAAATAAATAATCTGTTTGACATACGAGTACAACATATACTCGTAAGTCTTCGACAATTATAAAACGATATTAATTGATATTTATCCGGATTTTATTTAAAAGTATATTATAGTTAAGCGATAATGTTTATTTAGATAAGCTTTTAAGTTTATTCTTAGTTGCGATAAAAGTTATCCCCTAAATCCAATTTTCAAGAAGGATGTTTAAGTAGTCAAGTCAAGTTTCTCATCTAATATTTTAATATCGAACTTTTGAATCTCTATTCAATACCATTCAGAAGAAACTGAGCCCTAATTAGTTATCCGTAACGTTTAGACTTTCTGCTATTATGCCAGTCATAACAATATCTCAATGATAACCATTTCTTAAATGCTTCAGTTAATTATAACATATAGCATATAATAAAGTTATTGTTTCATAATGACTTCTGTCACAGACATATATTTGATAAATAACTTTTGAAACTTTTCAAAATTATGTTACGCTGAAATTTGTAGAGATCTTCCTAATATTGATTATTGTGTTATAAAAATACTATTTTAAAACTATTCGATTGTACTGAAAATTGTGTTGAATTCTAGAGCAAAGTGCCAAGAACTGAAAACTGCGTAAGTACGCAGTACCAACAACTGTTCAAAAGACAAAAGATGTTTGTATAGTCTAAAAAAATATTTATTATTATATTTCAAGTTAAGAAGTTTTCAATATTACTGTCATGCCTACTTTATACGAATTTTGACACGCATTTGACCACTTTTTATTATTAATGATAGGCAAAGCATATATTTTATATGAACGGCTATAAAAAGCATGTAAAAATATTGCGAAATGAGCTGCAGTGACTCGTATGGCGGTGCCATCGGCGTTATTGTAATGTGTACTCGTATCTGTGTAATGGACGTAGAGATGAACTCACATCTCCTGCGAGGAATGTATTGACTGTATTATGACTTTCATTATTGTATGTTAATCAACGATTGCTGGCATCAACCTAGTAATGCATTCAACGGTGGCCGATTTAATACCGCGGTAGGCCTGCATTGAAATTAGGCTGTTGCTTGGTCTTTAGTATGAAATATTATAACAAATAAATTATATAAAGTGCATAAATGGCATTGTCCTTATATGAAGTGCTATTTCTTGTTTTTTTTTAAATATATCAACCATAGTTTTTGCCCGCATTCTTTGTCCGCATTACATATTTTAAGTGATTTTTACAAATCCCGTTGGAACGATTAATTTTATCGGGACAAAAGGCCTATGTCACTCTCTGTCCTTTCAACTAATTCTATGCCATTCATCAAGTTGATTGGTAGCTTAGTAAGGTGCTATGGGTGTACTTGAAGGACAAACAAACACACTTTCACATGAGGCTATATATTTCAGATAATTTCTGAATGATATAGCCTCATTGGAGGAGCGCAATCTTGCAGTCATATTGAAAATATAGCACTTTTATTTGACTCTCCTTTTTCTATTTACAGATATATTGTATAATACACCATAAAACATGATACTTAGACCTATTTCTTTAATTAATAATAGGTTATTATTAGATTTTTTCCTTTAATTTAATTGCTTCTTTGTGTAGAAAAAGTCATGATCTACAAGGTTGTTTTAGTAGTAATTACATACGGTGCACATTAAGGTTTGCTGGAGCGCGCATATAAATCGGTTGTTTCATGAAATATTGAGTCGCAGCCGTGGGCTACGCGGCACGAACGCGTCGCCGCCCTTATCTTTGCAGATACGATTTTATACGATACTCGATTTTTCTTTTTCTGACTTTTATGGATCGGTTGTTCGCGGTGTATCGATAATTCGAGATCGCCCTTTTATTTTGTATTTCTAAGCGCTGTTTTACATTGACGCATACTCACCGTGTCTAAAAATTACATATTTTAAGTGATTCATGTTGTGCCCGCTCGTAAAGTAAATCTGGCTTAAGTTTGGGAAATTTATTTTTTCTGTTTAACGACGGATGACTTTTTCTACAAAAAGCGTTAAGCTACAAACCGGTCGCGAAGCAAGTTCTCACAGCGTATGGCTGCTTCATAACTGGCTACTTTATGCTATTGTAATGATCTAAGAGAGCTGCTACCGAGTATAAAAACGTTTGCATTGTCTCTAGGCTTGTTACCGTATACAGGGCCATATTTTACCACTTCGCGCGTCGACTTTGACAATTCATACAAAAAGTGAGTGCTGTCGTTTAGAAGGAAGTTTTATTACGAAGAATTTCTGGCCTGTTAAGTGCTCTTCTATGAGTCCGTTCATGGCTTAATGCCGACACACTTGCGACTATACTGTTTTTGCGCCCACCACGTTGCGTTATAATGATTAATAATTTGTTCTATGCACAATTATGGATGGACTTATGGAGTAGTGCGAAAAATTGCAAATGCAATGTATTTAAACTATTTATACATCGCTAAAATTATATAGGTTACATTTTTAAAAGTGTTACAGTTCCATTAGTTATTATGCTAATGCGTATTTTAGTACTTATACTAATTTTCAATAATTATTTTACCACATTGTAGCTTTACCTAGAACCTGTAATTTATATTGAATCATTGCATAGAAGAAAAGGAAAAGTAGGTATACTTATGTTAATAGGATAGGACGGTAAAGATAATTTTTTACCTAATTAGTAAAATGAACATTTTATTGTAGAAATATGTATACTTCTTTTTATATTTTTCTTAAATTACCGTTCTCAGCCTTATTTCATAATCAATTCATAAAAAGACAAAAGCACTGCGGATACACTACTTAAAGATTCTTCGTGTGTACACAATTTTCCAAAAAGTTTTACAGGCAAATTACTTGTAATTTATAATAAAGAGCGTATTGCTACATTATAAGGACTCATTTTTGGCTTGTTAAGAAACTTGTAGTACCTATTAAGTCCTTAGGTATGTATAGTGAAAGCAGGGTGGGCAGCGACCCTGCTTTCTGAGTCCAAGGCCGTGGGTTCGAGTCCCACAACTGGAAAAAGTTTGTGTGATGAGCATAAGTGTTTTTCAGTGTCTGGGTGTTTATATGTATTTTCTAAGTAATCATCTATATATAATTCATAAAAATATTCATCAGTCATCTTAGTACCCATAACACAAGCTACGCTTACTTTGGAGCTAGGTGGCGATGTGTGTATTGTCGTAGTATATTTATTATTATTATTATTATTATTTATAGATATGATAGGCGTACCTTCAAATTTAAACGTTGATCCCTTGGGGGTTAAATAAACACACCCGTAACTCCATTGAAAATAACTTCCAATGGAGTTACGGGTGTCATTATTATTTCATGCTAAAAAATTACTTGATTTATGTCTACAACCGGTATTACAATATCTTTTATCACACTTTATAAGTGATCTAGAAACCGAACCTGATCAATTATTATTAGTATTTTATGTGTGTAATCTGGATAAATATTAGTGTGTAATTGATCGTAAGTATGTATACAATAATAATACACCCCACCAACCGGTTTCCCTTGGCTTTCCTAATCCTAAGGTTGCCAAGAAGAGATCGCTACTAAGCGATAAGGCCGCCCTTTGTATCCTACTTTTGGAGTTTATTTTTCTTGCGTCAGAAAATAAATTGGTAGGTAGCTTTCGTTCACTCCCTACTTATTATATCTATCCATGTATATACTTAATTAACATGATATTTATTAACAACAAAACAAGTTATTTTTTCAATAATTTATACACTTACAACAAAACTAGACTTCCCTCTGGTGGCCTATATATTATGTATTCCTAAAACGTATTATCTAAGTATCTGTTCTGAAGTGTTACATGTGTAATGCAAAACAGATAATCTTCAAATAGCTAAAGATAGTAATTACGGTACGAACTTTTACGGTTAAACGCTGTTTTGAATAAGAAATACCGGACTCAAATCCGTCCATCTGTTTGATTGGATGACACAGAAACACAGACAAGCTAACAACATTTTAATTATAAAGACTTTTTGGGATTTAATAAAGTTATGAATGTGGAAAATTCCTTTAGGTTCTTACTCAAAAATAAACTTCAACTTTTAGGTAACGGCTTTCTTATTGTAGATGTTATCGAGTTGCAAATGTGTAAACGCTTCTTTGCAGTTTTCCTTTTTTGACCGACTTCCTTCAAAAAGGAGGAGATCATCAATTCAGTTTTTTTTATTTGTTTTATGAATGTTCGGGTATAACTCCGTCATTGATTTGCAACGTTTTTTCTGTTCAAAAGGTATGATGAAAAATTTGATAAAGATTCACAAAATAACAGCAAACAACCGGGACGGCTGCTATCGCTAAAATGTACATTGTTAACGCAATAACACAAAGTAACATCTTGCCTGTATACTCGAAAGCGTTACGCAGAAGTATTCAGTTTTTCAGGTTACACCGAAATTTTCAGTCACAGTTAGTAGGAGTTTTAAGTATTTCGTGACTGAAAGGTAGTTGTAGCCCGTAGGATTCAACCTTGATTTAAACAAAAATGTATTTGCTTTTGGTATAAAATTTATAAATATATTTTTCGTTGTTAAATCTATGAAAAATTTTGCCTCTGTACGATTAGAAATTTTGCCTCTGTAAATTTCAGCTAATTCATAACCATTTTTTTTACGACACACCTCGTAATGTAAGTTGTATATGTATATAAGTATTAGTGAATAGGTTACTCTGTATGCATATATATTTGGCTTTCTATTAAACAAAAAAAAAAGTGTCATCAGATTGCAATCTAACTGCGAAATAAAGGGTATAGGTTTATTCAACGGCTTGTATTTATAAATTGTGATAGCCTTGCGGTTGTCATATGCGAAACCAATCACGAAGGATTAGTTTTCAGATATAAGCAAAGAAATACCACATTATCTTGTAGTCTAAAAAATGGATATAGTGGGAAAGTAGAACAATTATATGGCTTCATAAAAGATGATATAGTCACTTGATATACAATCAGTGGTATTATCGCTTTTCATTATAAGAAATATCACAGATATTACTAGTTATTATCAATACTGAGATAGAGTACTTAAATATATATATATATACTACAAAAATACACACATCGCTATCTAGCCCCAAAGTAAGCTTAGCTTGTGTAAGGGTATTAAGATGACTGATGAGTATTTTTAAGAATTATATCCTTAAATACTTATAAGATACAGATAAAAACCCAGACATTGAAAAACGCAGGGTCGCTGTCGACTGCCACTGCCAGTCGGCCAGTTGTACAAGTCTCAAAGAAAAGACTTCAACGCGTGACCCATTACGCCAACAACGAATGCATATTTGCAAAGCATCCGACTATTGAAATAATAATTGTTCCAACTGAGGTAGCTTTTAAAGTAGATCTACTCTATAATTTAATTTAATAACATATTAAATATTTTGGATACTACTACTAAAATTATCTCGCCAACAATCGTTTCAGGCTAACAGGAGTACATATCAAAAATAAAGAAAGCCTTTATCACATGTGTCGGCGTTTGTTGTCGTGTCATAACTTGTCGTGGCGAGGTTCGTTTCACCTCAGTAACGTTACACGACAAGCAATCGGACACCTCGTTGCATGCGTGTGGGGGCCCACTGCTGTTTCGGGCTACGCAACATATAAATTCACGATGTAAAAATGTTATCTTTAACCATTGGATGTTGAGCACGGTTTACACAGAAGTAGCGAGCGGATGACACGTGGCGTGTATTCTACTTAGCCTTTCATCGTGTCGGTGCTCGCTCCACGTTTTAGTTTAACTAGCACCACTTCGGATCTTTGCAGGAGACACCAGAAATGTATTTGTGATAAGTCACTTCTTACCACTTTTCTTCTTCTTCACCTGTCGCCTTGCTATAATTTTAATTTCTACATTTTTTACTATAGTAAATCTTTATTCGCTTAAACCTACAATTTCAGAATCTACCCTTTGTTATTGGCCTGAAATTTCATTATACACAGAGTACATGTTTCACAATATTCGCACAGTTCGTTTTTCTTGCTTGGTCAATATATTTATACTGCTTACATAAAAAGTGAAATAAGGTTATAATCTACCAGGCTCAACATGAATAAAATCAAGTTTTTAAGATAGCGTTCCACGAATTTTAAACTACAAACATTAATCAAATACAAATATTAAAATTACAGCGAATTAAGAGCCCTTCATATAAAGTCTTTAGGCCTCGGGACATAATATAAACGATGCCTTTAGTACAATGTTGTACGTAATTTTCTCGATGTTTCATTAAAAATATTGAAGGCAGCAAATAAAGCATTGTTAGGACATCATCGATCAACATAGCATTGCAAGACTCGACTCTCATGTACATAATTTACATTTAATCAATAGCAGGTACTTACGCTATACGGAAAGCAAGAATTAATAAGGTTTTTTTCACTTTCCTTTTCGATAACGACTTATGCATTGTATCACAAAAAATGTCTTAATTAGTAAATAAATGCGCGTGTAGTAGCAGAAAATCATCTCCCGCTATAAAATCACATCTCAAAAGTTTAAAAATAACAAGGCATAACCGCTTAATCGTATCGCGTTGCCCCCGTTCCTAAATCCACCAAGCGGCGGAATGCTGGCGAACGAGTTTTCTATCCGTCCTTCTCTTTTCTACGTTATATTTTTGCCCGTCCTTGTCACTCGCTTGTCATTTTCTATAAGTTTTTCTAACATTCTCTGGACGCACCGCCCCGTCGGTTTCGACCTAACGCCTGAGACTCGAACGATAACTTTTGTTTGTTCAACAGTTAGGGCTATTGTTTGAGACACTTACGTTGTTACGCCTGGTTACGGTTGGCTGGCTGTTTATTTACTAAATTGTAATAAAGCTCCATTACCACATTTACGCACTGAACTTTATTCGTTTACATGCACAATAAATACTCAGTTCATTGTTTGTTCAACGAAACATTCTTTGAGTAGGTACAGTTTAGTTCTCTTAGATAATTTTATGCAATAATTTATTATAAAAAAGCTATGGGTGATAAAACAGTCATTCATCAATTAAATTTTATGCTGCCGTATAATGAACGAGGCTATAAAAATTTACAATTTTGTCTAATTAAATAACGAACGTACTTATTTTTGGATGTCTAATAGGTATTTGGCTACGATAAATTTACACTTAAACCTACCTACCTACATATTTTTGAGTTTGAAACTATTTTTTTCTTAAGTACTTAGTGTCACGTCGTTCTAGTACCTTTGTATTATTTTTTAATGTATCTATTATTCTGTTAACAGGCCTGTTTTACTGAACACTTTAGTTAGGCATTTTTAGCCAGAGTCGGTGCTAAGTTTTAAGATTGGTATTGTCTCTCTGTGACTCGGGTTTCTCTTGATTTTTGTATTGATTTGCTTTATTTTCCCGTCTCAGTGGTTTCTTTTAATTTAGAATAAATATCTGGTTCTAGTACCTACTAACAACCAAATAGAAAAAAATCCCTTGTTTCCAAAAACTTTGCAACTTGAAGCGTGCTTGTAAATGTTGCATTTACAATTGCGATAAGTATGTTGTCTATTCTTAATAAAGTAAGGACAATTATTAAATTACTTATTGAAACTGGTAAAATACTAATCTCAATGCGGCCAGCGCCCGTTCAATACTAACGACTTACAAATTAAAGAGACCGAGACGTGTGCCATTCGTAACTTTATGGGCTTTGCATGTCTTATATCAATAAATTATTAACTACGCGCCTTGCTTCATTTTATATTGTTAAATTATATTTGACAATTCAAATTGAACTTTGTCGCGTTCGACTTGAGTTTAGAATTGATTACTTTATTTTATAGGTTTGTTATTGAAATTTGGTCTCTAAATCGAAGGACGAATGCTTAATTTGTATTGATGTGAATAATCGTGAGCAGGTACAAATGGTAGCGAGCAAGTCCGTACAGAGCGTAAGTGGGGAGAGGCGAGAATCTTTAATTTTAATTAATACGCTAAATCTAGGGACTCTTACTTGCTATTTTCAATTAGGGCTCGGCGCCAGTAGCGTGTTTTGAGTCATGTGATTTAATGGTATCCTGTACGCGTTTCTAGCTTAGTTAATATTGTATACAAATTTGAGTTGAACCGGGGTCAGAGCATGACAGCAGCGAATAACGTATTGCTTCCACTAATAACTTATAGGGCCTACGGTTTATGGGTATCCAATTATTTTCCATCATTGACTGTGGCACATTGTTTCATTTAGATACTACTAGCTGCTTCAGCGGTTTCATCGGATTTACCTTGTAGACAACGGTCGTAGCGTGATTATTTAAATCTTATAAACTTGCTTAATAAACGAGTTACCTAAAGCAAATATCCTCGTAGTTTCTGAGACTCACGCGCTCAAACATAAATGCAACCAAACTAGCATTATGAATAGATTCAGAAAAAATAATATCGATGTTGCTATGGGTGAAAGGCTTTACTTTTTAAACTTTTAATCAATAGTAAAAAGATTTTCTAACCGGAACTTTGAGTTAGGTACCTACCTATACCAAGAGACTACTTTGTACATAGGTACTTTATTCAAATAAACCATCACTACAACTCACGTTTAATAATTAGAAATTTTTAATGAGGCATTTCATTTAAGATGTCAATGCGACGGCACTTGGTAATTGACAATGAGTA
This sequence comes from Pararge aegeria, assembly GCF_905163445.1. Taxonomy (NCBI): domain Eukaryota; kingdom Metazoa; phylum Arthropoda; class Insecta; order Lepidoptera; family Nymphalidae; genus Pararge; species Pararge aegeria. The sequence goes on along the minus strand of NC_053190.1, from coordinate 8,597,381 downwards.
GAAATCATGGTGAGATTTATTTAGCTTTTAAGTACCAAATAATTACTACGTGGGTACTACTTTAATGTTATCTCCAGCAAATATTTAGATTGGAATGATTGTATACAATATAAATAGATGTATGAAAAGTTAAATATCCCTATATGTAGGTGCCTGTGAGTATGTGTGTAAGGAGTATACAGTGATCCAACTCAGGGCTACAAATTGGTGTGGTGTGTAGAAGTTCGGGATTCCCCTTTTCTCCTTGACGCCTGCGATAGGCCGGCTCGATTTGCATGCGCGCCGGTACTTTCAATGAATATAGAAACAAATTGACTTACTACTCATTAAAAATATCGTACTCTGAGTACCTCCTTCTGACCTCATATCAGACAACGCAGCATTGTTTCAGACTCACTCGAGTTGGTCAGGTGACATTCAACGTGTCGGAGGGAGTTGCTGGACTTCCTAGGCATGATTTTCTTAGAAGATTATCGCCAGCTAGATAGCTTGTGTATACATTGTTCTAGATAGATAATAACACTTGAGATAATGCATCTAGCTATCACCATTATCTCTCTGCAATAGAAAAAATTGCATGTATGTTTAAAAAGTGTTTTGTATAGGTCTTTTAGAACAATGTTTTAACTTCGAATTTGAATTATTTAAGTGAGTATTTAAAAGTCGAGTTTTCTCTTTAAGGCCTGCATACTTTTTGCATCGAATCGAAAAGGTTTCAGAATAAGATTGCATAGAGTTATACGCGAGCTCCATCGAACCGCGTTTTAAAATTCAACGAGTGGGCACATTACAAAGCAGACCAAAGGAGTGTCACTCAAGAATGAATATTTTGTCATTTTCGACAACTGTGACATATAAACATTGATTTGTATTGATTAATTTTATTAATGGTAATCAGATGTACATATTTAGTTGAATTAAAAATTCAAACCGAAATATATGAGGTGCACGACCTCTGATCAAGTGGAAGAAAAGCAATAAACTTTTTATGGCCCAGCTAGCTTTTTCCTGTGCCTTTAATTCGTATTATATATTTTATTTTATAATCTTATTCCAATCTGGTGTCACGGCCCCATGAGAGGCATTATGATATTATAAATTGTGGGCAATTATATTTGTTAATTTTTATTTATTTGTGGGTTTACATAATGAGACCTCCACTGTGTGGCACTCTAACCAATGCTTAAAAACTGGTTAGCTCATTTTATAAACATTTATAGGTACCTATTTCGAATTCCATTACTTCATGAAATAGTTTTGAAAAATAAAAAAAGGTTGCGTGCATGAGTATGCAAGATAACTAAGTACATATTATTATATATTAAATAATCATGCTTTATTAATAATCATTATCTCAGGACTGCCTCGATTGATCTCATGATTAAAAGGTTTAGGACCTTCACCGTGCCACTTAAAGCGTTCTTAAGCTTATTAACATAAAATAATAAATATAAATATACTACGACAATATACACATCGCCATCTAGCCCCAAAGTAAGCGTAGCTTGTGTTATGGGTACTGAGATAGCTGATGAATATTTTTTTTATGAATATAATACACATAAATACTTATAATATACAGATAAACACCCAGATACTGAAAAACATTCATGTTCATCACACAAACACTCTCCAGTTGTGGGAATCGAACCCACGGCCTTGGACTCAGAAAACAGGGTCGCTGCCCACTGCACCACTCGGCCGTCAAAATTTTATTAAAAATTATATTTAAAAGTCGCCAAGACTTGGTGGGTTTTAACTATTATGGCCACCAAATCTTGACAAAACTGTTATTACGTGTCAATGTATTATTATGGGCTGTAATTTTTTGTGAAAGCTTCGGCTAAGCCTAGTTACCTCCTTACCAACAAAGTCTTGCCTCCAAGCGTTTCTGTGATTCGGTACAATGTCGCGTACAACGTTAAGGGGTATGGTCATAAAGTTTAACTGGCATATCCCTGACCGGTTAGTTAGCCTACCGACACCTAAACGTTCTATAAATGGTGGTTAGTGATAATGCAGTTAGACGCTCAGACAGATATCAGGAAAGGGAATGAAGAAGGTGGTATTCTCTTAATACCTCCCTCCTATAATATAGAAGGTCTATGTCCGGTAGTGGATACTAAAAGGCTGAGGTTGAATCATGATTTAAAACCACACCGAAAAATTGCCAAATAAACATAGGTAGGTAGTTATTTGTTTTCTTAAATAACTTTTTATTATTTTTAATTAACGAAAAAATGGTTCGCACATTATCTTTGGACCAGCTTAAAGGAATAACGACCTATATCTCCCTTTTCTCCTTTTCCATTGCTCCTATAAAAAAATGCTAATAATACCATAACTACACTTAATTATTATTCGCCCTGTTCACACTTTACAAAAATAAACATTAATTGACACGTTTTTTCAGTCCAAACACCTTATAATCTGCTATTTGTGAAAATTGACACCTTAATAAAAATATATTTAGCCAAGATATTATCTAGACATCGGACGCTCTTGACATTTAAAATAAAAGGTGCTAAACAAAGATTATGGTAAATTCAATAATATAGAAACGGATACACAAAGAGCATAACGTAAAGAAACACACTTTAAGTCAGACAGCAAAATTGGTTTTATAATCGAGTATCCTTAGTGATCGCGAATGTTGCGTCGCGTATTAAAAATCTATACCATTATTTCAAAAAGGATATAATGCCACTCGGTTTAAAGTTGAAAGTTGGGTGCTGGGGATTTTTATTTTACTAACGTTTTACGAAAGCCTCTGGCTTTAGAATTGTAGACAAACTTGAGCTTTAAAACAATCAGATAAGTACCATTTTATTTCGATGATCTACCGTTTCGAAGTTCGAAAACGAGACTACAAATTTGAGATTAATCTCGTTCTAAGGGTACAGAAGGCAGGGTCATTTTTGTAATTTATAGCCTCGTCAATACTTTAGTGTTTGTTTCCTCGATCAGGCGGCAGGTAACATATTTCTCAAAGCAGCGGGGGGTGTCTGGGGCAGAGTTAGAAATGCGCGTTCTTTTGGAGCAGGTTTACCTAATGTTTTGTCGCGTTTAACATTATGACCGTTACAGATTAAGAAGACTTGAGTAGTCTTCTTTTAAATATTTAAGAGGTGAGTAGAACGGGTCATTACGCTGTATAAGTTAAAAACCGGCCAACTGCAAGCTGTACTTACAAACGAAGGGCTCGATTTTGAGTTGCAATATATGTGTAACATAGTATGTGTCATTAATGCCAGGCATCGCTTAAATCGACTGCCTGAAATGATTTAGGCGGCGTCTATAGAAAAAAAGTTTAACCAGTTCGGTGATAACTATTAGAGAGCGGTTCTGTATGCCTGTTAGATTAGGCGAAACTAATTTAGGACATAGCCTTCTTCGTCGTTATTAAAAACAGGCAGTAGTCACATTGCACCAATTCCACCAGAGTTACAAACTTTATCGTTATCGTTTTAAATTTGCTTACATAAACCCCGCCCTTTTTATTAATCCGTCTAATTTACATTTATGTATTTTTATATATTTGGAAAAATCACAATACATAGCATTAAAGCTCAGAAATCAGTGTTTATTATTTATGATTACTTCCTTAAAAGCCGCTGTGGTTTTACCTGTAATCAAAAGAAGTTATTTATACCATAGCTTTTTACTCAAAATAACATCTGAAATGTGCAAAAGATCTGTATGTAATAACAAAAGAAATGTTATTGTTATAATAATAATTGTAGTCCCATCCCATTTACCATCATATGATACTTTTGTAGCTACAGGTAATTTAAATGTCAACCGCTGATGTCATACAGTAGATGTAAATAAAATCATCCCTCGCCCCCAAACTATGTTTTTATAGAGTCCCGTAAATTTTATTAAGGCCTTTACCTGCAGTGGCCTCTGTAAATCGATTAGTGCATTTCAAAGATATTCGTCGAGACCCTCCAAAATGAATTTTGTCGCTTGATTACTTTTTGATGTGCGATGAATGTGACTTATGTGGTTTCGAGCTAACGGCACACATTTGTGTAATGATGGGTTTTAGCAGTTTAGGAGGGCACCGTTTAATGTGTGAACGTTATTATTACGTTTTTTGTAGGTTCTACCGAAGCCCCGGTTATGAATTAAACCTTTCGAAAGATATGAACCATAATAAACTGTTATCGATCTAAAGTTTATATATACTGCTTTAACGGTGAACGAAAAGATTGCGAGGAAACAGCAAGCCTGATAGTTCTCCATAACAGTCTCAAAGGCGTGTGACGTCTCTGCAGTTGGCCAGCGTGGTGGACTACGACTTATAATCCTTCTCATTCTGAGAGAAGACCTGTGGGCTTAGATCCTGTAGTGGGCCGGTAAATGGTCGATGATGATAATGATGATGGTGGATCAAATTATATTACGGTAATGTTTTGCATGATAACTATTTTTGTTTAAAACGGTTTTGTGTTTGTCCACTACCTCATGATAAGTGACGATGGAGCGTAAGATGGGCATATGGAATGTGTAGATAATAATGTATGCACCTACGTACTTAATTAACTCCTTAAAGATAATAAGCGCCTAGTCCCTACTGGAATGCTGAAGTCGCATGCATTTGCTATATTATTAAAATGTTACAATGTGCCGCAATATCCTGTCGGTTTTTTTTAAATCATAAAAAGTAGATTCTGAACTGATTTGATTAAAGTTTTCATTCTTATAAGCTTATATCTCGTCTCGTTATAAGCTTTATCAAAAGATAAACCTTATTACAAAGAATGTTTTTGTATCATATTGATTCATGTATCGTTTTTCATTTGAAGCGGTGATAGCGCAGTGGGTAGGAGCACGACTTGACTTTCAGGGGGCCGAGTTCGTAACCCATCACGCACCTCTAACTTTTTTAAGTTATGTGCGTTTATAGGTAATTTAAAAAAAAATATCACTTGCTTCGACGGTGAAGGAAAACATCGTGAGGAAACCTTCATACCTGAAAGTTCTACATTATGTTCTCAAAGGTATGTGGAGTCCACCAATCCGCACTGGGCCAGCGTGGTGGACTACGGCCTTAACCCCTTCTCATTGCGGGAGGAGAGCCGTACCTGTAATTGGTTGATATGATGATCACGATATAATATGTACTCGTATATTAGTTGAAATTTTTTTACGGTATTAATAAGATTAAATACCTATGCCAGAAATTTTATAAACCACCTAATTTTGTAGTAATTTTATAGTGCTGGATTGGCTGAACACTATTTGCAGAACTAACAATCATTTTCTGTATTTTCAGGTACTAATCGATGATTTCAATACTTAAGAGGTTAATATGATGCGGTATATAAAGTGAGTACTTTTGTTTCCATACTAAGGATATTATATTGGCCATAGAATATAGAGTTAGACCATTCAACATTTATGAGATACATCCTTGAGCTAAAGTTAATGTACCTACTATGTTTATGCTTCAACGCCAGCTATAAGGGCCCATTATTGTTGATTTACGTATTTTAGTATGTGTTTGCAACTTCAGTAGCTTGAAACTAAGAAATACGAATGGGGTTAATCCCTTAGTAACTTGGTACTTCACAGTAAAAAATTTAACCAAGTAATTATAAAGAAGTTAAAAATTATTCGATATAGTTCTTATTTTGCGTAAAATATCGGTGGTATATTCGTCAACATTCCAATATTTTCAATTATTTACACAACAATTTAAATATTTTATAAATAGTTGATATATGTAATGTATTTATTACATGTTCTTTTCCTGTCTCATTTAAGTAGTGTCTAGTCGAAATTTACTCAAACATATATGAACGAAGTCTATTAAAAATATCAAAGCCATGGTAAAAACAATAAGACGGGTAAGGTGCGGATTATCTATATTAGGAAAACTAATATTTATATCTTCATATATCTTGGAACATTATTTTTTAAAACATTCACGATATGACATTGATATACATATAGACATAAAACATAAAGTCTACAAATTCAAGCGTGCCTATTAAATATTTATAAGAAATCAATACGTTCTGATCCAACATACTCGTTTATACATTCCGATACAATAAAATTTGCTTTTAAATGAAACGTCCATCGTATTTAAAGTTTGTACAGGTAATCGCAAAACACTTATCAAATAAAAAGAATTTTAATTTACCGAGGGCAAAGCTTCATTCCATGGCAGGCCGGTCGAGATAGATAGCCTGAGCCTAGATTGCCGTTGGCGAAGTATTCAGCTACCAGTCAATCTTGGACAGGCATGCGGCAGCCATCTTGGCCGTGAACGGACAGACGGATGGGAAGACGCTTTCGCTATAATTGCAACGCTATTCCCCTTTAGCTGTTTTTCTAAAATAGCAGGATCCCGCACACACGTTTTATTCTTGAATTCGTTATTTACTTTACCGTCATACAGAATTCTTCGTAAAGAAAACTTCGTCCGCTTCGAATTTCTAAAAAGTTTCCAAACAAAATTCTCATATATCTCCTATTCTAATTGATCTTATTTAATATTTGATCAAGGAAATGGAAGTTGTGCGTGGGTCTATCTAGGGTTTTTATCTATTTTTGTTGCAACAGTAATGCCTGACCCCATGTGGCCTTAAAAATAAACACAGCTGATATTATAGTTGTCACCGCGTATTTTTGTATGAACCTTACCTTGGAGTAAAATAATTTTCAAATACCTACTTATCTCCTTTTATTATAAACTAGCGGTGTCCCGCAACTTTTTCCGCGTACAACTGCTTTATTTTCTTAGTACATTTTTCCTAAATTAACTCTTTTACACAATAAACCCTGAACGTTCGCTTTGCATCGCTCGCCAGTGCTATTATTTAGTTTTTTCGGTTACAGAGGATAAAAACCTGATGGGATTATTCCTATCATCATCAACCCATAACCGGGCCACTACAGTGCACGGGTTTCCTCTCACAATGAGAAGAAGTAAAGGCCGTAGTCAACCACGCTGGCCCAGTGCGGATTGGTGGACTTACCAACTCTTTGTTCATAACTATTAGTGAACGGTTGATGTATGCCTAGGAATCACCTAAGATTAGGCTTTATTTATTTAAACATTGTCGTGTTCGTCGTTATGGAAACGAGCATTACAAACCTTTGGAAACATCGTGGAAAACTCTCAGGTATGCAGGTTGTCTCACGATGTTTTTCTGCACCGTTAAAGCAATTGATATTAAATTATTCAAAAAACGCCTATAATTCCGAAAATATAGAGTTGCGCGACGGGGATCGAACTTGGCCCCAGACGGAGGCTGGTGAACCACCAGGTTATCACCGCTTAATAATTCTTGGCAGTTTCTAAGTATTAGATCTTATCGGGTAGTTACGACCGGCACGTAGGCTTTCCCTAGATGGTTTGTGATTGGAGGGGCATGCGACGCTTTTTGCTGCCGTGATTACTGTCACGAAGATTTGACACCACTTTTTACTATTTCCTATTGATGTATGGGTAAGTGTTCAAAAGGAGACGGGTAATTTATCAAGTTGTCAATGAGTTAAATTATACTCATTTTTCTACGACACTTTTTTCATTCGGCAAGACCATTTTTTTGCTATTAGGAATGTACTGTATAATTTTAATAACATTGTTTGGGTACCGATAGAAGCTGCGACGATTTTTAATTTTATATATTTTTCTTTACTCCCAAAGAAATATGATTAAAGTGTATGTCTGTAATAGCTGGCCCAGTGCGTTTTGGTGGATTCCACATACTTACGGCCATGGCTAAAGCAAAAAACCTTTACAGAAGAGGTAGTCTACGTCTTATTGCCTAGCCTCCAATTTAAAACTAGTTTGGTATCTGATAGCCTTATTTACTTAACAAATATTTCATTTTATCTAAATATCTTTGCATAGCCTATAATTGCAAGTCGTTAACGTTCGCCTTTTTTATTTAGTTTAAGATGTTAATAAGTTGTAGTCCGTGTATTATTTTTTTAAATTATTCTTTTGAAGTTATATGACAATCAAAATAGTAAGTTTTTATACAAAATATCATCATCATCATCATCATCATATTTATTCTATAAGAAAATAATTTCTCATTTCTGACCTGAAACCATGAGAGATCTCTTACAAAATGCGCAATTTTGTAAAAACAAAAAAAACAAACTAATCCATCAACTACCGCTGGAGTATGGCGTACAAACGCACACACCAGCTACATTTTGAAATAATCTTTTAATGATGAAAACATTATTATTAATTTAAAACCGAGTCTCAGATCTACTGAATATGCAAAAAGAAATCCATAGGAATCGGTCAAGCCGTTTCGTAGGAGTGTGTCCCCGGAAACTATGACACGAGAATTTTATATATTAGATTTTTTCTGGGAAACAACATTAAGATCCCATACATTTAACATGATCCTTTCAAACAATGAATGTGTGTATTTATATACTCTACCTTGGCCCACACAAGACAGTATCGGTGTATCTACGTGATTAAATCAGAAATTAAGAGATCCAGAACTACCAACATAGCTCAACGAGTCGCGAAACTGAAGCGGCAATGGGCAGAGCACATAGCTCGAAGAACCGATGGACGTTGAAATCCCAAGGTGATGAGATGGTGACCTCGCACCGGTAAACGCAGCGTCGGTTGACCCTCGATGAGGTGGACGGATGTCGAACGCAGGGGCTCCCTGCGACTCGTTTGATGTCCCAAGGAGCACAAGACCGCGGTATTTGTAATTCGCTACAAAATACCTATCTCCAACAGAGGACGTCCATTGGTTGACATGCTGATAAAAATAAATTATGTCATTAGGACAGTAAAACTCATGCTGCTTATAAATTATTATCTAATTTATTATTTTTATTAAAAAATGATATAGATGACAAAAACATACCGCCAATTTATAATAGAGCAATTTCCCTCTCTTCCATGATATAGCAGGCATGTTCATGTGGGACATAAGGATAATATAAAGAAATCCATTAGAATATTATAAACGTAAAAGTGTGTCTGTTTGTCGTTACTTTACGCCCTAACGCCTAAATAATAGACTTAATTTTTGGCATAGAGTTAGTTCAAAGACGGAGAGTAACATAGCCTACTTTTTATGACAGGAAAAAAAGGATTTTTACGGTATTTGTAAAAAAAACGTAATAAACTTGTAAGAAGAAAACGGGGAACATATATTATCTTTTAAAAGAGTTTCATCTCATGGTTTTACGCTTATTCGTTAACATATAAGCAAAGAAACTCTACCATTTTATATTCGTAATCCAGTTCAAATCATAAATGGTCTAATAGCGAAACGTATGTTCATTTTCATTATACGGAGAAACTGGTATACGCTAATGAGTCAGCGTAGTTTATTTAAGACGTCTTAAAAGAAATATTTGACGTGGTAACTTGAAACTGTTTTGTATATTTTACGTAGGGTTCGCTGGCGATAATTTCGATACGAGCCAGCCGTCTGGCGAGGGCGCGAGGCTAACGTGGCATTTATGATTTATAATCTGGACCCCGACGGGTCCCCTCTTCTGAGAGACAGCGGGCTTAAAAATAATTTTGATTTTAAATTGGAAGCAACTTATTAAGCTGGATTTTATGTTATGGGACACGGTAAATGACTGCAACTTCGAATACCTCTTTAGGGAATCTCAAGAATTTAAACTAGTTTTTTTACACTTTCGTGATATTCGCTTACTGATCAGATATGGTTGGTAGGTATAATATGAACATTGTTTGTATTTTAACTCCTAATTAATATCTTATTCATTTATATAAGAAGGAGCTTAACTATACTTTAGCTTTTAGCGTCGTACGTATTAGTCAAATAGTAATAATTATATTTGAGCTCTACTCGAACTTGTATAGTGAGGAAAATAATTACCTTAAATTAACCATAAATAATACGGTACTATATAATAATTAATTTCAAATACGAAAAAGCTATATAAAAAATCGCCTTCGAAAATTTACTTTTCGGAATATAACATTCGCTATTTTGGTAGCTGCTTCTTAACAGACTTTAATCTTAGTCTTTAGACTTTACTTTCTAGATACTACGAGTAATTTCTTTAGTAATTCGTTTTTTTTGAGCAATAAAACATCATTGAAATAGTAATAAAAATAATTTGCTCATAGGTTCAGATATTTTCATCACAACAGCAGGTTTGGATGAATCACCAGTTCGTTATAGTATGACGATATAACAAAATAATTAATAATTGTAGATAATAATTTCGTAGTCAATTGACAAGAGCTTATGCTATATAATTCGAAGCTTAACTATGCATTTCGGTACCAAACACTTCGTCAACACGATCGCTTTCTCGCCACTTAATTACGACAGTCACGCTTCGCCTAAGAAAAATCTTTTGTACTCTTTTTCCGTTAAGAAATGTAACAAAACGGGCTGAGGATTTTTTTCTTTGAAATGACTTTAGTGTCACGGCACCGAGCGTTGACGGTTTAATGAGAAAGCTTTGTGATCGCGGAGCAGTCGGCTCTGTGTCGAATTGTCGCTCCGATGCTCTTTACAATTTTATTTAACAAGGATAACGTGAAGGGTCAGGACATCCTGTAAATATGTAATAACGAACAAGAGTTCGTTAAGGTTCACCGCTTTGCCGTAAACCTAGATTAATTACCGTTTATGGTGAAGCGGTGATAGCCTAGTGGTTAGGACTTCGAATTCACCCTTTGGGAGTTCGAATCCCAGATCTAGCTTTTCTAAGTTATGTGCGCTTTAAGCAATTTAAATATCATTTGCTTTAACGGTGAAGGAAAACATGGTGAGAAAAGCAGCACGCCTGAGTAGTTCTCCATTATTTTTTCAAAGGAATCCAAAAATTCAATGTGGGTCATTGTGGTGGACTACGACCTGAAACCCTTTTTATGTGTATTGATATATGCCTTAACTCAAATTATAAATACAAACATGTAGTTGCTAGTTTTTATTAGGTACTTACACGCAGCAACGGACCAATGGATTAGCTATTTTGTAAAGGCATAGTTTATATATCACCGTCTATTTAATTACCTCTTAATATTAATACCGCGGAAAATATTATATAAAAACCGATAGTGGTAGATACTGGCAACTCAGACTCGCTCAAAGATGGTTCCGGGCCATGGAGCAATATAAAACATTACACATATTCGCTTTAACATTTTTGTGTTTTTTTTTAATTTTTATAAAATATTATATATATACAAGGTGAAAATGAAAACCGCAATAATACTTTACAGGCTTTAGAGGCACATTTTTTACTGTCGGTGAGACTTATAGTTAGTTTAAGTAAACCACTGCTATAATTTTTAATGAAAAAATCAGATACAGCTAATATCAAATCCAACATTAAAATCAAGTGACTCCTATCACTTATTCAACCTATTACAAAGGTACACGTCACGTAGCGTAGGAAGTCGGTCTTTTCTCTCCAGTAGGGTTGTCATAAGTAAACACTTAAAATGATTTGAATTAGTTTGTACGGAAAAATAAATATGCTTCTTTTGATTTTAATATTTATACAGGGTGATTCCTTATAAAATATACCTATGCACCCTTCCACAGTATTTCGTAATTCGGTTACACGTTGTATATATTTATTGATTGGCTGTGACAATAGTAATGTTACAAGAAATTAAGATACAATTAGCTCTTAATGCTACTTCTGATGAATGCAGAACTCACTAAATTATCAATCTGTTTATTCGATGTAAAAGTGATAAATCCATTGCATTATTTATTTCAGTAGAAGACCAAATATATTAATTTGTAGGTTATCATCACAATTAATTGTTGTATGAAATAAGATAAACGATACCGGCTAAAGCTCAAAGCATTTTGCGCTATCTAAGTAACAAATAATATAACTTATATCGTTCAAACCTGCCACATTAATTTAATATATTTCAGATAAGCAATCTTTTAAGTAAAAAAAATTTGTGAATTTGTTGCTGATCTTTGTGTTGGTTGATATTCCGCTTACCCTACACTTCCCTAGTAAGCGATAAGGCCGCCAGAAGGGTCATTTTATAAGTTCTCTCTTGTCTGGTCCGCTGGAAGACTTCGACCGTGGCTAGTTCTCCATCCACAAGGAAGTGCTCCCGAATGACCAACCAATAAGCCAAGTGCCCAGCCTCGCAGAAATTAATTACGGGTATAGATTTAATACATACAACTGTAATAAACCTATCAACTAAGTCTACATAATCACTTCCACCACTACGTAAGATCGCAGTCATGAGCTAACTTACAATGAAATAAAAAATCGTCTATTTAGTACATTAAAACAAAATTATTATCTCATCTATATCTCAGCAACAAATAAGTAAATGTTGTAACGGTTACGTGTATAAATAGCTCAAACACAGTTGCGGTTCTGTATCAGATAACCTTACTCTCTGATCTAACCTCACCTAATTACAGTACCTTAGCGAGACAAGTATTTATGAATAACTTCAAGTGTTAATTCCCATTGAAATGCGTTCATTTCATAAAGACACTATAAAGTAAGTAAAGTTATGGCCTATCAGCTCTATGGCAGGGCAAAGGCCTCGCCCAGCTCTTGTAGAACAATTTTATTGTGCTTAGTTATTGTGCATTTTGATTAGGGTTGCCACGTTTTGTTGTGAATCCTAACTAATATTATATATGCAAATGTGAGTTTGTTTGTTACTTACGCTCTCATGACTTATCTACTTAAACGATCATCATGAAGTTTTTCTTACATATTATTATGGTTCCAAGAAATTACATAGAGTACCTATAGTCCAAAGAAAAGTAGTTTTCCTAAGGTACCGAAAAAATACTTTGAGAAATGGTCAATCTGAATTATATCTACAATATCGCTACTTAAACGATCATCATGGAGTTTTTCTTACATATTGTTACGGTTACAAGAAATTACATAAGAGTACCGATAGTCCAAAGAAAAGAATTTTGTCCAAAGAAAAAATTACTTTGAGAAATGGGCAATCTGAATTGAATCTACATATAATATTTTAGTTGATGTAAGAAGTAAGGAATGCAGGCATCATCATAACTTTGTTGATGTGTCACTGCTAAGTGCATGCTTAACAGTAATTTTATATTGTGGGTAAATAATTAAACTTTTAATAACTATAATTTCATTATAATGAATGTGCTGATTATTTTTAATTAATTTATTAATAGTTTTCAAGACATAATTAAAATTAAAGTTTATTTACAGGCAATGTTCATGATATTGTGTCGGTGGATATTTTGATATAAATACAGTTCCGTTTACCATATACTTAAGTCTTTTATTTTACCGAAACGATGCAAAGATACCTCTAGGTGTCTTAATCGTTATCACTTCATAAAAGTGAGTGATATAGTGTGCTTGGGTAATGTATTTATTAAAAGGTGTTATCAGAGCAGAGGGCATTTCGGTATGATGGACTTAGGACTTGAAATTTAACAAAATACAACAATGTAAAAATCTCCATTGATTAAGTACAATAAATATATGGCCGTAAAAGCTTATCTAACTCACCTTTGATTTTTTTTTATTCCACTACGAGTTAGTCCTTGACTGCAATTTCAACTGCTTATAAGTGTATAAGTGATGATGGAGTCTAAGATAATAATGCGCTAACCGTATGGCAACGGTTTCTACGCGAAATCGGATCGAAACTCTAAATTGCTTGGTAACACTACTTTGTCTGTTAACCTCCAACCAGAAGAAAGACGAAGACTCAAACAGTGATTACTAGGAAAAAAGAAGTTGAAATATTACTCTGAAATAAGTATTTGATTATTTATTGGTTCATATCGCTGCATAATTTGGCCGTACGCATAGAATGTTTCAACGAGATATTTAGCCGGTCATGTAATTTTATGCAAACATGGTCACCCTATAGTTTATTATGAAAACAAGACATGCACTGAGAAAACGGTATAGTTAGCAACCCTAATGTAGATAGATTTATTGTAGACTAAGTACACAGACGCACATTGTCCTTGTTCAAGAGACAATTAAAGGTTAAAGACTAACATGAAGGTAGGCTTAGGTCAAACACGGGACTCTATGTCGTCGGATTCAATGGGATGATGAATATGGAGAAGTGTAGAAACGGTGATACTTTATATGTAAGGAAGCTATCTCCATATAATTTGTTAGTCTGCTGTATTCATTGACTGATATACTGGTATTTATTTACTTGCAACTGAACATGTGACTAACATATGAACACTACTATTTTTGGAATTCCTTGCTGTAATGGTTGAGATAACTGCAATTTACAATCCACATTAATATTATTAATACGAATGTATGTCTGGTAGTTTAATGGTTTGTTACCTATGTTTGGTGCAATGACTGGGTTGATCTTGGTGAAATTTGACATAAAAATAGCTCATCTCATCTTTAAATTCATCGGGGGATTGTTTCATCGGGATTGAAAAATGAATTATTTTATGAACGGTTAGCAGTTAACCGATCTTGACAAATTTTTCCGTATTGAAAATCTGAATCCTGGAGATACATACAAGATACTTTTTGAAACGGTTACCACAACATTCTTCATTCTTTTAGGAGAACAAATAGACGGAGTCGATGACAACACCTAGTTTAGTTTAACTTTTGTTAGTTGAAAACTAAAATTACCTACTGTTTCAGTGATTTAAGCGATACTTTCGCAGTATTCTACCTAAGTACTAAACAAAGTAAGATCAAAAGGGTTTATTATCACAAAGAGTTTATTTGCTTCCTGTGGCTTATTCTACGCGTATCCTCTATTACATACTTCCTTAACTTCCTTTAAAATCTGGGAATTAGGTTTTTTTAATTTCTTGGTTCTTCTTGAATGCTATCGAGAGTATCGTATATTTTGTATGTCACAGCCCTTCATTTTTTATATTCTAAGTACATTTTGTTAGGTTTTAGAGTAGATTATTTTAATGTTTTTATCATTTTATTTGTTTATTTCTTTTCTTTCTGTATTTGTATTTCGTCTGTCGCGTCCGCCGTTTTGTATTTGTCACAACTAATTGCTGACATACGTTACGATAATCCTTTAGTAATGTATTCGTAATCGGGTTTAATGAAAAGACACAAGACAAAGACGCTAATTGCAAAACGTTGTGCATCACATCTAGTTATGAAGGATTATGATTTAAGAGCTCCGTTACGGTAAAATCCATCAAGAAATTGGCCATTGTATCGGGTGAATTCACAACCATCAGCTAGTGCTCTTTCACCTCGCCCGCTTCGTGATGTCGCCTCGACCCCTCGCGAATCTGTTCTGCCCATCATAACAGTTTCAATTTGAAGCTATTCTATGATATATAGCGGTGCAGGGTTTCATATTGCTTAACCCGTTACTGAAGGTGCCTTGGCTGATTTATTGACTTCACTTCGTATGAATATCTTAAAACCAAGTTGCATTGCATTATAGTCTCTATAGAATGGATTTCAGTGGCATCATGATACTAGAAAGTCTATTTTGCGTATAACAATAAGAATTGATTCTAATATTCTATTAACAGTTAGGTGCTAAGTCAACCCTATTGATTTATGGAGTTCACTTTGTGCGTATCTTTAACACCATTTTACTTATTTTAAAGGTTTGAGCCTCGATCCGATTTGAGCTTCAGAACGAATAAGGTGCTTTGGTTTTAAAAACATTGTAATTCAAATATTATTCGCAGCTCATATGTCTTCACTGTTCATTGTTTAAATATTCCAATGATATAGGCAATTTATAGCTGCGATATAAGATTTCATATTGTTTAACCCGTTACTGATACATTTGTTGAATTATGGATTTCAGGTACTTTATAGGAATCCATTGACATTATAAGTTCTGCGTGAAACCTGAATCAATTTTGTATTTTTTTTTATTATTACGGATTAGATACTATACTTTGTTGGCAGCCAAAGTGCTATAAGGGAACTATGTGTACGAAATTTTGACTGTAAAAAAAAGTATATATAATCTTTGTTGTAAGTTATAAACCCAGTTATTAAAATACATAAAATATTACAAACGCACTTCCGTAATATGATAAAGCTCTTAAAGAGATGTTGTTATTTATTTTTATTGTTCTCTCTAATCTCAACGTAACTTATGTTTAGTTTGTTAATATTAAAACGACGTTGTATCTATTGTTTGTGCAACATGAATATCCAGAAACATTCAAACATCACTGCCTTGGTGATATTGTGAACAAACTACCGGGTTATTGCATTTAATATTAGTCTATTACTTAAAAGAGATACTAAATGGTGAGCAGTGATAGCCTAGTGGGTTCATAGCCAGGCTTCGGGTTTTACTTTCAGGTTACTGAGTTTGATTCCCGGCATGCACGTATAACTTTTCGGAATTATGTGTGTTTTAATTTAAATGAATAACTATCTATTACTTTAACGGTGTAAGAAAACATCGTGAGGAAACCGGCATGTTGGAGACTCCTCCATAGGGTTGGATGCACGATTGGCCAGCATGTTTTATCTGCGGCCTAAACGCTTCTCATTCTGAGAAGAGACTTTTGCCTTGTAGTTTTATGACCAGTGATGGGTTGATTATGATGATTACTTGAAGAAGATCAAACTTAAGTTCTTGAGCAACAGTAAATAATTCAGCTGATCTGTAGCTTCATAAGAAAACAACTTTTCTCACACCTTCAATACTTTATAATTTTTAAATAATCTTAGTATATAACTACGATAACACATACATCGCCATCTAGCCCCAAAGTAAGCGTAGCTTGTGATATGATGAGATGACTGATGAATATTTTTATGAACAATATACATAAATACTTATAATATACATATAAATACATTGAAAAATATTCATGCTCATCACACAAACATTTTCCAGTTGTGGGAATCGAACCCACGACCTTGGACTTGAGAGCAGGCTGCAAACTGCGCCAATCGGTCGTCCAGTTAGCAATTACGAACCTATGTTGAACTACGAGTATCAACGACTTCTTGTCTGGATATTGAAAAGGTATGCTGTTATAATTTGATTTTTTTAAAGTACTTATCAAGATTAAATTTTCAGAACTCACCGTGGGGGCGAATATTTTGAACAATTTGATAGATTTTGTATGAAACATGTACTTTAAAGAGCCGCCGCAGGGCTCTTTAAATTTGTATGGAACAAACCGTTTTTACCCGAACACCCGGCTTACCCCCGACGCAGCTTGTGTTTGATTTTAAAGTTTCTATCTTTATTTTTCTTGTTTTATCTATCCTATTTTTAAATGAATACTAATATCGTAAAACTTTGTCTGATTGTTTCCTTGTTGTTATCTATGCTTGGCTCAACCTCTGGACAGATCTAAGTTAAATTTGACAAATTAATAGCTCGCACCTTTGAAACGGACATAGAAACATACACTTTATTCCGGAAAACACCGTTCGTGTTCGATTAAAGAGAAATAACCTTATTGATAATGTTTTCTCCGATCCAGGTATCGAAACCAGGATCTTGTGATCTGTAGTCGACAATACTAACCACTACACAAACGAGGCAGTTACAGAATAACGATCGTAATACAATAATAATTATCCAATTATGCAAGGAGACCAGTTATCTATTTACTTATTATATTTATTTATTTAAACTGATTGTTAATAATATTCTTTAATAATATTATTTATGTTAAATATTATACAAACTTACTAATAGATTTCATTCTTGATTTTTTTTAAAGTTGCCCTGTAACATGTGTTATTATTAATAATGTTAAATTTATTTTTAATTTAAATGTTTTATAACAAAATATCTAGTTAAAGCACTGCCTGTGTGAGTATGGCGTTGGGGTTCAAATGAGACGGTTATACTATGACAGAGAAAGATGTATACAGGCAAGAAACTTTTCGTGTAAGGTTAGTTATTAAGTATGCATTTTATTGATAGGTAAAACGGTTGAATTATATATTAAATAATTATCCGCAAGATAAAAATAAAAATGTATGTAAAAAGGAAAAGTACAACAAAACAACGAATACAAATAATTTTATGATGACAAAACAAATTCAATAAAACAAAACGCCGTAACGGAAACCAATTCAAGCGCATTAAATATATAATAATAAATATCAGTTATCATATAACATACGATTGTTATACGCGTGCGTTGTTATAAATTTCCCTTCGAGATATCCACCGTACCTCCATATAAATTACATTAAATAAACTCAGAAGCATTCCAGCATACACGGGAAGTATGGAAACCTTATCAATAAGCCAACGGGGCGTCTGATGGTATCTCGGACACAGAATATCTTCGACGGAGTTACGAATAGTATCCAACATGACATTGTTAGGTTATCGTGACTTGAAATGAATCAGATTTATTCAGATTAAGATAGTATTTCGAATTATTGTCTATTTAATTTGCTTGTTTATTTTAATATTGATTGATATTTTGTTAACGGCCGAATTTAGCCTATCTCTTTCTTTCGTTCCTGGCCAGTTATTGTTCCCAATCCTTATCACTAAAACCGGGTACCTCTCATTTCGTTACCTAAGCCCGCTGACCAGGATGTTAACGGTATGGTGGCTCTATATATGTCTTCTTCGAAAGCTTGTTCTCAGAAATGTAATATTTTTAATAACAGATATTTTGGTTTTTAGTTTATAGCTCGAACTGTGTACATATTAGTAAGAGTTCTTTAGTTTAAAATCAAATAAAGACTAAAATAAATAGATACCTATGTCCTTCACTTTGTGTGATGCAAATCAGATAACAAAAGTTAGCGTAGATACAATTAATATGTTAATTGAATAATAGATTGTTTGTTATTTATCTAAACGTATGGTACTGAATTGAAACCGATAAAGCGGTTACAATTTCAACGGTTTTCAAGCAAAGTATGCAATGTAACGGTTAAATCATTAACATAAACTTAGTGATATCAGATTTTCAATAAAACTTTATGAAGGAAGATGCCCGGCAAAGTCCGTTTTTATCGAGGATATTACAAATATAAACAACCTTTTAATGCCGCTATTTGACAAAGTTATTATTGTTGCAGACCCATCTTAGCTATAGCTCTTAAAATTGAAATCAAAGTATTTTATGCACCGAAATTCTGAGCCTGAGTTTAAAGATCATAAATATAGAATCAATGTTTTCACATAATTAAGTTTAGCTTGGATTGCTAGCGATAAATCATTACTAAAGCAATATTAAAATGTATGTTTTGATAAATGATTATTATATACATACTTGTATACAAAATTAAATTTATCATCCTATATATATTGCATTCCAATTATTCCAAAGTATTTAACAACATTTTAAAACATGTATATTTCCTTGGGAACAGAAATATCTTACACACTTTGTAGTTGTTATGAACACCAATTAGACAACTTTAAGAACCATTTTTATACTTGTAACATCCAAATCACATATTGAACTGCGGAACGGGAAATCATAATTGTAATTTAGTTCCTCTTACTAGATTAGACAAGACCACGGTAGAGGCGACGTCACTAACGAAAGTTTGTACATAGTTTTTAATTCGAGAAATTTTGAATGAACTATATTCTCTTAGTAAAGTATTTCGTCTTTATCATTCCTTGGTCTGAGTCGTGAACAAAGATGGCGACCGGGAAATTGTTATTGGTAATGGTTGTACCCTTTACCATGAGCGAGTTTATTGTTTGTTTTCTAAATTGTGATTCATCCTCGCTTAACATTACGATATTATTAACATCAGAACTTTCTTATTTTATTTAAGTTAAACATTTATAAATATGTATTAAATAAATTACGCTATAAACTTAAATCTATAATTAATAATATTAATCTTAAATGTGAATCTTTCTAATTTAGTTTTAAATATTTAAAAAGATGGATAACAGACTCGAGAAAATTCGAACCTAAAAACTAGATTTAAAAAATCTTCTTCCAATGCCTCTACATCTTTTAAAAAGGAACATGGAGTACAATGAATTATATAAAGTTTCAGAACTTTTGGCGCAAGCTATGTCGTTTTCCTGCTTTCCGATACACAGTTTCAACTAGTTTGGAAAATAGGTGCACTTTTTAGCTGTGAATAAAAACCAAATGTTGAAGTTTACTTTTGATTCTGGTTTGTGTATGACGAATTTATCATATTTACAATTATTAATAGTAGCTATTTTAGCAAATGAAAGTGTCTAAAAAGCTGATAAAAAATAGTTGTATAAAAAGTAGCCGTGGAATGAAACGAATAAAAAATTAAAAATGATTACTGTTTAATAGTACGTATGTATTTCGAAACATCGACCATAAAGTGTGTGAAATTAGTGCTTTTGCTCAGCTTTTGCGCAAGAACACAGCAAGTTTACAGTACCAATATGGTCATATCAAACGTCCAACACACCGGTTATTTAATCAATACCTTGATAGTGGTTTGTTCGCTTTTATCAATCTAGTGCTTTCTAATCTGAAGCCAGACTGACTACCAACAAGTTTCGGCCGCCTGCAGGCGGACCGTAACAAGCTGTCTATACTATCAGACCTCCTGCTAAACTTGCAAATTAATCACGCTATTTCAGCCAGGCTTCCTCTATTATTAGCTAATTTTAATATCCCGTGGAGCTTCGATGTTCAAGACAAAGTTTACAATTCTAATGCATATTGTATTGGTAAAAGGTTTTAGAATGTATACATTACATTTTTTTATACACTATAACAAATACGCATTAGCATGAGAACCGATGAACTTAAATATCGTGCACATAAAACACACGCATTGATAAAATGATTTTTAAGATAATCGAAATGGTGAAACTCATTTTTAAAATAAGTATGATATTTACAGCAGCTTACTGCTACTTTTCCGTCCTGTTAAAGTTTATTTGTTGAATATTTTAAAGGCTTCTTTAAATTCGACTCACTGCCCCTTGGGCTTTTTCTAGCTGAATTATATAAGATAGCTAAAACATAAAAGGTGGTCCTTACAAGTAAACCCGTTTTCATATTAAACTAAAGACGCATCATCACATACCATGAAGATATATCGCAGTCTAGCACTAAAATAAAGAGTCCATTATAAGTAATATTGTCCCAACTTCCTAATGATTACGGACACATTGATAAACTAATTAAGACATATATTAAAATAAACATTACCATACAAATACATTACACATTTTAAACGCAAATATTTTTTTCTTTTAACACCGGCATTGCGTGTATAGGTGCGTTGAACGAAGCGATAAATCCCGTCACGTCGTAAAAAACACGATTAAAATAATAATTCGAGATTCCAAGACAAGCATCGATCAGTCTTTTAATTGACTTTTAAAACTGGGGACAGGCTGACTCGGATAGAACATTTCCTTTTATTTGTAAAGTTAACGGTTCGTAAAGATGATAACCGTATTTGAACATTTTATGAATCGGGTTCAACTTCTGGTATAGTCCAACGCGTCTGGCGTGAAAAGTGTGGATTCTCCAGTCATTATAAAGGCTACACTAATTAACAGCATATTTACCGGAAAAGATATTTAAACTATCTTTGTAACTTTACTGTGGAAGTTCCTTTCGTCTTTCCATAGATATGTATGGTTCAATTATAAATAGAACTGGAGACTTTCAAGCAAAATATTATTTTCTTTAGCGTGATATAGTTTAATGTATTATGAAATCTATGAAGTATAAAGGTTTCATTGAAATAAGATTACAATGGAAGGTATGAATGCAAGAAAAATTGAAATTAAATCTATAAGTTTTGAGAAATATGTATAAAAATATATGTTCTTAATTATACATAAAAATATTAATGCTAGCATCTAATAAAATATCTAAAATTATTTTGTTATAATTAAAATAATGTGAACCGCAGATTTCAGCTTATTGAAGTGTGTGAAAGTGAAGCCTTGCTGTAATGGACTATGCATATTTTAAAACACGTGTATCTTCAATTGGTGAAAACCCGGCCCCTTCTAATAGAACGTATTCATTATTTGTAATTGTAAACAGTCTAATGTTGGTAGAGATAAGATAACATATAGGGTAATTGAACGCTCAGATACCATGTGATCCGTGATATCTTGTCTCCAATTATACATCTTATAGGCTTGTCTTGAATATATTATACGGTGCTGGGGTTACATTGAAAATCATGTTAAACTAGATATTATCACTACACACTACTAGAATATATCTTCATGTTTATATTATGTATCAAATAATGATTTAGAAACTTCGATGTCGCGTCTTACTGAGGTTGCGTATGCTTCAGAAATCAACAGTACATTGTATTGCTGCTGGACTATTGAATTTATTTTTGCGTGGGTTTTACTTAAGTGTGCCTACATAAGACCTTATTAGTAATAAAAGTTTATTATGTTAAAATGTGTACCGTTCTTAGTTAAATAGAGGTAAATACTAACTGTATGCCAGGAGCATTAAAATGGATCATATTGCAAAAGTCACGATCACGTTTGTTAACGAGGAGATTTTGGCTTTGCCGCTTGGTGGTCTGGGGTTTCGATATAGCTAAGATATTGTTATGAGATGATTACATAACAGGTACAATAATTGAATACTATTGTTGCTTTCGTCTACGTTCGCAATGGAAATTTTGGTTTCCTCTAAGTCTGAGATATTTATCCACTATAAAAAGAACTGTGCCCGTTTCTATGGTATTTATTTCTGTGATCTTTGATATTCAATTTTATTATGTCATTTATTAGCAAGATGATATGTCTATTTATTAGCTATATAATATATCAATATAATTTCTAATAAAAAGACAACCTGGTACCTTGCACACCACCTTTTACCCACTCGAAATTCTCCTTTTACCTTCTCGAAACTCGAAATTCGATCTCACCAGGATTACGATACTTTATTGATGAACAAACGACTATAGAAAGAGAGAGAGAGAGAGAAAGGGAAAACCTGCACCAGAATAAGGAATTTAAAATTTACATTTTTATTTAATAAAAATTATCAAAATATTTCGATGTGTATTTTGTGTATTATCAAATCGTTCTGTTTTTAATTATAATTAGGTAATGATTTTCAAGGTCACTTAAATAAACTTCTCACGATCTTTTTTTTTTAGCTGTTCAGTCGTTAAAATACAACTAACAGATTGACACAACTCATTCTCATTAATGTTACTGCTGTACCTGATGACTACCTAAGATTTGTACCAACTATTTGCTATTCCAGATTTTCATGTGCGGCGGATACAGTGAACCAACCTTTTTTTGTTTTTTTCGCAGCTTTCATTAAGGCCAAGGAGTAAAAAAATATAATCGCGACACAAATTTTAATTCGCGATCGAGAAGAATGAGCTGCGGAAGTTAATCGACAGTAAATAATTATGTCTCAGATTTAAATGAAATCAGTAGGACAACTTTTTACCTTCTTTACCAAAGTAACATCCGTTCTTTAACTAGTTTGTAAACTTGAACGTTACTTGACCTGATTAGAAAGTTATGATCTATGATGGAGATTAAGATATCATGCGACTTTTTCAACATGCGACGAAGACAGATTTATGTGGACGTCTTAATAAGTAGGCATAAAATAGGATATTTATGATAATATCAGTTGGTAACGATTGAGTAGTAAACACGGTATGATACTTCATAAGTTATGATAGGAATTATGAAGATTTATTTTGTAGTTCTTTTCCTTTACTAGCGGCAAATTGAGGTCATATTGTTTCCCTCACCAATTTTCATCACCCAATAAATATTTGAAAAATGTTCTTATAAAGTTTACACTGCCTACTTAGTACGGGGGTTTGGTATAGAGTTAACAGTCACAAATAATAAAATGATTTGCTTTATGCAGTAGGAATTAAAAGAAAATAGTGAAGTTTTAAGATCTACAATGAAGCTTTGCAAAATTTTAATAACATATCTTACAATATCTTACGCCTTGGTTGCCAATGACTCTTCAAGGAATGGTTTGCCGGGCAACCAAGACGTAATGGTACAAAACTTCAAGCTTTGGAAAAGCATCGTAAGAATGCGCGTCTATCTTATTCTTAAAAATATTATATTTGGGTCAGGTCAACACAAACTAAACAATTTCAATTTCTCCTTCACCTTTAAACCAATGAAGTTGGTAGTCAATACCCCAAAGACATCTACGCAGCTCCTTTTGTACGCAACGCAAAAATCTTGATTGACCAGTCGACTACCTTAATTCCCACAATCTACCTTCAACTCAAGTGTGTATAGGCATATTCTAGGCAAGCCTGCTTCTATCCAATATGAAGAAAATCTCCAGTGCGAGTAATAAAAAACTTAAGAAGAGACATTGTAAGAGTTATATAAAGTATTTATAACTCGTACTGGAGATTTACTTAATTTTTTATCATCTGCATACCCTGTGCATACCCTCTATGCACGCCACTGGTTGGGAGGGGCCTTGAATTCAGCAGTGGAATTTTATAGGATACTGATAATGTTATAGCTGAGAGAACGGATCTGTTTTGTTGTACTCTGACAACTCACAAAGGTTGCTCTGCGGTGCATTTGTTACATTGATAATGTTTCGTATGTAGGTTAGTAAAATATAGTTTATTATGTGTGTTGATGGGTGCATCAGAATCTACGCTAGTGCATTAGGAAAAGTCCTGTAATACTAGTTGTAACCTGAAAAATAAATAAATAAAAAATGAAATAAATTTCAAAAGCGATGGCATAAATATCTAATTATCTTTAAAATAAATAAATATACTATGACAATACACACATCGCCATCTAGCCCCAAAGTAAGGTCAGCTTGTGTTCTGGGTATTAAGATGACTGATGAATATTTTTATGAATAATATACACAAATACTTATAATATACAGATAAACGCCCAGACACTGAAAAACATTCATGTTCATCACACATCCATTTTCCAAGTTGTGGGAATCGAACCCACCGCCTCGGACTCAGAAAGCAGGGTCGCTGCCCACCTCGCTAGTCATAGGACCTTAAAATCATTTTGTCACGCATTTGAACCTTTCGAAGGTGCTCTATGTTGAAGTTTGATAGGACACTGAATAACTATTCCAACGATATTCAGTGTTAACTTGTCGTTTTAGTTTAGTATTTGGGTTCGCTATATTCCTGACAATATATTATCCATTGCATAGGTCAAATGTTAATACGATTGGTACGCAGATGATATCTAGTCAATTTCCAGACTGAAACTGAATACCAAGCGGATACACACAGGTCTGACTTCGGACTCTATATCTGTTCTGTCTATCAATCTTTGACCTGATATGCTGCTCGTAGCAAGTTGCTCCTCGTATTTAAACTAAAATGTAAAATAGCGAACGTTTTTATCAATGTTTTTAAGGTTCCGTACTACAGTACGATGGAGTACGCTCCAGTACTGTCCGTCTGTCCATACGTACTACCGTTATAGGTGAAAGGTCTGTTACCGGAAACTGGAAAATATAATAAAGGCATTGTATATGATCGGGGCGACCCCTACCCATAGGCGAGAAGACTACATCAAAAATATCACAAGAGGTCGCTATTTACAAAGGGCACAAAATCGGGGAATTCAGAAATTAGTATTAAATATACCATGACTAGGAGTAGACGTGAATCAGTCAAAGTTATTCAGTTTTAGTCGACATACTTCGTTACGTATTTGAGGTAGGATGTAGAAGGATTATATGGTGTTGAGTTTTGTTAAGCATTCCACTTAAACAACATAAAAAAAACAACAATGTTATAAAATATCAGATACAATGATACATATATCAGATAAAAATTTTCGCAAAATCGACGTCAACACCTTGTAACAAGGTTTGGCGATAAGTGTTCACTCCGCCATGTCATAGTTATGTTCCAATACAATTTAAGCTGTTAATAATATAAAAGGAGGTGCCTGGATATCTGATCAAAATGCGTTCAATACATTTTTTGTTATTATAGAACTGAGTCAACCTGACAAGCATAAAACAAATCTTAGAACTGTTCTAAGAACCGCCATGGTAAATTATGATTTTTTTTTCTTATCGTGCTATTTTTTCCTAGGGTTCTACAGCGGTTATAGATTGTAATATTAAAGAACTAACTTTCCCGCTGCTTCGTCAGCGATTATTTATATTCCCGTGGGTAAAATGTACTTATGCCCATTTCTAAATTTCTTTCGTGCTAAATTTCATTGACTTCGGTTCAACGGTTGGGCTAAACATAGGTAACAAACAAACAGGCACAATTTTGCATTTATAACATTAGTCAATAGTAGTTATGGATGTTCTTCAAACCTAGAATGCCTGAACAGGCTTATACAACGTGTAACTGAATTACGAAATAATGTTGAAGGACGCATAAGTGTATTTCATAAGGAATCACCCTGTAAAAATGTTAAATCGAAATAAGCACATTTATTTTTTACATACAAACGAATTCAAAACATTTGAAGTGTTTACTTATGATAACCCTATTGTAGGTAAAAGACCGACACGCTCCTAGTACTTACTCTACGCGACGCTTTCGTAATAAAGTAACAGTAGTCATATGTTTTTATTTTGCATGTGATGTTGGCTGTATATGATTTCTTTCAGTAAATATTATAGCAGTGGTTTACTCAAAAAATATTAGGTTTTCGGTTTCACAGATAAGTCTCAGAGGCGGTACATCTTCTAGAGCCTGTGAAGTATTATTAAGGTTTTCATTTACACGGTACATGAGGCTTAATACTTATGCCTAATGTTAATGGACACATGGCGGAACTTTGTATGACGTGTTCCCTCCGAAGTGTTGCTATGTTTATAGGCGAAGGCGCGATGGCATAGGTATGCTTACTGCTACTATAGAGCTATAAAAAACCTATAAAAAGTTTCACTAATCCTCAGTTATATGTCAAAAATCAATTCACATCCTTAACTAATTGTTATGACTTACAATAGCATTTACACGTGCATCTATGTGCGTATAAACGTGTGTGTGTATAATTGTTATAATAGTATCTCGGACCATAACCTTTTTGCTGCTGCCATGTGAATCCGCGACCCCGTTTGACCTTAAATGTAAACACATCTGATTCCAAGGGGTTTTACCCGACAACAGGAGGATGTGTTAAACAGTCTATAATATAAAAGTTCCACATATTCCAGACGTTGTTAGTTTACGCGGTCACAATTAACAATATTTCGAAAGTCACTTTATAATAGACTCCTCATCTGATCTGATCTCAGAAAGCAAAGGTGTTCTATTTATGAATTATACTTTAATGAGCCATCGCCTTAGGCCTTCGAACTAGACGTGTATATTTAATTTAATAAAAATATTTCCAGAGAAGATTATCAGCAGTTTATCCGTCATAGGTCAAAGTATAAAGGCACAATTTATAAATGATAATTATCTAGTCAGATTCCAAGAAGAGTATGAACGTCTAACGGATACGCTCGTGATTGCTTTACCCTGTATCTATAACGTCAGTTAAAAGTTAACAAATGACTTGTTGTTCTATGGTCATTACAAGAAGTGGTTTTTCTTATCCTCATTTACCTTTTACTTTTTTGATGTTCAGTTCCAGAAGCACCGGGTGTGTGAATGGCTTTTATTAACTGCTCATCATCAACAGCCCCCAAGCGTCCACTGCTGAACATAGGCCTTTCCAAGAGCGCGCCATAACACACGGTCCTCTGCCTTTCCAATCCAGCCGCTTCCAGCCACCTTTTTAAGGTCATCTGTCCAGCGGGCTGGAGGTCGTCCCACACTGCGCTTAACGATTCGCGGTTTCCACTCCAGAACACGTCTGCCCCAACGGTCGAAGACTTGACGCAGTTAACCAAAACTGTTTTTGTATTAACTGCTCATACCATTTTTAAAATAGCATACCTTTGTATGACAGATCTCATACGAGGAAGTACTACAACCATGTTTATTTCTGCCGCTAAGCAGCATTGCTGTGTTCCGATCTGAAGGGCGTGGTTGTCGGTATTATAACACGCATATGGGGGTTTTAACACCTACGCCACAGTTTGACGAACACAGAGCGGCAATTTGTAGAACGTATCTCTTGCATGCTTTGCAAAGTGTTGCCATATTGGTAGCCGCTGGTTTTTCACTTATGTGGCCCATATGCTTGGTCCACCTAAGTCAAAAACCTGCGAATTGACGGCCAAGTGGCGCAGTGGGCAGCGACTCTGCCTTCTGAGGCCAAGGCCGTGGGTTCAAGTGGTGCCAAGGGTGGAATGTTTTTCAGTGTCTTGGTGTTTATCTGTATATTATAAGTATTGTTTATGTGTATTATAGTTTATATGTATATTATTCATATAAATATTTAACAGTCACCTTAGTACCCATAAAACTCAAGCTACGCTTACTTAGGGGCTAGATGGCGATTTGTGTATTGTCGTAATAAATTTTTATTATTATTTCTATATAAAAAAATACCTAACAGTTTTTAGTCTTAGTCGGAGATCGAATTCAAGACCTCATGAACTCGTAACGCAAACACGCAAACCAATAAACCAACGAGGCCTAAACTATATCTATTGAGACCACAAACTATATATAACTTAGTGTCTATAACATAATAGTCAGAATCCAAACGGAGTCTGCCTGTCTAACGGACTTCTTTGGCCCTAATGCCTGATTGCCGGACCTGGTGTCTGTCCTGTCAGTCAATATTTCAGCCGGTTGTAGCATATAACTGTACAAGCTTTTCCTTTCGACTTATGCATCATATAAATTAATTCATTTTTTACACAACTACGGGAGTCATACTGTAGTACTGTGTACTTTATCTGTTCTTTTATAACTCACGCACTATTTTCAATCGATTTGAAAGGATTTTTAAAAATAAACTTTTGGCTTTTGGCTGTCTTAGTGTTACCATTATTTAAAAGTAATTAAAAAAACTTTTGACCAACCAAATCGTCCTCCGTATCAACCTATCGCTGATCCAGAACCCTAACTTCTGAATTAAGCAACTTTCTAAATTTAAAGTAAGTACGCTATGGGCGATGTACTACCTGAATTTAGTAAGAATGTTGTCATGTTTTGATAATATCGCTCGCATAGTCTACTGGAGCTAGTCTATTGATCTTAGAATCTTGCAAGATAGAAGTTTCTTCCTTTTGGACATCTTAAAATTTAATCGAAAGATGACATTAAAATGCCATGTATCATGTTTTTCCGTTAAACTTGACGTGTTAAAAAAAACTGGCGTACAGGCAAACACTTTTCAACTTAATCTTGTATGCAAAATTTTATGAGTAACAAATTATATCTGTTTTAAACTGTTTTAAACCTTCAAGCATTGACATTATGACTTCTTCAGATAAACCGTAAGACGATGATTCTAAATGTAATAATAATATTCTATACCTAGGTGCGCTAACTAGAACGAAATTAACATAATTTATAGGTTGTAGTACCTAATTTATTCAGAGTACAATACTTTTAATCTTAATTAATAATGACAAGGCCATATAAGGTCTGAATAAAAAGATTAACACGTTTTAAATGACTCTCAGATAAGCCGGCGACTTAATATGTGTGTTAAAGCAATTTGAATATAACAAAAATAAACTGCCCTGTTAAAAGTATACACAGAGATGTTCTTAGTGGATTTATGTGAAACGCTTTACCCAATAAAGTAGGCGATGTCTCATAAATTGTAGGAACATAGGGACGGATGGCAGCGTAGTTGGGCGACACCTAGAGTGGGCGCATCCACCGTTAGCTAAGCTTTGAGCACACAAGCCAAAGGCTAAGCACGTATCACGATTAATCGCGTGCGATTTTGAGTCACTAATATGAAATACACTTTTCTACGTTGTTCCTCTTAAATGGTTTTTATTAATAGGTAATTTGTTACCGTATTAAATATTCCGATCTTTCATAAACGACAGCTGAACTACAGCAATAGGTGTACTATCGTGCATTGAGGGTATGCACAGGGTATGCAGATGATATAAAAAAAAGAAAATCTCCAGTACGATTAATAAAAAACTTAAGAATAGGCATTGTAAGAGTTATAAAGAGCCTACCTACCCTTTGAGTATTTATAACTCGTAATCGAGATTTTCTGAATTTTATATCATCGGCATACCCTGTGCATACCCTCAATGCACGCCACTGGCATTAAAGTAGGAATTAAATGTGAAAATATGTCGTACCGATAACTAAATACGAAGTAGGAAATTTAATTTTACAACGAAGGCATCTTTTCCTTTCTTTTATTCCACTACAAGACAGCCTTTAACTGCAATCTCGCATGCTGATAAGTGAAGGTGCAGGCTATCTAGCTACTAGACAAGACCAGAAAAAAATCAGAAATGCATTCCCAAATTAACCCTGCTGGTGTTCGAGCCCGGGACCCTATGACTTAAAATTACAGCGCTCTGTAGAATAATAGTGAATATCTTAATGGTATAACTCTTTGCAAAATTATGTTTTGATCGGTCAAGTTGCCGTGAATTGGTATTTAAAACCAATCAACAAACAGACAAACTTTCTTATTTATTGTATTGAATATTAAGAATTACGTATTTAATTAGGAGATCCATTATTTCTGAAATGTTCCTTTAAGGTTTGCGTGATTGCTTGACGCTTCCTATTATGTATGCGCTTCCTAATTTATTTTGTTGGAAATAACGATGGAATGTGTGAGTGGAAAGTTCTATAAAGTCGGTCCTGATTAAAAGATCTTTGAGAAATGCTTACCATAAAGCTGAAGTTTGCATTTTCT
This sequence comes from Pararge aegeria, assembly GCF_905163445.1. NCBI lineage: Eukaryota > Metazoa > Arthropoda > Insecta > Lepidoptera > Nymphalidae > Pararge > Pararge aegeria. The sequence continues at coordinate 8,566,747 of NC_053190.1, read as the reverse complement.
TATTTCTTATTTATAGTCAATTGATTTAACCAGGAATACAAATTAAAATATATTGTAATAGAGAAATTATAAAACATATTTAAACATAAAGAAAACATTAAAAATACTACATACTAATAAATAATAAATATATATGCCATTCGCTATAGTCAAAATTAAAGTCAAATATTTCAAATTCAAATAGGCACATAGATGGCACTTTTGATACGTACACTACAAAATAGGGAATAAGGATGGCTATAAATAAATTCGTCTAATTAAAACTAAAGCTACGAAGGGCCCTAACGCGTCCTGGTGTAAGAAGAACAAACAGCTCTTTTTTTTATTATCACCTCACATCACACATTGTCATTTAAAACTATTTAAGAGCAACCTGGTTAGAGCAATAATATACACCCAAGCTTTTTTAACGTTGCCGTAGTCATATACTGCAGTTGGTGCAAGACTCAAAAATGTTGTACAAAATGATTATTTTCTACTTTGGTATTTTGGTTGGTATTTTGAATTTCTATTTCCAAAGAAGGTATTTTTCATTTTCTTTGACACCGGCGTTCGTGTTTGTTGAGGCAAATTATCTAAATTATCAAAAAATAAAATGTTTAATATGAATTTGGGGAGGGACAAACTATGGTAAATCTCTTTACACAAATTGTTTCAAAACCACTCTTAGTTAGTAATTGTGATATCCACTATGAATTAATTGAAATGTATTGAATTTCTTATTCTCTTTCAAGCGACATCGATGCTCAGTATTGAAAGTAGAATATTACAAACACCTTTGCACGGTACAAATAGGTATGTGCAGGCATTGATGTCGACCCAATAACAAGCGGTAGTGGCGAGCCGTGTCACAGGGCGAGCGAGGTCGGGAAATTGATGCCGGCTAACGAACGGTTAGACGTATTAATTTTAATTAGTCGACAGTGAATACTTGTTGGTCGATCTAACCAGGACTAGCGGATTGCTACAATGTTAGATATTCCTGGGTAGTTATAATAAATAGTAATTTAAATTACATTAACCATGCTATTTAGAGTGCTATTTGAAGTAGTTAGAGCGGTAAATAAATGCAGAAGTTCTACATCAACTCTATTCAGCCATAAAAAATAGAAAACTAGAATATATTCAAATTGCTTTGACAAGAAAATATACCTATAGAAAATATACATATAGAAACCGAAATGCGAAGGCGGTACAAAAAATGAAATAAAAACTAAAGATTTATTCTAAAAATGTAATTGAATATTATTCAATAACGTCAAATAGAAGAGATATTTTAAATTTCAAAGTAAATATTACTAAGTATTAGGTCATGGTAAGAGTAGGCGGTAGATGTAAGGAAACGAAATCCATCCCACATAAAATCTATCCAATAAATCCCCAAAAAGCTTGTTTTCCGAGCATTCCTCGTCCATTGTCCCATGTAGATATATCTTGCGTAAGGCTCGCTATTCGCGAGCTTCTACCCACGTTTCTAGATCTCGGCTACTATCAACTGCAATATATCCATTACTTGTTGAATCGGACATTTATGCGGCAGTCGTCCAATGCGCAGAGAAATGAACGACCAGGAGCGGAAAGGTGTCGTCGCATCGATTTTCATATTGAATGCATCGACTGGTTACCTATTGCAATACTTGACAAATAGCTCAATTGTCCCTTGCTTGGATGTTGGTTACCAACTAGCGAGTAGCGGGTTGCTGGTTGCTCAACAAACTGCCGCCGTCCGTGAAACGTCCGTTTGACGAATGCCGGAAGACGTTCGACTTTATTGTAGGTACTTTATCGAGATTGGCTGAATGGAACTATTTGATGATTTTGTCTTCGTGGAAATAGATTTCTTGTGGAAAGTAATTGAATGGAACTGTATTTATTACTTTTGTTATTCTAAAATTATTTACAACAATATTAAAAAAACACTTTAAATTATTTTGACTTCATAAATCCAACTAACTGTTCAGTTTTATCTATATTATATACTTAAATGATCTTAACTGACTGTGTTTTTAATATACAATGAGTATGAAAAAATGAGAACAAATTAAAATTGAATAAATCAATCAATGTATGTTGAAACCTTTGGTTTTCTACATGGAGTAACGGATAAACTGTGCTTTTAACATTAGTTAACAGAATTTGTAAAAAATACAGAATTAACTACTACTAAAATATTTACAGACATATATATATATATAAGTATGAACCTCCGATAATATTTAAATCTGAAAGTTTGTATGTTATGATATTTATAATAAAAATGATATTTATATATTTGGAATGGATTCTGGAAAATTGAAAATAATTGCAGAGCTCTATCTATTAGCCTCACGGGAAGTTGCCGGCAGCAACTAGTCAAAAATAAATTAAAATGCAGGATGCTGATTTTATTAGCGGCCAATACGATGCCTTAAATTCGAAAATTATAATTCTTATCGTGTCGGCAACTGCACATCCCGAGCAACTCTGATACCGATTCCAGAGACATTAAGAATATTTGCATCTCTTATCGTAACCACTAACTAAGCAGAGACTGATTGACAACCGCAAATATAACGGATGAATAACCGACTTATAATAAAGGCGGAGTGCTTTTATATCAATATAAGTGTATACACTACACGGAGAACATAAATCATAAGCAGCTGGTATTCAGTTTACAATTAACTATATCACCACTTTCTGACAACTGTCACACAATATCTTTAAGATGTGAATACGTTTTAAAGATATCGGTGTTCAGATTATTATTTAAATAAACCACCAACTCCCAATGTCAGATTCACATCTTAATAATTATATAATAATTAAATAATGCATAATTCAAATGATATTATTATAATTTAATTTAACTAAACCTAAATTTTAATTTCAGATCGAATTGCTGTTCGATACTAATATTCAAGATGGCGAGAATCAGCCATAACAAAGAACATTAATTAACCCTATTTATTCAAAGATAAACTTATAACTTATTTATTTATTTGATTGGGCGTGATTGTCATCGCAGCACTCATCAAACTTATAACCTGAATACCAGAGGAATTTCATTAATAATAATAATAATAATCATAATTTATTGCAAAATACACATTAATAAGGTTTTACATATTCAGTATTCAGTAGTCAGATTAATGAACTGTCACATTAAATAATAGCGATTAAAATATTATTTTGAAATATAACATTGACTGGTTGCTGGATCTCTCAGGAAGAGACTGAACTGATATTTACACGAAAATACCCACAGACATTCGGTGACATAAACACTCGTGGTAAGTAAAATATTATCATGATTATTTTATTCTATGAATTAAAACGAATGATTGTCAAATTCCTAAAAATGCAAATGATTATAATAAAAAATCTATAACATACCGATGTCTGCACCGTTTTTTAAGCAAGGCTGAGGATGATTCCGATAGGGTTTTATTAAAATTTTGATTGAATAGTTTTATGCTACCTTCAAACATACCAAATTTCAATCAATGAGTATACGTTTATGGAGCGCTGCCTGCTTATTCCAAATTGTTCTAAATGTGACTCTATATACATAGTAATAATAGTATTATAGTTAAATATTTATATTTATATCATAAAGTAGTTTTTTGTAGTAGGAGCAGTATATCAAGTAATCAGGTCTGCAATTCTTTGGAGCTGTGAAAACCTCTATAATTTAATTCGCAATCAAGAGAGGCCGTATTATTACACTCGCAAATTTATTCAAAGATAATATAAGGGCAATTGAAACCTAGTGGATGCTTTCCATTGAATTTAAATCATGAATTTTTTTTATGACATAAGTATAATCCGAAAACCTTGACTTTGTACAGACCTAAGGTAGCCCTAGGGTAAAATTTTTTTTTAAATTATTTTGATTGATGCCTGTGGTGGATGAACTATTAACTTATTCACACAATTGTTAGGATTTAAATTTAACTAGCATTATAATTTCCACTTCTTTGTAATTTTTTTTTAATTTAATCTTATTTTTGAACGAGACTACGGTTGTCATTCTTACCGATTGGTTAACGCCGGGAGACGCATAACGGCGGGAACCAATCAAATTGCTTGGATCCTACCTGGACGGCTATGAGTTTTGGCGGGAGATTGGGTTTTCTTCTTGGCGGGTTGGATCGTTCTCTGTAGAGTCAGGGAGTGAAATGTGAGGTTGTAAAACAATAAGTTCATATTGTTATAGTTTATAAAGTAAATTAGTAAAATGATAATTATTATAGTATGTTTATTTGCATCTTTTCGTGGCCTATTCGCTATTCTTCGACATATCTAATACAGGTTCGTGGAGAACCCTCATTGCGCGAGTTCGACTCGCACTTGGCCATGTTTTTTAATATTTCATCAATAATGGGAATTTCAGTTCATGAAAAAAAGAATATATCCAAAATAATAGAAAGAAAAGTTGTTTTACCTACTTTAAATTGAAATACTATAAAGCTGTTTAATAAACGTGGTGCAGAAAAAAAAGTTAATACAAAGGAATTGTCTTTATCACAAGGAATGAAACTAAAACATGTGCTGCTTATCTTTCCGTATTTAACAGGTCGCATTTCAACAAGGCTTTATGTAACGAGTCCGATATTTCCATACAATTATTCATTGTTACGTTCCGTGCTAATTTAGATCGGTACTAAATTTAAATAGGGTCTGAAGATCTTAGCTTGTTAAATGTTACTTAATTAGCGACATTGAACTCGTGTGTAACGTAGGGTTGTCAATACAAAAGCACATAACAATAAAAAAAAATTACATACTACACAAAGTACTGTTATATAAAATGAATTATTGTATTTGATTAAGTATAATTAGGCTTGCTCCGTTGTAGTTTATCCTCATATCAACCCATATCCGGCCTACTACAGAACACGGTACAGTCTCCTGTCACATTGAACAGGCCCAGAGGGGACTTCACACGCCTTCGAGAACATTGGAGAACTCTCAGGCATGCATTTTTCCTCACGCCATTTTCCTTCACCGTTGAAGCAACTGATATTTTTATTACTTGAAACGCATATAACTTAGAAAAGTTAGTTGTGCGTGCTAGGATACGAACTAGGCCCTGGATAGTAATGCTAAATTCCTAACCAATAGGCTAGAACTGATTCCCGTTCTATTCAAATAACAATAAATAAATGAAAAAAATAATAGATATGATAGTTTTAACCGAATGTTAATTTTGTCAATTAAGTTCATCATCGTCATAACAATTTAATACCGGCCCACTACGGGACACGGGTCTCCTTTTAAAATAAGGGGGGAGGGTTTAAGTAATCCACCATGCTGGCCAAGTGCACATTTACACACGCCTTGGAGAACCAATTTTGTAAATCGAACTGTTTAGAAAAAGCGTGCGTTTGCGTGCGATTGCGTGCGATTACGTTGTTATCACCAGTTCATATATATCGCGATATATATATAGTTGAGTGTACAAAATTAAAACTGTATAATATCTATACCTGTCTAATATTTGAGTAGTTATAATTTTTACTTCGTCTTATAATTACTTATTTATCCATTGATCCCATATAGTCCTTTATAAATTCGTGAATGCTTCTTTTGATATTAAAAGTTTAACCCTTTACCTACATACATATATTTTCAAATGTAGTCAATTATAATTTTATACTAATTATAATAATTCTACTGAGATATATTTTCATTTTAAGTCGTACTACTTTATCATCTTCTAGTTTCGGAGATCAGCGCATAATATGATCAGTCTCAAAACTTGTGACATAAATTAATATGAATTTGATTACAATTATTTATGGTAGGTATAATTATGTATTCCAATTTAAAGTAGGTATCTCACATCCCTATCGAAATAGTAATGGGCTATTAAGTTCCGTAAAATTTTAATGCTAGGTCGATGTTTGTATCTAATGTTTTTAAAACGTTCTAATGTCATGTTGTTTTAATTGGATTTTACGTTTGGTAAATGATGTTCTTAGAAAATATGTCTAGTTAAGTTTTATAAAAAATGTCATAAAATAGTACATCTGAATTTTAATTTTGATGTGATATATCAATTTGCAGACCCAAGAAGTAAAATCAACCCGTATACGGTAATTAGCGTGACGCTTATGACATCATGCCTAATCTACGCCATTGTCCTCGACGCCCCTGTGTTTTGATATGTTTTAAATCTGCCGGGCGTCCTGTGTTTGCCATCTTAGTTTTTACTTATACTTTTAACTATACTAATGCTCGAGACCAAACTAACATACTTTTAATTCATTATGAGACAATTACTATCGTACTGAGCTACTTTGTATACTTTTTAGAGCGTACTTTTACACTCTATGTTACACCAGTACCTAAGTGTGGTAAAAATAACGGTTACAAAGTTATTTTTAATCAAAACTAGTTTATCTAAATCTTCCCAGACAAACAGATGGTCTAAAAAAATAATCATTCTCAATAAATGAAATTATATAAACTTTAAAAAGAAATATTAATATATTGAGATCAAGGGTAGCCACTCCAATTTATTTGGGTTTGTAGAAATAAATCTGGCTGCCATTGTTTTGGACGTGCTTAGATTTTTGTGTATGACGCAGATTTATTGACCAGTTTCTCAATGTACTAGTTTAACCCAGCCTACCTAATAATAGCTTATATTACGACCCAATAAATAACAATATTCTATATAAAATAACGTTTCCGCTATTGCTGCTAGATGCAGATGCAATCAGTGGGTAAATATGGCCAAAGTTATTTATGATATTTGGAGTCCCGATTCTATTACTGGAACGGAATCGTGTGAAACACAAAGAAATCTAGCAATCTCGGTCCGAGTGGCCGGCAGGGAGGCTATACACCGCGAAATATTTCCCGAGATTAATCTACACGAGTGGCGATGTGCCGATATCTTCGAAGCGCAAGTTCGAATCGTCTATCGAACCTATGATCGGCTTCGACGAGAGGTCACGCGCGTTAAACGTAAATCAACATATCTCGCGACGGGAGATCTAAGCATGCGCCCGACAAACGTATTAGTCCGGGGACCTACCATGAAAAACACAGTTAAGAAAAAGCGTCAAAAATATTGTAAAGAATATTGCATAAACTTATGAAACTATTTAGCTAGCAAGGTCGCCAGCTTGTGCTTGAATATATAAGGAGCCCAGCTGTTTGCCCTTGAAAAGCAAATTACGTTTTTCGGTAAATTTGTCTTGCTGTCACGTTAAGAGTGTTGTCTTCAGCAAGAGAGCATTTTACCTGTTGATCATGGGAATTAACTCAAGATTGTGTGTAACCTTAACACCTTCGATGCTGTATCATGCTGCTTCTATAGTAATTGAATTCTTAAATGATAAAATGTAGCTATTTGGCCCTATTACGGTTTCTTTGACAGTGCAGCGCATTTTATCTCTATTCATACTTCAGTCTCATTCGTAATAATTATGAAATTTGCCAACTGAGGGTAAGTATGTATATATATGCTTGTGGTTGAGCTCTTCGCCTACACATTTCATAGCTGTAACATTACACCCTGTAAAAAAGTCTATAAATTGGACAAGCCTGTGTTAACGACCGGCTCCTGCAATGTTCATACGTATCGTTATACTTTATATGATTTGTTACTTAGTACTAGTGTTGCCCAAATGCAAGAACAAGACGAGACTTAGCCAGTCTTGGTCTTGGTCTTGCGCCAATACACCTGGTCTTGGTCTTGGTCTTGGTCTTGCGCTCCCAGTCTTGGTCTTGGTCTTGGTCTTGCAGCAAGAGTCTTGCAAGTCTTGCAATTACCTATTAGTCTATTACTATTTATTAAAGTTTACTTTAAATCTTAGAAAAACGTATTAGAATTGGAACATTGTGAGCTTGAATTAACATAGCCATAGTAAAGATCAAGCAGATTAATAAATAACTGATGATTTGATAAGAAATTCGAAAAATCAACTGACCTATATGTCGTTTTCCATGGAAGTAACTGTTTCTTAATAAACATTTATGATTTATAAGCTTACATTTGCTAAAACATGTAAAAAAACAAATTAATTACAATAACTTGACTGTATTTTAAAGAACAATACTTATCTGTCTAGAAAGAGATTGAACCCTCAACTTATAAGAAATTTAATAAAAGAGTTTTACGATTTATCATTTATTTGAATAAAAAATAAAATACAACACAAATCAACAGCTTTATCATTAGGTTATGATACTTTATATCAATTCTTTTGACCAAGAATTAATACAAAGTAACCATCTGGCTGACTCATCACTTAACCTATTTCTATGTTTTCTAATTACTAATGATGCTTTAGAAAATAACCTCTCAGCAGGTACTGAAGTTGCAGGTATTGAGAGAAAATCACGGGCCATTTTCGATAAAATCGGATACTCTGTCTCATGCGTCCTCCACCAATCTAAAATCACCAATCTGAAACTTATTTATTCTTTGGAACACCTGTAGGTACTCTTAAAATTCGAAATTATTTTGCATGAATAGTGTCAAATGTTATGATTTCGGCGCGGCGGCAACGATTGTTTTAGATTTCAAAAGAAGCCGCCGGCGCGTGTATCATAACCATGTACTTCCGAAAAGCGGCAAATTTCTTTGAGAAGTAAGTACAAAACCTTTGATGCCGCATTATCAAAGTGCCGATGGTTAAAACATAACTATGCATGCACTCAGTTTGATTTTAATAGATATTTTTTTATTCGCTATGTTTATGGTATTAGTCGTAATGCGCATAGGTCCAGTTTTTCATATTCTTTGATATAGTTTTTTGCGTCTCATAGAATTCCTAAGCGTACCTACCTACCTATACACCGAACTGTTACACCTAACTACTCCGTGAAATAGCGCTAAGTCCTAGCTGCAAGACGCAAGAGTCTTGCAGGCTATGTCTTGTTCTTGCTCAAGTCTTGCACGGTCAGTCTTGGTCTTGGTCTTGCTAAAAATACGCGGTCTTGTTCTTGGTCTTGGTCTTGCAAAAACGCAAGAACAAGACCAAGACTGCAAGACCAAGACTGAATTTGGGCAACACTACTTAGTACTCCTTTAAAGTTTCAGTTAAAATACAGCTTATTTGTAACTGCAATTTATTATTTAGGTAAAATGCAATTTTGACGTGTCTGACTTGACAATCCTTATATGAAAGATTGACAAAATATATTTTATATACTGACTGGTCACAGTAGTAATCTATGACCCCATTTGTCCTTAAAACTTTAAACGCAGCTCATGTTGTGGTTGTCACTGCGTATCTTTTTATGAAATCTTTATATATTTATTTCTTTAAAAGTATTTATCTCAGGAAAAGTATTTTTATATCAAGAATTCTGCAATATCCTAGGTAAGTACGGCTTAGTAGTAAAAGTGATATCTAAGATGTTCTGTGTTGCGTCCACACCGTCAATGTAGCGACAAGATCTTACACTTCTCATGCATAAAAGCAGAAGTTCAGTTAAACAAAACTGATTGCTGTTTTAGGCATGTAGGGACAGTAGATAAGATATTCTAATGATTATTACTTCTTACCTACGAAGGTACTACCACCTACACCTACTTAAACCTGATCCTGCTTTTTGCTGTAAGTGTATTATGATATCAAATTACATATGCGATACGTAATTATTTAGTTTAGCAGCTTATTACGCATACCACTGATTTGAAACATTTCTCGATTTTATTGCAATAAAAATAATTTATACTTACAATGCTATAATACTTTTATTCTTTCCGTAATTACTATGGATTTACCTAAATATAAGATATACCTGAAAAAAATGTACAAAACGTGTCAAAACGAAGACATTAATGTGCGAATATAAAAGGCTTATAAAGAAAATTACGATCCTTATAATTTTACGGCTCGTTCATTAAGACCATGTTCCATTAATAGCTGGATAGAACGGTGCCGGAATGTCGGGCAAGCGTCTCTTGGACGGACTCGATCAGGACTCGATTGCAATCTTAGCGATCGATCCTTATCGCGACAGTTTTACGCGCCGAGTCGCAATGCAAAGGGTGCATACGACAGTGCGCGATGTGTTCACGTCTCTTCGAATTGAATTTAATTACAGCTGGTACCACATTGTTGACCTTATAGAGTATTTTGCGTACGGTTTCAACAAAAACTTTGTAATCGAGAATTAGGTATGTCGCAAGGGTTCTTCTATGCAAGGGTTCTTGATAGTATGTTTACTTATGAGGCTTTTTGTGTGCTATTGCTTTATGCTAGGTCATGATAGGGGTCGATAAATGAAATGGACTGTAGAGGCATCTTATGTTATCATCAAATAAACGTTTTGATATTTTAATCAGTAACGGCGCTTGATTGGGAATCGACTATGCAGTTTAGTTGACCTATTTTTGTGGGTGGTTGTTAAACTAGTTGCCAGAATCTATAGAAAGTGACCCAACTGAGATATAGGGAGGTGTCATCTTGGTTGGCATCTGAGGTTACAGAATGCGAAATGAGGGTTTGACAGGTGTTTAATGGTAACTTTCCTCAGTTAGTTACGTTATTTTATATCCACTGAGATAGTTGAAATGCGCTTGCACAATCAGTGTACACGTTGAAGTCATTCTGAGATGAGACCCGTGCCTTGTAGTGGGCCTTTAATAAAGTGATGATGATGATGATGACTATTAATTAAGCTGATGACAAAAATCAACAGTATCTCACCAAATTGTTCTTAGTGGCATACTAATGCGCTACTAGCGACTAAACGTCGACGACACCACAAGAGGACTTAGTAGGTATGCAGAGTTATAGGACAGTCACCAAACTACTCAAGGCACCATAAATGTAATGCTTTCGTTATCTTGTGTAATTACTTAGTTTTTGTATTAATAGAAGTCCAACTTGGCATTGCAAAATACATTTCCTGTTATTTACCAATTTAATGAAATAAAGACAATCGTATTCCACTTAAAACTACTCATCATTCTTCGTTGCAACAACTATCATTAACAGATAAAATAGTTGGTAACTCTACGAACCAAAAAATATTTAATGAGTACAGTTCTTCTTTGATTGATGAGCGGTAGATACTAAATAAAGGGCCCGAGACTAAAACAATGTACATAATTCGTTATCTATTAAGAGTTTAAATTACTTTAAATAAATCACAAAGAAACAACGAAGCTGTCAAATGGAAGAAATTAATTGCAACAGTAAAACTATAATGCATTTGTCGTGCTTGCAATTTTTGCTTATGGCAATCAATATTTATCAACAAGAATTTAAAAAAAAAGACAAATATTAAATATTTATTATCATTTTCATTTAATGACACATTGTTAATGACACACTGTTTGGCTCTGTTTGGTCTTTCAAGAGTAGACTAGACTCTTGAAAGACCCAGGTTACACCCACCACGCTCAACCGGGTTTGGGGAACGTTAACGATTAAGAGTCGTAAGATTATAGAGAAGTCCTCTTATAGTATAAAGAACTACGTAATCGATAAAAAAGCTTGGGTGTGAATTACTGCTCTAACCAAGTTGCTCTTCTAATAACTTTAAATGACAATGTAATATGGTGAAAACAAAAAAAAACACCTGGCTATGTTTGTTGTGGGCTTCTTCTTAGACCGTTTGGAACCCTCGTCGCTTTAGTTTTAAGTTTACGAATATGGTTATCGCCATCATCTCACTGCCGTGTAATTCTCATGTAATGTACGCATCCAAAGTGCAACCTATGGGCCTACTTGAATAAAGGTATTTTTGACTTTGACTTTGATTATGATCATATCTAAGATATAATAATTCGAAGGCCAACGGCATACTGTGTACTCCCAACAATGGTTACTGTAAGCCAGATAAAAATTATGACTAAATTTCTTATTCTACGTTTCTATAAAAACAAATGCGCAGAGGTAATAATAGTTGGGCTAGTTCTGATTCATTGGATTTTTGAAACCAGCCTATCCTGTAATATAGCACGATGGTAAATTAACTAGGGAAACCCTTTATTGAAACAATTAAGCGTAAATCGATTTCAACGGGATTGTTGTACGTTTTACTAGTCGAGTTAATTAGTTTGCGGTTCTAGTACAGTTTACGAAGGTAATTGGAAATGCTATCGTACGGGTACGTGTAAACCCTAACAGTTTAGAGGTGACAATTGACACAAATCTACACCTCTAAAATACTTATTCTACTGCAGAGTATGCACCTATCTAGGAACTCCATTCACAAGAAATGCTGCACAAGTAAATTTTCTTCGCTTTGGAAGATAAAAGTTATATCAGAACAACAATTACATGGATAATAAGATGAAATGTAAAGTTTTTGAATAACTGTTAAGTTCGTAATGTACTCAACATTGGCACACATTATGTCAGATGCAGTAGAATTTAAGCCTCGTGTTGAAGAAAAAGGATGATACTTGATAACTAGTAAATATAGGTTACCCAAATTTTGCAGCGATTTAATAGCAATAAAAACGCAAAAAGACTGCGATATCTGGCGATGCTGTCGCGACACAGGTCGTATACCTTCGCCTATGTAACCACGATTACGCGTCGCTACTGTCGCGATACAGCATCGATACAGACGCGATGCAGACATTGATACGGTCGTCAACTACAACACAAAGATCGACACCCTCCTCACTCGATCACTCGTTTTTCTTCCGATATCGTGCGAAAAAGTCCCGGGTTGATAAGCCATGTTTAATAATTGATACTATGCGATTTTCTCGCTACTGCATCGCTCCTGACGCGTATTAAAAAAACGACCAACATCCAATTGCGCTTCTGAAAATAGCCGTCGTGGGTGACATCCCTATAATGAACCCAACACTGCCCACGGGTCTTCAGAACGGTTTAGGCCGTTGACTATCACGCTAGCCAAGTGCAAATTGGTTAACTACGGGCCGTGACACCATGAACTGTGGCATCTTTATGTGGCTGGCATTAGTCAACACGTACGAAGCGCTTTTCGTCTGCGTTTCTGATACGTATCGCTAAGATTTGGAACGCTTTTGCGGCATCGATGATTCCTGACACAATATAACTGGATTGCCTTCAAGGCAAAAATGAGTAGCCATTTTCTAGGCAACGCGCCTCAACTTAGACGGCATCATCGCTCTCCATCAGCCATGATAGTCTCCTTCATGCTGACATCCACTAATGTTTCCTACATCATTAGAATAATAATCAAAACAAGGAATGTGAACTTGCGAAGCAGCACTTGCACCTATTTTTTAGTTACAGTTTGTCAGTAATTAGTTTTACATAACAATGCTTCTCAATATTGTAGTCCCGAGGCTAATTTTAGTGTGTAATCCTTTGACGAAACTACTAAATAAATAAATCATAATAAATATTTTTTATCAATTTCTGTATATTTATCACTGTTACATAATTATTGTACAATATACATTGATCTAATTAGAAACAAATACTTGAAAGACAACACCAATGTATCAAAAGAACCTGCCCATAAACGCCCACTATATGGGACTGCGCTATAACCGTTCTTCTGAACTATTAACTTGTTCGTCACACGGATGTCAAATTCCTTTGACACCCACAAGAAGTCTAAGAGCGGTTGTACACTAGCTCCGATGAAGTTATATATAAATATAATATATTTAGGGCATTACATTCAAGGACCCAATTAAACAGCGATGATAGCCTAGTGGTTAGAACTTCGGCCTTCCTCCCTTTCGGGGCAACCGAGTTCGATCCCCGAACCTCTAACTTTTTTGTACCCACCAGGTTGTCACCGCTTTTTCGCGGAAAAAAAGAAAAAATTAAAATGAAAACTAAGAAAAAAACAGTCTATTTTCCTTTATTGTGGTGTGAAATTTACATTGAAACATACATTATAGCTAATATAGTTGTTAATAACAATAATTGTCTTTATAGTCTGTCCCTGTTGAACGGATTTTTCTGCATTTTTACTTATTTAAAGTAATTACTACTTAAATAAGCAGGACAGAGACAAGTCCACGACACATTGTTATTATTATGGCTGAACTCATGTCAGAAGATGTAAAAAAAATTTAACTTCTCAGATATGGGTCGCCTAGTTATAGAACTGTGTGCATTAGGTGTTTCCTGTTACATAAAATTTTAATGTCTTCAAGGCAATAGTGAATATGCATTTTCTTGGCAATCGCGCCCCAACTTAGACAGTCATTGCTTTCCATCAGGCATGATATCTAGTTATCATACGCAAGCCTATGTAGTATACAAACGAAAATAAGTTATTAATAAGTTTGTTTGACTATATTAAGTAATTGTACTTACGAGTACAATTACTTAATATAGTCAAACTTAAAAATCGTAAACACTTAGATAAACAGTCTATTTAAGTCCCCTTAACCAGTTGTCAAGTTAAAATTTACACGCCGAATGGAAAACTCAGGGACTAAGAGCTCTGAGAGATAATGCTTGTATACAATATCGAGAATCGTCTCTGATAGCGCTAATGAACCCATGTTGCCGTCACACTGTTTGAACGATGGCATGGATTAACTCTAGCCTGCACATACCTAATGAATTTAATACTACCTACTCGACCAACCAAGCAGTTGATGCATCGCATCATTGCATCAACTGCCTCGTTGGTCTACTTGGATGATACCTATAGTGGTCTTTAAACTTAGCGAAACATTATAGCGTCTATCAGATGTAAAAAGGGGTTAGCCATGGTGGAAATAATTTAAGGATGTCGTGATATGTAATATTTGCATTTCACATTTTAAAAACACATACGAAGTTGATAAATTTGTAACAATTTATTATTAGGTGAGGCGGAAGTCTACCCAAAACCGAAAAACATGGCAAGAAAAAAAGTTTGGGGACCCTATGGTCATGGTTAGGATGTACGTATCGATGAGGTTTTGGGGGCGATTCCTGTATCGGACTAATAAAACTGTAAAATTTTCTGTTAAAGAAAATTTGTATTCTTCGTAGAAAATCATCATCATCATCATCAGCATGTCAACCAATCGACGTCCACTGCTGAACATAGGCCTTTTGTAGGGAGTTCCACAGTACACGGTCCCGGGCCGCTTGCCTCCCGCGGCTCCCAGCGACTCGCCTGATGTCATCTGTCCACCTCGTTGGGGGCCGATCTACGCTGCGTTTACCGGTGCGGGGTCGCCATTCCAGCACCTTAAGACCCCAACGTCCATCGGTTCTCCGAGCTATGTGCCCTGCCCATTGCCACTTCAGCTTCGCGACTCGCTGAGCTATGTCGGTAACTCTAGTTCTTCTACGGATCTCCTCATTTCTGATTTGATCACGTAGAGATACTCCTAGCATAGCTCTCTCCATCGCCCGCTGAGTGACTCTGAGCCTTCTTATGAGGCCCATAGTTAGCGGCCATGTCTCAGTTCCGTAAGTCATCACTGGCAACACGCACTGTTCGAAGACTTTAGTCTTCAGGTACTGAGGGATTTTGGACGAGAAGATGTCACGAAGTTTCCCGAACGCTGCCCATCCGAGTTGGATTCGGCGGTTCACCTCTTTCTCGAAATTGGACCTACCTAACTGGATAGTGTGTCCTAGGTATATGTACTCGTCTACAATTTCGAGTGCAGAGCTCCCAACAATTACTGGGTGGAGCGGAACATGAGCGTTAGACATAATTTTCGTCTTGCTCATGTTCATACGAAGGCCCACATGTTGAGAAACGCTGCTAAGGCCATTGAGCATCGCATTAAGGTCACCCAGAGTCTCTGCCATTATGACCACATCGTCGGCAAACCGAAGTTAAGTGATGTACTCGCCGTTGATGTTGATGCCAAGCCCGTTCCAATCCAGAAGCTTAAAAACGTCCACCAACGCAGCGGTAAACAGCTTCGGGGAGATAACATCTCCCTGTCGCACTCCTCGCTGCAGTTGGATCGAAAATACAAGGAAATAACTGGACCAACATACAAGTATCACCATTGGGCCTATACCACGTAAATAGTAACGCTTTCGTAATCGGGTACATGTAGAGTGGGCGTTGCAGTCTTATACTAATTAGTATGCAACGTCTAGGTACAAAATAATTATAGAGTTAGGACAATGAGTTCCTTTCTATGGTTACATAAAACAAAACATCATCGGTTCGTTAAGTTCTCGAATATCCATTTCGCTTACATATTATTATGTTTCTTTAAAGTTTAACAGCAGATAACCTTATGTATGAGATTGGATTACAGAAAATACACCTTTAAGAATGTGTACAGTGAACAATAAGCTTAATTCGCTATTAATCTTAGTAGATTTTGAACTAATAATTAAGAATAAATCATCATCATAAAGTCAATACCTCCTGATTTTGTCGGAGCGAACCGTGCGTAGTGAGTCCTTTTTAGATGATTTGTTTAGGTAGTTTTGGGTATCTTGAATCTTGGGAGATGGTTTAAGATCTTTATTTCTCAAAAGAATTACAAAAATTCGCAACATTAAATTTAAAACTAAAACTAAAACATGTTGTGAGCGTACACTATATAAGGTACCTATAAATCTTTAAACGATATTATCTATTACCATAGCTTAATGCGGCTAAAAATAAAATGTTCGTATATGCGGGTAGTTATACAAATATTACCGAGCAAAATATATATTACCGAGATATGTGTCCTAACAATGTTGTATCTCTGATTTTATCTAAATTCTTCAACTATATCACACATATTCTATTAACCTTTTAAAAGATTAATTATATAAATTGCATTCAACTCTACAAACGTTTTATAGTAATAATAACAGAAAAAGAAAACTTAATACATGCAAATAAATTAGCTATAAACATGATGAGAAGCAGGCGGTACTACAAGAACACCTAATTAATAAATGAAGTTCAGGTTCTATAATAAGACACTAGACCTAATGCGTGATCAGTTTTTGTTCTACTGAAGTTGGCCCTCATACAATACCGTATCATCTTCAGTTATGTGATAATGGCGCTACACTCTTTACATTACGATTCACTTTTGTATAATTAAACATCTTCATTTTATGTTACTGAATGATGTACAGTATAGATAATTCTTAGATAGCTTTAAGGCTATGTTAAAGAAGTATTGCGCACGCAACTCGTTAATTAGTCAACGTTTAATTAAATTCTACAAATGAGGAATTTTCCTATTTGACATGGACTTTCTTGGTAAGTTATTTCAATCTCATTTACTGCAACATTAATTTATTTGATTAATAGATGACCCGTAAGTTGTAGACACATCTAGTTGTATTATATCTAGAACGCACGTGCTTAAGCCTAAAGTGACTGGACATGACCAGATTCGATTTCAATATGCAACAATTTTTTTAATGAGTCCTCATACATTATAATATTATGTTTCGATTTAGAGGTTTTCTACTTATTACTTACTTATTATTAATATATAATAAAGAAAAACGTACTTAAAATTTTTGTAACTGTTAAGTTTATCTGGATAAAAAACATAATTACATTTATTCGCTGTGAAGAACTTAATAGATAATTAATGATTTCCATTTCACGAACATCTCACTAAAATAACTTTTTGGGCTGTTAAAATATAAAAATCTTGTAAATAGTTGACTTGAGAGATTTTTTTACTAACAACACACATCAAGGAATTGAAATCGCTGTCGACTAAGTAGGCAGGTACTTACTATTTATATTGTGCATAAAGTAGAGAGGATCGAATATAATAAAATAACAGGATAATGTGAAAATAAGCGCGGTAAGGTAATTAATTCCTAGTTACCGTGCTAACTTGCAGCGTGCGAAAAGTAGTATAAAAATGTACTTATTAACCAGTAAGGTAAGGACGTTCACACTTCGTTTATTTTCAGAGTTCCGAGAATCGGAGACATGAATTTTATTATTTATTTATCTCGTCATATCTACCCGGCCCATACTATAGGGCACGGGTCTCCTCCCGCAATGAGAAGGGTTTAGGCCGTAGTCCACCACGCTGGTCCAGTGCGGATTGGTGGACTCCACACGCCTTTGAGAACATTGTGGAGAACTGTTTCCTAACGATGTTTTCCTTCACAGTTGAAGCAAATGATATTTTCATTGCTTTAAATGCACCGAACTTAGAAAAGTTGCGTGTTGGGATTCGAACTCGGCCCCCCGAAAGTAAAGCCGAAGTCCTAGTCTGTCTCTGTTTTATTATATTATTAATTATTTATCTATTTAAATTAAAATAAGTAGCGATTGCCCGTTATTTGTTTTTATAAAAATTAGTAATACGTAAAATTTTATCATACCAAATGTTATCCCCTATTCACCGTGTTATCCCTGGCTGTGAAAATCCCGTAAAAATCGGTCCAGCCTCCCAGAGAGAAAGCGAAACAAATATTTAACGGACAAATATTTTTACCAAAAAACTGTGTTGACTTTGATAATATGCATTTTTTTATCGTAATTTTGTTAGTTTCATATGATTACAAATAGAAACTATAAAAGAACCACGGCAAATATTGACTTAGTTTATGACCCTCCTATGACCATGTCCTGCGATCACCAACTATTCTGCCAAGCGTGGTGAGGACTATTTCCAGTGAGTCCAGCAGAGGACTATTTTAGGCTTTTGATGATGATAAATATGATATTACTTTGACACAGAACCATACTAGTAGTTTTAAGTATTTTGTTCTGACTGGTTTTATTTATAAATGGATAGGTAATAATAATACGTGGACAAGTCAATTGATTTCAGATAAGGATAATGGACAAAGTTGTTACCTTTAATGCGAACGTTTTACATATTATTAAGTAGGTATATTAACCAGTGTTTTAAATAGAGATCTAGGATCTAGCTGTTGGACGCAACTTCGTCCGCCTTTTTTTTGTATATTATTTTCACGGTCTTGTAAAAATCCCGCGGGAATCGAAGGAAAAAGGCTTTCCTATGGTATACAATGTCCGTCTCTAGAATCCCATTTGGCGTCTTTTCAATCGGAGATCTCGAGTTCGATCCCAGTCTGGTTCCCAGTGGTAATTTATAATTTCTAAATTTTATTGGTCTGGTCTATTGGGAGGCATTATTGAGGTATAGCTGGTTGCTTTGAATATTCTTAATATGCTCGCGAGAAATGTGTTTATCTGATTTGCTGAGTTACATGCTTCCATCTAGAATTTTGCACAAAAAGCACAACCATGCATTAGTGTTGTATATCATTATGATCACCATCATATCAAGCAATGGACGTCCACTGATGGACATAGGTCTTTTGTAGGGAGTTCCAAATAAGGTGCTGTGCCGGTTGGGTTCAGTGGCTCCCTGCGAATCGCTCTGCTCACCTCGTCGGGGGCTTGCCAACCCTGCGTTTACCGGAGTGAAGTCGCCATTCCAGCACCTTGGGACGCTAACGTCCATCAGTTCTCAGAGCTTTGTGCCCCACCCATTGCGACTTCACCTTCGCCACTCCTAGAGCTTTGTTTGATCTCCTCGTACCTGATTTGATCAGGTAGAGATACTCCAGCTCTTTTCATCTCCGAACAAAGGTCTTTAGGCACTGAGGTATTTTGGACGAAGATGTCCACAGAGTTTCCCGAACGCTACCCATCCGAGTAAGATTCGGCAGTTCAACTCTTTCCCGAAATTGGATCTACCTAACTGGATCCTGTTTTATATACTTCTTTATTATTTCAACCTAGGCTGTTTGAGTTTGAGGATTTATCATGGCGTTACTTCAAAGTTAACAAATACTCTACTGTAAAAGATTGTGCCTTACAAGCTGAAAAAAGCTGCTATTCTTGTAGTTGCTTTATCCGCTTAACCAATTAGCTAATTTGCAAATATATCATTGATAACGAGGACGGAAAGTTTCTTCTGAGTTGTAGGTAATTTGAGCCAATTAAACCCCAAAACTTCATTTGTAATGTAGATAAGACTATAAATGAATAATTATTGCATTAAGAACTTTAATCGTAACCTTTCAATAAAAATACGTAGGTTTACCCAATAATAATATTTTTTTATCGATCTCATTAACTTGCTGGGGTGTAAGTGGGTGTGGCTAGTACCAGTCAGCCTCCCAAATTGCCAACCTCACCTGCACGTGGTGCACCCTGCCGTTTAACCGACGAGGCTCTGGCGACCGACAAGTGGCGGTATAACCACTTCGAATTGGCTAGGCTGAACAAATGGCACAGACCGGTGTCGGGCAGCAGCGACGCCGGGGCGATCAGTCTAGCCCTGCGATGACCAACCCGCCTGCCCAGCGTGGTCATTATCGGGCATATCTTTAATGGGAAGGAGAAAAAAACCACAGCCCCTAGTTCCCGGCGGCCCCGCTATTCCTGGCTCTGGCAGCGGTTATGGTAACGGCGGGGCAAGGGGTGTTAAGAATCTCCGGCAGAGATTCCGCTGCCAACCCCGACGACTTGACCTGGCAACATACAACGCACGCACGTTGAGGACCGATGGAAAGGTGATTGAGCTGGAAGAAGTGGTGAGCAAGTTGCGCTGGGATATTATAGGATTGTCTGAAGTCCGGCGAGAGGGGGAGGACTCGATAATCTTGGAATCCGGCAACTTGTTTTACTACCGGGAGGGTGACCAACAGTCACAGGGTGGTGTCGGGTTTATCGTCCACAAGTCTCTCGTCAACAATGTTGTAAAAGTCGAAAGTGTGTCGAGCAGGGTAGCATACCTTATACTCAGAATTACCAAACGGTATTCGTTGAAGGTCATACAGGTATACGCGCCGACTTCGGCACACCCAGACGAGGATGTAGAGGTTTTGTATGAGGACATTTCAAAAGCCATACATGCCTCGAACACCTACTACAATATTGTGATGGGGGATTTCAACGCGAAGCTTGGCGAGCGAACTGGTGCAGAGTTGAGGGTGGGGCAATTTGGGTATGGGCAACGGAACCACAGGGGTCAAATGTTGGCTGACTTCATGGAGAAGGAGGGCCTTTATATGATGAACTCCTTCTTCAAGAAGCGGCCACACAGGAAATGGACCTGGATAAGCCCCGATGGTTCCACGAGAAACGAGATCGACTTCATCATGTCGACCAAACGGCATGTATTCAATGATGTCTCTGTGATCAACAGGGTTAAAACCGGAAGTGATCACCGTATGGTAAGAGGCACATTGAGTATAAACGTTCAACTTGAAAGAGTCAGACTGGTGAAGTCTACACTCCGGCCTACTCGTGCCCATATTCAAAACCCCGAGAGCTTTCAACTAGAACTACAGAACCGGTTCGGTTGCCTAGCAGATTGCGACACTGTGGACGATTTGAACAACAGGCTGGTGGAAACTGTCCAAACAGTCGGGTCCAAATTCTACAAGGCCCACCGTAGAAACAAGGCCAATAGGTTCTCAACCAATACACTCAAGCTTATGACGGAGAGGCAAGAGATGAGACTACAGTCTATAGCAGACGCGTCCGCTTACCGGCGGATTAATAGGCAGATCTCTAAATCACAGACTCGTGATATGCGGCACTTCAATACAGAGCGTATTAAAAATGCCATCGAGCAAAACAGAGGCTCTAAAGTGTTCGCTAGAGATCTGTCTATCGGTCAGAGCCAGTTGATGCGACTGAAGACCAATAATGGTAGTCTTGTCTCTTCCAAACCTGAGATCTTGGGTGAGGTTGAGAACTTTTATGGACAGTTGTGCACCACAGTACAGACGCCTGTTGAAGATTTGGCTAAGGATCCTAGAGCCAAATTAACTCGACACTATACCGAAGATATCCCAGACGTCAGCCTATACGAGATTAGTGTGGCTCTCAAGCAGCTTAAAAATGGCAAGGCGCCGGGTGATGACGGAATAACGGCAGAACTCCTGAAGGCAGGTGGAAAACCGATACTGAGAGTCCTTCAGCGATTGTTTGATTCCGTTATTCACCAAGGCACAACGCCAGAGGCATGGCACAGGAGTGTGGTGGTTCTGTTCTTCAAAAAAGGTGATAATACCTTGTTGAAGAATTACAGACCCATCTCGCTGCTGAGTCATATCTACAAGCTGTTTTCGAGAGTCATTACGAATCGTCTCGCTCGTAGGTTTGATGACTTCCAGCCTCCCGAACAAGCCGGTTTCCGTAAGGGCTTTAGTACCATAGACCACATTCATACGCTGCGGCAGGTTATACAGAAGACTGAAGAGTATAACCGGCCACTTTGCTTAGCGTTTGTGGACTATGAAAAAGCCTTTGATTCGGTGGAAACTTGGGCTGTGTTTAGGTCACTGCAGAGATGCCGAATTGACTACCGGTATATCCAAGTGTTGCAGTGTTTGTACAAAAACGCCACTATGTCAGTTCGTATACAGGATCAGACTACGAGACCAATCCAATTGCAGCGAGGCGTGCGACAGGGAGATGTTATCTCCCCGAAACTATTTACCGCTGCGTTGGAGGACGTCTTTAAGCTTCTGGAATGGAACGGACTTGGCATCAACATTAACGGCGAGTACATCACTCAACTTCGGTTTGCCGACGATGTAGTCATAATGGCAGAGACTCTGGGAGACCTAAATACGATGCTCGATGGCCTCAGCAGAGCTTCTCAACAGGTTGGCCTACGAATGAACATGAGCAAGACGAAGATTATGTCTAATGCTCATGTTCCGCTTCAACCAGTAATCGTTGAGAACACTGCACTCGAAATTGTTGACGAATACGTATACCTAGGACACACGATCCAGTTAGGTAGGTCCAATTTCGAGAAGGAGGTGAACCGCCGAATCCAACTCGGATGGGCAGCGTTCGGGAAACTCCGTGCCATCTTTTCGTCAGAAATCCCTCAGTGCCTGAAGACGAAAGTCTTCGAACAGTGCGTGTTGCCAGTGATGACCTATGGCTCTGAAACATGGTCGTTAACTATGGGCCTCATAAGAAGGCTTAGAGTCACTCAGCGGGCGATGGAGAGAGCTATGCTCGGAGTATCTCTACGCGATCGAATCAGAAATGTGGAGATTCGTAGAAGAACCAAAGTTACCGACATAGCTCAACGAGTCGCGAAGCTTAAGTGGCAATGGGCCGGGCACATAGTTCGGAGAAAGGATGGACGTTGGGGTCCCAAGGTGCTGGAATGGCAGCCCCGTACTGGTAAGCGCAGCGTTGGTCGACCCCCAACGAGGTGGACAGACGACATTAAGCGCGTCGCAGGTAGCCGTTGGATCCAAGCGGCTCAGAATCGTGGAACTTGGAACTCCCTACAAAAGACCTATGTCCAGCAGTGGACGTCTATCGGTTGATGTGATGATGATTAACTTGCTTACAAGAATTTGCTTAAAACCTATAGGATATCTAGATAATCATAATAATTTACGTATGACAAGTAAGAACCACTTTAACATTATCACACTGTTAACAGAACCAATGGTTAGGACTTCGGGTTCACTTTCAGGAGGCCGAATTCGAATCCTAGCACGCACCTCTTAAGTTATGTGCGTTTAAGTAGGTTATAATTAAAATATTTCTTGCTTCAACGGTGAAGGACAAGATCGTGAAGAAACCTGCTTGTTTCCTGCTATTTTGTTGCCTGAGAGTTCATTCATTATGTACTCAAAGGCGTGCTAAGTTCACCAATCCGAACAGGGCCCGTGTGGTGGACTGCGGGATAAACCCTTTTCAGTGTAGGAGGAGGCCCGTGTAGTGGGCCCGTAATGGGTTGATATGATGATTATGATGATGAGTAACACAATTAATGCCAGAACAAAATATAGCGAATTAAATTAACAGAACTTTATTAGAGTAATTATATTTAACATCTTCTTAATTAAAAACAACGGAATCCTAACTAATATTATAAATGCAAAAGTGTGTTCGTTTGTTTGTTTGTCTTTAAGGAGTTGTCACATTTCTTGCGAGTGTAAATGACAGTCGAACCGCGAGGTAAACACACGATGTATAATGTATATGCTACCAACACGCAACAAACTCAGGACCCAACGTCTAACGTAAACTAACTAACTTTTAGAATCGGCGCAGACCAAGCAAAGTAGTCCTCAAGTATGCTCGCGTTAAATTTCCCACGGTAACTTAATATTAAATACGTACGGTTACTTATAACAAATTCATTCATTATAGAAAGTACGTAAGATATCATTTTGTTTTATTTAAATGAAAATACTACATTATAGCAGACACAAGATAAGTACCAAAGATATTTCATGTATACATGTGGAGTAATTTTCGACCTAGTTATTTCAAAGATGCACCTACAATATAATGATACATAATAATTTTGTTTAATGTATATGAAGTATACACCAAACTCACATCTCAGACACCAGATAAGAATCTGTACCTATACAAAGATATTTCATTTACATACTTACAGTCTTACAGCCATCTGGCGTTGATGTAGACCCACTTATTTATGTAAAAAAAGGTTTTAAATCTGTGTTTTGTAATATATGCATAAGGGTACATATCTGTGTTTTATAAAATCATTGTTATATTTTATAATCAGGTATTTTAAAATAAATTGTTATTTTAGATAATAACGATATTTGATAACCTGTGGGAAAATGAACTAAAGCATGCGAGCGAGGTTTGAATACACGGCCTGTGGTGACTCTGAGGGTAAGGTAGACATAGTTTCATCATACTATCTACAACTTTACTTGATTTTAAAAGAGATGATATTTATAGCGTGGAATGCGAGAGCATGCTCGAGGAATCGTTAAAATAAACTCTCGCAGTCTCGCTGGGTTTGCGTTTACCCTAATTTGTATGAATAATCATGCTTAGGTAGGAACCATTCGCGTTTTGTGCACACGCACAAAGGATTGTCGAATGAAAAAAATAATAAAAGGTTGGAGCAAATTCTTTACCTTCTCCTAACAAATGATTGAACGATCCTTAATGAACAAGCCCTTGGGTAACATAATACGCAGAATTAAGTCCTGTTCAGACTATTGGAGTAGGGCAATAAAATCTTTCAATTGTAGACCTGATTGGCCTAGTTATAAAAGATAGTGCGCATAATCTTATTTCTTAGAGTTTATTATCACAACCTATTGGCATAATAAAGGCATTATAATTCTATATTTGGACGATAATATAACAATACAAGAGTTCGGAATTTTTTATTGCATAGCTGTGCGCTGCGGTTTTACTCGCTTATTCAAATTCAAATTAAAATTCAGAACTCATTTATTTCAAGTAGGCCTAATTAATAAGCACTTATGAACGTCAAGTCTGTTTGTAGTGACTCTACCACCGGTTCGGAAGGCAGATTCCACTGAGAAGAGCGGGCAAGAAACTCAGCAAATTGTTCTTTTCCAACATCATTTTAAAGTTTAACAATCTTTAGAACTTTTCTGTTTTGTGAGAGATGAGAGCGGCGTGGCCTGCTTCCAAATTATTGCTTATTGATTAATCAAAGTGTTATATATTCTAGCTAAAGCTGCTTATGCTCAGTCCATTATTCGATAAATATAAAACCTACTTGAAAAGGGATTACATTATTTAGAATAATAAAAAAATGGTTTTCACGATTGCTTCATGATATCTCTACTTTCCTTTAATTTAAATAATAGTAGCCTAGTCTAAAGTTGGTTTAGAAAAATAGGCAGACCTTTAAAGAATCATTATCAACCCACTAACGAGGCACTACAGGGTCGCTCTTACCAGGGTACTCCTTCCAGGGTAAGAAGGGTTTTGGCCTGAGTCCACCATCGTAGCCCAGTGCGAATTGTTAGACTACGCCCGCTCTTTTTGTAAGTTTTCTTTGATTGGTGAACATTATAGAGAACTCACAGGCTTCCTCACGATGTTTTCCTTCATCGTTAAAGCAGGTAATATTTAACTGCTTAAAACGCACATAACTTCGAAAACTTAAAGGTGCCGGAGATCGAGCTCGGTCCTCCCGAAAGATAGACTAAAGTTCTACATTATATTTCTGGGTTATCTTATCTAACACATATTTTACAAATAACACTGATGGCTTTTAAAACTAGCACACGCAAGGTCTCAGCTGAGGGCGAATCATCAAGTCAATCACTATGTAGTCGAGCGGAAATAAATCGCGACTGTGCAGTCGCCTTAACATTCGGCGCTTGAAACAAGTGTGTGAATTATTCTGGCGGTGATGTCTCATAAATTTTTACTTTTCGATTAAGTTTAGAGGAAGATAATCAAGCTCGTATATGGCCCGATCAATTCATTAGCTGTATTGAGTGCAATTTTTCATATAATCCCCTCGTTAAAGAAGACATTTCCTTTGATTGCTTTAATACCGATGTTAAACGAATGCCTTGTCGGTTTAGCGGTTAGAATGACTGTCCACAGATTTAGTAGTCCTGCGAAATATTAAAATCTTTTATTTGGCTTATGCTACCTTTTAATAGAGTTATGATCTAAGAAAGTACGAAATCTCAAAAATTCCATATATTTGTTTAGAAGTGATTTGGATTGAAAGTTAATGAATTATTGTCATTCAATAACACACAGGACAAGAATCACCACATAAAAAATAATATCCATGTCAGTTTGTTTTAGTAGAAAACTGGAATTAGTTAAATGAGAACAAAGTGTCTAGCAGAAACTTTATTATAACATTTACTTTTATAAAAACGAATAAATATAACAGCACTTACTTTATCGGTATATAAATATATATTTATATTTAATATATTAGTTATATTCAAAGATAACCTTGTATAAAGATTAAAAAAGAACCTAATAGGTCCGTTCGTTAACCTGATTTTCGCCGAACGGGAATCAAACCCGGTGTTGCAGCCAACGCCGTGCCGCGACAACGATCTCGCTCCCATTGTCTGCTTCACTAACGATAACATTTTACTTTCTCGAGAGAATTATAACGAAACCAGAAATTCAACAAAATTATTAAGTGTTATTTATAAAAATATAAGTTAAATTAGGTTGATCTATAATCGTCAAAACGTTAAACGATGGACGTACAGGAAGGCTGTCTTTTGTAGGAATTTCTATATTCCGCAGTCAACTGTGACGCTCGAGGCCTTGAAACTTATCTGATGCAACCTATCCACACAGTTTAGGATTCGCTACCGCTGCTTTTTGGATGCAGGGTCATCGTTCCAGCACCTAGCGTATCCAGGTATAAAACCTATACAAAGTTTTCTGCTATTGAACACTCTTTGCTCCTTGACGGCTGATTGGCGCAGTTGGCAGCAATGCTGCTTTCTGAGTCCAAGGCCGAGGATTTGATTCCCACCATTGGAAATTGTTTGTGTGATGAACATGAATGTTTTTCAGGGTCTGGGTGTACTGGGTACATATAAACATATGTATAGTATAATTATTCATAACAATATTCATCAGTCATCTTAGTACTCGTATCACAAGCTAGGCTTAATTTGGTAGCTAGGCTAGTCGGGCGATGAGTGCATTGTTGTAGTTTATATATTTATTTATTAATTTATATATTTACATGTAGTAGAACAGTGTCACTATCATCTATCATATTTACTTCAAAATAATCAATAGTGTTAAGCTACAAAAACTTAAAACCTCCGCCATTCCAGGCGAAACTCTGGAGATTGAAATTTTGGTTCTAAAATCTTTGATTCTATCCCCTGCAACTTTTCATTAGTGCGAAAAGCAATTTAGTTCGGTAGATACATTTTAAGTAAAAAACAAACTGGCGGGCACTTATATTAAAATGACAAACGAGTTAGATATAAATTGATTTAGTAAGAAATACCTATTCAATCAACTAATGGGTTTGCATTGTCGGCTGATAAGGTTTTTTATATCCCATGTTGGTTCCATTAAGAACTGTCCAGAATCACCTAATATTGATGACTTTGGTGCGTTTGGATCTTAAAGTATTTAACATAATACAAAACTGCTGCAAGTTTACTTATATATCGAATGGTTATGAATTTCATTTTACTAGATGAACGGTAACTTTTAAGTTATTGTACTTTTTAGTATTGTGAAGAACGCCATAAAAAGTGATCCAAAGTTGCAATTTCCACAGATTACTTTTTTGTTTATTATTCGGTTTTTCCTTGATGTTATTCCCAATTTCTTTTTTTATTTAACCATCACTGACTTGAGGCAAATTAAACAAGAAAATATATATTAACCTGTCTAGTCTAGAATATATAATTTATCTACCTATATTCCAATATTTCTCTACAGATGTAAAATTCAGGATGTTCAGTGGCACGTAAATATTTTTTGTAATGTTAGATACTTTGCATACATTACAAAAAATATTTACGTGCCGCTCTACTTATGAAAAAACGATTCTAACTTAATAGGATTCGGTATGATCCGGTCGATTCTCACCCTTGACGAGAAGGTGGAGTGCGGCCTAAACCCCTCCCATTCTGAGAGGAGACCCGTGTCTTGTAGTGGGCCAGTAATGGGTTGATGATGACGATGAGCGGATGGTCCCATTCACAGGCAATCTGTTTACTAACGATAGACGATAGGCGTCAAATTCGTCATAAGTCCACAGTACTTTTTGTCGATTGAAACTGTTGAGCAGTGGGCAGCGACCCTGTTTTCTAAGTCTAAGGTTAGGTTCACAACAACTGGAAAGTGTTTGTGTGATAAACCGGAATGTTTTTTAGTATCTGGCTGTTTATCTGTATATTATAAGTATTTATGTATATTATTCATAAAAAAATTCATCATCCATAACACAAGCTACGCTTACTGTGCGGCTAGATGGCGATGTTTGTATTGTCGAATTATTTCTAATTGCTTAGTGATCAAAAGTTTTTTAGACCAAAATTTGAGATATCTATTTGTGAAGTAAAATTGAGCTAACTAATAATCTATCTTGCTTAGAAACAGAACATTTTACGCTTAGGCGCCAAAAGCATTATGTAATGGGTGGGCCTCCAGTCTTCGAGCCTCTAACAAAGAGCAATAACTAAAGCTTGAATGAGTAATAACCTGAAACTAGTTAGCATTTAGATACAGCATTAATTTCAACGCTGTCACAATACGGCAACTACGAAAAAGGTATTTATTATTCAATTTACGCGTAGATACATATCTATTACTAAGCACGTACGCATTTCGTGGGAATGTAGAACAGCGATTAGAATCCTGGCTAATTTCATTGAATAGCTATGCCGACCAAGAATTACATAGGTATATTTATTTGATTCTGCGAATTTTATGATGCCTTTAATTTTTGGTACCTCTACCTACCCGTTCTTGTGTTGTAAGACACGAGACCGTCCGGTATCAGTGTTTCCTGCCACATAAAAGTTTAGTGCCTTCATTTTCTAGGCAAGCGCGTCCCAGTTTAGACCGCATCATTGTTTTCCATCAGGCATAATAGTCGTCAAGCGCAAGCCTATCTACATAGTATAAAAATAAAAAACCGTGGTGTGTGTAAATCATGGCCACCTCTTAGGATGAGAAGGGTTTAAGCCGTAGTCCACCGATGCTGGCCAGGTGCGGGTTAGTGTTATTCAGACGTCTATGAAAACCTCATGGAGAACTTTCAGCAATGCAGGTTAAGCACAAAACCATTTCGTTTTATTAGCAAACTAACTAGAAAAGCTTTCCATTCGTTATTGAAATATTATTTTTCAAGGAAACTTTTATTCGACTGATAAAAAGTGTTTTGTAAGATACTATATTATCGATGAAAGGTGAATATCGTTACCAATACCCTGTATTAAATTACGTGGTACATATTATTATCATACATTAAATTCTACAACAAGAGTTGAATTGAAGTTAATAACTCTATCGAAGTAAAACGTCATGTTAAAAGCTCTGACAAATTCTAGTTTTTATGGTAGTTACGTGCGTAATAGCGATGCATTGGCTTATTGATTAGCCGGGTGACGCATTACAGATTATCCATGGTTCGTTAAAATAATTATTATAAACACCAAACAGGTTTAATCTTATATTAGATGATTGAAAAGTTGGTTTGAAAGAAATAAAACTATAAATGTTCTATGTAAGCATAGTAGGTAGATATACTTTTGGAGAGAGTATGTACGTTTGTTTTATTACACTACAAGTCAGCCCTTAAATGCAATTTCACCTGGTGGTTAGTGCTTAATAGTGGTAACGGGCTAATCTGCTAGGGAGTATGTCAGTTAGATTTAACCCATTCCCCAAGTCGGTTTCTACGCGATATCGTACCGGGACTCAAAATCGCTTAGCGGAAGGTCTTTGTTAGCGGGTTGTAACTAACCAGACCAGACCAGAGAAAATTGGAAATATTATATTTCCAAATTGCCCCTGCCGGTAATCGAACGTCCAACAATAAAACTACAGCGCTCACAGCTGCCGTCGTCAAAACCTCCAATGTATTAACTATGCAATGTTGTTTTTTTATCTAGGTTCGAAAGTTTTAATAATGAAGGTTGTCATGCTAGCTAACTCAGTTTAGAGTTATCAAATAATACCCATATACGTATAGTATAGCCACCTATTTCGTTACAATTATTATTAAAAACTCTACAATCGAGTTATAAGAGGTTGAAAATATGAAATCTCTAGCTGTACTGGACGCGAGTGAAGCAACAATAGTCTTGCCTGACAAGGAAAGAGTCGTGACCGACTCGAGGTTGGATCGGCGGGACGCTGCAGGCGTAAATAATGCTGACGTCCGAGCTTAATTATCGCTCCATCGTTAGAGATGACCGACGGGCTGACCGAAATCGGCGAGCGAGTTGCGACATCGCGCGGGGCGGGGTGACGGTCATTATCTCAACGGTTTATCGCCCACCGATAAATCGGTCGCATCTAAAATCACCTGCATCCGATAGTGCCGTTTTGGCAGCGTACATTGTAATTCTTTTGTTGTTATTGCTATTGTTTTGCCCGCGATGACTCGGATATTTCGTTCCATAATCGATATTCCTAGATAAGCCTTATTGAGAGGTACGTTTATTATTATAATTCTCAAGACGTGAGTCATCAATAGATTTAGCATTGTGGAAGTATAGGATACTATCATTAGCAGTATCGTAATTTATAACCTGTACACCTAACACCTACGTATTTCATTGCTAAAATAATGGATTACTTTACTGTTCTTATAATTAAAATGCAAATATATTATCATTACAGTTCAGGGTTACTAGAAATATTTAACAGATACGAAATTAGATTCTATAACAAGTTTTAGATATGGTCAAAATTACTGATTAACAAAAAATAAATAACATTTGACTAAAAATGTTTTATTTTGTTGTGCTACAAATAAATCCCGAGTGTTCTTAGTTTATCATGGACTTTTAATAATTAACGCGTGCTTCTCTCCAAACTTATGGGTCACGCACAAGTCCCTTCTTATAAATTGAAAATATTTTAAAAGCTCATGATTGGACCGTGATCGATCGATCACCTTGATGCCAATTAAACCTTAAATTACCTACTCTGCGCAGTCCGCAGTTTAATTTCGTTTATGAATAGCTTGTTATAAATTGTTCGTCTGCTATATAAACATCTGCAAGGTAATTATATTTTTCCACTAATCGATATCAAATAACAAACAGCCTAAAACAAAAATGACATGTTCTCATTTGGTTTCCGATCGTTAATCGTGAACCGCTTTGTAGTCGCCGAAGCGACCGGGCAGGATCGCGATGCAAAGGGCGACGTTGAAAAATTCTGTGCTCGTGATTTTCGTTCGTGTACTTCATTTATTTGCCGGGACCGTGAATATTGTTTACGGGAGATATTAGACACAGTTTCCTGCTATCCGCTGAACTGACGTTATACAAACTGCTATTAATATTTTGCAAAATAACGGGCTAAGTTTGCTCCATTCTGTTTGACAAGATCTTAGTGTAATGTATGTTATACGCTTTGTCTTGGTAGCATTAAAGATTAAACTAAAACAAGATAACTTTAAAAACCCTTGAGGTATTGTCATTTGAACTGTACATTATAAGGTACATCAGAATGAGTGTTATTGGTGTTATTGGTATCTACCTGTATGAATCTTTTTCGTAAGGTTATTTTTTATTCGTTTATTTCATGAATTTTACGAATATAACTAACTAGCTGTTGCCCGCGACTTCGCCTCCGTTTGATTTTGTTTTTAAAGAATTTAGTATCGCTAAGCCTTAAATGAGGGGTTTGCTACTGTCCGGTGATGAGTTCTGACCTGTCTCTCCAACCACATTCATCAGATCTACACAAAGTTTGGGCAAAATTAAACACATATTATAACCTCTATAGTACAAAAATAATTATTTAAATCGGTTATAATTTGTCGGAGTTATGGTATAAAATCGTCAAACACTTTCATCCCCTCTTCCAAAGGAACCGTAACCGTAATGTCGGAATAAAAAGTATCCTATATTACTTCTAACGCTTCCAAGAATATGTGTACAAAGTTTCATGAGGATCGGTTTAGTAGTTTCTGCGTGAAAGCGTAACAAACAAACTTACATTGGCATTTATAATATTAGTGGAGATAGGGTTATACAATATGTCAATGATAATAACTTATAAACTATATCAAAATAGAACTCAACTACAATTAATGCCCGTACGGAATTATGCCAAGAATGCATGCTGCATTTAAAAGTTTAATTTCCTCGATTAACAAATTAAGCTTGTTTTTCGAGCAGCGAGGTTACGTTTCCTAAAATATCACAAACATTTAAGACATTCTCGAAAATTTGTACAATACTCGTGGTTATAGCAAAATTATACTATCGATCAAACAGTAATACGAAGATAATGCCCTCGGGATGCGAATTTAGGAGAAATTGAGGGTCCTTGCGTGCCTACCTCGGGGGCATGATGTTTACATGCATACTGATAAACATTATTATATCCTGAGTCATATACCACAGGAAGGACAGTTTCGACCGAAGGAAAATGTAATAAAATTACATGTATTGAGATAAATATCGTTATGTGGACCACAGTTTTGATGGTCGGTTGAATTATGAATACATTATGATGGGAAAGGTAATTTGGAGATTTTTAAAACGTTTGCAAGTGCGTTACTTACCTTATTTTTATCTTTTTTAACTTTACTTGAACAGAGAAAAGGATGAAAGAAAACACAATGGTCCATAGTCTTAAGGGAAAAAAAAATTCCTAAGTTTAAAAAATATTTTCCGGTTTTCTGGGCAGTCTTTGAAATTATTGACACATTAAATATTTATTTTAATAATAACATCAGATCAGTTTTAAATGATGTGCTTACCATCAAAGCACATCTTTTAAAAATGCAGCATTTTTTTCAGATTCATTGTTGGTGATATATTCATACTTTTTAAATTTATCTAATATAATATAATCTAATATAACAGTCTTAAATAGTGAATATTTAGGTACATAATATAGTATAGGTACATAATAAAGTATATATATATCTTATAAAAATATTTATATACAACTTTTCGTAATTTTCGAGCAATCTGCGAAGTGATGTCGCGTTCCCGAGTTTTTGGTTATAGGGCCAAACGACCGATAAATGCGCTCAAGGCGATGCAAATTGCGTCGCCTCTTATCGATGCACTTTATCCGGGACTTTTGTGCATATTTTACATATATTTGTGGGGATACCGATAGACTGTGTGGGCGGACTCCGCGCCGGCATACTAATGCATGCGAGCCATTGCACGCGGATACGCAGTTTGGTGAAATTAAAGGGTGCAGTTTTACAAAAATGCAGGTTTTCTTGTTCGTGTACTGGTTATAATATTATGTCACTTGAAAATACGTGATACATTATAATGTACCTGTCTACTTATCGTGGTTATTTATAAGAGGTAATTATTTATATTAACAAAATCTTTAATTTCTGCATAAATTACATATTTGTATAGTAAAACTATTGATCATCATAGGGCAGTTTTCAAAATTAGTCATCATGCAGATTCCTCCACGATTTCTTCGGATTTTTTAAAATTAAATCAATACTCACATTGGGAAATTCAGCCACTTGTTGATTGGTATCAGCTCATCGTAAAGCAATGTAATCAGTTTTACTTGCATTCAACATCTGCCGTGTATCCTTAGCTAAAAACTCATGTGCCACAGAATTAACTCCAATAAGTTTCCAAAACAAACAGTCTTGAGACTTTGAGAAGAGATAACAATGGTATAGAGTTCCTAAATATCCTAACTAGTAGGTACTTTAATTTTTTTGGTTAGCTTTCCTTCCTTTACGCCCTAACTAAAGAATCAATCTATTTGTTTTTTTGGCGTAGAGTTAGTTGAAACGACAGAGAGTAGGACAAAGGCTATCTCAGACAAAAAAATTCTTTGACTGGATTTGAAAAACCCGTAATAAACTTGGGCGGAGACCACGGGCAACGGCTAGTATATATCATCTGCTTCGAGTCTTTAACAATTTCATAGTAAGGCAGATGTGGAAGAAGTAAATGACGTGTCTGGTTTGTTATAAACTTTGAGAAGGTAACATAATTGTGTTTAGTCCTGAGGGTATAGCGGTAGGTCTGCGGTCACGACGCGCTCTAACCATAGAGGCTAACCCTAAACGATGCCACCATATCTGTAGGCTGCTCACGGCCATATGCCTGTCGACAGATACATATTGCAGTCTGGGGGCTAACCTTTACTAAGAATAACTAACAATAATATTAAGTACATACGCAATGAGATTCGATTATACAAGAGGTTAAAAAAGTTACACATGAAATATTGCGCTTTAAAAAAACATATTTTTTATTGATTTAGGTGATGTTCTCTATTGCCCTCCTCAAGCTATAAACTCGTGAACCAACATTTGGCCAAATCTGATATTTTAACGCTATCTTTCTTAGATTTTTTTTTCTATCCATCAATCTAACCGGTATTTTCCTATTTGCTGTAGTTTTCGATAAAGCAGAACGTCTTTACATAATTACCTATTTATATGACAACAATACTGAAACGTCTGAAATGCCCCAAAGCCGCGTTAATTTTCATTGCTACAAGGTTACTTTCTTCAATTCCTTAACTATAATGTCGTTTCTAGATTTTACTTAACTTTAATGTGTTTAAAGTAACTTTGTTCATCTTTAAAGAAAGGCATTTGTTATTATTATTCTTGGCCAAAGTGTACCAAATTAGTCGCATGTGATCCAACGCAACAATCAATTTTGGCAAATGATAAATTGCTTTACGATCACCGTAGTATCTAAAAATATTCCCTTTTGAAAGAGGTGCAAGGTGAAATTATATAAAAATGGGAAGAGGCAATCAAGGCGTGACGTCAAAAATTTGGAGGTAAATGAGTAGAATGATTGATGTTGTGAATTTACATTGCGTTGTGCCAAAACGACAAAATTGTAAGGTCATTTTTTAACTTCAAAGCGATCGCCAGCAGCTTGATCAGTAACAAGCAATAAAACAAAATAAAAGGACTCACAACACGGTGTACGTCATTAAGAATTTTTAATTATAAGGACAGTCAGATTAAGGGTTAGGTACGATGAATATTGTGCTAATCTTCAATCCAGGAAATCCAGGCAAATTTGCACAGTGCATAATTGTACAGTGCAGAATTGCACATAAGTTTTTACAACTAAAATTTGTAATGAGTGAAAAGGGAGAAACCCGAAAATATTTAATAAAATTAAATACAACCGAAAACCTGAAAATATTTAGAAATTTTTATAATGTGTTAATATATGATTTACATTAATATAAAATTACATTTACATTTATAATATTTAGATTAAATAGCTGATTATTCATAAAGATATATACTTGCGAACCCGCCATCCTCACCATAAACACATAGTTTCTAAGGGGATGGCTAATTATGTTGGAAAATGTTTGTTACAATTTATTTTGAACAATAAATAAATAAAATAATAAAATATCAACCAGAAAATATTATTATGGATAAGTTATAGAAGAGCGGATTTAGCAGTGTTTTAAAAAATAGAACCTCTACTCAGGAATATAATAAAAATACGCTATTTTGTTTATTCTTGTGTTTCTTCTTATTATTAGTAACGTATTTAGAATAGCATTTTCAAAACTGAGCTACTTGCAACAGTTCTGCCAACTTATCTGAAAACTACTGCTAATGCATACAGCGTTAACTCCTTGTACAAAATCATTCGATATTGAACTTTGGATAATATAAAAGTTGGATAAATTACTTATTTGCCTGTATTGTTTGTCTTGAAACATCAATCTTAGCAATGACCATTAGCTTAAGTTGATTTTTAGCATGCAAGTATTGTTAGTTTCGAATAAATGGATAATTTATTAAATCGTGAACAACAAACTCACGATATTTTGTATTAATCTAGTAGCGAACCTCTATCAATTATCGAAACTTGATTAATTGATGTTCCGGCTAAACCAACGTCTTGTCATTTCTCTTCCCTTAATCGATTATTTCAAACATGAACTCTAGGGGGTCCAACATGTAAGCATTTTTCATAATAAATCTTTTGAGTTTTTTTACAAGCATATTCTAACCGACTGAACTTTTCCCCTTACAAACGTTGGTTCCCTTACCTTTAACAATACACGATTCGTTAATACAATTAGTGTAACATCATTTCCGTATTCTATTACCGTTCACAAATTAATACATGCGCTGAGAATTTGTACAGTAATACCAATAAAGCGCCTTATGTTTACAATCGGTCTCAAATTCTCTCAAGCTTTCTCATTTCTTGAACAATAAATTTTATTAACACATTTCAATTTATTTCCTTGACTGACATGGTCGTGCAATCAACGTTAATTGCTGCTTCTCTTACGTAAAATATTGTAGGCGTTAGGAGAGGTTTTTCTACGCGCGGTTAACTCGGCACCCTCGATCCCAACACAAAGAAAAGATTGAGTCATCATAACAAATGCACAGCTTCTCCTCGTGGAGGGCAGAGAACTCTTGACAATCGGCCTCTTCTTATCTGTGACGGCTCCGATCATTGTGCCCCGAATTCTTCGTGCTTCAGCATTCGAATGACGAAACTATGGTGGTTTAAGTCTTTCGCTCCCCCGTGCCTTTGTTGACTTGTCGAGTTTTGTTCGGACGGCTTTTTGTTAACGTCCACCGGCTGCATTTGTAAAGCTCGCCTCTGACTTCATAAATCT
Organism: Pararge aegeria; assembly: GCF_905163445.1. Taxonomy (NCBI): domain Eukaryota; kingdom Metazoa; phylum Arthropoda; class Insecta; order Lepidoptera; family Nymphalidae; genus Pararge; species Pararge aegeria. The sequence continues at coordinate 8,529,847 of NC_053190.1, read as the reverse complement.
TATCTAATACATCTCATCAAGCGAGAATTAAACTGTATGCCGTTGCTTAAGGTCAACGATTATTATTAGTCTCTGACAGAATTAGCGTGAACTTATTTTTTGATATTGTGATATTTTTTTATGCATAAATAAATCAGAACCGTTGGGATTTTAATATATAAAAATCATTTAAAGATAATATTTTTGATATTTCCTTGAAGTGTTGCTTCTAAAACTTTAATCAAGATATGAAGTTATAATATATAGTGCATTGATAAACTAGAAACCTTATTGTACTTGTACCAAAATTCCTTATAACAAAGTGAATTTCACCTAATCACAAAATAAAATGGAATAATTTCTATTCACACAATTCGTTTTAGTTAGACGACATTGTTAAAACTTGTACTTATAAACCTTTAACTAACAGACACCTAGGTACTATTTGAAGTATTAATCCGTCACACGAAACACACAGCATATTTTATCGTGTTGTCAGTCAGAAGAGGCACATTTGTCGAGGGAACCGCTCGCAGGCTGCATTTTTAGAATTATTAATTTTGTTCGTGTTCTTATACTTTGTTAAAGTGGCCGATTTTCTGCCGGTGTTATAAATAAAACATCAGCCGTCCGACTCGAGACTGTTTTGCCAAAGTCGATGTCTGCTTAAATACGTTACTGTTGCAATAGTTTCCTTTGTTTTGCTCTTGAAAACTTGTTTGACAAATAATTATATTTGCTGAAATGTAATCTTTACTTATATCGCAAGTTTCACAGGCTTTATTTTCTTGCAGGTCGAAGTCGTGATTCTCGACAAAAACGACAGTCCGCCTGAATTCAAAAATATTCCGACGGCGTATTTTGCATCAGAAGATTTAGCGCCAGGTCAGCTCATCGCCACGATTACTGCAGAGGATCCTGATACTATAGGAACGATAACCTACAGCATAGAGACAGAGGAAGCGACGCCCTTTGTGTTAAATGGACAAAGCGGACAGTTAACATTGAAAGAACCACTTGACCGGGAAACGATATCAGAATACCAGGTGGTAATACGAGCCAACGATGGAATGCAGTTTACAGATGCTACATTCGTTATTCAGGTTAGTTACAGAACATAATATAAATTATTATTAAATCTATGAAATCATTTTCTGCTTAAGTGATATGTTATTCTTATTCTTAATCATATTTATATACATAGTTATTCTCTGTCAACGATTAAGTATAATTTGACTAAAAGAAAAAAATATAAGTTACCTCTAACGCGAATTTGTAAAAAAATGGGTTAAAATCAAAGGCACAATATATTATGTAGGGATAACTGGTAACTTATATTTTGTCATACTTAATTTAAAAATAACTTAAATCATTACTGCCGTTGTTTCTATCTAATTTGTCACAAAGCCTTGTTTGCAAACGTTGTTCGTCGAGGTATTTCAAATTTACTTAACTGTTTAGCCTTGCAGCGCTAACTTGGTGCTTTTTCTCGTAAGAGGTTTGACACCCTACTCCAATTATAGCCTTCGATATGAAAGAAATAAAGTCAAAACATTCCAATACAGCTGCGTGGGAATGCCATAAGTAGTGTCAGATAAATTTAACATCTCATACATACAACGGAAAATATAAGTCTATAGAATCTAAAGTGTAAAGAAATAGTTGAATCTCATTCGGGACTACTATTACAGAGACGTTTGAAAGTCATTTTGTCACTATATTAGGTTTGAAATTATCTTATATGACATGTGGTAACGCACAAAAATTAAAACATTTATTATAATTACTAATGAAATCAAGACGCTTTTGTAGTGGGATAATAGATCAGACTAATTTATTTATGGTTTTTGTTTCACGAAGTTGTTTACCCCCAACCCTTTCGAACCGCACCATGCAAACTTGAATCTACGGAATTTTGTATCAATGATCTCATACTCTTGATTGATTGTAAACAGCTTGTGCAGAATAGTTTTTCGGCAGTGACGTTTTAATTCTTATAATGAATAAATAGCGCGGTTTTTGCTCGATTTTAAAGGCTGATTCAGTTTAAACGGTTGTGGTTTTTGGTATGAAAAGTAACGATTAAAGTAATTTTATTAACTATCAGCTGTGTGCAGGATGTAGCAATGACGCCTAGTAACTTTCATGGGACAGCACAACTCGTAACCTGCTGAGTGCGAGATTTTTTATTTATTCGATCGCGAAAAAGTTAACTACGAATTGTATGGCGTCTAAAGAGTGCCATCTCTGGTCCCTAGATGGCGTTCTTTGGCGATGTAGACGGAATGTATGCACCGTATCGTATTCGTAGTTCGCAAAAATTTGTAACACGTGACTCGATTCCCGTGTTAAACGCCTTATCTGGACAAGTTCTAAGGCCATTTATAATTTTATGTCATGACTGTTAATTTTTCAAATATTTTTCAAGGTTACCGATACAAACGACAACCCACCGATCTTCAAAGAGAGTGCCTACTCCTTTGACATACCAGAGAACGCGGCAAGAGGTTCCGTAGTAGGAACCGTGGCGGCCATTGACCTCGACTCCGGACCTAACGCTCAGCTCACCTATACTGTCATATCGGATTGGGCTAACGACGTCTTCACACTCAACCCGCAGACTGGCATCTTCACATTGACAGCAAGACTCGACTATGAGGAGGTAAGGACATTTTGAATGTATTACTGAACTTATTATAAAAAAAACAACAAAACATATTATACGAGTAACTTTTACTTTTTTTTTACGAAGTGTGAAATTACCGATTTTGTTGCTGATAACAAAACACGTTCAATAGAAATGGCTGATATTTTGTTACTGCCTAGTTTTTTTAATATTCATGTACGGACCTGGAGGTCCTGAGTTCGATTCCCGCCGCGGTCAAAACCAGCCTGGAATTAGGAAATTGACGAACCCGTCGCTGCCGATTGTTATAACTAACATTTGATAATAGCAAACTACCAGTATACATGAGTAAAATGAATTAAAAACTGTGTCATAAAAATAGCGCAGAATATATTACCGCTCATTATACTATAAACTATTACTCTAGTTAACTGAAACCCCAATCAATAAGATTAAGATTATAAGAATATATTCAACAATAGGTACAACATAGGTACTAGGTATAAAAAGCTACTCAATGTAGAGTTTCAACCAGAACATAAAAATAAAGTTGTACCCTTGTTGCTGTAGTATACTTTACGATGTGCGTATTCCATCTGTACACACAAATAAAAACACGAGAAAAGGTTAAGTGATTAAAATCATTCGTATAAATATTCTGAGGGGTAAAATAATAGCCAATTATTGTCGCGCTCTCGACAAAGTAATTTGTATAATGAGGGGCCCTTTTGCTAATCGTCATGCGTTATGATACTAAATTTTGAGTTTATCCTAGGAGTATTGATTTACCTCTGATAAGAGAGCTAGTGACATCACGTCATTTCAATATTTTGATTTTGACGATGTAATAAGCTAATTATTTCCTAAAAACAACGCTGCGTTTTTTCGATTGTTTTTATTTTAATAGAGCAAGCGGTTGACGTATTTTTTGTTTTGCTATCCCCTGATTTATGTATTAAGCTATTTCTTCGCACCATATGGTGCTTATATCTCAAAAAAGTAGTAGGTAAGTATATATTATTAGGTATAAATGCGAATGGGAGTTTGTTAGTTTTCCCTCTTTCACGGGCAGTTATATTTACATTTAGATACAACTCTACTATTAGAATTGTATCTTAATGTACACTGTTTCTTAAACTATACTTTACCGAGCTTAGCAAAGTATTGTTTAAGTAAAATGCCTCAAATAGGTATATCGAATCTCTCTAAAAGCCAGATCAAGTTTCGTAACTCACTAAGTTACGGGCACAACGGATCAATAAGTACCTACTAAGGTTTATTTATTGGTTAACGTCAGGCGCTAGTATAGCTAGATTTATTAATATAATAGATTATATGGCTCTACAGTAACGGAATATTTTTATAGTTTATAAAACTTTTATAATTATGACTGTATGTAGTTTCTAGAATAAGTAAGAACAAGTCACTTTATAACACACTTTAATATAAATTAACGTGCCGGTTAATACGGGAATATTAAATAATAATAATAATGTTATTTCGGATAAAATTCCAAAGCTTGTCATCGCTGCAAGATTATAAAACCATTTATTGTTAATAACAATCATATAATGAACAATTTTACTACTTAAAATTGGCCAAAGATCTCCTAATTAAACTAAGTAACCTCTTGAGCACTTGGTGTGTACCAACGCAGTTCTCCATAAATGGATTATCCCATTTATTGCTTAATGCTTTCAAAATACTGTTGGAGCTTCCAAGCATCCTGCTCATTGTTGGTGCAGATATTTTTTTCATGATTGCGTAAAAGTAATCAACGTGATTCTCCGCAAACATTTTTGACGCACCCCAGAAGCGCGGCAGCCCCATCAATACTCTGAAGCCACTATTGTACTGTATACGTAGGTCGTTATAGGCCCTCTGCGTATATGAAACCCACAAGCTGTACTTATAAAATGTTTGGAAATATGCTCTGAGCAAGCTTCACTTACCTAAATACTTGTCGAAACTAAAACTGAATGCGTTTAACTACATGCGTGTATCCATATGTAGAAACGAGAAATTCAACTTCTTTTGTTTGTTTGTATTGTATATAAAACTCAGAGTCAATGGTTGCTTCGGGGCCAGGTTAGGAATGGTGGTTTGCTTTAGATGTTTTCCTCTACATTTTTTTTCTAGATATCACTGTTCTTTGATATCACATTCAAAGCGTTATATTCTGAATTTACATACAACTTCGTAAAAATTTAAAATATATGTATGTATTTTTTTAGGAATACACTTACAAGAAATAAGCATTACGGTGAAAACCCTATAGATAATAAAAGAACTATGAGTGGGAAGAAATAGGTATTCCGTAAGAGGCCGTAAATGAAATAAAGTCATGTCTTAACATCTGAAAGTATCTTTAAGATACAAATACCTGCAGCTATCAGATACCTATTACAGAAATTCATTCAAAATAAATAATAAATATGTAACCACCATACAAAAACTAAACAAAAAGACTCCATCCAGTTAATGTATTCATAAATCAAATAGCTCAGGTTTTAGGGATATTTATCATGGCATAGTCCGCATAGTTTTTTTTGTAAAAATCTTGTAGATATATAGAAAACATATACAGTAAAACTCTTCTAATTAAAACGCTCTAAAGACAAAAGCACCTATTACAGCGTACCCACTGCTTGAATAATTATATTAGTATTCTTGTTCAAATCTTAAAATTTCAACACATTATTGTAAATCTTATTGTGTTCACTAAGATCGATTAATTATTTTTAACATTTAATGGTATCGTATCTGGTACTCGTTTTTTATTGATGCCAGTTCTCTGTAATTAAACACTTCAGTCAGCGAGTTGTTATCAGATCTAAAAATAGCGAAAATGTTAATTGAAACATAAAACTGCTAGCAGAGGCCTTTTTCTCATGGCTTTAGGAAAAACATAATACTACTGCTATACAAAACGTTTAACTTTTTCTACACCTACTGGATGGAGCATTAAAAATCCAATCAGATAAGTTAAACCGCATGTAGTTATGTTAGTTGATCAATAATTAATTGGAAAAGGTTAGCATAAAACATATACTTTAACAAACTTACCGTCGTGTTTTCTTTTAACGTACTTGAATGTTTGATGATCAAATCAGAATGTATACCCTTTGTTCAGGAATCTTCTCGTGCCACTTTTCGCGGGAGAAACGTGCATCTAACGTTATTATGGTGCGCCTAGAGGTTATGAATTTTCCGCCACAAAATTCATGTCAGGGCATTGACCAGTGTACGAATCATTTGTATTTGTTCATATAAGGCTTTAAGCATTTGTTTCCCATATTGTCCATTAAATTTAAAATTACCTGGTTGCTCTAGACCATAAATAATAACTTTAAACTTCACTAGACTTGATATCTGTGTGTATTATTACTGGTCTAGTAATATACATCTATAATTAAAAAAATATATAAATAATTATGCTACGCCAATGCACACACCCATCTAGCCCCATAGTAAGCGTAGCCTGTGTTTGGGTACTAAGATGACTGTTGAATATTTTTAGGAATAATATACATACAAATTTATAATATACACATAAAGACCCAGCCACTGAAGAACTATCATGTTCATCACACAAACATTTCCAGTTTCCAGTTGTGGGAATCGAACCCACGGCCTTGGACTCAGAAAGCAGAGTCGCTGCCCACTGCGCCATTCGGCCGTCAATTAGGCCGTCGGCAGTAAGCAGTATGTCATGGGGTAAATTATATAAATATACAAATAAAAAAAAAATTGGAATTGCGTTAATTAAGTAACTGTTAGATTTTTTTTAATTAATATAAATATAAAGTTTAAAAACTACAGAACCGATTGTTTTGCGTCGCCGTTACAAAAGATGTACTTTTCTTTACCGTAATTAATAATCGCTGATTAAAGTTACAAGCTAATTGTTCTTTGGTGCCTTCGGAGAACCATGGGCCAGTTGATGGCACTTCGTGTACTTGTACTCGGTTGATACAATTATCTTAGCATAGATCTAAAGGGGCGTTGACCGTTCAAGTGGTTCTATTGCACGACGAAGTTACGTAGGTACCTACCCACCAAAAGTTGTTTGGATTTGAACACAAATATTTGCTTTCGATGTTTATAAAAAATGTAGTGAACCTCCATTTGAGAGTTCATTACAAACTTCTAAAGAATAATTAACTTGCTATTTTTATTGAGATACCTATACCAAACTGTGAATTCGATCAAAAACATGATCGTTAAATATTTCTGCTATTTCAGGGATCTTGATAAGTTGCGTGATCGTTTGCTATGCTTATTTTATTTTGTTAAAGGGACACAAAAAAATACTCGTCTATTATAATTATGTTTACTCAGAAATCATTGATAAGAGATATTCTTTATATGATTCTTACGGCCTCAATTTTGAAAATGACAGTTTTGCTCTTAGTGTATTTTAGTGAACTGATAACATCCTCTCGAAGAAAACAATATATATAATAATATGTTGTATATTTATATAACGATTATTTTAGCTGACAAACATATTTGATAGTGTTGTTTAGGATTGAATATATCACGTAGGTATATCATATGTCAAATTCATACTTGTTACATGTTATCCATTTATTTTAATTAAGTATTAATACAAATGGATACTATAAAACACCCTTGTTTGTACCTATGAAACACGACAAACGCAGATCTCATGCTGACGGTAAGCTGGTGGATATGCCATACGCATCTGTGTTAGTAGTGTCTTCCCCTTTTATAACACTTGCAACTTCACTGTACACTTGCACAGTTATTTATAGTATCAAACTATGAAAAGTTAACTGTAATTTGTAACAACAAAACAGATTATACTAATTTACAAAGATGTTAAGGACATCAAATTTACCGCTCTTATAAAACATTTTGAGTCACTTACCTGAATGCCTTTTGGGCATAAAAATAAGATACGGATAAGTAAAATTTATTACGAACCGTGTAAAATATTGCATGTTGTAGGTAAGATGTGCAATTCAGCGACCAAGGGCGATGATGCCCTTGAGCGGGTTTTTAATACAAGCCCGGTAAAACGACCGCTGCGTAAGAGCTTGCTTTTTATATACTACTCGATATGAAGGTCGGTTCATCTATTAAAAAGTGAAATGTTAAAAAAGCTATTATAGTGTCGCTGAACTTGGTTGGTACCGTACAAAATAACAAAAAATCTACCTACCCTAGCTTTTATGATATTTTGTAGCTTAGATTTTAGGGTAACAATATATAAGCTCTACGGTTATTCAACACAACAAAGAAAGCAATTCACATCTATGAATAAGCATACCTTTAAGAAAGCCTTTATGATTTTTAATTCTCATTAGAGTGGCACTGGAAAGTAAATAAAATAGTTAATTGATTCAAACAACAAACATAAAATTACTTGTTACAAATATTTGTTATATTTTGATTAGATGTCGACGATTTTCTTTAGGGACAATAACCTAATTAAAAAACGGCTTGATCCGTCTGTAAATCGGCCCTCTACCATAAAATAGAGCCACCTACGGTATAGACAAAAAGTAGATACAGTAAAGGCGTCAAGAGGACACAAAGTATCCAACTTGTTTTTGCTACGATATTTATCATAAGATGCAATATCTATGAAGTACATGGCAAGTACGCAATAAAGTAAGATAGGCGAGTACTTACCTACATGTTGTTACTTTTTTATACTCATAAATCATCCAGTCAATATAGTACTAAGATTTTTACCGTGGTGTCCAAAGTTCGAATGTCTATGAAACTTCTATCATATAGACATTCTATTTTTTACTGATACTTCAATTCTCAAACGGTCAATATTATTGACAATATGCATATTGTAAATAATATTGACGCGTGTGCGCGCAGCCCAAGACATTGGCGTCAATTATATACTGAAAACCTTATTATTTAATATTTCCCATGAAATTAAGGTCATTTCACAATATAATAATGTGTAATCCTACTAAGTTCTATTCCTTTACTCCTGAATCTTGAACCTATAAACGTCTAGAACAGGCTAAACATCTGAAAATATCCACATTTTGTCTGTCCACATCAGTTTGAAAGGAGATTTTTCTGCATTTTTTTCCAGTTACCTTAGTACCCATAACATAAGCTACGCTTACTTTGGGGCTAGATGGCGATGGGTGTATTGTGATTATATATTTACTCGTATTTATTTTATTTATTCATTATAAGTGTTGTTTGGGCTCAAAGTATGCAAATATACATTTAACTTACTTTTTAAGTCTAAAACATGAGTATTACTTCATTACTACAGAATACAATATAGTATATACGCTACGGTATCCTGTTATTAGTAGGTCTATGTGAGGTATTATTTGATCCCGCTATTCATGCAAACCACTCTGCCCGGGACTTAGAGCGTGGTAAACATCGCTAAACTTCGTTGTTAAGAAAATACTTTTATTTCAATATTAAACCCATAAAGCACTGACGACATGAACCGTTAAACCTATAATCTTTCATAATTATTTTTTTATTCAGTCCCTAAAAAGTCTTAAAATAAACAAAAAGAGGTTCTATTATTAAACTAACTAAAAAAAAAAAAATCTTCATTTTGTTTATCAGTTTTTTGCGAAAAGTAATAGATTTTTTAGCGATTACAATAACATACGCCATTTTTAAGTTAATTAGCTTAAAATAATTGCACATCTCTACCATAGTTCCTCTATGATAAATGGTGAAAACTACCGAGTATCCAAACGCTAAACCATTTCTCATCAAGACAACCGGTCCGCTAATTAGTAAAAACAACAATTCGCTGTACATTCGTTTTCTCGACCGCCCGCCATTTCCTCGTACCCCACTAGAGAGCTGCTAATTTCATCCCGGTACAGTTTTTTCGCGTCGCGCATCATATTCGGCATTTGCCCACTCGATCCGCCATCGAAATTAAGGTCCGAACAATGTCTGACAAAGCGACCGTCGGCAAAACATTCAAGAGCCGGATTCCGAGACCGCTGCCTGTTTTTTTAAATCGCCATCTCGCTTCACGATCCGAGAACGGAGGAGCTTGTCATAGTTGGGAAGCTTTGCTGACCTATTATATGGAAAATCTGAATGCCAGGGCCGATTCCTTAAATATTGCTTTTATAATTTGCACTCCAAAAATACCTAATGGTACAATGTAGAAACCCATTTAATATTAATTTAACACTCGCGAGAAAAATAAATGAAGGTAATGTACAACAGAAATGTAAATTATACTTACGAGGTAAAATGCTGAGTGGTGGCAAACGGTTCCTAGAAGTAAACACATTCTCTTCTATGGCCTGACAAAAAACGTGGTATATATATATATATAATAACAAAACACAGTTCTGACGTTATGCCACCTCTATTTGTAATTCCTCAAGCTACACTTAGTAAGAGATAGGTCAATCAAAACAATCTTATCAAGACAATCTTATTTTCGATTACAAGTATCGTAACAGTTGAGCGTAAGGATAAAAAATTATTTCACCCTTCTCGTTTTAAAGCTTAAATTCGTTCTTCGTTCTATAGCTAGTACTTTTGGCGGCACTTTTGTTAAATTGAAATCAGTAGTAGAGAATCTGTGAATCACCGCAAATCTTATACTTATGCCCGTTTTCAGTAAACCTAAGAATCGCCTGATTATTTAGGCGAAGTCTTCGGTGATAACTATTGTTGATTTATGCCTAGGAATCTTCTTAGATTAAACGTTGCTTATTTAGAAATTGCTTTTTTCGTCCTCAATGAAAACGTTAGGCTACATTAATTATTCATAAATTGGCACCGGCTTGACGTAAAACTGAAAGCAGACTCAAAGTTATTGATTATGAAGTACTCGTATTACAAGCGCGAAACGAACAAACGAACGAAATAATAATTAAATGTTAATAGAAATTATTTTCACTTTTCAGACGCAACACTACATACTGGTGGCCCAAGCACAAGACAACGGGCATCCGTCTTTGTCCGGAACTGTTACAGTGTATATCAATGTCATTGATCTGAATGACAACGCACCAATTTTCGATCCTATGAGTTTCTCTAACGAGATTTTAGAAGATGTTCCTATCGGATCTTCAGTTGTCACTGTTAGCGCCACTGACATGGATTCAGGTATTTATAACAAAATACCTAAAATTTATGATAAACCTAATCTAGCACAAAAAGGATACATTGAACATAAAGGCAATTTCAATACAAAAACCAATGACATTATTGCCGCCGGGGAGTTCGGTCCTTTAACACTAAAGGTTTTTATTAGATCCTCATAAAAACTGAATGAGAACAACGGAATAGTATTTTTTTTTTAAATAAAAGTAAATTTTTAAATCAGTTGATGGAGATACGGATTAGCATCACAATAAAAAAAAAATTGGGAAAAAGAGGGACGTTTTCGATGTTGATAACTATGATCTTATAAAAAACGCAAAAACGTCAAACTTTTAATTTCTCTTACAGGACTTAACGGCAAATTAACGTACAGCATAACATCTGGAGACGAAAGCAAAGATTTGATAATGAGTGCAAACGGGACAATTATGACTGCAAAAATACTGGACAGAGAAACGTTACAGATTTATAATTTAATTGTCACAGCCAGAGATTTGGCTAAGCCACCTGAACCACAATTATCGGCCACTGTACAGGTAAAAGTCAAATTGACTTCACAAAATTTGTTCCCTAATCTTGGAAACCATAATATTTTTAGTTCTTTAGTTTGTCGATTGTGTTTACTTTCACATACTAGTGTCACTTTTCACAACATCATACAAGTTACGGCAAGGTATTGATTTTGGTACGCTGAGGTTATTTACTGTTTTGTCACATCTTTACAGGAATGAATATTTTATAAAAATACTTTCTTTAAATTCCAGGTTACAATTCAATTAAAAGATGTTAATGACATGTCTCCTGAGTTTGTTTCTACTAATACGACTGCAATTTTTGAAAATATTCCTCTCAACACTGTCGTAATGACTGTAAAAGCTATTGATAAAGATGAAGGTCGGAATGGATATGTTGAGTATTTTATGTCACCAAATCCAGAAAGTAATGGTTACTTTACTTTGGGCAATGTTGATGGGATCCTACGAGCAACTGGAAAATTGGATAGAGAACAGAAATCAAATTTTACTATATTTTTAACTGCAAAGGATAGAGGTGATCCTCCGAATATGACGAAAACTAAAATACATATCAAAATATTAGATGAAAACGATAATAGTCCTGTTTTCGACCCAAAGCAATACAGCGCTTCTGTTCCTGAGAATGCTAGCATAGGTGCTAGCGTACTACAAGTAAGTATTCTGTAGCTGGTTTAAATATTTAATATTCCATAAGTCACTCTTTCGCTCTCGTTCCAAAAAAAAAAAATCGTAATTGTATCAAGACAATGGCAATGGTTAGGATGTTAATGGTTACTAAGGTAGACCAGTAGAAGTGAATTCTGCTATTGTAATGAAGAAGAACAATGTTGCTTTGAAGTGATCCTTTTTATCTGACCTCCCTATACTTTCCGAATAACTAAAATCACCCAATAAAAATTATTAAAGTTATCATCAACATTTCAAGGTTTTACTTCTGCATATTTTAGTAAAAAAAATTAATCAATATATTTGATATATTTTTTTAGGTTTCTGCAACAGATGTTGATGAGAGTGCTAATGGAAGAGTAAGATATTCAATAGCATCTGGAGATGAAAATCGAGACTTTAGTATAAGCGAAGATACTGGAATTGTTAGAGTTGCAAAAAATCTTAATTTTGAAAGAAAGTCTCGTTACATATTATCAGTAAGAGCAGAAGATTGTGCTAAAGATGACGTCAGATTTGATACAGCTGAACTATCGATTTCAATTCAAGATATAAATGATAATCCTCCAACTTTCTTGGACTCACCATACCTTGCATACGTTATGGAAAATGTAATTCCCCCTAATGGTGGATACATATTAACAGTGCACGCCTATGATGCAGACTCGCCTCCATTCAACAACCAAGTCCGGTATTTTATCAAAGAAGGTGATGCAGATCTTTTTAAAATTAATGCTTCGTCTGGTCAAATTTCTTTGTTAAGGACATTAGATCGTGAAGCTCAAGATGAATATACGCTCTCGCTTGTTGCCATGGATACAGGTAAAGATATATATTAATTTATATTATAACAATTATTGTTTCCATAGAAGCCTACTTATTATTAGAAGTATACTTATTATTGGCAAAATTCGTTTTAATGACTAAAAGTTCAATATTTTCTGTTTGGGAAACCATAGTTTGCCATTAAAGTTTGTCTAGGGACAGGGGTCCAACATATATAATTTGTAACAAAATTCATCTAAACATTGTTATGGATGAAACATCACCAACATATCATCGCATTAACCCATTACCTTCCCACTACAGGGCATGGGTCTTCCTCCACAATGGGGTTCGAAAATTTTTCGGGGTTAAGGCCGTTGTCTACAAAGCTGGCCCAGTGCAGATTGGTTGGTCTCCGCACACCTTTGAAAATATCATAGAGAACTCTGAGGTTTCCTCACGATGTTTTCTTTCACTTCGAAGCAAGTGATAATTTAATTGATTAAAACGCCCATAACTTAGAACATGAAAATGTTAGTGTTTATTCCTTGTACAAGTAATGTTTTCATTGGATCATCATAATCATTAATTGCAGCTAATTGATGTAACTACCAAAGGATAAATCCAGTGGTTGCTTCCCATATTCACTTCATGTTCTAAGTATATATTAACTTGTTAAACTTTTTTAACCATATCTATATTGTTTTAAAGGTTCTCCGCCATTGACGGGATCTGGAACCGTAAAAATTATAGTTCAAGATGTTAATGACAACAGTCCGGATTTCCAACGACAAAGTTATAAAACGATTGTTAAGGAAAACTTACCACTGGAAACATTTATATTGCATCCCAAAGCAATAGATAAAGATATCGGAAATAATGCAAAAATAAAGTACAGTCTTCTTGGAGACAAAGCAGAGCGTTTTCAAATAGATTCTGTTACAGGTATAATTTTAACTAATGCTACTTTGGATAGAGAAGAATGGGATAGATATTATTTAATTATTATGGCTCAAGATTCCTCGACTACAGATCCACGCACTGTTACTGCAAATCTTACTATAATAGTAGAAGACGAAAATGATAACACGCCAACGTTTGCACAAACCGTATATGAAGTCTATATTTCCGAGCGTACTGTTCCAGAAGATTTTATTTTTGGAGTGAAAGCAACTGATAATGACGTCGGACTGAATAAGAAAATTTTTTATGATTTAAAAGGTGAACATTCAAATCTTTTTACTGTAAATAGAGATTCTGGAGTTATAAAGGCAAAAGAAAATTTGGTGAAATATAAAGACAAGCAAAAATCTATATTTAATCTCATTATATTAGCAACTGATGGCGGAAAAATTCCGAGACAAAGTTCTGCTGAATTGATACTTATACCTAAATCAGGAAAAAACTTTCCAAAATTTACAGTTAATAATAAACTTACATTTACCTTTTCGGAAGATACGCCTGAAGGAGTTATTGTTACTAGATTATCTGCAACTTCGCCAAAGAATGGACCAATTAGATTATTACAATATTCCGTAGCAGGGGGTAATGTTGGTGATGCATTGAGGGTAGAACCAATGACTGGTGAAATTTTTATAACTGGCAAAGGTTTGGATTATGAAACTATGCCCCTTTATGAAGTTTGGTTTGAAGTTAAGGATTCTGATAATCCACCCCTAAAATCTTTTATTGAAATCGAAATTAAAGTAACCGACGCAAATGACAATGCACCAGTAATTGAAAATGCTTTGTATAATGCAACAGTGTCAGAAGAGGAGTCTCCACCACAAATGGTAATAAAAATTGAAGCTCATGATGACGACTCTAATGAAAATGGAAGAATTGATTTTAGACTTATCAACGATTATGATGAAACATTTGTAATCGATTCTGAAAGTGGAGAAATTTACACCAATATTGCTTTAGATAGGGAATCAATTCCTTTTTATGAAATATTAGTAGAAGCTGTTGATCATGGTATACCACAACTAATAGGAACTTCGACAGTCCTTGTATCTGTTTTAGATAAAAACGATAACCCTCCCAGATTTACTCGCCTATTTAGCGTAAATGTAACCGAAAATGCGGAAATTGGATCATTTGTTATAAGAGTAACTAGTTCTGACTTAGATATAGGTGCAAACGCTAACGCCTCATATAGTTTTGTTGACAATCCTGGTGAAAAATTTATAATAGATCCTATAAGTGGAAATGTTACAGTCGCTCGATCACTGGATCGAGAATTGCAAGATGAATATGTTTTAAAGGTAGCAGCAATTGATGGTGCCTGGCGATCAGAAACTCCATTGACAATTACTATACAAGATCAAAACGACAACGCTCCTGAATTTGAATATTCATATTACAGTTTTAACTTTCCCGAATTGCAGAATAAAAATAGTTTTGTCGGACAAGTCATAGCTACAGATAAGGATAAACAAGGACCAAATTCTATAATTTCATATTCTTTACAACAAACATCCGATCTGTTCACTATTGATCCTGCTACAGGTGAAATATTAAGCAAGTTTAAAATGAATTATAAAAGAACATCAGTTAACACATCTCCAGAAAATACATATTCTGTTATTGTTGTAGCAACCGATAATGGTAAACCGCCAATGTCATCAGAATGTTTGGTTACAATAAACGTTGTAGATGCTAATAACAACAAACCAATATTTAAAGGTCACGAAAATTTAGTTCCGGTTCCACATGATGCTACAATTGGAGAAAAAATTATAAAAGTCATCGCTGAGGATGCTTTTGACTTTGGTATAAATGCTCAGATAGAATACATGGTTTCTGGAGGTAATGGGACGACGTACTTTACCATTGATAAAGTCTCAGGTTGGATTATTGTAAGCAAACAATTTTATTATACAGGACAATACTATGAATTAAAAGTTAAAGCAGTTGATCGTGGTGTTCCACCGCAAATGGACGAAACAAGAATAACATTTGTGGTTACAGGAGAAAATATTTATAGCCCTAGATTTACCGCCCTGAGTTATCAAGTTATAGTACCAGAAAATGAACCAGTGGGCTCATCTATTCTTTCTTTAAACGCTAATGATGAAGACGAAGGCCCTAATGGTATTGTAAGATATACCATAAGTTCTGGAAATGAAGATAAAGAGTTTCAAGTAGATTCTATATCTGGTACAATCAGTATATCACGCCCACTGGACTACGATGAAATTCAAGAATATCGGTTAAATATAACTGCGAAAGATCTAGGCTTCAAACCGAAAGAAGCTACTGCAACTGTGACTATAATTTTAACAGATATTAATGATAATGCACCGCTATTCAATCAATCAAAGTATATTGCATACTTACCAGAAAATTCTCCGGTTAATAGTTTTATATTCAAAGTACAAGCTATTGACATTGACTCACCTAAGAATTCAATTGTTAAATATCGTATAAACAATGAAATGGCGTCAATGTTTTACATAGATGAAAATACAGGAAAAGTTTTTTCCAAGGAAATATTCGACTATGAAGATAAAACAATTTATCACTTAGAAATACTAGCTGAAAATCCGGATTCAATAATGAGAAGTACCACTGAAGTCGTTGTTCATATCACGGGGGCTAACGAATACTATCCAAAGTTCACTCAACCAGTTTTTCACTTTGATGTTTCTGAGTCTGCTGAAGTTGGAGCTCATGTTGGTGTTATACAAGCAACTGATCAAGATAGCGGTGACGATGGAATAATATACTATTACTTTGTTGGTTCTAGTAATGATAAGGGTTTTGGTATCAATTCACAAACGGGTGTTATAAGAGTTGCCAGATATTTAGATAGAGAGACTCAAAATAGGGTTGTCTTGACAGTATTGGCAAAAAACTCAGGTGGCATACATGGTAATGATACTGACGAAGCTCAAGTTATTATATCAATTCAAGACGGAAATGATCCTCCAGAATTTTTAAGGCATTACTATGAATCCACAATTTCAGAAGGAGCAAGTATTGGCGAAGAAGTCATTAAAGTTAAAGCCATTGATAAAGACGTGCGACCACAAAATAATCAATTTAGTTTCTCCATTATAGATGGTAACACGAATCAAAATTTCAAAATTGATCCTCAAAATGGTGAAATTGAAGTAGCACGAAATCTTGACCGAGAAACCATTCCAACTTATTCATTAATAATAGGAGCAATTGATACAGGTACACCTCCACAAACAGGCACAACTACAGTTAAAATAACTTTGACTGATATAAATGACAACGGTCCAGTTTTTGATGTTAACAATTTTGATGGCTCTGTTTATGAAAACGAACCACCTAATACAAGTATAACTACGCTTTCCGCTAAAGATCCAGATTTGCCGCCGAACGGAGCTCCATTTTCATATGCTATTATTGGTGGTAGACATCAAAGCTATGTAAAAGTACAAAAACATACGGGTATTTTATTAACTACCAAAAAAATTGACAGAGAAGTCACGCCATATTTAGATGTTACTATACAAATTGAAGATAGTGGTACACCGGTGATGCATTCTAATTATACGATAAAGATAAGAATATTAGATAGAAATGATAATTCACCCAGTCCAAGATCAGCTCATGTTTTAGTACACGCATTCAATAATAAAATACCTCCTGGAAAAATAGCCGATGTTAAACCTAATGACCCTGATATAGTCGGAGACTATAAATGCAAAATTGTTAAAGACTCTACATCTGAGAACTCACTATCTCTATTTAGTATAAGAAAAGGTTGTGATCTCTATACGAATACTGTGATGCCAGGTCAAGGTTATTCGTTTTCTGTATCGGGCAATGATGGAATTCATAAAGATGTTATATCATCCATAAGTGTAGAATATTTTACTTTTAATAATAACACAGTGGAACAATCCGTAACTATAAGAATAATGAATATGACTGCATCTGACTTTTTAACACATTATTATAGAATATTATTAGAAATAATAAAAATTGGTTTAAAAAATACGGAAAGCATATATTTATACAGCTTAAATGAAGAAAAAGAAAATATAGATTTAACTTTAGCAATTAAAGATCACAATTCTTTTTTGAAAAAAGATAAAAGTGAAAAGCATTTAAAAACAAAAGAATCCGAAATACGAAAAGTTTTGAAGAGACAAGTCATTGTTCCATATTATCCCTGTTCTACTCATAGATGCCAAAATGATGGAATATGTACAGATGAAATAAAAGTAATGGATGTGACAAAAATTACTGAAAGTTCAACTTTGATACTCACTTCTCCTTTAGTACGCCATGATTATGTTTGCCACTGCTCTGACAGATTTATGGGAAGTAATTGTGAAAAACGACAAGATCCTTGTTCCCCCAATCCTTGTAAATTTGGAGGACAATGTCGTAAGCAAGGGCATGATTACATCTGCACTTGCCCACTAAGACGCGAAGGCAAATCTTGTGAATTGGAGAGAGATGATGTTTGTAGCAGCAATCCGTGTAAAAATGGCGGGTCTTGTAAAGAAAGTACTGATCGAAACTCTTTCTTCTGCTTATGCCGTCCTGGATATCGGGGTAATCAATGTGAGGCTCTCGTGGATTCTTGTAGACCAAACCCATGTATGCATGGAGGAATTTGCATTAGTCTTAAACCTGGATATAGATGCAGCTGTACGAATGGTCGTTATGGTATTCATTGTGAAAGTTCCACGTTTGGTTTTAATGAATTATCTTATATACAGTTTCCTGCCCTAGATGCCTCAACAAATGATATAACAATTATATTTGCAACAACGAAATCAGATGCATTGTTATTATACAATTATGGTGCTCAAACTGGTGGTCGATCTGACTTTATTGCGATAGAAATACTAGGAGGGAAACCAGTTTTCTCGTTTGGCGGTGCTAGAACTTCAATTACTTCTGTAGCTCTAATAAACACTGATAAAAATCTGGCTGATGGAAAATGGTACAAGTTAACAGCTACACGAAATGGTAGAGTAATATCACTAAGTATTGCTACATGTACCGATCACGGTGATATTTGTACCGAATGTGAACCTGGCGATGATTCATGTTATGATGACGATACTGGACAAGCAGGGTAAGTAAACACTTTGATAATATACGAACGTTCCGTAATATTATTAATGGTATAGTAAAAGGCTATTCGGACCGATCACGAACGTTTTATCTTCTGGCTTGGTTTTCCGAAACCAGTGTTTTAGACGGAAATCTTATTTTCAATCAATTGAAATATAGCCACCGTTACTTTTGAAGTTTGATCCAACATCAAAAGAAGAGTTACAAATACAGAAACTTTATAATATTTCCCAGGACACAATCTTTCTCATTGCTTTATATAGAAGAATGATAGTGTTTTTACTTGCAAGGGTAACGCAGAATTACTTTCTTATTTATTAACGGAAGGAAGTTATTGTTGAATACTATGAACCCATTACTGGACCACTTCAGGGCACAAGTCTCCTTTCAGAATGAGAAAGGGTTTGGCCATAAATGTAATCCATCACGCTAGCCAATTGTGGATTAACAGACTTAATACGCCATTGACAACATTACGATGAACTCTCAGGCGTGTAGATTTCCTCACAATGTTTTTATTTACTGTTAAAGCCATTGATACGAAATTGCTACAACGACTAATAAATCCGAAAAGTGAGATTTTACGTGCTATCGATCGAACTCGATTCACTGGAAGAGTGAGCCCAAGTTTACTAATCTATCACCACGTTATAATAACTTTTAATTTTTTTTTCTTACAGAACTTTGAACTTCAATAATGAACCTCTTCTTATTGGTGGATTACACAAAGCTGATCCAGTTTTAGAACGTCCTGGACAAATTCATTCTGATGACTTTGTTGGATGTATGCACAGCATTACCATAAATGGGCGTGTATTAAATTTAACAAAACCGTTGCAAGCTCGCGGAGTCGAACCAAATTGTGAAAGAAAAGAAAATGGAGCCTGTTACAAAGAAGATATCTGTGGAATGGGAGAATGCTTTGATACGTGGAGAACACACTATTGTAAATGTGATGGTAATTTTATTTCGCCGGACTGCTTGAATTCTCTGCAAAGTATTTCAATTGGTGAAAATGGTTTTATAACATATGTAATATCAGAAAAGCATAGAAGAATGCAATTACTTGAAACATTTTACGGAGGTAATACAATATGGGAAAGAAAAAATGGTAAAAACGCTGGGAAAAATGGTGTAAAAGTAAATATGCCTGCAAAGTATTTGTCATTTTTCTTTAGAACTCACAGAAAAGATGGTGTGCTATTTTACTCTGCTACCGATAAATACTACACTCTCATAGAATTATTGGGAGGTAAAATTTGTTATACTTCAAAACAAAATAGTATTGTTAGCATGAACCAAACTGAGCAGCACGATGTGTCTGATGGAAATTGGCACAATATTACCCTATCATCTCACGGACGAAGTATAAGATTAATTGTAGACAATAAAAATATAGGAGAAGAGCTAGACGCTGCTGGTGTTCATGATTTTTTGGATCCATACTTAACTACTATTTCACTAGGAGGAACTAAGGCTGACTGGGTATCAACTTATAATAAGTTTGAAGGTTGTCTGGCTAACTTTACAATAAATAATGAAGTGCAACCATTTACTGGAAACGGTAGTATTTTTAATGATGTTACCAGAACAGGAAAGATTCTTAATGGATGTCACAATGCATTTGGCATAGGATTAGCACAAAATCCAGATCCGCTAAGTATAGGGTTGACACTGGTAATAGTATTTTTTATAATCCTAATAGTCGCCATATTTGCTTCATTCATAGTATTTCGTCTTCGTAAACAAAAAAAAGAAAAAGGGAGTGTACCGGCGGGTAAAAGTAATATTGTTCATACTAAGCAAAATGGAGGCCCTGCTATGCTTAATGCACCTAATCTTATAGCTGGTACAAATGATAGTCTTATGAACAGGAATATGCATAATAATGAAACTAGTCTCAATAGTTATATGTCTGACAATGCAGATATTATGCGAAATGTTGGCCACATTGTTGGACCAGAACTATTATCGAAAAAATATAAAGATCGTGAGATAATGAATTTGGATGCCCCAAGGCCACAGCGTCCTGATATAATAGAACGTGAAGTAGTTGGCAAAAGCCCAGCACTTCGAGAAGATCATCATCCACCACCACCTCTTTCTACAAACACGTCGCATCACACTCATGATCATCCAAGTGGAATTGACATCAATTCCGAAATACCTGAACATTATGATCTTGAGAATGCAAGTTCAATAGCACCGTCTGATATAGATATAGTTTACCATTATAAAGGATTCCGCGAAGCTGCTGGCATACGCAAATACAAAGCAACACCACCACCGATAACAGGTTATCATCATAAACATCAAACTCCACAACACCGACATTCTCCACATCATCCTAGTGGATACCCACCAAGAGTACTTTCACAATCTTCACAACCACCGCCACAACCTAGACAACATCAGACTACTCCTCTTGCACGATTATCACCAAGCAGTGAACTAAGTCAGCAACCAAGAATACTTACTCTTCATGACATATCAGGAAAACCACTTCAAAGCGCGTTATTGGCTACCACTTCAAGTTCAGGAGGAGTTGGCAAAGATGCCTTACATAGCAATAGCGAACGAAGCTTAAATAGCCCCGTGATGTCTCAACTAAGTGGTCAAAGCTCTTCGGCTGGCAGAAAAACTCCAAGCGCTACGGCTCAAGTCTCTCAAGTTGTCTCAGTAGGCACTGGTGCAGTTGGCCTTACTGCAGAAGAAATAGAAAGAATGAATGCTAGGCAACGGACTTCAAGCCTAGTATCAACGCTTGATGCCGTATCTAGTTCTAGTGAAGCACCACGCAGTGGAGGTGTGGGTCACCATATCATGTCACATAGACATCATTCACAACCAGTAGACAATAGGAGCTCTACTGGCTCAGATGACGAAAGTGGAAATGACAGCTTTACTTGTTCTGAAATAGAATATGACAATAACAGCATAAGTGCTGATAAAACAGATGATGTACGAAGGCCAAATGTAAATAGTGGTAATAATAACAAAAAGCCAATCTTACCGCCCCCATATGAAAGTTTTGATTCTTCATTTCGAGGATCTTTGAGTACGTTGGTTGCATCAGATGATGACTTAGCTCCACACGTAGGTTCGGCTCTCTATAGACAAGCAAACGGTTCACCAGCACCAGCTACTCTCGGCTGGGATTATTTACTAAATTGGGGTCCTAATTTTGAAAGTATGATTGGCGTTTTTAAAGATATTGCTGAGCTGCCGGACTCAGTTAATGGCCGAATGTCTTCCTCATTAAGACTGCCAAATGGAACACCAAAACCGTCCGAGGAATATGTATGAATCTATAAAATCAATTAGGCTCATTTAAACTTTGTAAATATTATTTAAATGTAAGTAGGTTTACAAATTATTGTTGTACAAAATTGTTGGGATCTTGTATCAAGGTCTTTTAGTTTCATTTTTCTTGCCATATCTTGTTGAAATGTAAGTAATTAAATATAAATCTGTGTTAGATGAGTTAATATGATGAACCTCATTGTACATAAATAACAAATAATCTGTAGATATATTTTATAAAGTTTTAGAATATTGTTTTTGTATAAATAATGCGTTGAGGAAGACTTATTTTTCGAAATGATTATTTTGACTAAATTGAATGTAACTTGAATGACTGTGCTTTAATTAAGATCAGAAAAAATGTAGTACATGTGTATATGAAATTAAAGTCAAAAAGGAGTATCTATTCAAAAGCTTTAAATGTAGTTTTACATTTTTACCTAAACAGAGCTCTATTTTATTGTAGTTGCTATAATGCAGTTTTGTAATGAGCCATATTAATTAGTGAACAACGTGCCAAATGCGTCTTCTCATCAAACGAACTGACTGATTTACTTATACTTACTGAAACTTTGTGAATAATAAATAATTAATTAAATTTTATTGTGTTATTTATTTTATACATGATATTCCTAATTGAGTGCCACAAAACAAAGACATTTATTGGTATCTTTGTACTCAGCGAGCACGTGTACCTAAACCTTTGTAAAAGCCTTATATAAACATATAGGTTTATATTTATATTGATTTAAAAGATTACAGGATAGCTGTAAGGGCATATTATAAAGGACACGATAAGAAAGATAAATATTTAGTTACTTACTTACTTAGTTATTACAAGGAATAGTTCCGCGCTTGGCTTAAAATGACGGATAGTTATCAAAGCCACCTATCCAGGTAGAAAGATTATAATCGAAATCGGACCTGTACTTAAGATTTACTTAAATACTTTTAAGTTTTGACTGGCTCGTTGGTCTATTGGTTAGTATGTCAAACTACAGATTACAAGATCCCGGATCGAATTCGCTAGTTTAGATTTTTCAATTATGAAATTCTTAGTACCTAGGTAGTATTTTTGGTATGTTTTCATGCCTCCGAGATTACCGTCTCAGTAATTATCACTTTCGTGTAATAATAAAAACAATGAAGGACACAAACTCGCATCGGAACAAAGTGATGGGTTATCGTCTATAACTGTCCTCTGCCCTGAGAAAGGAGGCCCAGACAGATATAAGGCTATTAAGACCTTATAAAGTTTCGACTTAATCGGCGTTTATACTTTTTTGCGTGATACTCACAGAAAGGATTACATTTATCGGTCCCCCGCAACTTAATTCACGTATTATAAATTTTAATAAGATTCCCAAACACACTTTCCGTGGCTAGTAAGCATTTCCGAAAATAATAATAAAGTAATTTAAGTACTTTCTTCGGAAAGCGTATTAGTTCATTAAATTTCCATAGTGAACAATTGCTTTATCATCGATCTCGTAGTACTTAGTTCTATGGTTCTATGAATGTAGATCACGCGTTATATTCCCGGGTTGGGCCAAAGATCTCACTATCTATTGTGTTAAGGAAAAGGGGCCGTGATTCGAATTTCGAAGAGCAAATTAGGTGATCTACCCCAAGCCTATAACGTAATAATTGCCCAATCCCCGCAACCGCTATTTGAGCAGCGGTAAGAATATAAGCTCTAACTAAATCCATCTCGCTTAATACGTGAGAACCTTTACGAGGCAGTGTCATTAAAAGGCTGAAGTAATAACCGACTAATCAAGCAAATGGCTGACCTGAGATTGGAAAACGATCGCCTATAAACACAGCAACACATCGTAGAGCATGCAAAGAACACGTCTACAAAGTCCCGTCCTGTAGCCATCAATCCTAAGTTTTAAGCCTCATGCGCCTATAATTAAACCGGCAACCACGCTCTTTACACCGGAACACAACAATGCTTCTAGCCGGCAGAAATAAGCACCCAAGCAAGGGTGGGCTAACTAAAAACTTTACTACGAACACTAAAAAAGTTACAACTAGTAAAATTTGTGGATAACGGGACACCAGATTGGAGGTCGTCAAACTCCCTGGCGCACCGTTAAATAATAATAAATAAATAAATATACTACGATAATACATACATCGCCATCTAGTCCCAAAGTAAGCGTAGCTTGTGTTATGGATACTAAGATGACTGATGAATAATTTTTATGAATAATATACATAAATACTTATAATATATAGATAAACACCTAGACACTGAATAACATTCATGTTCATCACACAAATATTGTCCAGTTGTGGGAATCGAACCCACTGCCATGGACTCAGAAAGCAGGGTCGCTGCCCACTGCGCCAATCGGCCGTCGTCGTCGTCGAGCGCGGTAAATAATGATTTTATTTCCCTTTTAAATTTAAAATAACAGCTAAAATGAAAACAAAAAAATTGACTATTTTCTGTTTTCAGTTTGTAACAATTTTCTTATCAATTGAAGCCCTTATTAATATTCAAATTATGAGGCGATAAGCGCTCGGAAGTACGGCGATAAGGTCGCGAGGCAATAAAGAAATACCTGTAAGTTTGACAAATAATTGACATCGTTTACATATTTTAGAACAGTGAAACTGTAGAGCATGTTACATTTAAAAGTATATTTAAATATTTTATTGTTACTTATCTTATAATTTCTTAAAAAGTGTTCATTAACAACTGAAACAACGAAACCATAAGATATATGTTAATATTATATATATAAACAAGATAGCCTAAAATAAACTGTGTAAAAAAATAAAACCAAATCAAATCTAAGTCTTCGAAACCACCGCAGCTAGGTATAGTCCCTAAGATGATCGTAGCATTGCCCCTTTGAATGACATTCCCAAAACCCTTTTTGACAATTCTTTAAAGAGAGCTCGAGCCCCACGTCCCCATTGTCCAAATTTACTCAAAAGGCACCAAAATGAACCTGCTACCAGGGTTTCACATTTGCGCTTCTTGGCCTGCTCGGCACCGGTAGCAGCTGCACCAAGCATTGACTAGGTTACCTGGATGTGTGATGCAGCTAAGATAAAGACACACGTCCCACACAATCGACCTTCCCAGCCACTACGAAACGAGCGTAACACCGTCAGGTATCTCGCCATCACTCCGTGCCAAATCAATGGGTTCTAATATATCTGGCACGTCAGCGGTAGCAGGAGATCGTGGGATGATGTCGTTGATATGGCGAGAAAAGCGACCACCTACGGTCACCATGGTCTCTGCTGTCTCCTGCTGTCTCGGTAGTGGCATGGATTAGGCTGAAAATAGATGCGACAAACCCAAAACCAACTACCACAGAAAGAGTGTCTAACATAATTAGTTAGCCCAACCTGGGCAGAAGGGAGAGCATGTAGCCAGTAACCCTACAGCAGAAACAGCGGTCTTTTTTTTTTCTCAAAGGTTTTTTTACATGGAAAATTTACGTCCTAATGTCTCTGTGAAGTAAAATTAACTGGCAATTTTTTTTATATTTTTTGAGTTATTGAAAAAAAATGTAATGATATTAAAATAAATTTCAGTTTTTGGTCAAACAATGTAAATGTGTCCAGTTATGTCTTCCGAATTATCGCATATTGCTTATAACCAAACTTGTCAACAAAGAATGTCATACAGTAGGTAGTTGCATTAGTAAGGCAGTTAAAGATAGGATATTTTTTACTGATTTGAGCTGAAGTAATAAAACGCTTTTGTAAATTGAAATAAAAACTACAGACATATGGTACTTCCTTCAATGTGATCATTAATGATACGAACCGATATTCTAATGAATTCGCTACTCCAGTCACTCTAATTACTTGATACAAGAGACCATGTCATGGCTAAAACTACGGGTATCATACTTGGAAAATTATATTAATTGGTGTTATTAGAGCGTTAAGAATCATTAGTTTATCAACAGAATAAGATCAAAACTTCGAAATTTAGAACTTGTTAATTGTGAAGTTCAGTGCTCATCAGGTAGCGTGTCCTTACAATATTGGGCATTTCCAAAGAAACCAATAGTATTAATAAAGTTTTATTTTATTTCAATATTATTATTAGCCAATTCAACTTTAATGATGAAAGTGTGGATATTAATATTATTCTTCTTGAGTATATTTTGTAAGTCATATTTTTGTTGCTAAGATAATGTTTTAGGTGTGTAGTAACTAAATTTTATAATTTTAAACAAATAATTGATTTTCAGCAAAAGAAAATACAGCGTTTTTTTCTGAGTGCGTAATTCCACCTTTAGAATGTCCTAATAAAAATGTTACGTTTTGGTTATACACTCGGTGAGTAGATTTTGTATATTAAGACATTTCTGCATACTGTAGTGATTGCATTTTTATGCGACATAGCTATAGAATTTTATCATCATCATCATCAAACCATTGCTGGCCCAGTAGGTATAGTAGGCCAAATGCGGTAGATTTCGCACGCCTTTGGGTACGCAAAGGAGAACTCTCAGGCATGCAGGTTTCCAACGTCGAAGCAATAGATATTGAATAGTTAGAGGTGTTTGCCGGTTAAAAGGAAGTCGGTGACCTTACCACTAAGCTATAATCGCTATAACTGAAGAATTATGTTTTTAAATTGAATTATAGAGAATGAATGAAATCCATTATAGCGAATGACTAAACATTTACAATAATTTTCAAACAGGGCCAATGTGAATAAACCAGTTGAATTAAAAATATCTGACCCAAAATCTATTACTTCAGCACCATGGGTCAAAGATGCTCCAATAAAAATATTAATACACGGATATACCGGGTACAGGGACTTTTCACCAAATACGGAACTAAGGCCAGGTAGATAATAAATTATTACATAAAATACTCAATTTTCCAACGCTTTGAAACAGCAGGTTTCTGTTTGCAAAATGAAAGATTCAAATGTTTAGGACAATTAAACTAAGTTAATTCATTGATAATATTTTGAAATTGTTGAAAGTCTTTAGAATTAATGTACGTAATAAAGTTAACATTCCTGAAGTCGATCTGTAATCTCCGAATCTGTGATTTATGTCTTAGAAGATGCATAGAAGCGCCTGGTAGCAGTATTGTAATGTGCCTAATGTGCACACCTCGTCGTCACCTACGTCTCTATTTTATTTTCTCCGATATATATATCGGAGAAAATAAAATATATTATAAATATATACACAAAAAATATAATATTAAAAAATTCAATTTAGTGTAGCGTACATTGTAGTTATATTGTAAATTGCAGCTATATATCTAAAATTTAAAGTTTCTTAAGCGTTTTATGTTTTGGGTTATATTTCAGTATACATGGATTGTTGCAATTACAATGTTATAAGTGTTGATTATAACAATTTAGTATTAGAACCTTGCTATATGCAAGCAGCGAAGAATACTGAATTAACCGGATTGTGTACGGCGCAGCTCATTGACGAGTTGGTGCAGAAATATGGTTTCTCGCTTCCTGATTTCCACGTCATTGGATTTAGCCTTGGGGGACAAACAGCCGGCTTCATAGCTAACTATTTAAAGTCAGGAAAACTTGACAGAATAACAGGTAAAAGGTATTAATGTTTTAAAGAATTACTTTATCTGGCATACTATGAAAATAAAATAAGAGTGAATTTTTCCGCATTAAATCTCTAACAAACAAATGGTATAGAATAATCATTAAAACCGCATCAGGCCAACAATCATAACATGATATTATGAGTTTACAAAGAATATTTTGTAGTGTTTGTAAAACTCATAGTTAACGAACATATTCTTAATATACCAGTTTCTAGATCTAAGAGAGTCAAATGCACGTAATTTTAATATATAAGGGATTTGTTAATAATTACAGCGCTAGATCCAGCGCTACCTTTGTTCGCAACAGCGGATGCAAGGGAAAAAGTTGATTCCAGTGATGCACATTTTGTTGATATTTTACACACAAACGCCTTGCAGAAAGGAAAACTAGAGGATAGTGGGCACGTTGATTGCTATGCAAATGGTGGTGTGTTCCAACCTGGTTGTGTCGCAACAGAAAATAAAAGTAAGTGCAATATTAATGTTGTAAAGCGTGCAAATAATTACAACTTTTGATAACTAAAACTTGATATGTGCCAAAGGGTAGGGTATTAAATTTATAAGCATGTTTACAAAGGTGCTTATAATTTTTGTTAAATAATTAAAATTATATTTTATTCATCAATGTTAATTCCATTGAGTCTGTGGGTATTCTCATATACTTAAATATCTCACTGAAGATAGTCTTCAGTCAGTATTGAGACTGAGACAGTGCAAATATACCGTCTGATATCTTAGTCGTTATCATAAGCTTATGGAAAAACAACGACTATGGGAACAGATAATAAAGAACAGACAGCAAAGCGTCTTTTGTGCTGCTGGTATAATCAACTGAGATCACCAACCCGTCTGCCAGCGTGGTGTTATGGGCCCTCCCCTTGGCATTGGCCTTTATATTAACTGTTGTAGGCTATTTATGACGATGATGATGACTTTGTTTTCCTACTATTAAATTAAGTTAATATATTCAACTTTTGTAAGTAAAAGACCATAATTTGATATGATTAGAATATTCATGATCATCCTCATTTCAACTAATAGACGTCCACTGCTGGACATAGGTCATTTGTAGGTAGTTCCACAATCCACGGTCCTGGGCCGCTTGCCTCCAACGGCTCCCAGTGACTCTCCTGATGTCATCTGTCCACTGCGTTGGGGGCTGACCTACGCTGCGTTTACCGATTTTACCGGTGCGGGGTCGCCATTCCAGCATCTTAAGACCCCAACGTCCATCGGTTCTCCAAGATACATATCAAGTTCAAGTAGTTCAAGTCATATCAAGTTTTAGTACCCTAATCCGAGCTAATTAATAAGTCGGCTTAGAATATGCTAATTAACAGCTCGGATTAGACTAACCTATGAAAATAAACTAAAAGAAATTGAGTACAGTAATGTTATCAAGGTACAAGTTTATAAGCATGTATGGATGAGAGTTTATTCCAACCTAACTTTTAAACGCTCGTACATATTTTGAATTTATGTGGCAAAAATTCTTAAACGATAATAAAAACCTTTTTTTCAAAAATATAAATATGTCGGCTTCTTCTTGATCTTGGCGCTAATTTCAAATAAGACTTCGTGCAGTGTTGAGCTGTCGTGTATTGTAATTTCGCTATTACTTGTCTATAGTAAATACTATAAATTTCGTTTATAGCTAAATCTTCTTGTGAGCATGATAGAGCTGTACATTATTATGCTGAATCAATAACTACCACGAAAGGGTTCTACGCAACTAAGTGTCACTCCTGGATGGCATACATTTTAGGCTGGTGTGAAATGGTAAATTCACATGAAGATATTATCTGTGGCGAGCACGCTCCAAGAGAGTAAGTTATTACCAGACCTATCTTGTCTTAGACTTGAGAAATACTTAAAATTATTTTAAGTGCTCGGAGGTTATCATTTCTAAGAGCGGTAGGTAATGTCCTTTTCATAATGCTTCATGTGGAAAAGACAAAACTACTTTCAGACCTGTAAATTTAGTTTAGAGATTTGTGTACAACAGAATTGTCACAATTAACATTTACATTGCTAACTTCGGTCAACAAACAATTTGTTGACCGAAGTTAGCTACAATGGAATATCCGACACATATCCAATTCGAATAAATATTTCAAGAGAAGTCTTTATTCATAGATTCGAAACTCGTGACTGATATTAATAATATTGAAGTTTTTAACTCACGTAGATTTTACTACTATCTAACCCAGCTAGCTCCAAACCCGTTTGGGGGTTCTTTTTTATGAACTTCTTCGCGCGACACAAACTTCGACAAAAACTGTGTTCATTTAGGCGTTTATATATTATAATTCCTGTATAGATTGGTGCCAATTTTGTTGTACATAAATCTTGAAACTAAACTAAATTAAAAATTTAAAAAAGTACCTGCCTATTAGATCGAAGAAGGCTTTATTTTGTAAAATTCAATGATATACATAAAATTAACATGTAGCTTAATTTGCTGTAAACCTCAAAATGCAGGCAAATATTTGCGGTGCAATTTATTATTTCTTTAATATTTATACACCACACCACGCAGATATTCCAATATGCACTCGCTGATCCTAGGAAATTAAACTAAATTAAAGAGCTATCCTAGTTCAAGTTTTTTTAGGTAAGGCAATCATATCAATCATAAACAATCTACCATCTTCATTAAAAAAAAAAGCGACATTTATATACTTACCTAACGATTTTTAAATGTACATATAATATTTCGATTTTTATTTAAATTTCAGCGCATCGGGTTCGTATTTCTTTAAAACTAACTCCAAACCTCCATATGCTCTTGGTTCAAGAAATAATTTTAAAGGAAAAGAGTAATTCAAATCCACTCCACACAATCCACAAAGAGTAATTCAAAGGGTATATTTTTGGTATGGTCAGGCCATGCTCCGCCCTCTATATGTTTTAAATGTTGTTATTGTACTTTTGTATTGATTAGTCTCTATAGGTTAGATACTAGGGTATAACTTTAATGTAAGTTTGTCTGTCCATCCGTCCGTGTATCAAGACCCAGTTTGTCACAAAAAGTTTATAGTTGACTTAGGCTCACCGCACGCACACAATTTTAATGACAATAATTTTAATCTAAATATTGTCAATAATATTGCCTTTTTGCGGGCGTAAGGAAGGATTGTCACTGACAGTCGATCTGATCCACAAATTTAAAGTCGCGCAACGCGCTATGGAGCGAGCTATGTGTCTCTCTGGGAGTCTCTCTTCGGAATAGAATTCGTAACGACGAAATCCGTAGAAGAAACAAGGTCACCGACATAGCTCAAAGGATAAGCAAGTTGAAGTGGCAGAGGGCGGGTCATGTCTGTCGTAGGACCGATGGCCGTTGGGCAGACGTGTTCTGAATCGTGTGACCGCGAATCGGTAAGCGCAGTGTGGGACGACCTCCAGCCCGCTGGACAGGTGACCTTAAAAAGGTGGCTGGCAGCGGCTGGATGAGATAGGCGGAGGACCGTGTGTGGTAGCGCGCTCTTCGAAATGCCTATGTTCAGCAGTGGACGCTTGTGGGCTGTTGATGATGATGATAATGATGGAAGGATTGATGTATTGATAAAACTTACTGTCAATACTTTAAAAATAAATCTTGGCCTTACAAATACCATTAAGGTTAAATGCCTTTTATTGCTGTAATTATCTGTTATTTGTTATTTTATGTATATTTCCAAGTTGATAGTTAAATGCATCACATTTTCATACTAAAAGTTTAACTCTCTGACTGATATCTTAATCTTGAAATTACGGCACAAAGATAGGGTAGGTACAAGTAAAAAGAAAATAAATGTTTTTAAAAAAAAAAAAAAAATTGTGGGAAATAGCGTCCATAGTAGGTTAAAAGTTACAATATAATATTATATTTAAATACCTACTAAAGATTATGACGTTGAACATTGCTTTTGCTGTATAAATAAGTACAGGGAACAAAAAATAATTCGTTCGAATACATTAATATATTGCTTCCGCCATTCATTTAAAGTTAACCTTCACACAGCAAGAATTATGATGTAGGAGATTGAATTATTGGTGCAAATTATGTTGTACATGAATCGCTAAAATAGACTAAATGGACAGGCCTAAACAATTCTTTGAAAAGGACAGCACTATTTTTAGACCTGTCCATTTAGTTAGTTTAGTGTTTTGGTAACAAAGAAACCAACATTACGCCATCATGCAGAATTCTTGATCTTTCAATATAGCTGAGAATAACATTAAATAGTAGTTGATAGTAGTCCAACGTGTCGTGACAAAAGAAAAAAGGACCATCGTTAGCCTTTTAATGTCTCTCTAGGCTGTAGCCATAAGAGAGACTATAATATCCCACAATTTCCTAACTCCAGTCTGGTACTGTGACAGGAAACTCCAATACCTATAAAACGTTTGACTCGAGCCGGGAATTCAACAGCAACAATACCCGTTGGGTCGTCGTACCCGAGGGTTGACGTCCTCTAATTCCCCCCCGATGTCGTCTAACCCTGGGGCTCTTCTCATGGCGAGCTCTCGTGAACGCTCCGCTCCCCGGGTGACGCCGTAGCAACCCCGCAGTTGGTTATCGGCAAGTGTTCATCCTAAAAATGAAAAAAAAATGACCCAGGAATTAAAAGCAGATCTCATGCGTAGACGAACATGCTTATAAGAATCCATTATATCACACAAAGATAGTTAATAGAGCATCTTCGTCAACTTCAGACCTAAGATCATATAGGTGTAGATATTCCCATTGTTCCTGGTCCATGGCCTTTTCTTCTCCCTTAAATCCCAATCCTCTTAGTCCATTGATTCTTGGTCGGCCGAAATGAGAAGCAGATCATTTTCATTTAACAGACCAAACTTGTATGTAAGTTTGGTCTGTTAAATGAAAATGTGAAATATCAACCACAATAAAACAGCTACATACTTGTGAAATATCAACCACAATAAAACAGCTCCTTTTGGTAGTTATTAAGTTATAACGGTATTGGCGCAGTAGGTAGCGACCCTGCTATCTGAGTCCAAGGCTTTAGGTTCGATTCCCATAACTTTAAAACGTTTGTTTGATGAACATGAATGTTTTTCAGTGTCTGTGAGTTTATTTGTATATATAATATTCAGTTTTCATATATCTATATTTTTTATAAAAATATCCATCAGTCATCGAAGTACTCTTAATACAAGCTAAGTTTACTTTGGGGGCGAATGGTGATGTCCGTATTGTCGTAGTATATTTATTTATTAAAAGAAAAAGCTAAAATTAATTTAGTAACGCAATATATTAAGTAACAAGAAGGTAAAACCCTAGGTGTATTACACACAAACGGATATGACCGACGGTCACTGGTACTTTGTCAATATCCTTATGGCGATCCTCAATTTTGCTGCACTTGCAAAACGGTACTAATTTAAAGTCTTTAATTCCGTCGTAAATTGTGTAAGATGTGTTAGTTAGTGTTTAGCATAATAAGGTAAGTTCACGGCTGACTGGTATATATTACTATATTATGGGTATCTTGTGAAATTAAATTCCTTAGACTAATGTCACTTTCCAAGGATTTGTGTATTATTCGTTCGCGTTTAACCGTGGTTTCTTAAAAATCTTGCCACACAATATCATGTCTTATCTCATAGTTCAATTAAGACGAGAATGAGATGTAAATTAATGTAAAATTTATCAAGATTAATTTAGCTGTGTTTTTGTTTTTTAAAAACCAACGGGAAAGTTTGCCAGGTGTTTCAACGCCGTGAATAATCCTATATCCCCGTCCATTATTCAGGATGTAAGCTTTATATTGTGCCCTAAATATTTCAAGATCAATGGTGCGGTTGATACGATTATAGATAACAATCAAAGAACAGACAGACTTAAATACAAAATTTAAAATATTGAGTATGGATAATTTAAAAAGATACAGCTTATTATGAGAGTTACGAAAGCGTTTAACCTTGTTCCATTATAATTTATCAGTTTGAGTTTAATGAGTTTAAGTATTGGTGTCTTCAACTTAAATAAACTTAAATTCCTTTATCCTTGATCAAAATCCTTCCAGAGTTCGGGTATCGAATTACTGCATCTTTGGTCTAGAAGCTATCTATGTTTTAAGTCATTGTTTGACTAACGCTTCTGCGTTTGATTTCCAAAATTACTGTCAAGTATTTGTAGTTTCACAAAAAGTCTCTACACTAGGTCGGAAATTATCTTGATTTACATGTCTCTTATAGGTTGAATAATTGAGAGAGCTAGGCTAGATAGCTAAAAAGATGTGACAATCTAAGTAAACTGCATATTATGGAAAAAAAACTAAGGAGGAAAACCCACGATCCGAAAAGGATTCCTGTACTATAATAATCCCAGTAGCACGTAGTGGTCAGGGGTGATTCGGATAAAAATCATTCTAGCTTTAACCCTAAGTTTTTGTTATAATAAGTCCCTGTATCACAATAAAACAATCTGGAGATAAACCCACGCAATAACTAATCATGCGTTACGTAATGCCTATGTCACAGTTTTATAAAAGATTTCATATTATAAAATAAACGTGTTATTTCTACTGGTTCGTTTTACAGCAGGTAAACTATAAGCGGGTAAACATGAGTTTGCATGTGAAAAAGTAAGATTAAAAAGAAACAGCTGCAAAAAGTGATATAATATTTAAAGCCTTAAAATGGAATATATAAAGGCGTTTACCTTGACGTAGGGGCACTTAGTCTTACCCAGTTCTGTAGTGAGTGTTACGTAAAATCAACTTGCTTGTAGTAAGAGGATTAAACCCATACTAAATATAATGAATACTGAAGTGCGAATGTTTTTTTGTTTGTTTGTAACCTATGTAAGACTCGACCAATGTACTGATTTTGATGAAATTTGGCACAGAAATAGCCTGCATCCTGGAGTAGGATATAGAAATTGAAATCCCGGAGAACACCCGGGTGAAGCTTTCTAAGATTTATATTATTAATTTATTTACTCA
The DNA here is from genome assembly GCF_905163445.1 of Pararge aegeria. Lineage (NCBI taxonomy): Eukaryota > Metazoa > Arthropoda > Insecta > Lepidoptera > Nymphalidae > Pararge > Pararge aegeria. Next base: position 8,495,264 of record NC_053190.1, on the reverse strand, counting down.
TTTATTTATATTTTGTGGAAACATGCAAAACTACAATTAAATAATAGGTCATAATTATTTATAATACTTACACCTATTTGTTTATGTCAGTTTGATAACATTATTATAAACCTACAAACGAGATATAAAAAAAAATGTCTTTCTTACTTACAAAAAACTTCACTGCTAAAGCGATCTTTGCGACATTTTTCACATATTAGGTACTTGCGTACTGGACAGATCCCGTATGTGTCCAGTACGCAAGATACACAAAGAATCCCGGAGCATTTTTTAAAAACAAAACAAATTCAAATCGGTCTCGTAAAAGAAGAGCTATCGAGGCAATATTTGAATTTGACAAAGTGGATATGATGTATCATCGATAGGTGATCGTAGCAAATGGTAGTAGTGGCACAGAAGATGCTGCTGCCCGTACTCTGTTACATTAACTTAGTCGCTTTGTGCGACACTTGCGGGCAGAAGCAGGATGGTGGCAACCGTTTTCTGATCTGCCGTCACCACCTACATAAAAATAACATCGATACTGCCCTATAAATACTATAGCGATATTAAATTGTGTGTATTGAGGGTATAGTCTTATAAAAGTGCCGATACAATAATAATTATAAAAAATACTTAATATAAGTTAACTATTAGCGATTATGACAATTTTGTTTGGTAATGTCATGAAGCGGATCAGTTTATTGTTTGTTTTTATGAATGCACTATTGTAAAACATCTCAGAAACTACTATTAGTGTGATAAGAAAAACAATCTTTTTGCGTCACTTATGACTCGATTGCCTAAAGATATCGCGGATGAAACCGCACGGGGGTAAATAATTTAAACATTCACTAACTTAGTAACAAGTACCTACTTTGTATTCTATAATGAATTAATGACAAGAATCTAATTATCATTAGGTAATGAGCTTGGATCATGTTAAATTTTTCATTATTACCTAATTTTAAATTTAGTTAGTCGCATTATGGACATCACATGGATGACTCTACATACAGGCATACATACAGCCAATCTCTATAATCTCATAACCCTATCGAAGTCTGGTAATCACAGTAATTGATGGTATGATTAAAGTTTTATTTAGCAATTCGTTAAATTAATATCATTGTTTTGCAAAAGGAACCAAACAGCAAGGTTCCTTACATTTACTTTCGCTGTCAGTGACTTAACAAACAACGTACATGGTAGACGTATATGGGTTCCGTAATATATCGAACCTCACGTGCATTCGACTTTATTCCTAAATTAAATAGTTTTTTCCATACACGATCACTATTCAGATTTTTTAATATAAACTTTATGTTAACTGTATCTGTGACAATTGTGTGATATATTCTGTGTTATCTTTATAAACTCTGACACAAAATTTGTGAAAAAAGTGAAAAATAAAAATGGTGACAAATGCACAGTGGCTGTTAGTTTTCGGAATAACCGCCATACAATTTTCTGGTAATTAAATAATTTATGTGTTACTTTATCATCAGACTAAGTATATTTTATTATCACTTCTGAATGTTATTATAAGTTAGTTTTATGTAAGTATGTTCATTAATATGACTTATTTATTTTATTTATTACAAAAAATATTACAAATACATTGTAGCGTAATGTAAAGCATATGATAATTTTATATATAAAAATCACTCCATGAAAGGCGTTACATTTGATTTATCACCCTTTTCTTATACTATTTTAAACGAAGTAATATTTTCCGCATACATTAATTAGTCCTTATGTGTATTAATCAACCTTGTTACGGTCATTGTTACAGACATATCGATCGATTTTAATCAAATAATCTAACTACCATCGCTTAAAGCAGTATTACCTTAATATTGTTTCCATTTTCGTTTAGAAATCCCTATTTTGTCATCAAAAGGTAATTTTAAAATAATACTGCTATAGGCGATGGTAGTTAGACTGTAGAAATTTTATTCTTGCTTATAAAACCATTTGTCTTGTATATTAACGGATGCAGGTTTCTCTGATATAAATGTGTAAGCAACGTGCTTTGTGAATAGCGTATAAAATGTTTTTTACTGCAAACAAATAATAAAACCTTTAAAAATAAATATTCATGGTAAAACAAACAATACATAATGTATTATAACATCTTAAGTAGGTATATTATATCCAGTAAAATAAGGATAAATTATTACGTACTAGTTTTCAGAAAACAAACTGTGATAAAGAATATTTTGGAAGAATTATCCGAGCAAAAATATTCACTATCCGAGATACAGGTTTATTAAAGAAATATTTACATAGTACCTTCATTTTATTAAATAAAAATAACGGTAGTCAGCCTTCGCCGATAAAGCGCAATAAAGCTGACTTTTGGCCAAATCTGTGTTAAACATTTAGTTCAAAAAAAAAATTTTGTTTTATTGAAAATGCCGTAAATCCATTGCTCTGTTGCTCTGCGGAATAAGGACAATCAAATAATTAAGCACAGTTTTTTATTAATAATCACGTTAATAAGCAAAGTTCTGTTGTACAAACTGGTAATACAATAAGCCATACTAATTGAACTACGCGTAACAATTATATTAATTGCTAAGTAAGTTTATAGTTAATTAAAATCTGCAGTTTTTGCTATTATGCTTAGCGCGAGTTTAATAGTGAGATAATATAGAGTAACAAAAACTGATCTACCTATCTGGTGACTACTAGGAAGCCTCAAAGTCATTGGAACATTTGGCATACGTAAATTTAGATTTTTGTTTATATTAGATTTTTCTTTTTTGTCAATAAAGTAATAATTTTTTGCATCATAATACTGTATTATACTGATTCTGTAGCTGGAGATAAAATAAAACTTAAAAAGTAATAAAAACCAGATCATAGATCTTACATTTACTTTTTGTCCCAAAATCCCCAATAACCTATATTTTAAATACCAAAGTGAGTTTGATTTTCACTTCTTTCACGCATAAACATTTACGTTTATCACCTGATTAGAGAAGAGATACGGTAGGCTATGCCAAAAGTACACGCGGGTGAAGTTGCCGGAAGGTCTAGTAAATTATAAATATATAGGATTTTTTTTTGTATAATAAAGTGAATCATAATTCTCATATTACCTACCTACTTTTTTTCGATGCGTTCAACGATTAAACGCAGAACACAGTTAAATAATTTTATAAGAAAATGAAATGAAGCATGTAGAACGCAGCCGCGTTGCGCACGCGCTACTTCCGAGTAGGTTACGTTACAAAAGTGAGTCGACATCGCTCGTTGCATAATACTTTGCTCTCACAGCGGATAAGATGGCACCAGTGCCTTAGTAAGAGATATGCACGCTCACAATCATGGAGTCGCTTTCGAATATCGAATCACAATAATAACAATATAAAATGCATCCAAGGTCCTTGTTTCCAATATTCCTATATTTGCATATTACCTTTCCAACAATATATTATTATTTCTTTATGGTGTTTTTATTAGTTTATAATATGATTCGCCATTGTTTTATTTATTTTTTCTCTAATAAGGCGAAATAAAATTAACGTTTAATATCAAATGAAATTAATATATATTTGATAAAATATACACAGGTCACAAAGCAATCATAGTCAAATGTTCAAAAACGTAGCATTCAGGAGCGAAAACATGGTCAATTAGGTATATTTTATTTAACGCTACACCGTTTCGATTCCAAACTAAGGGGTAACTGTACCGGATTTTTTCTCTTTTGTAACAGATAGTTTTGAGAAGTAACATAATATTGTTATTAATATTCTAACAAAATATAGGTCTCCTTTACATATATATAGGAGCTTATGTGTTGCTTAGATCCAAGAGCTGTAATGCTGGTTAAATGAGTTTTGAGTTAGGTGAATTTTAAGTAATTAAAACATCACTTGCTTCAACGTTGAAGGAAAACATTGTGAGGAAACCTGCATGCCTGAGAGTTCTACATAATGTTCTCAAATGTGTGAAGTCCACCATTCCGCACTGGGCCAGCGTGGTGGAAGGCCTTACCTCTTCTCATTGTGGGAGGAGATATGTGCTCTTTAGTGGCTGGTTATGGGTTGAGGTGATGATGATGATGATGATGAAAGATACTTGGCATTTTAATCTATATCTAAGAAATGACTTACGCCACTTCGTGCTTTGCTAGTATGATAATTTGTAATATATTACGTTTTGAATACTCTAAATCTTCTTCCATACTGAAATAGGGAAATCCAAAAAGTATCTAGATATTTAATAGTTACACATTTATTCGACCTCAGCATTCGTTAGGCGAATGGTCTACCATTGACCGAAGTTGCTTCCTCCATTATACATTCTGTTTATAACTAAGCATTTATAAATATTACGATTTACATGTTGATAGCAGGTGCATACAATACACATTAGTTATGCAATGCGACTCAAGATGCGTTAACACGAGTGAAAATGAACACAAAAATAATTTCTAGGTCGACGGCCTCAATTGTTATACAGATAAGGAGGTGCACAATGTTTCGAAAATATTCTAAAGTTGCGCGTGACTCAGTCCACAATTTTTTAGGTTCCATCCCACGGGAACCCGGGACTCTCCCGGGATACAAATAATCCTTAGTCCTTCCGTCTCCAGAATGCTTTCCCTATGCAAAAGTTTGCAAAGATACGTTTAACTACTAAGCCGTGTGGATAACGACGTTATTTTTCTCCTGGGAACGTTATCCTAGTGATTTTTCGAGATGGATATCTCGAAAATCACTAGGATAACTGATCCATGCCAGGGTGCAAGCTATATATGTATATGTGCCTTATTTTATTAAGATCTTTGTAGTGGCAGAACGGCAAAAAGGTAACATATAAACAGACAAACTTTTGCATTTATATCATTAGGTTTTAGGGACTAACCTCCTTTTTTTATTTTCTTCTCGGACATCTGACTGTCTAAAAACATTGTACTATAAGTACATACTGGTTCAACATATTTAATCGAAATCTTTTTATTAATCGCAATCTTTGTATTAAGTCAAATTCTGTCCATCCATAAAGAATGGACAGAATTTGTCTGTTGAACGCGATCATTTAAGGTATCCTAAAATTAAAAAGTTTTAACACCCGTTAGTATATCAGGCGCTACCAGTCCGATGCTATAAAAATAATTTTGCGTTTGATAGACAATTTGTTGTAAAAGCCATTATATTTTTACCTATAAAGAACACGCTCGGTAGAGCCTGACCCTCGCAGACTTCAAGGGGCACATAGGTTACAAGTGAGATACCAGTTCTTACTTTGGTATTTTAAACGCTTTGTTTAACTTTATAACTGTCAGACTGAAACAAGTGACTTAATGCGGATTATTGTTATACCCATGTTATACCTACTTGAACAATAGAATTAAGTAACTAATAACATTATTTTTATACAATTATTAATACCGTGACAACATTAATCTATTCAGCTGTAAGGTCGAAAATTCTCCTTGAAATGCGGTGAGGTAATCAAATTAACTCTAGTCATGTATGTATCACTCTTTTGCAATTGGCGACATTAAAAATTCTATTGATTTTGTTATTGCGATAGCTTATGAATATTCATTTTTTTATTTGGTACTACACTCTACCATGGGTCGGGCACATAGCTCGGAGAACTGATAAACTCTTGTTAGTAAACGCAGCGTTGGTAAAGATCCCCACAAGTCAAACGCGTCGCCGAAAACAGGGATGAGAACGTGGAATTAGAAAATCCCTACAAAACACGGACGGCACTGACGGACAGTTGACAGATCAGATCAGATGATCCATCACAATGCACCATGTATATTTAATACTTAGCGAGATCGTAACCGTGAACATAATTATTTAAAGTCCCACATGCCCACAATTCAGGTAGCTATATAAAGCTTTAAACCATTACGTTTAATTTATATCATAACTGTGAGAACATTAAATGAAATCTTAAGAAAATAACGACAAATGATTTTATTTTTATTACATAAAAAATGTATTTTATTTTTAATAATATATTTAGATTTCAACTGAGAGATCGTTCCCCTATGAGGTTTTGGCCTTGATTTGAAAATATGATTTTCCTATTAAGTAGCGTAAAGCATTAAGTAGAAAATTTGTAATAATATCTATTTTACAACTAGGTACGTAATTAAACAATTGAAAAACGATTGTCACATGGAAATGATTAAGCAGAAAGTGAAAGTTCCCTGACCTGCCGCACTTTGAATTATAATCATTTAGACATCCAGTGATATCAGATACTTCATTTAAAGATGACTGCACTGATAGGAAGATCTTAAAATATTGGACAAATGTGGGAACCTGATACGCTATTGCATAAACTTCTCATGCCGCTGTTCTCTTCATTGTAACAATTTTTATGAGATTTTTTGCGTAACCTGTCTGAGTATTGTTTACATTTTGTTTTATGCCGAATCCGTGGCTTCGTTTATTAAATAATAGTTATCTTTGTTAGTATCAGAACGTACTGATCCAACAAAGGCTTGCTAAATACTATGAACAATGGTTTTACCTAATTATTAGCATAACAGAATAACGTTTATAAGTTCTATGCTGTGGGATGAAATTTTAAATGACAGATTTTATTATTATTTTTTTATAGTTTATTATTTTATATTTATTTATTATAATTTTGTTTATGTATTTGGCTATTTGAATGGAGGTTTATAATAGTTTTACACCACCTGTCCGCTCTCGCTCATCTTGTCCTAATCCAAAGGTTGGCAGAGATCGCTACTGAGTGATAAGGCCGTCTTGTGTATACGATATTTCTAAAACGCTTGCGAATCATAAGCCTATAGGTAACAATCCACAGCTGGACTCAAGGCCTCTCCCAACGTGAGGGTTTGCTCAGTATCATCACGCTGGGCTGACGAGTTGGTAAACGCATACGTTCTCCGCTGTATTCCCTTGGTAGCCTCATACGTCACCTGCGCGATGAGGAAGGGGGTTGACAACTATATCCTAATCTGCCGTCACCACACAGCACGTTTACGCTGTATACCTTTTAAACGATTCGTAGTTACAGTACTCATTTAATAATGCTAGTTACGCGGTATAGGACAATATTTTTTTTTTCGGATTGTGTGTAGCTGCTTATCCCTAATGAATTTAAGCGTACGAGGGATTGTTGGCGTGTCAATCGATGTCAACAGTTACCTACAAACTAATTTCAACCAAATTATGAACTGTCCAGAAATATTTAGAATTTCAAAGAAACACGCAAGTATCGACGTGCTCTATTTATTATTTCAGCAACACGACCAGTTTGACCGCGACTTTTAATTAACACATTCTTCAACTTTTCTATTCAATAATATAATTAACCGGAATTAAGCAGGTAATGACAAATCTTTTCCCATCATAATCATCATCATTTTTATCGGGCATAAGTGTTAAATATAAATAAATCTTCGCAACGCTCGAATGCAAGTGGGTGGGCTGTAATGATTTAATTTTTTCATTTTTTTTTATTGTCATAAGTTATGTGCTGTAGGATGTCAACGTCAAATAAATAATTATTTATTCAAATAGGCCCACTGTCTACTGATGACACTTTTGATGCGTACCAACATCACGAAAATAATCGGCCCCCACCCGCTTTGCAATGTATAAATGAAAAAAAACATATATTTTTAAGGACATTTTTTAGCTAATAGTTCAAAAAAAATGCCACTGTTCGATTAAGATTGTCTAATGATTTACATTAAGATTAAGTTACATTTACATTTAGATTAAGAAGTTGAATATTTTTAAAGATATATACTTGCGAACCCGCCATCCCCACCATAAACGCTTCTAAGGGGATGGATAATTATGTTGGAGAATATTTGTTACATTTATTTTGAACAATAAATTTAAAAAAAAACATGTGTACATGGTAGTGAGACGGTATTCGGCGATAACTTCATTCGTTAATTTAAAACTAAAGCACTCCGAGGAACCGATATGGCAAATTGAGTGTGTAAGTATTGAGACGTTTCTACCAGAAAAACTGAATACCTAAAACTTTTTGGTCTGACCCGGGAATCGAACCCAGGGCCTCGCGACCCAAAGTCAAACATGCTAATTTCAAGACCATAGAAAAATATATGACAGATTTTATTATAAATACCGTGAATGTGTATTATTAAGTTACTTTAGGATTGCTTATTATTGCAAAAACATGCTACCGGTTTTATAAAGCTGAAATGTATACCCGAAATATTTATCTCATTGACTTAATTTATATGTATAAAACGTTGGAATTTACATCTTTCTTAAGAGGTAAATTCCGTTATTATGCAATTTATCAACAAACTCTAGTATTCTGAGTTAATTGCAAGTAAGTAAGTAAGTATATAAAAATCAATACAACCTTTATATTTGTGCTACTTAAGAAATAATTGAACTCTGTTCATCTTCCAATTTTTTCTTATGACCACCGAACTTGGATACCAATATTTACTGATTTCAATCCCGGGTCTTAATTTTTATGTGCATATTAATCAATTAAACATCAGCTCATTTAGAGCAGCAAACTAGTTCGACAAAAACGAATTTACAAAAAATACTACATAACAGTTAAATATATCAGAACAAAATTTAAAAACATTTTACTTATAATCCGTGTACTAAGCTGTAAATCTCACGAGAGTAAATACTCAGGAGAGTATATAGGCCTCTTTCATAGGAAACTCTCCCGTGAAAGAGGCCTGAGCCGAGGAGCCAACGACATACTAATAGGCAGACGATAAAGCTGTTTTTCTTTTCTGACTCATTTTCTTTCAACTTAGTTTTCTCACATACTCGTATTGTGGATGTAAAGTGCTAGCAAATTTTCATAAACCGCTTTAAGGACAGCAACGTTTTGTTTCTTAACTTTAACCTTTTATTTTATAACAGTTACTTTTTTGTATCTATTACAGTTAATTTTCTTTTGCAGTTAAGTTGTTAAGGATAATCAGGTGCTTATTTTAAAATCAGTAAATTGACCTGTAAAAAGTAGACCTTGTAAGCTTATGATAAACAACAATTGAGGCCAGGCTTAATAACTTCCAGTACATCGTAAAATTAAAACTTGATATTATTACCACTATTTCCAAAATACCGCGTAAAATTGTTTAGTAAAACCAAGTACTTAAGAACTTAAGCTCCGCTTTCGATCCCCTGAAAGCTAGCTTTCCGTGTGCTTTAAGCAATTGAATTCATTTAACTGTAAAGGAAATTATCGTGAGGTAACCTGCAGGTTTGAGAAAGCTCCATAATGTTCTTTTAAAGGCGTGTTGGCGGGCTATAGTCTTCTCATTGTATTAGAAGGTCCATACTTTGTCTGTAATGGGTTGCTGATGGGCGGGATAATAATGAGGATGATGAACTGTAAACCTGAACTTGTTTACTGGTTGTTAATATAAATGTCATGCGCATGGGTCGGTATCATCATTATTATCTAACTTTTAGGCCATCATGGATTATAGACATCTTTTATATTCATCTCAACTCGATACGGTTTGTGCCGAGTTGCAGGAACACGTTTTATATCGACTGTCAACCTAAAGTCTACCAACACTGCGCTGTCCAGAGAGGGTCGCCACTCCAGCACCTTGGCACTCCAACATCCATCTCCGAACTATATGCGCCCTATAAAATAGTAATATAATCATGAAAGGCAATAACTATGTACTTATTTGAGTATTCGTACCATCACAATATGTCTTCTTCTTAACTTAAGGATTTAAAATAAAGTTACCATTTGAATTGGAATATTGGAGAAGATAAAATATAAAGAAGACCTACGTTAATATCGAGAAACATTGAAAATATTTTAATTTCAGATTCTCATGTGTGAGCTAGCGTCAGTCAAATTATAACAAGTACGAATTGTCGGAATGTGGCCACGAATAAAGCAATTCGGTCTTTACGGTCTGTTAAGGACTGTTAAAACATGAAACAATGCAACATGTTTACTTAAATACCCTTCACTCATGCTTCCGTCAACCGTTGAACAATGTGTTAAGTTTTTGAAATAGTTTCGCAAGTCCTAATCCAAAGGTTGGCAGAGATCGCTACTGAGTGATAAGGCCGTCTTGTGTATACGATATTTCTAAAACGCTTGCGAATCATAAGCCTATAGGTAACAATCCACAGCTGGACTCAAGGCCTCTCCCAACGTGAGGGTTTGCTCAGTATCATCACGCTGGGCTGACGAGTTGGTAAACGCATACGTTCTCCGCTGTATTCCCTTGGTAGCCTCATACGTCACCTGCGCGATGAGGAAGGGGGTTGACAACTATATCCTAATCTGCCGTCACCACACAGCACGTTTACGCTGTATACCTTTTAAACGATTCGTAGTTACAGTACTCATTTAATAATGCTAGTTACGCGGTATAGGACAATATTTTTTTTTTCGGATTGTGTGTAGCTGCTTATCCCTAATGAATTTAAGCGTACGAGGGATTGTTGGCGTGTCAATCGATGTCAACAGTTACCTACAAACTAATTTCAACCAAATTATGAACTGTCCAGAAATATTTAGAATTTCAAAGAAACACGCAAGTATCGACGTGCTCTATTTATTATTTCAGCAACACGACCAGTTTGACCGCGACTTTTAATTAACACATTCTTCAACTTTTCTATTCAATAATATAATTAACCGGAATTAAGCAGGTAATGACAAATCTTTTCCCATCATAATCATCATCATTTTTATCGGGCATAAGTGTTAAATATAAATAAATCTTCGCAACGCTCGAATGCAAGTGGGTGGGCTGTAATGATTTAATTTTTTCATTTTTTTTTATTGTCATAAGTTATGTGCTGTAGGATGTCAACGTCAAATAAATAATTATTTATTCAAATAGGCCCACTGTCTACTGATGACACTTTTGATGCGTACCAACATCACGAAAATAATCGGCCCCCACCCGCTTTGCAATGTATAAATGAAAAAAAACATATATTTTTAAGGACATTTTTTAGCTAATAGTTCAAAAAAAATGCCACTGTTCGATTAAGATTGTCTAATGATTTACATTAAGATTAAGTTACATTTACATTTAGATTAAGAAGTTGAATATTTTTAAAGATATATACTTGCGAACCCGCCATCCCCACCATAAACGCTTCTAAGGGGATGGATAATTATGTTGGAGAATATTTGTTACATTTATTTTGAACAATAAATTTAAAAAAAAACATGTGTACATGGTAGTGAGACGGTATTCGGCGATAACTTCATTCGTTAATTTAAAACTAAAGCACTCCGAGGAACCGATATGGCAAATTGAGTGTGTAAGTATTGAGACGTTTCTACCAGAAAAACTGAATACCTAAAACTTTTTGGTCTGACCCGGGAATCGAACCCAGGGCCTCGCGACCCAAAGTCAAACATGCTAATTTCAAGACCATAGAAAAATATATGACAGATTTTATTATAAATACCGTGAATGTGTATTATTAAGTTACTTTAGGATTGCTTATTATTGCAAAAACATGCTACCGGTTTTATAAAGCTGAAATGTATACCCGAAATATTTATCTCATTGACTTAATTTATATGTATAAAACGTTGGAATTTACATCTTTCTTAAGAGGTAAATTCCGTTATTATGCAATTTATCAACAAACTCTAGTATTCTGAGTTAATTGCAAGTAAGTAAGTAAGTATATAAAAATCAATACAACCTTTATATTTGTGCTACTTAAGAAATAATTGAACTCTGTTCATCTTCCAATTTTTTCTTATGACCACCGAACTTGGATACCAATATTTACTGATTTCAATCCCGGGTCTTAATTTTTATGTGCATATTAATCAATTAAACATCAGCTCATTTAGAGCAGCAAACTAGTTCGACAAAAACGAATTTACAAAAAATACTACATAACAGTTAAATATATCAGAACAAAATTTAAAAACATTTTACTTATAATCCGTGTACTAAGCTGTAAATCTCACGAGAGTAAATACTCAGGAGAGTATATAGGCCTCTTTCATAGGAAACTCTCCCGTGAAAGAGGCCTGAGCCGAGGAGCCAACGACATACTAATAGGCAGACGATAAAGCTGTTTTTCTTTTCTGACTCATTTTCTTTCAACTTAGTTTTCTCACATACTCGTATTGTGGATGTAAAGTGCTAGCAAATTTTCATAAACCGCTTTAAGGACAGCAACGTTTTGTTTCTTAACTTTAACCTTTTATTTTATAACAGTTACTTTTTTGTATCTATTACAGTTAATTTTCTTTTGCAGTTAAGTTGTTAAGGATAATCAGGTGCTTATTTTAAAATCAGTAAATTGACCTGTAAAAAGTAGACCTTGTAAGCTTATGATAAACAACAATTGAGGCCAGGCTTAATAACTTCCAGTACATCGTAAAATTAAAACTTGATATTATTACCACTATTTCCAAAATACCGCGTAAAATTGTTTAGTAAAACCAAGTACTTAAGAACTTAAGCTCCGCTTTCGATCCCCTGAAAGCTAGCTTTCCGTGTGCTTTAAGCAATTGAATTCATTTAACTGTAAAGGAAATTATCGTGAGGTAACCTGCAGGTTTGAGAAAGCTCCATAATGTTCTTTTAAAGGCGTGTTGGCGGGCTATAGTCTTCTCATTGTATTAGAAGGTCCATACTTTGTCTGTAATGGGTTGCTGATGGGCGGGATAATAATGAGGATGATGAACTGTAAACCTGAACTTGTTTACTGGTTGTTAATATAAATGTCATGCGCATGGGTCGGTATCATCATTATTATCTAACTTTTAGGCCATCATGGATTATAGACATCTTTTATATTCATCTCAACTCGATACGGTTTGTGCCGAGTTGCAGGAACACGTTTTATATCGACTGTCAACCTAAAGTCTACCAACACTGCGCTGTCCAGAGAGGGTCGCCACTCCAGCACCTTGGCACTCCAACATCCATCTCCGAACTATATGCGCCCTATAAAATAGTAATATAATCATGAAAGGCAATAACTATGTACTTATTTGAGTATTCGTACCATCACAATATGTCTTCTTCTTAACTTAAGGATTTAAAATAAAGTTACCATTTGAATTGGAATATTGGAGAAGATAAAATATAAAGAAGACCTACGTTAATATCGAGAAACATTGAAAATATTTTAATTTCAGATTCTCATGTGTGAGCTAGCGTCAGTCAAATTATAACAAGTACGAATTGTCGGAATGTGGCCACGAATAAAGCAATTCGGTCTTTACGGTCTGTTAAGGACTGTTAAAACATGAAACAATGCAACATGTTTACTTAAATACCCTTCACTCATGCTTCCGTCAACCGTTGAACAATGTGTTAAGTTTTTGAAATAGTTTCGCAAGTTTTAGGATTATATTAAAAATGTTATACCTAAGTATAGAGAATGAAACTTTATATTCAGGCTGTTAAGCTTTGGAATACCTTGTCTCTTAAAATCTGAGAGGCTGTCTATTACCTGTAAATTATATTATATTTTAAAAAAAAACTTGTTAAAGATCATTTTTAGTCTTCTGAATCTTCGGAACTTTAACATGCCCTTCTGTTTTGACAATGTTGTATATATTTATGTATTATTGATATTAAATCTATATGTATATATTAATTACCAGTATCTATATATTATTGTGTAAGTTTATTATATGTATATATAGGTATATATGCAAATATATATGTTTATTTATATGCACCACCGACCTCTTTTCTTGAGCTGTGTTTTACGCTTTGGTTGCCTGTAAGAGATCGCTATGTAGCGAAAAGGCTACTTATTTATAATTAATTTTTATTTATAATTTTTCTGTATCTTTATGTGGTGTACAATAAAAGTGTACCTATTCATTCATTCATTCATTCATGAAAAATCTTTTCTAGTATTTCTGACGCTAAATTCCCAGGCTAGCAAAGACTTGCAGGCTCTAAGTCTAAAGATGCATCATGCATGCAGCATAAATAAATACAGACTGTGACCTGTGTATACGATTCGCGATACGATCCTTATTTCACTATAGTCTGACCACGCCATATATAATCTGCAGCATTAAACAAAGTGTCAATTTAAAAGTTTGTTGTTAAAAAAGATGGACTCGATTGATTGATTGGCCATTTTACATACTTTTATAGGTTCCCAAAAACGGCATATTAAAGTGGCATTTTACTTAATAACAACAGTATAGTAGCAGGTCAAATTCTGTACATTAAAGATATTCAATAAATTTTTTTGGAGGGCACTCTATGACCGATTCTGATCCCAAAACTGTAATTTCTTACATTCTCGTCTGTCTGTCTGTACCTAGGCCGTGCACCACGCTGAAACTACTGAGATCATACTACGAGGTAGGACATAGGATACTCTTTATCCTGAAATTCAGCTCAGTTCCTTTGGGAGAGACAATGAATATGTTAAATGTAAACCGATGTTATTAATTATTTTTGTACTAGATAGGTGATACTATCAGTTTAGTTTTGCTTAAATTTCGTCTAGATCTGATGAATATGATTGGAGATAGCGGACTCCTCCGCAGATAGCAGCAACTCGCTCATATTCTGCTATAAACTATACTGAATACATATAGCGTTGTCACATTTATGAAGACTTTAGTGCTAGGACTGATTAAAAAATGTTAGAAATTGTCTTGGTTAACCTGTAGGTTACGAATACGAAACCGAATATTTACAAATCAACTAACAATGCTATTCTAATCTTCCTTAAACGATTACTATTCTTCGTTAGCGATAGGAGATAAGACTGATTGGTATCAAATTATCTTTCATATTTCCGAAGACGGGCACCCATCCATTTACTGACTTGGGTCGCTATCGATTAATATGTAGTGATATTAACAATATTTTAAAGAGGCCAAACGTGAATAAGTTCGCAGAGGTTCGCAGGCCGATCATTTGCGTTTGGCTAGGTTTACGTGATTGAAGCTTTCAAATAGTGGGTGTTTAAAGCAAAAACAAGTTTATCATTCCCCCAGACTTCAGTCGTTTGTTTAAATTTGTTGAAATATCTGTACTTAATATCATATATTATATAGGCTGTTGTTGTCCGTAGCTTGAAACGTGTGGATTTAAGATTTTTTTTTTTAATTCCATAAAAATTCATATTACTTTTTGAGAACAACTTTGGACTTCTCTAATTAAATCCTTGCCCGAATTCATCAAGACTAGCTGAGAGACATAGGAAGGTGTACTTAACACATAAAATAAAAAAAAATTTGCTTGGAACCTAGTGATGTTTGGATCAATAGATTAACATCAATATCACACAATTAATAACATGCAGAACCCTCTTTCAGCCATTATTGAATGCGGTGTATTGTGTCCAAAAACAGTAAAAACTCCCCGCATATGTCTCACTACACACCCGAGGTAAAATAATTTCTGTCAACTGCTAAATAAAATGAAGTGACTAACCGCGAGTTCGACAAACACAAACACTCTTAAGTGAAGTGGTTTGGTTTGAAGTTTTAATGCTTCAATATTAGCCGTGTGTAGTTCTTTTTGCTACCATAAGTAGACCAAATGGGTGTTTTTTAATCATCATAATTATAATCAACCTTGTCATTGCAAAACCGCTTCCCAAAGTGAGAAGGGTTTAGGTAGAAGAACCAAATCACTGACCTGGTAAGAAACGGTAGACTTTACAGCCTTTGAGTAGGTACACTATAGAGAACTCTCAGCCCTCAGGCAGCATATCTCCATAGTTCCCCATAGTTTCTGTGAGTCTCCTCATAATGTTAACTTTCGAGGACCAAACTCCGACGGGCGACAGAATCCCCGTATCTATCACCCGGAGGCCCTTCTCAAGGGGGCAGACGTCGGTTGTGCGCCAGCTGTCTACGCCCGACTCTTCTGCGGCGGAGCGGATTAGAGTCTACATCGTCCTCTCTCAACCGCTCGGCCAACTCCTTCTGCACCATCACATCCTCACAGAAGGAGACCACTGCTTCCCACGACCTGTCACTTTCTACCATGGCCCTAACCACGGTTGGTAGCGAGAGGTCCTGCCCAACCGTAGCTACGAGTGCCTTGCGAACCTAACCTAAAATTTGTCCATAAGTGCTCGTATAGACATTTTTTTAACACTTTGTTACACTAACAGTTCACAACCGAATTTATGAGAACACAATAAGTGCGTAAACAATTTCCTTGAAATTCAAATTTAAATTGTTGTTCAAATGACCTTGTTATGAATATAAACTATATATCCACTTAATTAAATTTAAGATCTTTTTTATGCCAAGAATATTTTGAGTTGGGTTTATTTAAGGAAATTGACAGATTGTAATCGCGGTTTATAGGTAAAGACAATGAATTACAGTATATAAATTAACCTTGACAATTTATACTTTCTTTCAGTATTAAAAACGCAAGAACAAAATGAAGTTAAAGAGGAACGCAAGAAGGCTCAATCAATAAGAGATCTTTTCAAAACGGGATCATGTATTCCACCGCCGTTCACATGCCCTCACCCAAACATGCTTTATTATTTATACACCAGGTAGGTGCGAGATTTAATTGTAGTTTGATGTTTATTTAAATAACCTTGTGAAAGTTATACTTAGTTATGTTTTTATTTATATAAACTTATCGAAGGCTAAGATAAAACGCTTAAACATGAACTAAATTAGACTTCCAGCATGTCAGATAACAAAGTCAAACTTGACATACCCGGTTCAATATAATATGACCACTGCCTTTGAATATCCCACTGTTGGGTACAGGCATCCTCATGAGAAAGAAGATTTTAGACTATAGAACCACCAAGTTTTTTTTGCGGGTTAGTGAGCTTTAACGATTATCATCACGTCATGCTCTAAGAAGCACGGGACACCGGCATTACCTAGCTGCTGGTAAGCTGGTACGAAGTATTTTATTTATTTATTTATACAACACAAAAAAGAAAAAGAGTACTAAAAAAGTACTATTTTACTTTTCAACCCAAAAAGACTAGGATACAAAAGGCGGCCTTATCGCTTCGTAGCGATCTCTTCTAGGAGTTCCAGGCAACCTTATTGAGTATGATTAAAAGATAAATCCAAAACAAACAAATCTTGGCATGACTCAAGATCGAAGCTAGGACTTCGTGAACCGTAGTGGAGCGTGCTTACCACGAGACGAACGACGCATTGACCATTGATACGTACGTTACAAACTGCATCTCTCTTAATATTCTTGTCGTTACTAGAATGACGAAATTGAAGTATACCCACTAACGATATTCTAATGAACATAACAATGGCACATTGTACATAACAATGTGCATAAGTATACTGACATAATACACCTGTATTATTAACTTTGAAGGTCTCTCACATAACTATCCTGTTTTTCCCCAGAACGACTCAAGAGAAAGGCGAGCTGCTGAACACACTTGATAATGACTCACTCACGTATTCAAAGTTCAATACGAAACATCCTACTAAAATTGTCGTCCACGGTTTTGGGGGTGGAAGGAATTTGTCCCCCAGCACAGATATGAGAGAGGCATACTTCAAAAGAGGCAATTATAATATAATAATCGTCGATTATGGCCCACTCGTTAAAGAACCTTGCCTCAGTCAGGTTAGTACATTAACTCATTTATTGTGAGTAGGTATACTAGGTTTAAGGTTGGCAGTTTTTATAATAAAAACCAGTGCACTAATCTTTTTTCTGCAATGCGTTTATAAAACTTTAAAAATAAGAAAGAACCAAAAATCACGCGTGTTGATCTCATAACGTGTTGTCAATGTGTTGGCATTCCCAAAACGTTTTGGTGAACTCTTATGTTTAACTTTTGCTCTACTTCAGTACGGTACCGCTGGCACTTAATTTATTTTGTCAAACCAAATACCCTACAAAAGTATTTATGAATGAGGAACTGGTGGGGATACATATCGACTGTGTTTTGCACCTTGGTGCACCTTAGTCACTGCACCAATCTTAATGTAATTTAGTAGAGAGATAGCTCGCATCTTGGAGGCTTATGGCTATATTATTAAAAATATATATATGTATTTAAAAAAACCAACAATAACTATTCTCTCCTTTCTAAAAATCATCGATAGGATTAAATCCTCAAGGTTTCACGCAAGCTGTGCTTATGTAACAAAGGCATTTTTTATTCCGCTGAAACGAATCCTACGTTGCTTTTCCGTGATGAAAGTAGTCTATCACCATATCTAGACCAAGGTAGATAGCTTTAGCGCTAGCTATCTCTAAGATCGGTTTAGTTATTCAGCTGAAGAACCCAACAAAAAAAAAATAATAATATTACAACGGACTACTTGGCCAGAAAGCGACGTGACGGCACCATATTTCCGCTTAATTTCGACATTTAAATGGGTGCGAGATTTCGAAGGTCACAAAAGCGCATAATCAAGGTTCTTAATAAACCGGTGCAACCTGTGCATTCTTAATACCTATAGGTACATTGTCCTGAAAACATAACAACGATTTGTTTGTATCACTGCAAGGAATCTCCAACAGGCAAGCAAGTCCAATGCCGTGATCCTAACACCCAATAACATACGAGTAGTAATATGATGGAAACAAACTAGGCGGTTTGTTTTTTTTTATTCTACTAAAAGTAAGTCCCTGGCCGCAATATCACCGGGTGGTAAGTAATGATGATGCCGTCTAGGATAGTACCAGACTACATATGGTATACCTTGTCAAACAGCTCATTCGAATTGACTAAACCTCGTATTAATGAAGCTAAGATAGATATAATTGTAATTCAGATATTTTTATTTGTATATTAGTAGTAGTATTATTTGTAGTTTTTTTTTATTTGTACAACAGATAACAACATATTACATAAAGATAGTTACTTACATTTAAATCAATGCATTGACCCATCATATACGTACGGTTTAAGTTCAAGTTAAGCTTTAATATTTATTATTCCCACTCTTGAAACGTAGCGTCAGCAATTATTTTTTATTTAGTCCGTTATTTTATTATAGGATACATTCGTTTTTCAGATAGAGTGGGCCCCGCGTTTCGCAAGCATGTGCATAACTCAACTGGTGGAGTATCTACAGTATCACCCCGTGAAGTCGGTTCGTCCTGAGAAAGTTCACACTATTGGCTATAGTGTTGGTGCCCATATACTTGGTCTCGTTGCCAATCATCTTGCCGAAGGAAAACTTGGGCGAATTACTGGTCAGTATGGTTTGTAGAACTGATTGACAAGTAACTTAATATTCAATGAAATGTCGTCTTGTTGCATTATTCCTAGAGATATATAAATAAAAAATATTGGGTACTATATTTCAGTTTTTAGAATAACGTGGCAGTAAAATGTGTTTTTAAAAGTTAGATAGGAGTTTCACAGTATTGTGAAAGATAGTTTTTATTTTATTTACAAAAAATCGTAAACTAATTTACAAGCGTTACGACTATATTTAAATACAGGAATATAAGTAAGTTCGTAAGTTACTTAATTGTTAATAAATATAGTCTGTAGGTTGAAACTTGAGAAACTGTAACATTATATTTTAACTACTATATTATCTGCCTCAATTACTGGTTCCAAAGTTGCTTAAACCGCAGTAGATATAATAATAATTATAACTTGGTATACTTTGTATATTGAGAAACGCTTGTCAAGGATTCAAACATTGACATAAAACCTTCTACGTAAGAATCGAGTAGATAGCACGGGAAATTTCGCATTATAGGGTCTTCGCATCAGGATCTTATAAATGTAACTGTTGGGACTCGGTTTTAGGATCTGAGCTAGTAAGATCTAGATATAGGTTTATTTTACTAGCGAATGCATTACTCAATCTTTCATAGCGTCATAACCCATAACTTTACTTATTAAAATACTAGCTTTTGCCCGCGACTTCGTCTGCGTGGACTTCAGATCTGGCTCTAAAGCTTTGCTCGTTAACAATTTTTAATACAACCATGGGAACTATACTAGAAAGTACATGCATGTCCTTTTCCATAGCATAGGTGACATGCATACCAAATTTCACAACAGTCTGCCCGCGGCTGAGCTGTAAAAAAAAAAAGCAATTCTCCCTCGGTAAATTCTTAAGGAATCGAGATAATAGGTAGCCTATGTTCTTTTCAATTGTCAAATGTTACATTAATGCCAAACTTCGTTAAAATCCGTTAAAAACTAATTCGTTGGCCAAGGTAACTGCCCGCTCTAGGATAGGCTCTGGTATCAACACAAGTTGCATCCCACAGAAGTGACCTTCCAAGCCTCCAAGGTATGAGCGTCATACCATCAGGTCTCTTGCCATCGGTCCGCGTCAAACCAATAGGTTCTAATACAGCTGGTACGTGAGTGGTAGCAAGAGATCGTCGGATGATGTCTTGATGGTGCTATGGCGAGAGAAGCGACCAGCGCTCCTTGAACAGGAGAGTCCATGGTGACCGTAGGTGTCAACCGCAGTGGCATCGATGAGGCTGAATTAAAGAGGCGCCAAGCCAATTAATTCAATTTAATACATATTTTTTATTGTTTAAAATACTTAAATTATATTGTAACTCTCATGTGTTTTTGTCTCGATGTCGATGTAACTGTGCTATTATAATATTTTATATGTCGATTTAGGATTAGATCCCACCATTTTCTTCTACATGGGCAACAATAGATCCAGGGATTTGGACTACACGGACGCCTTGTTCGTTGATATCGTGCACACGGGGGCTGGTATCCTCGGCCAATGGGGTCCAAACGGGCATGCTGACTTCTACGTCAACGGGGGCTCGAGTCAACCTGGATGCGCACATGATACGATTTTTCGTAAGGATTTTACATTATATTTTTTGTACTCAATTTTGCTGGGATGTTTCTTAGTTAAATAATGTGTATAGCTTAATTGCCATACTCTATTGTAAGTTGTAGTCACACTATTATTATAACATCATTGGTGGCGATTCTATTGTACACAAAAAATAAAACGCTATTTTTATACTGTGTTATTGTAGTTTAGTTTAAATATTTTTGTATAACAGAAATGGCCATTTGTACACCACCATTATGTAATGAAATAAAATGCAATTTAATTATGCTGCATGAATATTGTCAATAATATTAAGGTATATGAGGCTTTCCTCACATACCTTAATATTATTGACAATGATATTAAGGTATTATATTGTCTATGATATTGACCGTGTGTTGACAGCGTTCGGCTGCAGATATTTCAAATTTCAACACCACGACGTGTCATAGTTACTTTAACATTCAGTTTGCTACTACCTAGTTCAAGTTTTATACGATAGATGGCGGTAGCTGCGATTCATTAATTTGAATATAAATGGTGCCCGATCAAGAGATATAGTAAAAAGCTGTCGTTTGAAATAGCGCCATCTCTATGGCTGTGGACGTTTTATTGCGATGAAGTACTAATCTATTATAAGTTTTTTTATTTACTTCGCTGCTTCTTAGGTCACGTAACATACGCTAAGCTAGATGACCGCAGTACCTATACATGCGATTCATAAATTAGAATGCAAGTGGTACGCGATCGCGAAATATAGTGCAAGCTTCCATGTGAAAGAGCGCCATCTCTGTGGCTGTAGAGGTTTTAATACGCAGACGTACTAGTCTTAGCGCTTCTAGTTCACGCTATATACGCTAGATGGCTGTAGGTAATCGTGCGATTCATTATATGAAATTGTATCCGGACAAAAGATATAGAGCAAGCTGTTTGAAAGAGCGCCATCTGTATGGCTGAAGTTAATATTGCTATGTATAGGTACGGCTGGTATAAAGCAATGTGCTTGCAACTACTTAGTTCAAGTAATTTAACATAGATGGCGTTACGAAGGGTATTTTACTAAATGATGAAATATACAAGTAAAATTATTATCCTTCACCGAAACGAAACAAAATAATTAACTTCTTAAGTATTATTTCATAGTTTACAAATAGTTCAATAGACCTCCACCAAGTAATCAAAAATATTTGATTGCACATAATTACACAAAAATACAAAAATACATAGAAAAAGTAAATAACATGAATTTGTTACTACTAGGTGATAGCCTATATGCGATTCCAGGCTATAATCTATCTCGGTACCAAAATTTAGTGAAATTGCTTCAACTCTTGCGGCGTGATTGAGTAACAAACATCGACATTTTTACCTATCCCTATCCCTATTCCTATCCCTATCCCTATCCGTATCCCTACTAATATTATAAATGTCAATGTAAGTTTGTTTGTTACGCTTTCACGCAAAACATCTAAACCGATCCTTATGAAACTTTGTACACATATTCTTGATAGTGTTAGAAGTAATATAGGATACTTTTTATCCCGAGCTCGGTTCCTTTGGGAGAGGGGATGAAAGTGTTTGTCGATTTTACACCATAACTCCGACAAATTATAACCGATTTAAATTTTTTTTTGTTCTATAGAGGTTATAATATGCGTTTAATTTTGCCCAAACTTTGTGTAGATCTGATGAATGTGGTTGGAGATAGAGGACAGAACTCCTCAGCGGACAGCAGCTAAGCCCTCATTTAAGGCTTAGCGATACTGAATACTTTATTTTTTTTAGAACTAAAACTAAATTGAATACCACATCAAAAACAGCTGCTAGTATAATAAAAGTAGGAAGTAGGATAACAGCTAAGAGTGACTGACATGCAGCATAGATGGTAAAAATTTGTATACGAGAATATCTATTACAAGATTTTTACCAGGTACCCTAGGCATTGGGAGAGGAAAGAACAATAGTGTACCTACAACAATAATTAAAACAGGAACTTAGAACTTTCTAGTGCAGCATAAATATAGTTCTATGAATAAATCTAAACTTGAAATTAACATTCCCTACTTTCCATTTTAGAGACTCTATCTTGCGATCACACAAAAGTAACTCCATACTTCATCGAGTCCATAAACAGTCGAGTTGGTTTCTGGGCGGGGCCGTGTCCGAACCTCTTCTCTTACCTCATCGGCTGGTGCGAGCCCAAGGATACGGAGTACGTGCTTATGGGTGAACACGTTACACATAAGTAAGTACCTATAATAAATTCTTTAATAATCTAATCTGACGGCCGGCTGAATAATATTTTTATGAATAACATACATACAGTGGCGTGCACTTCATACATGCACAAAAGCACTGCATACCCAAAAATTGTTATATAACTGAAAACGGAGAAGGATTTTGTCATTTTATGCCATTTTACTTCTTTATGCTTACCCTGGTCCAAATTCCTGTGCACGCCACTGCATACATAAATACTTATAATATACATATAAACACCCAGACACTTAAAAACATTCAATTTCATCACACAAACATTTTCCAGTTGTGAGAATTGAACCCACGGCCTTGGACTTGGAAAGCAGGGTCGCTGCCCACTGCGCCATCGGCAGTCAAAAAGATTCGGCCGTCATGAAGATGATTGTTTTTCAGTGTCTGGGTATTTATCTTTATATTATAACTATTTATGTGTATT
Organism: Pararge aegeria; assembly: GCF_905163445.1. NCBI lineage: Eukaryota > Metazoa > Arthropoda > Insecta > Lepidoptera > Nymphalidae > Pararge > Pararge aegeria. Next base: position 8,471,875 of record NC_053190.1, on the reverse strand, counting down.
ATATTCATAAAAACATTCATCAGCTATCTTAGTACCCATAACACAAGCTCCGCTTACTTTGGAGCTAGATGGCGATGTGTGTATTGTCGTAGTATATTTATTATTATTTATTTATTATTCGTCTTTGAGTCCCCTGAAAGTGGCGATAAATAAGGTGCATTATTGGTCAGTATCTGGGTGTTTATCTGTATATTATAACTATTTATGTGTATTATATTCATAAAAACATTCAACAGCTATCTTACTTTCGGGGAGTCGGATACGAATCCCAGGTCGCACTTCTAACTTTTATGAGTTATGCGCGTTTGAAATAATTTAAATATCACTTGCTTCAACGTTGAAGGAAAACATCGTGAGGAAACCTTCATGGCTGACAGTTCTCCATAATGATCTCACAGGTGTGTGGGTGGCGCCCACAAATCCGCAAAGGGCGAGTGCTGTGGCCTTAACACTTTCTCATTGCGGAGATCCATTCCAAGCACGGGTTGATATGATAATGATAACTAGGACACTGTGATGAATAGGTACTTAAAAAAGCTATTACCGTCGCGCTGAGCCTGTCTGCTCACGTAGACTGCGATAGGGACAGTTGTTGCTCAGACCGATTTTACCTAAAAAAAATTCTCATCCAAAACTGGACCTATTCAATTATTTTTGCCATAAACATTTAAAGATAGATTACCTACGTCTAGGTTCCACTTTCTTTCTGACATTTTTATCTTTCGAATTATCGGTCATTTTAGAGGGTCAGATCTTCTAAATTATTTAGTTTTTTAAGAAAAAGAAATGAAATTTAGTCAAAACTAGACTATGATTTTACGAAAAAAAAATTATTGCTCTAGAAGCATAACCCTAGGAGGAAATATGAAAATACATTTGTATGAAGAATCTCGCCTATACTTTCCTCTTAACACCCGCAATACGTTGAACTATTGTATAAAAATTACAAACGAATTGAGAACCTCCTCCTTTTTTGTAAGTCGGTTAAATAGTTAAATCATGGCGTTCGAAAATTCACACTCACACCATTCTCTAGTAAACAACTAGAGAAGTTAATCTTCAGGAATAGATTGTGTATTGTCACTTTAGGACAATTCTATACGGTTTATTAAGTTAATACGCTTTCCTTTCATTGTAGCGACACTGTTTTATAGTTAATATTTTTTTCAGAGCACGCGGAGTGTACTACGTTACCACAAATGCAAATCCGCCCTATGCTAGAGGTTTCCCTGGAAAAGCAAGGCGATTGAGATCAGTGTCACCGTACAGTTGATGGAAGAGTTATTTATTGAACACAACCTTTTCCGTGTCTTCATTATATTGCCAATAATAGTTTTAGTTCCTACCTCACGTAGATATATAATAAAAGTGATAATGATAATATTGTGATAAGGATAGGTATACCTAACGAATATATTTTTCTGATTTTCAAAACAAATACTCGAAACTTTTTTATTGAAGTAGGCTTACTATAGAAATTATAAATAAAATAAAAAAAAATATTATTTATTCAGACATAAATATTTTTTTTTTAGTTTTTAGTTTAATTGACTTTTCTGCTCTAATAATAATAATCTTTTACAGACATTTTTCTAAAAAGAAATATAAAATTAAAGGAATTTAAATGCAATAAAACAAAGAGCATAATGTTTATGATAATTAATAATTATTTATTTATTAATTACCTAAAACACGATTGAATACTGCCATTATTTCTCATAATATGAGATATTAATTAAGTTTACTATGGATGTTACCATAATTAAATAGCAATTTTTCTATGTATTGATATACATTTAGGAGTATGTTCGTGTAGATTTATTATAAGCTAAAAGGTTAATTTTCTAATTTACCTAATATCTAAATTTTCTTTAAAAGTACAATCAAATGATTATATAATTTGATCGATTCTTGTAATTCAACGCATTCATTTTGTAATTATAAATTAAAAATAATAATTTATTCTACGGCAAAGGTGTAATTTATTTATTTATAAAATAAATGGTTATTTTATTTACACAAACTTTGAAAGCCTTTCACTCAGTTCCTAATATGATATTTATAAAGAAACCTAATACAGATATTGGTATCTTGATTCATATGGTTGTTATAATGTTGATTGTATAGTAGTGAAGAACTACCTTAGCCCTTCTCATTGTGGGGGGAGACCCGTGCCTTGTAGTGGTCTGGAAAATGATGATGATAGTGAAGAGAAGAATGCTTCATCTCTTAAGCAGCGGCCAAAAAGGTGAAAACGAATGGTAAAATAAAACCAATTTAAAATTTTCAAACATATATTGGGAAGATAATGTCTTCATTCGATACGTAATATTTACAAAATTGGAACGAACAAATATTTCCAGCTTTTAATTATATTATCAGGTACACCAAAACAAACATTATATAAACACATACAAAGGTACGATAAAACCAACAATGGTTATTTTTTTTAATTTTTGCAAGCATTCTTTATTAAGTTAAGAAAAGTTTTTTTTTAATAGTAATAGTAGACGGACTACGCAGATGTCAAGTGGAAACCATACGCCAACAATAATGTACGGTTATAAAGAGAGCAAGTGGTACAAAGTGCGGCACTGTGTCGATCAATCTGAGATGTAGGTCGTAAGCTTTATGTACCCGTAATTATACCGGCAGCAACGCGCTTCACGCCGGAACGGCAATGCTATGCAATGCTGCTAGGCAGCAAGTCATGCATGGCGATACTGCCTCGAACTTGCATTTTCAAGAAAAAGAAAAAAAGCTCTACTATTCTCAAAATATTAATTAATAGCCAATAAGTTAGGAAATCAAAAATAAAACTTACGTTAAGTCAAGTTTATTGCTAAAATTGCCACAGCTATATTGATTATAGTATGATATACTTTGTACTATATTTTTTGAATATTAAAACATTTCAACGAAAAAGTTTTCAAAAACTAAAGTATTTTTTTTTGTAAGTTTAGTTTAAATAAATGTACTTAACATTCTAAATAACAATCTTATATTAAATTAAAATTGAATTGGCCATTCCCCTCTCGTTTTTAATATTCTAACTTAAAATGCAAACATTATTAAATCATAATATTTTTTTCTAATCTAAATTTAAATTATGTTTCATCTACAACCGATAATTATTTGACATACTTCAATAGATAGGTATTAAGATCGGAAATAAAACATCTACTAACCTACTTTTTAGTGTTATAACGTTAAAAACACAATAATTAATTAAATCATAATATTAATGTATTATATATACAAAATATATGAATCCATATCCATATACGGTATATTGTGTACAATGTTTGTATCTATTTGATACTCTTAAATATCTTACATTTTTCCTTTCTAAGGGTATTTTCAAGTTAACTATATTTTATAATTTTACAGTTTGTAGGCCTATTTGAAACAACACATTGCCAATTACGCTGGCAATGTTTAAAAAGATAAGGGATAAAATATATTAAACCAAATATTTATAAAATATTATTAGTTAGTGAATTTAACAGCACAAAATTATCAAATTGCTAATGCTTTAAAAAGCCTGGCTAGACTTTATCTTTTTTTTTTAATTATTGTTTATAGTGCTATAAACACTAAAGTATAACGTCATATTTAAAATAGTTTAAATTGAGGACAAATAATCGAATAGAAAAAATAGAGGGTTTATATAATACATGTTATACATTCATTACATTATTGGAATTCCTTAAAGTAGATATTATTACTAAAGATGTAATGATACAATTTAAATAAAATGGTTTATAAATAAAATGTTACTAAAGTATGAATTAATCTATCGATTATGCCAAAAAAATACTTTTCTTTACAGAACATGCAGGAAAAGCGATAAATATGTACAGCAATGACTGTCAAAGCAAATTCCTAAACATGAATCTAATCAGTAATTGACCAATCAGTGCTTTCTTGCAAGAGTTCTTACATACTAAGATATTTTATGCTAACTATACTAGCTTAACTATAGAAATTTATATGTAGATATATACACAAATATATAACAAATTACTCCTTTGTGAGCTAAGTGAACATTTATTTTGACAACAAAAAAATAAAAATATATTAAATTAATCAATAAATGAATTATCCTTTCCCGTTATGAAACGTTCTGCAAATAAATTATTTATTTTATTATATTATTTTCCTTTAATAGTATTTTTGTATTAGAAGAAACTCGTTTTATCTAATTTCGTGTTGTTGTCAGGTATTTTATTTATTTGATGACAATTTATCGTTGGACTGCAATCTCACCTAATGGAAAGTGATAATGGCTAACTGAGATAGAATTGCTTTTGGAAGGGGATACCTATTGCAGTTTATTAAACACACACACATCCCTATAAATATCAGTAAAATGATTTAATAAACTTATCTAATCAATTGAACAAACTTCCAATTTTTATTATTAAGCTGTTATCACTATTTTCAATTAATATTGACAAAGGAAATTGCTCTAGCTTCATAGCTTAAAATAAATTTACTGGAAGATGGTGATAACAAAAAAAAATGCCGACATGAATAAAGAAATTTTGAATTTGAATTTGAAATTAAATTTATTAAAAATAATAATAATTTCAATTAAAGTTGTTATTTTCCACACATTTAAGTTATACATATTTTATTTAAAAATACTATTTACAAATATGTACATTGCCTATTTACACATACTTTGCTTTCAAAGTTATCGTATCTTATATCCTAAAAATATGTACACACTACGGGCGCTCCATATAGGAGCTTTATTGTCATTCTCGTTTACATTATGTCTCATATTTACATTTCTTACGTGTTATAAATATTAATTCTTTATTTCTACAAATAAGAATAATTTCTACTTGCGATTCCCAATTATAATATTTAAATCTCTTCGTTCATAATAGCAACTAGTGAATTTCAAAGTGTTATTCTACCATCAGGGGAAATAAGTGCGTAAAGGTACTTCTGCTTGTATTCGGCTTAATCCTTTTAATAGCATTAGTTTCTTTTCTATTCGTTTGGCGATGATGTGCCATATTTGTGGCTTTTTGACTTTTGCACGAGATATAAAAAATCCGGCTAAGGAGATCGACGGAGCCCATTCAACGTAAAGAGAGCACAAGAAGAGAGAGAAAAGTTTGGCATGTTACATACACGGATGTAACATGCCAAACTTTTCATTATCTTTTATGTACACCTTATTGTTTTTTTAGGATTATTGATAATTTTAAACGCCTTCAATTACTAACTATACTTTAGAAGTTTAAGTTGTACGCGTAAAAAAATATTTAAGGTTTAGTTTAAGTTGTAAAATTTCCTACTGGGAAATAGAGAAGTATTTCTAGGCAGCAACATAATCAAACCGGATTTAAATTTGAGAGATAATAATTAGAAAGTTGGTTTAATAGTTTTCTGCAAGTACTTAAAACAAAATCTTCGTATGAAATAGACCTCATAATTTAGCCATGAAGCTCATGAAGATGATTTGCTTATGATTCTATCAATCGGTAAGGAGATTGTTTAATTTATAACATTGTGTACTGTAACACAATAAAATGATCTAGTTTTTATTGTAATGCAATATGAACAAACTTTTCATTACTTTTTAATATAAGTATTTTTTGTTAAAATAAGAAAAACATACATTTATGAAGAAACCCTCTTTTTGTATCTGATTTTCTTTTACTAATTTAAAGTCACGAGTTTATTTTTCTAGTTTCAAGGAAAACTCCACCCAAAATAAAAAATAGTTAGTTTACATTCCCTTTGAAAAACGAAAACTTTAACAGCTTTGAAATGAAAGGGATTTTTTAAGCCTTACATAATGTAGAAACTTGAAGATATTTGTGTAATGAAACTTATGCGGTCAAATGCACTGTGAGACCTTAAAATAATCGTTAGTAATAAAACCAATAGAGTATGAATAAGTACTACGAAGCAAGATTACCTAAGTAAGGTTTACATAATTACTATTCTAGATATTATTGGCTACTTTCTTTTTTTGTTTTTTTTTTATTTTTTTTTTAATAATTATATTTCATAATATAATTTTAAATATTATATTTCATACGTATTTACATGTTCGTAACAGTGCACACACAACGAGTGCTCAAAGGTTTTATACCCTTTCCGCCATAGTTTTGGACATCGTGAAAATTATCAAAGTAGTTATTACTTATTTTAAATTATTCCTATGATGCACAGATCCCGGCCCTAGAAAATAAATAAAGAGATCAATTACCTAAAAAAAGACTACATTACATTTCAGTTCAACTCGTTAAAGGCTATTGTTTGTTTTGTTCTAAAATGGTTACTAATATAACTATTGCGATGTGTGCTATCAGCCTACCAAGTACTGGAATAACCCAATATTTTCAACAAAAGCACAAGAAAATATGAAGGCGGCAAAAATAAAATTAGTTTTGTTTTTATATAATACAATAAATACATATATATAATAATAGAAAGTCGTATTAAATTACAGCAATCGCAAATAATACATAGAAAATTTAATTGCGAGCTACTGTTTTTTTTTAATTTGAGTTTTTTTTTAAATTTATATATAGAATCTAATTTGATTTCTAATTGATCCTAACATAAAATATATTGTTAAAATTTTTGATTATGAATATGAAGGATTTTTAATAAGGGTAAAATATTTTTATGATGATACTAATATTTACCTTATTTCAAATTTTCGTTTCATTTGTTTTTGTCTCGAATTGAGAAGTCCAAATGCCTAACTTTTTTACGGAGACACTATTAAAGTTCCTATTATCTCAGACTCCTTTTGGTCCATGGACTTTTTTTAACCTATAACATTACAACAATACATTATAAGTATAATTATGAAAATGAGAATTAACCAAATGAATATGAAATTGCTTTTAATGATATATAAACTTACATATTCAAGTAATATTTTATGAAATTTAATTCAATTATTTTTTTACAACACAGAATTGACGGCGTAGAGATTCATTAAAATAATATTTTACTCATTATTTTATTATTTATTCTAATAATCTAAAGATTTTAGTATTTAACCGAAATTTTTAATAGGTAAGTATATTACAAATATGAAGTTGAAAATGAGTAATGAAATTTACTTTTATGGAAAACGCGTGGATGTTTTGGGGATTAATTTAGGATATAAAAATTTAATAAAATATTTAATATTTATCTAAAATGTGTCCTGGACTGGAAAAATATAATTCGTAAGACAGCATACAGACAGTCATAATCATGATAATTCTCACCTATGTCCAAATAACACCTTTTATTTTACCACCTTTATTTTATACACAAATAGCACTTTGCAAACTATTTATTTGTTTAGTATTTATTTAATAATCACCTTAAACACCTATATTATTGCTATCACTATTTGATTATGAGACAGCCAGACGAGAGTTTTTCGATATTTATTATGACGATGATCTTCCTGCCTAATTAAGTACCTAGGCTTTTTCACATTTTAACATTAGAATTCCCAACATTCATTCTAGCTTTGTTTCAATGCAGCTCTAACACTTTGACCACTTAACCTTGACGTTGTCTTAATCGTAAAGGTAACACTGTTGTTTAAGTATTTAGGCCGATCTTCCACTTGAGAATGAACTGCATTTGTGAATATTTGAACAAAAAGAGTTGGCGATCGAATCACACAGTCTCCTGCCATTGGCATTATCGGCATTTCTGGTGGACATTTAATGACCTGACTAGAACAAAGATAATTTGATAATATCTATTGAAGAGTGGTTTTGGAAAAAACTAGTTAAAACCCAGATTGTTATAAGCTGCAAACTGTATGAGGCGTTTCTTTCTTTCATATTAAGTAAGTTTGTAAACTACTTTGGAGGTGAAATCCCACATACGATGTAGATACTTTTGGAATTTTCAATGGCAGTTTCAAGGTCTGAGTAAATTTAATGTCTTAATTATAAGCGGCTGTTGTTAGTGCATAAACCTGCATTCGTTTCATAGATTTTGTAGTTCAAAACTTGAATAAATTACAAATCTAGGAATACTACACAGGTAATTTTTTATATCCTGTAAAACTGTCTCAGAAATATTTTAATGTATTTTTTACAATATTAAACTAAGATATTATTGTCTATACAATGTGCTTAATTAGATTTTGTTACATCTAAATATATTTTTTATATGAATTTATTTTTAAATGTAGCTGCATAAAAGAAATATATATATATATTTTTTAACAAAAATATTATATAATACATATATAAATCATAGTTATTTCCGGCCTATACTTTTCTTAAACATCCTTGGCAGTACCTACTACCTATGTTTTTATTAGTTTTAAAACTACTTATTAAGTATTATTATTAAGTTTTAAAATTTATTAAGATTTAAATAAAGAAATAGGTATATAAAAATTAAAATTTGTAAAGATCTTAAATGTAGTGTTCTTCATAACGAGTGAGTTTTGTCTCAACGAATTTCAGTCACATGTTATTATTGTCACGTCACGAAACCAGTCAACAAACTTCGAATGAACAAACGTTGATGTTGCTAAGTGAATGCCGTAGTTCAAATTTTACTATTTTATGGAAATTAGAATTCAGTTTTTGTTATATGATACACGATGGTACAACAATGATGATAGAATTTATTGTAACTGTTTAAATTAGCTTTTGTTTTCGTCATCATCATTCTCAATATTTTGTTCTGGGCATAGGTCTCCCTCATAGTAGAGCTGAGAACTTTCGCTTGTCCAGTTCAGGTAGGAAACTACAGATACCTCGATATAATAGACCAATATTTTTAAAAGCTTTCCTAATGTAATTATTATGAGAAAGAGGCCACACTAACATTGTCAGCGAATATTTTACGGAAATTTCGAATAATCATGCTGACCCAAGCACGATCTTCGATGGTTCGTTGACCATACAGCAGTATACGTTTTTTTCCATCACCTGAACTTTGATTCTTTCTACGGTCTTTGGCAACCAGCCCCACTAGTTCCAATGTCACCCATAATCGTAATTTTATCTTACAGGTCTTTCGGGTTACATTTCTTTGTGTTTTTGATGAAACAGAAAGAAATGAAACGGTGAACGAAAACGTCGTAAGGCATCCTGCCAGAGCCTCTAGTAATTCGCACTCCGCTAGCGCATTAGACTACGGCCTCATGTTTGTAATGTTTTGATAATGATGATGAATACAAACTGAGTCAGCTCTTTCGTCCGACAGAGTATAAAGTAGTGCGTTGTGGAGGAGTACGAAGCACCCCCTGTCCCTGCGACAGCTAGCTGGCTCGTTTTTGCTTGCGTGCCGATCTCACTTTGAGTATACAATTACTTTGACTAACCATATACCTACTCATAACACTATATCCAAGAAAATCATCTAAGGTTATTTTATATAACACTGATAGAATAATTAAATATTAAACAAATCAATGTCTTAAGTAGGTACGTTTACTGCCACCCTTCCATAAAAAAACGGTAGTTTAATCCCTACTCTAACTAATAAGAAAGCAGGCGAATATAAAAATTTAAAATTATTTTCATTATTGTCCAAATGTCACCGAGTATTATATTTACAGTGTACCTATTGTATTTACAGTGATTTTATATAGTATATGTACAGTTAATATTATATCCTAATTAATATTTAGAAGCAGATATTTTACATGCCTATATTTACTTCCTAGCATAAATTTATTTACTTAAACGCTTAAACGTTTTCAACTTTACTTGTACTTTAGTACTAAATAAAATATATATATCAAGGTTAAAGATGTATATCAAGGTTTGTGTCAAAAATAAATTTAATTCCGTTATACTCGTACCTACATCGATTATTAAATGAAACTAAGTTGTACTTAGTTTCATCACATTTCATGGATCAAATAGTAGTGTTTGGCACTAACATGAAAGTCGGATTTAAATTACCAAATAAGTGGCATCAAAGACTAATTGCAAGCTTTGAACGTGAAATTATTGATGTCATGAGCTATTTCGTATCGTGAATCCTAGTTAATGAAATATTGCATACAAAAACAATTTAAAAAGTTACCGTGTAAACACTTCTACCTTTTTTCAGGATAGTCAGACAAACAATTGTCACAAAAAAGCAACAGCCGCATTTAACTCGTGGTTGGTAACCATTTTTTTCTGCTATAATAAATACACAAATTTTAAGGTTCACATTCCAGGACTTAGTTTTTTTACGAAGTCACTAACGTGGTTTTTGTTTGCGTCAGTATTTATCGATGTAAAAAACGCGGTATTGGACTAAATCTAAATCTAATGTGTATCTAAATTATACCAGTAATATTGCTAAAATATAACACATTATTAATGTTTACCTACTTAGTTACATATTTTGTTTTTGTCATTATTTTACATGTATATATATTCAATCTATTGGTATAATTATATATATAATATAATATACAGCAAATATTTTATACGAACAGAGTATAAGGAAATGGCCAATTTCACACTAATATAAAAAGAAAATAGAGTTACTCAAAAAGAGATACCTTGATTAACCTTCACATAATTGAAAAACATATAAATATAAATAAATAGTACCTACCTAAATTAAAGTTCATAATAAACCAATTAACTCATATCTATTATGTTTCATATTCTTTTTAACGGGTAGAATTATCTTATTTTTTGTAAAGTAGTACTTTTGTAACTGTTGGATACATGATAAACTAAAAGAGTACTTAGCAAAGAGTGGTTTAGTAGATACCTAAGTATGTGTGCTATGTGGAGATACGTACACTATTTCATCTAAACTCATAATCCCATAGCAAAAATAAAATAATATTTAAAAAAACCATCAAAAATATTAAGTTTAAGTGTTAGTATCCTCATTGTTAAAAAAAATGACGTATCAAATTACGTATTTCACGATGAACAAACTCAAAAAGAAATTGAAAACACTAAGCTTCATTGTTTCTTTGAATTCAAATTTTTATTAAGAAATCAATGTTTAAGTATATTTTTTCTATGAATGATCCGGGAAATTTATGCGTCAACACAATATAATTTACTCTTTTTGAATTTATACAAGCATTTTGAGATATGAGTCTAGATAAAGTATATTTATAACTGTTCAACGTAAAATTTAAAAAAAAAAAAACATGAACACATTACTTCCCATTTGTAAGTAACATTTTATTTAAAGTCCTACACCTATACATATACAGTATGTTTTTAATTTCGGGTACAATCCTAGGTTATTTAAATAATATCGTAAATATATTATAAACATTTTACAACAACAAGAGACAGTAACAAGGACGAGCAAATGTCTGTTCTAAAAAGTGTAAAATCCTTTGACAAAATTACCTTAGGTACCGTATGCTGAAATTCCTCATACGTTTCATTTTATGGTTTCTTCAAACGGCTGATTAACTAATACAATAATTGTAATAAAAATACTAGCTACACCAGCATACGGCAAACCCATTTTTGAAGCACCAATAAAACACAATGAAAGAAAAATATCATAACGATATAAACTAATAGGTGGAAAGTAAAACTAATTTAATTACTGATATGCCAATTTAAATATATATACATCTGTACAAATATATAAAGCAAATAAAACATCATTAGTATTCAACGCCAAGCATAATAAACCATTACTATCGATAAATAACAATTGAAATAGAAGTAACGAACGGATAGAATTTGTAGGTGTAAACAATACATTACAAATAGTTTTATGATAGAGACGCTATGAACGAATTTTATATAATGCTAACCACCGAGAGCAATTATTAAATGCTATATAATATATTCTATTTTAAATTATCGGTTAGAACCGACAAGCGTAGTAAGGTGAGCACACATATAGAGTAAGTCTGATAAGATTGCATCTAGGTGAACCGAAGTATACCGTAGTAGTTGCCATTTACAAACCGAAATGAGGCAGTACAAGTTCTTAGTTACATATTACTTTTTTTACTTTAAGTTACATACACGCTCGTATTAGATAATAATAAAGAATTTTAGTATCGCTACTGTTAGCTAAATTCCATATTGTAAATTCAAATTTTGAATAGTAGATTTTTTTTTCATTTATAGATCGGTTGCGATAGAATCTGCAAATATACCTATCACTATTATTAACTACATAGTGACTGCAGGAGCAAACCTTTTCAGACTTCCATTATATACCTCAAAATGTAGTACCTTATATACAGTGGCATACAATCTTAAGACTCCTGGCATCATTCAAGTCTATAAAATACATGTAGATGTCGCTATATCCACCTTAATGATTTCCAATGAGAAGTAAAATCATTTTAAAATTATTATTAGCTAAACAGTGATTTAGATCTCTCGCTGAATCGTTTCTCGTTTAACAAAAATCTCTGTGTACTTAACATAATTTGAGTGTTCTAAAGATTGACACAGGGAATATTGTGTTTTACGACGTCACTTGTTTGTGATCTGTCTATTAAGTTTTGTTTAGAGAACAACGAAGTGATTAGCGTTATTAGTTAACTGGATATTATTAGTTGCGATATACCAACATGTTTGATTTTATAGTAAATGACCCCGATGTCTCTACTATTTTGTTGTAATATGAAACCACTGGGATTATTTAATAGGATTTAATAAGTGCCGTCATCGGTGAGATCCTGGTAAGGCTCTGCGGGTGGCTGTATGGGCTCGGCCTGGTAGAGCGCCCCAGAGACGAAGGGGTTGTTGGGCACATGCTGTTGCTGAGGCGGCACAGCTGGGCGAGGCGGTGCGATGCTTCCATACGCTGGAGGCTCAGAACCAGTCAGAGCAGAGGATTTCTCCGACTAAAGGCACATTATTTCATAAGAACCTATATTTGTAAACGAAAAAGTGATACACAACAAAAGATGTGGGCATTGCAACAGTTATCTCTGTGAAACATCTCCATCTATTGAACCCTGGCAATGGGAGTAAATAGGTAACAACAATCAATCAGATCCAACTTTCAAGTAACTGAAGGACTGATCAAAATTATAGAATTCGTAAAAGCACCATGTCGTTGGGAACTGCTAACTAACTAACTAACTATAGGATAAAATACCATAATTATATTACACAAAAATGCCCTACAGGTACAACGGTTTTACCGTTTGCAAATTTTATTATCCTTGGTTTTAATAAACTACTCGTATGTATACTAGAAATAGCCCGTTCTCTTTGGTCGAGGAGATCTGGGCCGGTAATGTGTTTATGTGATAATGAGGATAATGACTAGAAATATTACTTACGAAGGTTGTCTCCTGGTCTAAAGGTTTGAGCGGAGTTTCATAAGGCGGTGTCGGTTCAGCCCAGGGTTGCAGTTCTCCGGAGGCGAAAATCCCGTATATTGTGATGCCAATGAAATGCACAGTGGCACCCATAAGGAATACAGCACGCCATTCCTTTATTGCCATATCTGGTTTGTCCTGGATTAAATAATACAAAATTAGTATTTACATTAATCGTTAACAATATTGCTTTACCCGACTGTGAATTCCATTATGACGAATAGAAATATCCTAGAAAAATAGAAATATCCATAGAAAAATCCTATTATAATATTAAGGATTATTTAAAGATAAAAAAGCTTGGGTGTGAATTGCTCTAGCTTCATAGCTTAATTTAAATTTACTGGAAGATGGTGATAACAAAAAAATAAATTTACCCGGCTAAGTTGGTTGTAAAAGCGTGGGTTTTTCGAACAATTCGAATACCTAGGCGGATGGGTAGCGTCTAGTTCTACGTGATAGTTAGAATGCCGACTGCTATTAAAAGGACCTATGTAGGTATTTCTACATACACGTTGTATTTTTTTAAACTCTCATCGTACCGATGTCAAAACAATACTGCGTAAAACATTAAAATAGCATAACCTTTATAAGATCACTGCATGGCATGTCTGTTTGTCTGTCTGTCTGCCTCACTCATGGCTTTTTATATGATGATATCATCATCATCATCATCATCACATCAACCGATAGACGTCCACTGCTGGACATAGGTCTTTTGTAGGGAGTTCCAAGTTCCACGATTCTGAGCCGCTTGGATCCAACGGCTACCTGCGACGCGCTTAATGTCGTCTGTCCACCTCGTTGGGGGTCGACCAACGCTGCGCTTACCAGTACGGGGCTGCCATTCCAGCACCTTGGGACCCCAACGTCCATCCTTTCTCCGAACTATGTGCCCGGCCCATTGCCACTTAAGCTTCGCGACTCGTTGAGCTATGTCGGTAACTTTGGTTCTTCTACGAATCTCCACATTTCTGATTCGATCGCGTAGAGATACTCCGAGCATAGCTCTCTCCATCGCCCGCTGAGTGACTCTAAGCCTTCTTATGAGGCCCATGATATGATGATATATTACTTATAAAACAAAACACAACAAACAAAACAGGGGTGAAAATTGGCAAAGAAATTATACAACTCTCGTTTATTTTGGCGAGGGAGAAACAATGAGGTTTAATATTTTGAATAGCGTTCAAATTCTTTGAAATGTATTCGTGCGTTGCTATCGAACTGGAGTGACGCTCCCCCGCGAAGCCCTAGGTTTTCTTGGTGCGAAACAAAAAGGACAGTGGGTCGTTGGTAATTTTAAAAAGGAAATCGAGCTGAGTTGAGCCGCCGCGTGAATTCGGAATGAGCGGGGTTTGGGTGCGCGACGATGCGTCACGGGTACATTAAGCGAGCACTTTATTATCGGTAGCCCTACGCTACAATGAATTTCACCAGTTATACCCACCTACTTGCATCTCAATAGATTCGTGAACACAATTTAAAGCTTTATGACGGAATACGAAAAGCCCTAAAAGTTTTATTTAGTTTCTTTAGCGATTAACAGTTTCTCTTTACAACTGCATTTTTAAAGTTCTTCTATTACTATTCTAAAAGTCAACATATAAATAAGAGATAAAAAACAGGCAACTTTTCTGAAAGATTTTGTATAAGACTGCATTATGAGACCAATTATTAGCAAAATTATTACTTGTTACCGTTTCTTGACGTAAAAAGTTATCTCTAGACTACAGATTTCAACATCATCGGGGATCACACAGTCTCACTGACGAAAACCCAAAACTGAGCAATTTCAAATAAATATTGTCTTTTTATACTTATTTATAAAAATTTAATTCAGTTTCTTCCGCTGTAAGATAACCTTTCTCTCATTATAACCTTTTCACATCACTGTTAGAATTTTGTAAGAAAAATGTACAGAAATATTTCTCACCTTATCTTGCGTGATGTAGTCGATAACAATGGGTACGAGAAAGCCAGCGATGGTGCCAATGCCGTTGGACAACCCCATGAGGATTGAAGCGTATCGGGGTGCGATGTCGAGGTGGTTGACGTTGTAACCAGAAATAGCGAATCCGCTGCATGCTACGCCGAGAGTCATTTCTATTGTAGCCACGTACTAAAAATACAAACCACTGTTTAAACAGTCAGTAAACTCTAAATAATTATTATGTAGCTCGAGCTCTACACGAAGCCTTAATCTCTACTATATTGAAGTAAAATCAAATGATATTTATGTAGTCAATTTGAAGACCTCTTCTTCTTGGTATTACATATTTGAGCATTCCATGTCACAGAAAGGGTTCTACTATTTCACACTTCTACTTGTGTTTCACTCCTCCAATGATGATAACCAAAAAGAGCAATTTATAAACACTTCCAGCAATATCTACAGTATAAATAGCAGACTGATTTTATTTTTAAATATCGATTTCATTCCACACATTGATTTAGTCAAAAATAAAATATCGTAAGTACCTTATTATCAGCATAGGCAATAAGAACGAAGAAGAATGCCTCAAAGCCAAAACCGCCGCAGTTAAACAGCTTGCGGACGTTCGTTGTAGACATAATGTTGTTCTTTCGCAAGTAATCCGCAAGCATACCGCCAATGGGCACCAGTGAGGTCATGATTAAATGAGGGATCGCTCCGACGAATCCAGACTGACATAAAGAGAAATATAGTTAAATTCTCATGTCACACATGAACGCTTCATACGATCGCTTAAGTAAGCGATCGTATGAAGCTTTCGATACCAAGTATTAGTAAGGAACGTTTAAATACAGATTTTTTTTTTCGTCTGGTGGTAGTATCGACAAGGACGTGCCGTCAAGCGATTTACGCGTGGAGACCGACCAACGGTCTAGCCCGCTACTATTTTAGATTGCATAATCACTTCCCACCACATGAAATTGCAGTCAAACTTTTACAGTGGATAAAAAAAAAACAAAAGTTCACTAAAAACATTCTGGTGTTCAAAATAGAAAGAGTTGTACAATAAAATACTATTATAGTAAATCAAAGTGGAGTGCATAGTTTACCTCTGTGATTTGCATATTGAACCTGGTGTTGAAATATGCAGACTGGAAAATGACCAACAAACAGAAGTTCCATGTTCTACAGAAATTTGCTACGATAATTGCATACACCTAAAACAAGGTTAAAATTGTAAATAACCAAATTGTAAGACATAAAAATCTTCTTAGTGATGAACAACTCTGTTATCACGTAACACAAATATGTAAAGGTTTACTCACGGGTGGTGAAGTAGCGAAGGCTTTCCAAGGCGTTGCCCAGAATCCCGGCATAGCAGCCTGTGTGGCTGTTCCTAGAGATTGTTCGATGTACGTAAGCTCTTTTCCCGATATGTGGGGATGCTTGCTTGGCCTCTCAAATACTAGCCACAACCAAAGAACGTACCTGTTAAAATCGAAAAGATTTAAATTATTCAGGTTATTGAACATATGTCCTTAATGCTTATAAAAAACCCGCTAAGTGCGACTTGGGGTTGCACACGAGGGTTCCGTATCAAGGCGTAATATGGAACACTAGATGGAATTAACATAATAACTATCGAGCAAAGAACGTGACAACACATTTCAATTATACAGCAATAGACTATTCTGTGAGAATTTCAACACTCTAGATATTACGGTTTATGAGATATATCCGGTGCTAGACTGATGGTCAGCGACTAGCCTACGGAACGAGGTATAGAACCTAAAAGATAACTACTTATAGATTAGATATTTGTACGACATTTAATGAATATTTTATATTTAAAGGTATAAATAAATTTACTAAGTCTCATGCCGTAATTTTCATTTAAAGCATTTCTTTAAATTTTATCAGAGGTAATGTTAACTAGATGTGCCTTACTTGAATAAGTAATAATAATGATTGTTTAAAAGAAAATCGTTGAAAATAAGATATAAAAGTTGGGCGGCCGCACGAAAACAATGATTAAAAATAAAACATAAATTAAAGGTTCTTCAGTAGAATCAATATATTTTTCTTATTATTTTAATTAATGTGATACAGAATACAATGACAAAATAAATAAATGTGCCTTGTCGTAAAGGCTTGACGGCGGAGAGAGTCATCCCTTTTTCGTGACGGCGCAAATGTTTCACAACAAAAAAATCCATATCATTATAAATATACTTACCATATCATACCCGAAACTCCATAAAAATAGAAGGGTGTTTGCCATGATATGTAGTCAGTGAGGAGACCAGAGAGGGGCATGCCGATGACAATTCCCGCATAAGTTCCACAGAAGGCAAGCGTTGCTAGTCGAGATCGTTCTAAAGGTGGAGCCCACATGCGCCAGATTCCGTGGCAAGAAGGATAGGTTACACCCTGAAAAACGTCTCAAATGAGTATCTAATTTTTTAATTGAATTTAAGTCTTTTTTTAATAGTAGGTACAGCTGGGATTCAAACCGTCCACCCCTAAGCCTTTAAGCCTTTTTTTAAAATGTATAACCAGTTATAGGTTTTAGGTAGCCAAAAATTAGGATAAATTAAGTAATTTTTATGAGTTTTGCACTTATTCCCTAAAAAGAAGTATGTACTTACTATCAATTAAGTTACCAAAATTTTAAATTTCAAGTGGTATACCACATTTATCATGGAAATATGTGACGTAAAATAAAGGTCAATTTACATAAAATGACCATTCCGTGCTACATCTTCCTTTGTAGAAAAAAAAAAAAGAACCAACTTAACAGTAGGTATGCATTTTACTACGCAGTTATTCATCGTCTTTTCACTCTATTACGTATATTATTTGTACTTGGAAGCAATTCCACTAATATGATTTATTCAATACCTTTATCGCGGATAATGTGACTTAGAAATCGAGATAAAATGTATTTTATACGACCGCTTCCATATCTCAATGTAAGATTTAATAGGATACCATGCTATTGACGACTCTGCTAAGCCGGGTACAGGAGAATAAATACGTCACCATGGCAACCGAGGGCCCAATAATCCTAAAGAGGCTTTGTACTACGGGAGACGAATCCAACTGTACTCAAGTACGATTGAAAATGGAAAGAATTGAAAAAAATATATTGAGTAAATATAGATTAATACTCAGATTCCGAGATACTTCTACAAACTTAAACTTTAAGCTGTTTCTTCATCTCTACTAAAACGGGAGTCTATGTATTGTAAATTGCTTATCAATATAACATAAATTTATTTTATTTCATTTGAACTTTAAGCTGTTTAAAGCGATTCATCGGAACCTTTGTTTTAATCAACATCTAATGCATAGTGTGTTAGATTAGTCAGTGTAGACGGAATGTAAATACTCTATTTCCAATTCAAAGTTTCGAAATAATCAAGGTTTATTAGCTTTGTTACGTTATATCCGATTAAAAGTGTAGTAATTTTATTTCTAAAAATTACACTTATTAAGTTTTCGTTCTACACTGACAATGTAAAACATACAAATTTTACATTTTAGAAACAGCCATGATCCTATTATCAACATCTAAAGTACTATTAAAAGGGGATAACACCAAACGTGACGCTCTACATTCGCTACGGGTTTGGGTTTCAAAATTTGAGCATCCATAATAAGCTTGATCATGCCTCGTCACGAACTGAATGCCAAATGCTCAGAATTAAAGCGTGTGACATGACGTTTGTTCTTGTTACATGTCTATTTTAGCCCCCTGAATCTGTATCTATCTGTTATAAAATGTTTCTATCTATTAACGTGTCACAAAATAAAATATAGATTTATAAAACATACAATATGTGTTAAGAAAACTCGAATTCTTATTATTTTTGTTTATACATTATGAATGAAATATAAACATATTACATTACACATGCTTTAAAATTGTCTCAAGGAATAATCGAGCGATTGGTAAACGATTACAAGCAATTTTTCTGGTAATAAGAGCAAAATTGCTTCAAATAGATTGCACACATAGGGACCTATTGCCATGCGATCTTTCTGCCAATAAATATTTAACAAAATAGTAAAATTGCCTCAGTTGACAGAAAGCCTAGCTCATTTTTTTGGCATAGTCATGTTCAGCGAGGAAATGGAATCAGTATTCTAAGCACACGGGCATTGACTATTTTTTAGACTACTTGAAACCATATAACATTAAAATATTTACTATAAAATAAATATGCTAGAAATAAAGGAAAATACCTCAACAAATCCCTGTGCGACTTTTAATAGCACAACGGCCACGGGTCCAACAGACATTGCCCCAGGTATCGCCATATTAAATATGGCTGAAGCAAAAATCGCAACGCCAAAGATTCTGTTCGCGGGATACATGGAAGCGAGGAAACCGCCCGGCACTTGAGTTATGAGGTAGCCGGCGAAATATGATGAGTCTATTGAAGACTCCACGCTGACGGTCCAGTTGAATGGTGTATCTTCTCTTACTCCAGATGAGGTCTGTTAAATATGTCATGTGTTATGTGCCTTGTCCTTTTAATCGAAAAAAACTTTTTAAAAATCAAGATAGGAAATTTCTTCATGGAACTGAAGTTCGTGAACCAATAAGCTCCCCAATATTAGATATACTATAACCTAAATTTTTCAAAGCCAGAAAAAGAGGCTGAAATTGGTTAGTTTTGAACCAAATGCACTCACAGAGGTTAATAATATTGTATTGTATTTGAGTAAAAAATTAATTTTTACTAAAATACGGATACAAAATATCCTTATTAAAAGTTCTAAATATAAATGTACTAAAATGTCTCACTCACATTATGTTTTTCAGTCATCTTAAGCTTGGCCATGCTCATATTACATCGCATCCCGAACATGATACTGAAGCCGAAGCAAGCCAGCAGTGCCACAGTGTAGCGAGCAGTCAAACATGGGCATTCCGCTCTGACGTATTTATCTAATTGAATAAATATTTTTTTTATACTATGTAACATAGGAATTGTTTAACACCAATTATTGTTGGTAGTAAAGCGTATATTCATCGATATTACTCAAAATAATAAGTTCACGTCTTCTTTTATGATTCTGTTCTTAATTACATAAAATCAAAATAAAGTTCTTAACTTCTTTAATCCTTTTTAACTTCGATTTTTTATTGAAAGAACATTAGTTATTTATTTCAAATAAATTTTATACATATATGCGTACCTATATGCCGCGGAGGTGGTCTCTCAGGAGACGGTGGTGTTTCGAGGTCTTCGCCATCGTACATTTGATCGTAGCCCTTCTGTTCCACGTGAAAGTTTTCATACTGGGTGTTTCTGTGACAAAAAAAAAAAGTATAACCTATAGCACGACATTAGACTAACGCAGAAATGTTGGAAGGGTTAAAATATTCATATAATATTATATAATATTGAAATTGTTTAATATGAAGATATCGTGTCCGGTTGATTTAAAAAATGGTTTGTAGCTGCTTTGAGGTTATTTCCTTTCTTTTATCGTTACTTTCTTGGAACTTTAATAAATGAACTAACTAAATGAAGACCAAGAAGCTCAATGCCTATTTATCGCTCAGAATACATCGTCTTTCGTCACGACACATTTGTGTCATAAATTTGTTGAAGTAAAAATGTGTGACAAAGGAGCTGGCTCATTACAGCACACTAAAAAGCGCAGTATTCGCCACTTAATATTTTATACCGATATCATAGACTAAACAGCTAAAAGAACAGTGTTTTGTCAAATTAAATACGAAACAAACATTTGTTCTTAACAAACCTAGGTGGTCCTAGTAAACGTTCAGATTCGAACCCGAGTCCTTCCTATAAACCGTTACGCTTTTAAAGCTTCATGCGGATATATATAAAAATGAAATTGAAAATTCTGTATACACCTATAATACTTGTTAAACTAATTGACTTTACCAAAGTGAGAATGGATCTTCATTATGGACCTATAGATATTTATGTAGTGATTGTTCAAGTGCATATTGTGTTACGCAACGTGGGGAGCGTAGTACTTGCCTCGCCTCTTCACGTCTTATACAGAGGCATCTACGAAAATTGCAGAAAACTAGACTGTTTTCACGCCATAACGATTTTACAACGCTTTCAATTCATTGCTTTAAGGTTCAAAATTTGTAATTATTTTTAAAGCACACGCTGGCAACCAGGGCAAAAAGTTTTTACAAATGGTTAGCCTGCCAACCAGAGTTGGAGTAGCGTGGTGGGTTTTAGCTTTAAATCTTTCTCTCCTATACGGGAGGAGGTCTATGCCTAGTTGTGGGATATTAATTAGCTTAAGACAATAATAATGATGTGACAGTGAAATAATATGTACCATATTATTCGTTGCTGTTATATTGTCCTCAACCTGTCATATTAAGGTTATTTAAATTTGATTTGACTATTATTATCTGTATGGAAATACATAATAAATATTTCTATACAGATACATTTTTAGCTTATTTAAATGTTTTTTTTTTGTGTAAGCAAATTATATTGGTACAACCATAACCATATGAGTAGAACTGCAAAATATACATGATAATCAGTTTTAAATACGAAACCGCAAATATTTTACAAATAATTATAGCCGTAAAAAATTAGTGTGACTTTGACTTTGACTTAGCAGTGCATCTAAAGTTTTTTATGACTAGTATTAAAGAAGAATTTACTGATACAACAAAAGACAACGGTGGTGGACAGACGACATCGAAAGAGTCGCTGGACATATCAGTATTTTCGAATTTGGATTTCCTTACAACAGACCTATGTCCACTGACAGCTGTTGGTAGCCTCATCATAAAATCGATGTGAATCAGATAATATCATAGTAAATCAATGATATCCATTTGATATCATGGTGACTTTTGAAGACCTCCCTGGTGCAATGGTGAGCGCTGTGGTTTTAAGTTCGAGGTCCCGGATTCGAATCCCGGCTGTGGCAATTTAGGAAATTATAACTTCTGAATTTTGATGGCTCTGGGAGGCTCCGGTCGTGGCTAGTTGCCAACCTACCGACAAAGACATTCCGCTAAGCTATTTAGCGTTCCGGTACGATGTTGCGTAGAAACCGGGTAGGGATATCTATGAGTTTAATATACTGCGTTATCACTTACTACCAGGTAAGCTTGCAGTTAAGTGCTACGAGTACCTTAAATCAAATCAAATCAAATCCTTTTATTTGCATAAAACATTGTAGGTATACATGTTTAGTCATAATATATGACATGCAAATCTTAATTTAAACAAATTCATTTATGTAATAATTAATAAAACATCAAAATAAATAAAATCAAAATAATCGGCTGAATATAATAAAATTTCATTAATTTTACTGTATGGAACAATAAACATGGGATGTCAAGTAGAAAATAACTAAACTAATAATTATATTTTATTATCCAAGAACTCTTTTACCGAGTAATAGCATACCTAGCCTTGTAGTGGAATAAAAAAATAAATAGAAAAACAAAAACCCTGTCTACGCGAATGTCTGCTACCAAATTGTAAATTAAATCCACTTCGACGCCAAAGTATAATGTGTTACTCACTGAAGAAACTTTTGTGCGGCCATGGTGTAGGGAAGGACAAAGTTAGTTACAAAAGTTGAAAGCTGAGCGAAAGTCGGTCAGCGCTAATTACTACCCAAAATTAACTGTCGTTGCTTCTGATGCATATTCACAATATAGTATTATATCTGATTAGTAAAGTTTAAAAGTAGATAGATAGATAGATAGATAAATTCTTTATTGCACACAATTTATAATATAAATTGAAAACATAAATATAAGACGAATAACAATGCGCAAAGGCGGTCTTATCGCTTTAAGCGATCTCCTCCAGACAACCCTTAATGAAAGAAGAACAGGAGTATGGAAACGGGATAGTGCAATTTTAAAAATAAATAACATAAACTACATCTACTATATATAACAATAATACAGAAATAAATACATACACATATAAACATATATATATATATATACATATATAAATATATATATAAATAAATATAAATATACACAAATACATACAGAGCAAATATATTAGTTTATGACTCCGTAGATAAATAATATTCTAAAGTAAATAGTAATAAAAAATAAAAAGTAAATTTTGTATTTCGTTTTCGTCATCTATTGAACAAAAACTATTTACGTGAATAAATCAGTCACGTAAATTAAAGATTTGCCTGTAAGATATTGCTTTCAGCAATAAAGCCGTCCTGCATGGCTATAATTTTCTTTATTTTTTGTTTTGCGTGCAATAAAGAAACTCTCCTCATTTTAAAACCTACTTTAAAGGCCTCTGGATACATCGGAGTATTGCCAATTTCGTAGTTATTTTGTCGTTTCAAAATTCAAATACGTACTTCTTCAAACACATTTTGCGGTCTTTATATTACAAAACACAGCGGTTAGTTACAAAAACTATAAATACCTTTAACAAATATTAAAAGATACAGCGGATTCTTCCTTCAAGTTCAAACAAGCAAATCCTTCACTGTATTGAGGCCGTTAAACTTTTGACTCCGCATCCTTGCCCCCGACAAGTAAAGGATTCAATGATTTAGGCATGAACAGGAAAAAAAGCAGAAATTGAAGTTTTCTGATGATATAAGATGTGATTTTAACAAAATAATAGAGATTCTTAATTTATATTTCGTAGAAACTCATTAAACAAATAAAATAATAATTAATTTTTAGTTGTATTTTTGTATCAATCTTAATTGTATTTGAACGTACCTATTTGTTTTTTAATATAAAAAATAATATTTTTCGCTCAGTGAGTACCGTTGAAAGTTAAATAAGCAGGTATTCGATAAATTTACAAAATTATACGTTTTAGGGTGTATTAGCCAGGACGAAACAGTAATTACAGCATTTAGTGTGACGTCACATAATTACAAGCAGCGTGTAGGGTGCATTAGCGACACAATGGCTAAACGATCAAAGGGGGAACCGGCTGATATCAGATAATCTCTGTTTTATTATGTCACCCTGCATGTATTATAATAATATCTACGTTTTATCGATAGTTCTTGAAATTTTTAAAGATAACACCAGCACTGACGCTTATTTTCACAGCTGTAATCAGTGATGATAATATGCTACTCGCAAGCTGTGTTTAAAATAAATTAAAGTCGCAATGTGACAAACATAAGTAATCGACGAACCAAATAACGACATGCTTATTCGCATCACCAATCAATATTCACTATTTTCTGAATTATCATGTGTTTATAAAGTCATTTCTTTCTAAACACATCATAATTCAAGAATGGGGGACGCCTTTGCCAACGTTGGGCAAACAGACTAAGTTGTCGGTGACTTTAGACTC
Source organism: Pararge aegeria (assembly GCF_905163445.1). Classification (NCBI taxonomy): domain Eukaryota; kingdom Metazoa; phylum Arthropoda; class Insecta; order Lepidoptera; family Nymphalidae; genus Pararge; species Pararge aegeria. Next base: position 8,447,316 of record NC_053190.1, on the reverse strand, counting down.
ACCAGCGTTGTAAATTGTAAAAAACAAAAAAAAACTGTGTCTGAACAAAGGCTTTATTATTATATAGAAAGTAATTTAGCTATGGCAACTTGTTATATATGACAGCAACTATGGTGATTTTGCATATATAAGCATTCTTATTTGTCATGTAAATTTATTCCGACTTAACATTCATTCTCTTCATAATAGTGACTCATAATTTACTTATGTGGCAGTATAGTATAATCATTTTATCATTATTATAATATGTAAAGTCGCAATGTGACTTCAGCAATATAATCACATAGATCGATGTAATCATCGCTACTACTGGCCTAACTGCTGACGTGTCATCTCGTCCAGTCAGAACTAAACGCATTATCGGGGATCGCGCGTCGGGGGTGCCGCGTCGCGCGTCGCTTCCACTTGGTTATGCCTTTTATCCAACGATTCATTACAGCAGGGGGAGCGAACAGATAGCCACATTTATTACTTTTGTCAGCGGAAAAATGAATTTACACGCCAGTAACCTTGATTTTATGAATATTTTAAATCCGCTGTGCATCGTGGCGATTTGATGTCTTTTTTTTTCAAATATGGAAACCGATAATGATCAGAGAATTAAGAACATACAGAATCCTCTTTCAGCCATTGTGTCCGTAAACAGTGAAAACACACACGCATGCACGCACGCTTCACTTCACGCCCGGGGAATAGCAACATTAGATTTACCATTACATAAGTTTAAAGAATGTATAAAAGCACATTTAATACATCGAGGTTACTAAACTATTGATGAATTTCTTAATGACAAGGTTGCCTGGAAGCAAGCCACTCCACTTTCATCTCACACAAGATTGTTAAATTGTAAAGCGATGTAGGAAAAGAGCAACTGCTGAGTTTCTTGCTGGCTTCTTCTCGGTAGAATCTGACTGCCGAACCGGTGGTAGAGTCAATACAAACAAACAAACTTGACGTTTCAAAAGTGCTTATATTAGGCCTACTTGAAATAAATGAATTTTGAATTTTGAATTTGGACCAGGAGAAGCATAAAGAAGTAAAATGTCATAAAAATCCTCCTCCATTGCCAGTTGCATGAAAATGTTAGGCTATGCAGTGCTTTTGTGCATGTATGAAGTGCACGCCACTACTCTACTATCTATACATATGCAAACCTAAACATTTTTATATGTATATTTCTCGTGTGCGTGTGTATGTCACTGAACTCCTCCTAAACGGTTGGACCGATTTGAATGAATTTTTTGGTATGCGTTTGGATGGCACCCTGGATGGTTTAGATTCACAAACCAGCCCCACAGATGGCGCTGGGGTCTGCTAGTATTATATATATTTATGTTACAATTGAAAAAAAGGAGAAGAAGAGTTCTAATTGCTGTTTTTTTTCTCAAGTTAGCCCTTGACCATAATTTCACCAGGTAGATCATGCAGCCAAGATGGAGCAGGCTTAAATGTATTAAACTCTAATCAGTTTCTCTGGCATCCTAGCTGAACTTTGTAGGCCAAGTTGGCAGGGTGGTAGGTAACGTACGGCCGAAGCCTCCCACCGTACAAAATCCAACATAAATCGCTTCGCCATCTGTCATAGTTTACGTCCTAAGGCACAGGCTTTTTCCCTTGTCGAAAGATTAGGAGTAGAGGTTTAATTTCCTAACTCAAGACTGGTACCGAGAATTTCTCGACAGAAAAACTGAATACCTAACGACTATTGCCTGATCTGTGAATCAAACTCAGAACCTCGGGATCCGTAGCCCCGTAGCCGAAGAATGCTAACCACACACCAAAGCGGCCGTCCTTTACTATTATAACACGACTTAACGATTATTCATTGTAAAGTCAACATCTCCTGAGGATGCTCCGGTGTCGGAGCAAAACGGGCGTAGTAACTCTATTACGCACGTTTTGCTCTCACTCGCCGAATGCCAAAGATCTATTTGGAGTGAAGTATAAAGATTGAAGTAATTATAAATTACACCATACAGATTATCTTGCTTTTCGCGGAGTATAGCAAACTAAGCTTAATTTTCATATTATAACATGAGATAAATAAGTTTTTAGTCAATAAAGCAAAATCTTGCTCCTTTATGTGAGCCATGGTGCAGAATTTTTTGGTACAGTGCCCTCGCCGTTTATTAAATTGGCAACTACAGAGCCATTATTACGTCTAATATGTCAAAGTTGCTTACTGGTACACAATGAACAGTGATAGGAGGGAGAGCGCACTAATTAAATCACGATTCTTAATGGCTCCCTATTTATTGAAAATATAGACTTGTTTAAATATATAGTGCTAGATGCATAGTCTATTAAACATAATTCATCATCATCCTCCCATAGTAAGAAGGGTGGCCGTAGTCCACACACGCCTTTGAGAACATTATGGAGACCTCACAGGCATGTAGGTTTCCTCACGATGTTTTCCTTCACCGTTGAAGCAAGTGATATTTTAATTTATTAAAACGCAAAAAAATAGAGATGCGAACTGTAGTAGTATTCACTAGGCTATCAGCGCTACAAATTACTTAAAGAATATAATTACTTAACTTACAAATATGTTTACTTAAATAATGTTATATTATATTCAGTTTTCCTGATCGATTTCGGCCGCGGTTGTCAATCTCCAGAGAGACTTTCCACATACGCGGGAGATATTATATTGCTCCGGTTAAAGGCGATGGTTAAACACTTACCATCAGATAGGCCATCTGCTCGGTCCGTCTGTTACTATCATAAAAAACTTTAAATATTTCTGACAGCACCCGGGAATAGAATCCAAGTCCTTGTGATCAATAATCTAGGACGCTAACCTACCAACGTGCAGTTTTACTGCAATATATTGTTGGAATTATTTATAAAATCAGAAAGTTTTAAGTAGGGATATCGATGGCAGGCGTTATAGAATTATCGCCATAATATGCAGTTCGGATGCAGGCTCACACCTGTACGTCTCCTATTTTCCGTCGGCGCATTTTAATTCCATTTCCTTGCCAAGTACGTTCGAGCGAGCGTTTTAATTATCGGAGAATAAACGCGAAATATCACGCCTCTGCTGCCTACGATACAGAATTCCGCACTAATTACCTTGTTTATATCCTGTAAGACTGACCTCGTTGTTCTAGTTTATTCGATAAAGCATCACTAGATCGTGGGTACGATTCCCAGGTAATGCCAAAGTGTTTTGGTTATTAGGGTTTTATGTCAAGCAATCAGTGGGTAGGACTTCGACTTCACTTTTGAGGGACCGAGTTCGAATCCCAGGACGAACTTCTAACTTTTCGATCTTATGTTCGATTTTATTTTAATTAATTAATTAAAATATTACTTGCTTTAACGTTGAATGAAAACATCAGTGTTTTCACAACGTTCTAAAAGGATTGTAAAGTCTACGAATCCGCACGTGGCCAGTGTGGTAGACACCAGCCTTAATCCTTCTTTGAACCCGTGCCCTGTCGTGGGCCATTATTGGGTTGATATTGATAAAGAAACAATTAATTAATTAATTCCAATACTATATTTTTTTTCTTTTGATGTTGTGGTTCAGAATAGTTTTTATCTTTCAATATTTTCCTATGAATCATTATCCTTTTGCACGAAATGATTGATTAAGACAAATAATTTAACTAATAGCGGTAGATTTTCTTTAATTCGGGAAGATATTCTGGGCAGGACGTTAAGAGCGAGAGGGGGCACTTTACGTATCACAATATGCACTTGAATACTCTCTATGAATACCTTAAAACAGGGAGGCACTCTGATGGAAGTTCAAATTACTTATAATAAAGTTCATTTTATTTATATAGTAGCTAATTAATTCCTCAAAAACCCTACAATATATAAATTTCTTAAATAACTATTTTATTATATTTAATTCGCAGATAATTCCTAAACCTTTTTGTTATAAAAATTTGTCTCCACATCGGTTAAAACGATAAACTTAAATTTTCTGGTCAACTATGCAATACAAGCATTCATTCTACGCAATATACCTCGTATTACTACATTCATTTGGGTCCTATTGGTCGTAGCGTAATGTTAAATATCCTATAAAAACTGGCTTCAATCGAAAAAAAAACTCTAAAGCGTTTTGCGATTAGTATACTAAACTACATAGACATTTGGCACCGCCAATTTTGCTCAGCGGTGAGTACTGCGGCCCGTAAGTAGGAAGTTTTGGATTTGACGGTTATATTAGATATAATCTAGGGCAAAGCTTAGTAAAATCTATTCCCATATTACATGTATACAAATAGAAAATATATTGATATAATAAGCCTACAGATATATAGATACATAGTACATCCTACAGATAGATAGTACAGTGGTTGATATTTTCAAATAAGTTCAATTCCCGGGTAAGTCCATTTTTACTGGTAATACTAATATAATGTGATAATAATCATACAGCGCCGCCAACTCACATAATAACAGCGTGGAGAACTGAATCGTCGAACCTCGCTATGATAATGTAGAAGAAAATGGTCTAGTATAATCCACGTAGCTTTAGGTTTAAGTTGACGAACTTATTTATCACAATAAATCACCACACAAGTATGTATACACCACACAAGTATGTATATAGGCCTTCATGAATAAAGAGTTTTTGAATTTGATTTTGAATTTACTGGCTGGCTGAGACATTAATGTGTTTTAATAAATGCATTGCTATTCAATAATATTTTTCTACGATACAACGCCGATTTCGGCCCTGGTGAGTGCGTGGGAGGAGGGGTAGCTATTACACCCCAGGAGTCTACCCCTCTAATTGATTTACAATTGTCGGTTAAATTTGTTTCCCGACCACCCAGCGATCGGGGATCGTAAATGTATAACCATGGAACACTGTGGACAAAGTCAAAAAGTTAACCGATTTATTCAATTAAATTAAATATAACTTGCAAGAACTTTTTTTTCCCGAGTTGTGTTAATTAATGTTAACTTGAATAAAAAAAGCAAGGTGTCAGTTGTTGGTTGACGTATGAAGGATTTATTTCGAAATCAAATTTCTGTTTGTTCTCTTGGACACGTGGTAGAACTAAACAAGTACTTAGTGCAAACTAAAAAATAATTTAAATGGCAGACTCCACAGGGACTACAATTTCAGAATATTCAACACATTTCCTGTGAGAAATATATATCAATAGCTCATCAATTTTATTATACATATTAATATCACATTAATTTTATACTTTTGACCCGCAAAAAAGTTAAATAAAATCATAAATTTAACAATACAGAAGATCAGTAAAGAAAATTGTACAACACAATTCACATGAGTTTCAAGAAGTTAAAAAATAAAGGGAACTATTTTTCCCAGTACTTCATTTAAATATAAATGAGGCTTTATGTGGATTAGAATGAATAAGAACTTCAACTGAATTCATTACTTCGCTCTTTCCTTTAAAGTTTATTTCCATCACAGGAAGTTAGCGAAATACTTTCTAGAATTTTTTAAGAAGAATCCAAGTGGCCATTCTGTCCGTGGAAACTTGTTCATAAAACATGCGTGTCAACTTAGGAAAGCCGCTTCAAGTGAATAAAACATGTAATGAATGTAGAAGCCTTATTAAGAATCTACGGATGACTGGCTACTCACTATACCAAACACCTCACATATTATTAAAGACATACACTATAACAAACTATTGCATTTCAATCCAGGTATAAGATTTCTTTCTTATACTTATTCTCGACTGCACTAGAAGGATATTTGACACTGTATTCTATACCTTAGGCTATAGGCAAAACTTGTTGAAGGATTTCAATGAAGCCGACTTTTTTGGCTTAGTTGTGAAAGTTATATAATTAGTTAAATAGTTGGCAATAGTCGTCAATAATCTACAAATCAATAATGTTTTCTTCAGCTTAATTTCGTATAATTAATTAAACTATCACTTTAAAAGGCTTGCTAACCAAATTTGGTATTTTCAATTTCTTAATCACAAGGGATATAAGAAGGATATAAGTTCATCCGCTAGTAATTATATATCTATTAAATTCAATGTGAAATAGTACTACTTTCTCACTAATATTACAAATGAAAAATCTTTTGCTTGTTTATTAGTTTGTCCTTCACACATTTTGATGAGATTTGTCCCGAGCTCTTGGAACACAGGAAAATTTGTATCCAAAAAATACAAAAAACTCCCATCGCGCTCTTCACCGGAACATATGCAATTATATTTAAGTATTTGTGGTATATTAAGATATGTATTAGTATATTTATATTTTATATTTATCAATAGTACTTTCTTTTTTTTTATTTGTGTAGTCTGGTTTATGTATTAGTATGTAGATATTCGTATGTATGTACTAAATAGTGTACCCCACCTGTTTGTTTTCTTTTTAGTTTTCCTAATCCTAAGGTTGCCTGGCAGAGATCGCTACTTAGCGATAAGGCCGCCTTTTGTATCCTGTTTCATTCTTCATGTGTTTGTTCTTTTTTTGTCTCGTTTTTCTGAGTGGTGTACAAATAAAGAGTATAAATAAAATGCTGCTTGGCGGCAGAAATAAGCATGACGACAGCGTTTAAATATAATAAGAAATTAATTACAGCAGAAATAAAAATAGTTACTTATCAATGAATCAACGTAGGTTCTCACATTTCATCTGCGGACATAATAGAGTTATGACAAAAATGGGGAAGCTTCCGAAGAAATATCACTTGGCGAACCCGAGACGCTTGTTAGCGTCTCCGTTTTTATTTATGGCCAGATTTATTTTATGACCGGGGCTGAATACCAGCCGAATCGAACGAGGCGGAAATCTGTATCGAAAACAATATCCAACCGATTTGGGGCAAACAGAGATAAATAATAGTAAAAAAGCTGATACCTATGTTTCCGTTGTTTCAAAGTTCAACAGTCTATTGCAGTTTATTTATAGCGAGTGCATTCATATTCATAGTACTTTATGTAGTGCCCCTTTATATAAGTAATAATGGAAAGTATCCCTTAAATTATTTTTTTATGTTTCAAAACATTGTTTTTGGTTTTTATTGTTTTTATAGTGGGTAATTTACGGTATTTATATAGCTTCTCGTTTCTTCTCACTTAAGGCTCTAGCATTTTACATACATTTTACACTTGTGAAAAATACTATCACATAATTACAATTCCTGTGAGTGTTTAGAAATATATTATCTGTACTTATCCTACTTAAGTTTCTTTGTTTGTTTGCATGTTTGTGTGATGGCGCTAACTATAATAATAAATTCATGTTCTAAAGAAGGCTACTATTTTCTGTACTTTTTGGGAGTAAAACCATAAGGTACAGCTAAAAGCTAAGATAGATAAGAAACAACAAAGTTCTCACTAAGTAGATATTTATGCACGGGTTACCAAAGGTCAATCACTACGCTTTGTGCTATAGCAGTGCTCACATCCTTTTCATTAGAAGCGAAAAGCTTTCCCACATTATAAGTTATACTTTCGCTGAATTGAACTAACATTTATCTTAATAAAATAAGAAAGTAATAATATTTGAAAAGTGGGTAAACTAATTTTTATTTAAGTATTCCACTGATTAAATAATTGTTGACGAATTACGTAGAGCATCTCTGATTATTTCCGTGAAATCTTAACTAAAAAGCAGTGTAGTCCTTAAAATGTATTTAGGCTGCAAACAAATTAAACAATTAAAAAACACATTTGGAAATACTTTACTATTATTTATATATTTAATTACAAACAAACAAAGAAAACAAATTATTATTACATTAAATGATATATAATCCACTATTAAAGTAAGGAATAATGTGGAATGTAGAAAAATCTGTATTTTCAAAGTTAATTAAAAATAAGTAAGCTTTAATAAAATCAGAGGGATTTTTATGATAAACATTATAAGAATCTACTTAAATAAAATATTCAATATAACCATTAAAACTGTATTCGGTGGCACAAAATACAGTGAATAGCGAAATCAAACAAACGAAACGTGCTTTCAGCCACCTTTCAGCAGAACTGTATTTCAAATTTTAATTTTATTTTCTCGAACAAGGGTGTTCACCAAATAGAAATATCATAAAAATGGAAGGCAAACAACACAGCGCGTATTTGCAATGATATTTGGTTCGGATTCTTATTCTCTTTGTCGGTAATCTGACGGGAGGAGCGGCGCGCACGTTCCGGCTTGGCCTTTATTGTTTCTTGAATTTCTACGAACGGTAGACATCATTTCTATACAATACGTATACAAAACGTATCGTTTATATTTTGGGTGTAATACGTCATGTAATAATGCTTTATTTTTATTGAATGATAATATCCATACTTATATTATAAATGTTGTGTTTGTTTTTCTAAACTTTACGCCCTAACTGAGCAAGCAATCGACTTGATTTTTGGCAATTCCGTTCTATATCGTAATAACCGTGAACCAAGAACGTGGGTAGCTGCTAGTTTTCGTATAAAGTTGTGTTTTTTTCTATTGTAATACAAGTTCAACAATGGACCACTAGGTGTGTTCGATTTTTGAGTTGATCAAATATTAGATTTTTTATAATGAAATTCTTCCCTGGAAAAGAAAGGCCATAAGTTAGGAAGCAGGCACTGTCACACCCACGTGCCTGCGGGTATTAACACCTACACATCGTATAATCGTTAAACCCGCAGTAGAGTAGCGTAGAGGTATTAAGCTTCAAGTCCCTCTCTCCTATAAGAGGGATTTAGGGCTTTGTATATCGTGCGTTAGAAGATATGCCCAGTAGTGATATAAAGGCTCTGCATGAGGATTATGTTTTACTCATACTTTAAAATGTATAACATATTATTAATTATTAAATTCAAAGATTTTCAATAATTTTGTAGTTATTTATGCTTAATTATAGGGAACATTCTGTGTTTCATATACCAGTTGTGCATTTGCTTACCTTTTTAAATTCATACAAACTTATTTAATACGTAAGTTTTGTAAATGAAATATTACGAAGTATGGATTAAGATGTTTACAACACAATTTAAAATGCAACAAAAAAGAATTTTATGGAGTTGTCGTTGGTTTTAAGGCTTATGTTACCAAAGTGCCAACAAAGAATCTCTTATTGTGCAACTAACTGTCCGTCTATCACAATCTCATAAAGAGACCATAAATGCTATCAACTTTTTTTTTGTTTGAAATTTCTTTTATTTTGTCACAAACACCCTCCCCCTCTTACCCCCCCAAATAAACGTAATACGAAAAGAGTCACTGAAATAGTAATACCTACTTTGGTTTATTCTACCTACAAAAGATTTTCATTGCTTATAGCCGAAGGTAAAAGTAATCAGTTGTTATACGGTACACTGTAAATAAATTGCAGAGAACTCTCGAAGAAGGAAGGTTCGTACAAATCCCCGCTTAATCCCGAAAAGCGTTTTGAAATCCAGGTTAGTTGTAAATATCAATTACGCAAATACCCTGGCTTAGGGTGTAAATGGTTTACACGGTACGAACGAATTGTGTACACTCAAGGGGTGAGAGTAATGACCGATTCTGTAGCATTCCGTAGCAGATCTTTACATTTCGTAGCAATTCAATTGGAGTGTTTCATAAAGCATCTATTAATTATGCACTTAATGTGATATTTATTGTTTACATTATATCTGAATATTAAGTTTTTGTAATGGGTCCGAAGGAAGGTTGCAACACTCGTAGCACTTGTGCTACGTACGTAAGGTAACTTGTTACCTTAGTGCAAGTTGTAGTGCACAAATTAATAGTAGGTATTACTGTGACTAGTCCATAAGGAGTTTCCTTCTGTACACTTTTTCGATGTGAAATAAATAAATTATTATAAGTTGGCTAGGACAGATGATTGTTACTTAATCACGCCAGAACGGCCGAACGGTTCTGTATGAAATTTAGCACATAGATACGATTAGATTATAGTTTGGAATAGCATTGCTATTGTCATCTCAAGTGGGATAGATTTGTTTTGTTCTATTACAGAGCAAGAGATTGGCATGGTTTTTTGGACAGTGACAATTCAGATGTCAGAAAATAATATAGGAATACACATCACCATTTCCACGTGAATGAAGTCGCGAGCAACAACAAGTTCACTAATAAATGGTGTGTAATGGTTCAAAGTCCCAGCAGGGGCTGCTAATTAAATGGTGGAGGCTTCCGTAATACTCCATTTATGCGATATTAATTAGTGTGAAGCCGTAGCACAATAACGTCTCCAGACGTTATCAAGTCATAAATGTAATGGACTTCGGAAATAAATTGAGGGGTTGTTTTAAAATAGAACTATTAATAAATTCCTACTAGCAGCCGTAAGATTTTTGATTTCCCTTGAGATAAAGAAAATTTCTCGTGGTACAAACTATGTCTCCAGAAAGTAAGCTGCAGTCAAATGGCAAAATGTCTATAAGTAATACATGATTCATTAGAGAATTTAGTAGTTTCTATGAATAACAACACGTAAAAGTTTTCTGATACAAACCTTTATCCCCCTATTAAACGACGTTTTTTTTTCATATAAGGCAATAAAGGATTTTTGACTAATAACTATTACTTTATCTGCAGATTTTTATATCATTTACTTTAAAACCAGCATTTTCCAACTTTTCTACCAATATATCACACTTTTGATTTTCGTTGCGCAGTTTTAAGACAAAGTAAAAACATGATTGTTGATGTGATTTTATTGTAAATATAAATTATTTTTAAACGCCAAAGAAACCTTAATATTATTTCTATATTCTTAATCGACGTGGTCCCGTTTCAAAAAGGGTAGCTATTAGTTTTCGACGCTCACTTTTCAAGTTCGAAAAGTAGTAGCTTGAATAGTTTCTGGATTCAAATTCACATTTCTTATCTCTTTTAAAGAACCGTACAGTGTTTTTTTTTTGTCTTAGCCCTTAGCTAAAGTCTTAAAATAGACATTTTTAAAGAGCCTAAATATTGGAATGAAAATGAGCAACGGAAATAAAGAAAAAATGGCAATAAGTACAAGACTCAGGCAATTGGATATATGTCCCATGGGTATATTCCCAATGATTTACCTATAGGCTGAAATCGTTTCGTACAGACGATTTTAATGCTCGTAATTTGTGTCACAAGGTAGCGGTATCGATTTTCATCACCAATTTGATACACGGCAAAATTATTTTCAGTATAATTTATCGTAGTGGCATTTATTTACCGATGTCTGTGCAATATATTACCTCATATTTTACTCACTAAGTATGGATCGTAATTTTCTTGAACAGTCCCCTAAGACCTAAAACTTGACACACTAAAGTAGTAGTAGTATACACAATATATTAATTCAGGCAGATATAATAAATAATAAATAAATAAATATACTACGACAATATACACATCGCCATCTAGCCCCAAAGTAAGCATAGCTTGTGTTATGGGTACTAAGATGACTGATGAATATTTTTATGAATAACATACATAAATACTTATAATATACATATAAACACCCAGACACTGAAAAACATTCATGTTGATCACACAAACATTTTCCAGTTGTGGGAATCGAACCCACGGTGCCCACTGCACCAATCGTCCGTCGTATGTAATTAATTCTTCAAGGGTTTTTTGGCTTTAACAATAATTATTATCGCATTTATGTAAGTTGATCTTTGAATCACGGTACATCACAGATTTCACACTCTACGCTGGTACTGAAAATTTCATGCCAGACCCGGGAACCGAATCTGGGACCTCGATCTGTCGTCGAACATGCTAAGACCAACAAGGCAGTTATAACAAAATAATCGAATTTAATATCGAACAGAAAGTATTCATATCACACGATAAAAGCGGACTTCATAATGTGATAAAGTAAAAGCCTGAATTTCCGGTATGTTGATAAAATATTTTATTAGAAAATGAGGCACCACGAGAACATCGCTTTTACAAAGATTAAATATTTTTTTTATTAATTTGCTATGATATGATTATTCTGCGCTAATAATAAATAGGAGCTTTTTTGTTTTTTTTTTTTCTCTGGGGCTAAAAGTAACTAACGACACATAACTCTTGACTGATATTTAACATTATGCTAAAGCCCTTTGGAGTCGAACAAAGGACGGATCTACGGACGGCGTAGAATTAAAGTTTGTATGGGATTAATTTATCGGAAGTTTTACGCAGACGAAGTCGCTGAGAACCTTCTTTCCTTTTCTTTTACCAAAGGATTGGCAACAATGTCATATGATTTCCCAAATAGGTAAGTTCCAAACCCACAAATACCTACTTGAGCGATTGTAAGCGATGCGTGATGACAAGTTTTCCATGAAGATACGAAGAGCAGGTCCAACTTAATATGGCTAACGCCTGACCATGTTTTTATTTTTTAAATTAAGAATTGCAATACATCACCTAAATCTGCACTGGACTATCGTGTTGAGTCGTGTGTCTAGCTAGAGAAAATACGTGGCAGTGATAAACCCTCAAATTAGGCAGTTATAAATATAATGGGTAAATTGTTCCCCATCTGACTATTAAACATCAAACAAAAGATGAAAGCAAGTTTTCTATATTGATGGTGTTTAATAGACGCACGCAAATCATTTATTTATTTAGCACCAAAAGAAGTGGCATACTCATAAACAGCAAAACACTTATCTCTACCAATCATGCAATATAAACAGAAGGAACTCATTGAAATAATATAACAATAGTAATACAACTAAGATAAATCTCACAAAACAAGTTGCCAACTTTTCTCCCTGCTAGTTCAATCATAAAAACAAATTGGCAGGGTTGTCAATGTAATTCCGTCTCTGAGGACGGCCCCGTAGGGCAGACTACGACTATGATCACACACTGTGATCGCGAAGGCATAAAACTTAACTATGACTTGATATACCGTAACAAGGGTCGGAAAATTGCTTGACAATTGAAGAGCTTATTGTGATCCTTATTGCAAGAGTACTCAAAATCAGAAATCGTATGTAGCCGCACACCTAATTAATTAGGATCAACAATAATTCTAAAAATAGACTCATTTCCAATGAAATCAATTGATGGGTAGATAGAGTAATTTATATATACCTAATCCTGAGGGCATGAAAATAACTTCCTGTCAGACTCAACTACCTATCAAATACTATCTTGATTTAAACTACTAAAACGTCACTTTTGATTTGACCTTGTTCTAAAACTACACACATTAATGGGATGGTATTCTTATAGGTTTATACCTATAAATATGTATGCCTAAATTGGAAAAATTAATTACTGTATAGTGACATCATTCTACGTTTATAAAAATATAAGTAATTTCAGCTCCCTAGTAATATTGCATAGCATTTATTTTCCATATAAATAAAAAACCTTGCTATAATAACGTTTTTTCTCCTAAAAACATATTTACAGAATACTTACAGTAGTCTACGCCAAAACATGTTCCCAGCGGACTTCTTCGCGTTGAATCAACAGGTTATACTAGAAATCACACCCTTCAGATTCCTTAACAATTCACCACCTTATTCCCTTCGCGTAGAGTATCTATTTCAATTACAAATCCCAGGGGTAAAGCAAAACAACCTGTAGAATTACTTAAGTGCATTAAAGATAATGCTTTTCAAAAGGGAACCTCGATGGTTTTCTATTACATTTTCAGAAAAAACTGTGCTATATGAAATTCTATGTTAGTTAAGGTGTTCTTGCTTATATTACTTGTAAGAAAACCGTTTTAAACACTATAACTGCTTTAACCACTGTTACTAAAGTAATACGTTGAGAAGACACTTATTAATGGTTGAGTAATTTATCGTGTTAGATCGCGAGCGATAAAACCGTAGTGACGTCACGGGAGCTGATAACCAACTAGCCAGAAATGCGTGCCACGCTCCCTCTGTCCTCACTCGCAGTGATATTCTGCAATAATTTCATTTTCTCCATTATCTTAAGTATATTATTTTTTAATGAGTAGAATCATGATATGTTACTTTTGTGTTTATGTTCAAGTACACTTAAATTCGTTTATTCGTATTCGTTTAGACTGAACAATAAAAATTCAAACATAATAAAAACTTCTAAGCAATTAATCACCCACAGATTCAGACAGAAACAGACAAAAATCTTTAATTACAATTATTTTATTTCACATTAAGATTGTTATGATATAATACTAATTAATTATTTCAATAAACTCATATGTTTATTGTCTACTTGAATTTCACTTTCTGTTAAATTCAATTAATAAATAATTTTTACAAGGCAAAAACTTGCTGAATCGCTCAGCCGATTGATCTTATATTCCGACGGCAGGGAGTTTATCACGTAAGCGTCGCGAGTAGGAAAGAAACGACAATAGGCACAGAAAGGGAAAACAAAGAGATTTCATTTGAGATCAGCAATCTTATTAAGGAAAGGTTTATGTAAAGGTTTAATAGTCATTTTCTATCAGATGTTATCTTCTTTTATGGTAATCCTATTCGATTGACTTTTCCGGTGTTAGGACTGTTAAATGCTTTATTGTTTTCTGATCAATGTTTTAGAGATAAAAGTAGATGATGAAACAACTATGAATTACCAACTAAGTATATAAACTTTAAGAAACTTTTACTATGAAATTGCATTTTCGAAGTCTTAGAACTTCAAATGCCGAGAATGTAGTAACTCCAAATTATCAATTATTTTTCTTATTCTATGATCTGAGTCAAAAATCAAAGTATTGTTATAAGTTGTCATCAAAATATGGTTACAAGTCACTTGCAGTACTATGCTTAAATATATTTTATGCTCTATCAAAAAAATATCTCTATTAAAAAGAATGTATTATTAAACAAATTCATTAAAAATACACGAAAATTTTCGTAAAATTAAAATAACTCAAAATCCAGGAATAGTTAGTGATCAAACTTTTCGCAATATTTTGCAGAATGGCGTTGAAAGTCTTGCGAGTGCTCCAGATTCACAGACAATGCCCCAATTTATATCCAACTAGAGTCAGGCGAGACGTGATAGTGGGCGAAAGGGATGAAGGACTATTTTATACTTTCCTAGTAAGCTTTATCTAAGAGCTTGTATTAAAGGAACTAGTATTTATATACTTATCGGTATTTTAATCTAAATCTAATCATGTTTTCAGTGATTTTTATAAATTTGCCTCTTTTTAAACTCAGATTTTTAACATTACTTAACATAGAATTATACAATTTTTTCCCATTTGTCTATTTGGGTAAGCGACCGAGTCGATTTTAATGGAACATTGATAGAAAACTTTACAAGGAATAATCTAAGCTGCTTTTAACGGTGGAATAGATTGAAAATAGTACTAATTTATTTAGTTAGATAGAAAGCAGACTAGCTATGTATTGTCTAGCCTTAAAATTAAAGGCTCAACGCTGAAAGGAATACAAGGATACATTGAATTATGCAGGGATTATAACGCAAATATAAAATCTCAAAAAGTCTAATCTATTTCATTATAATAAAGGGATATTTACAGTCAAAAATAAGCTATCTTCAAAGCTGTAGAGTGGGCTGCTTTACTCCGCATTTTTTTTAAATCCAGCAATAAAATAAAATAAACAATAGGCACACAAAATGATACAATTAAGTAAACAGGCTTGCATATACGCCCAATATATAGGAAGAAAGTTAAAAAACGTCACAAAGCCAATTACATTAAAACGTTCGGTCCGGACAAAGAGCAAGAGAACAATGGATCCTGGAAGGAACCCGCGATATGTCTTTCAATGCTTTTAACTTTCCACTGATGGCGTAGCGAGGGAAAAATGGTGACGGGCCGCGACAAATACCCGTGACATAGTGACGTGCGGCAGTTTATCGACTGTTATGAATATAAAGACAATAGCAATATGCAGAAATATTAATAAGTAAATATGAATAGTAAGCAACGTCGTGGCAATTTTTTTTCTACCTAATTAATTCTTATTCAAGGCGTCACGTTTCGGTTTACTTAATAACAGCTTATTTATTACTTACGTCTGCTTTAAATCTTATTTGCTTATCACTCTTTTTTTTCAAAGAAACTTATAGGCAGTTATACTTACCAATAATTTACCAAGTTTAGTGTGTAGTAGCTAAGTAATAAAAATATCGATTCTAGATACATTTGAAGTCGTAGTGAAATAGGGTGCATTTTAATAAAGGGAAATATGTAATATGAAACAACTTCTATTACTATTATTTCAATACCTCATTTAGATAAAATCAATGAAGAATTTCCAAATATCCTTTAGTTTACATCTCTTACAAATTAAAACTTCAAAGATCCATTGGTTTGCGAGGTACGGTTATTAATAAGTCAGTCAATGACTTTTACATTTTATTCATATAGATTAATGTATATGACCGTACTAATATTATAAATGCGAATGAGATTGTTAGTGTATTTATTTGTAATCTGTACTTGTGCACGAATACATCCAAACCAATCTTGAAATTTTAACATATACGAGTACTTGTAGACAGCTTACATCCTCAAGAACGGCATACAATACTTTTAGCGTTTCTCCTCTAGGAGTTATAAACAGTAACACACGCGGACAACAGCTAGTGTTAAAATATAAATTTAAGGTATATCGATGAAGATGTCAAATAATGGTACACTCGTCGCACCCCTAATAAAGAAGTGAGACGTAACCAATGGGGTATCACGGGTTGGTTGCACCGCAAACTCATTTTATAAATCGTCCGTTCGTTCGCCCGGAACCATGCGTTAAGTCACCCTTCTTCGATAATACATCCCCTGCACTAAATATAATCTTTAAAAACTAAACGAAAAGCTATGCTTTTAGTCAATAACTGAATTTCAAATAAAAAAAAATGAATAACAGTAGTTATTCATTTTATCTAAAAATATCAATCATGTAATTTGCGCTTTAATACAAAGTCCACAACGTGCAGGTATTTTTTTTTGTCATCACTCCTATAGATTATCATTTTTTGGTGTATTTATTTCTGCCAATTCACCATAGCATAACGTGACACCACCATAACGTCATTATTTTTATAACGATGCCATACGATCTCAGTACGATTTAGATCTTTGATAAGCAGAAACCTAGAATAATCATTGACAAAAACGTCTACGAAAGTAGTTATCGCCATTATCTCACTACCATGTTTGTTTATCTTTTTTAATACTTTATTGCACAGTTAAAAAGTAATGTGTACATCGGCGAAACTTAATGTGACACCAAAAAATCTTTTTTTATGTGTACGCCTTAAAGTGCGTGCCATCTTCGTGCCTAATTGAATAAAAAATATTAGAGTTTGATTTTAACTTTAATAAAAGTAATTGCAGACAAAGAAACATTAATAAATACATTTCTAAAGCTAATAAATGCTTTACCCACATTTCACTAATTATAAAAGATAAAACATAGTATAAAGGATTTGCGATTTATCTCATTTAAAGAGACAGTACAGAGTGATCCTTTTATTTAAGGGCACACTTAGCAACGCGGGGCAACACAACGTATTATTCTTTTATATAAACGACGGTCCTCGCGAACCACTCGCTTAATAGACAGTATCAAGCCAAAGATCTTAAGTAAATCAAATCGCCCCATGAATGGGGAATGAACCCGAGGCTTTTCACGGAGTTTTCTTCAGATGACTATCACAATGGCCGGGGATCAGGGCAACTTATCTCCGGAGAGGCCAAAATGTGTCTTAATGCTTATTTAAGTTGCTCCCATTTTGTGATATGAAGCCCGTATATACGTTTTAGGAACGACCGATCATCAAACTAAACTGTCTAGACTGTAATAATCCATATAGAAAAACTTTGAATGCTTTAAGCTACTTAAGTTTTCTTGTGATATATTCTCTACTTTATAAGATTAAACAAATATAAAAGTACGAGCTCTGAGCCCCGCTGTGTTAACCGCGTTTAATAAGTCTGTACACGTATTTTTTTCTATGCAATTAAGTTTACAGACTTGTTCATTGCGAGGAACACTGTAGGGTGCACGAATATAAATCTGTAAGGGACCTCCGGTAATATGCTCAAACGTAACCCTAGGAAGATCTTCCTTCAATCGGGTTCAATACTTCACCTTCGAATATATGGTCCTGGGAAATGAAAACTTCGCTAGCGTGATTAAAGATTTTTATGGCGCCATCTAGTTAGTAATGTGGAGACCACCACAAATGTAATTTCGAGGAAGTTTGGTTTGGATCATTATACTTAGCTATAGCTCATCGATGTAACCGTGACTAGTTACTACTAACATCGACAGAGCTATTTAACGTACCGGTACGATAATGCGTGGGGACCGATTAGGGTTTCCGGGGATGAATTTCTTATAACTGCCATACCCCTAATAGTTTAGCCACCTACACCAAAATCCTTAACTGCAGTATCACTTACTAGAAGGTAAGATTTCACAATGGCTTTTGCATTCAAGTGTAAAAAACACGTTAACCAGTGTAAACCACCTTAAACAGTTTAACCCTGGAAATCCTATGCTGAAATTTCGATACATAATTTTACCAGCCTAAACTAGATAAACTACTAAAACAAAGCAGAGAGCAGATAGCATTAATAAGATATCAAGAAATTCCCTCCCAGTTGAAACATTATGAAATAAAAGACATTTGGGATATTAAACTCTAAAATCGCAACATTATTGATAATTCGCGCAAACTCATCACAATAAAAAGTGTTGCCATTCAACCGGGAATTCGAAGAGATCAAATTTACATTTTTATGGTTCCTAAACACTCAACAAAACGGCCGCAAATATAAAACCAGCGAGATCTTACGAATCTGTAAACGCTGAGTGAAGTGAGTGAAACCATACGAAACCCCTTTCAGTTGGGCGAAACATTTTACCGCTACTATGGAGCTTTGAAAAACAACAATGGCCCACGCCATACGTATGTATGAGGATACGCAATATACTTTAAAAGTACGGCGATCATAGAGTAAGGAATAGTCCAGAAATGTCTTTAAAAAATATATTACTATATTAATAGGTACTTTGCTTTCAGTTATATAAGTCATAATACATACAAAGTGCCGTGCCATGTCGTGACGGCAAATCAGAAAACAATAATTTTTGGGTGTCGAACCAGGTGACAAAGAGAATATAACGAAGAACGTACAGCAGCGTCGTCCGTGCTAATACTAACATTCCGTGCTACTGCATCAGGTCTTAGTTCCAACAGTGAACTGTAATAGGCCGGATATAATTGAATAGATGTATGTGTATATTTGGCATATAAATTTATCTCATCATCATCAGGCATCATATATATTTTTTCAATTCATGTCACTAAGTTTATTCACTTAGCTCACTCTAAATGGCTGTACCTTCTTCCTTGAAATTTTTGTGTTTGAGTCTCCCGATAACTAGATTATATTCACAATTTGACCCAGTAGACGGAACTCTAAATTCAATCAGTTGATATTAAAAAATATAAAATTGTATTTATTATATGCTCAAAACATATATATCATATAAGTTGCCGAGCATTCAATCTCGGGCTTAATCTAAAAAAGTATGAATAATTTTACTTGTGCAATAAATCTTTTTGCGTCGCCATTTATAGCACTTTATCAAGTCTACGCAGAACCCCTCTCTGTTTAAGAGCCACGCTATTTTCATGTTTCGAGACTACAAATGGAAATCCATTTAAATAGTGAATCAAAGTTTTTAGTACAGCATCCTATAATATATGCTAAAATGTAATTTATTATACATACTTAAAATCTCCGACACATTAATTTGCATTATAGGGTTACGTACATAAAAATCACGGGGACTTAATTTTCTTACTCTAGCTGGAAATTAATTATAAAGCACAATGATACTAGCGGATTGTTGTTGTAAAAAAAAATTGAGTGTAATTTTTTACGCGTTTAACTTCTACATCAAATATTCGATTGGAATAAATTAAAAAGAATTTTACTGCTATATAAAAATATACCCTTGATGATAAAACTATTTCTTTGAATAAGAATGAATACTGCGATACTAATGTAAGCCACTTTTGTTTCTACCGGCGATCTAATAAAAGTTAAGAACACAAAAAAAGGTATAAACATACAAAAAAATATTTCCTCTTTATAATATAAGTATATATATAGATTTAAACGAAGATGATACAAAATGAAGAAAATCTCCAGTAGGAGTTATAAAAAACTTAAGGATGGGCATAGTAAGAGTTATAAAAAGCCTACCCTTAAGAATTTAAAACTCGTACTGGAGATTTTCTTCATTTTGTATCATCTTCGTTTAAATCTATATATATACTTATATTATAAAGAGGAAATATTTTTTTGTATGTTTATACCTTTTTTTGTGTTCTTAACTTTTATCAGTTTTTGTGTTCTTAACTTTTATTAAATCGCCGTGTAAGTCAGACAGAATACTTTTTATTCCTAGAAAACTAAGTAATTAAATGACAAATTAAAAACTATTACTGTTAGATGTAAGCCCACTGGTACTTCAAATTTTTTTGTGATAGTTATAACATTACTGTCGGACTACGTTTTGCCTGAAACGATTCTATGCCGATATTAAGAAAGTAAACGTTTTGCTTTTCCAGATTATTTAAATAACTATTTTCTCCAAAACATAATAAGAAAGCACTTTTAATAATAAGAGTAATCATCAAATAAATATTCACGTTCATTAAAAAGCTCTAAATTATTTTGCAGATGTATAGATTCCGTCTGCAAGCTTAGATGTAAAGCAGCACAAAGGAACCTTGTTAGCTCCAGTTGCAAACGCCTCATATAAAGCTTGTCGCAAAGCACTCCGTCTGATCTTCAGGCTTCGCTTTGAGCAACTCAGTTGAGGGGCTTACATGAAATAGATTCGATTGTGCCAGCGATATACTTATTTGTTTGCCGTTGATCGACTACGTCTGGAGGGTGCAATACGCGTATCGAAATGTAATTTAAATGGGGTGCGCATCTAGGAATACGAAGTCCGTGACAATTTTATTTAATAATTTACTAAGGATGCTAGCTTCAGTGGCGTGCATAGAGGGTATGCACAGGGTATGCAGATGATATAAAATAAAGAAAATCTCCAGTTCGAGTTACAAAAACTTAACGGTAGGATTTTTGTAACTCTTACAATGCCTATGGAGATTTTATTCATTTTATATCATCAGTCAACTTAGTGCATACCCTGTGCATACCCTATATGCACGCCACTGGCTGGCTTCTATTAAATTCATATAAATCAGTATACATTTTGAAGTGATTGTAGAGTCACTACTGACAGACTTGTCGTGTAATAAGTAAAGAAACAAAATCTTATTTCTGTCTTAGCAATCATACAATTTTATATTGTTTTATAATTAAGAATACTAGGGGTACACCCTATACGTAAATATAGCAGCTGTCTAGCCTAGTAATAACATACTATGTTTAACTACTGATCATGAGGACCCGAATTACGTTACGGCAATACCGCAATACTTAACATTAATTGTTAAGTACTCTGTAAGAAATTACAGTACCAGCCTGGAAATTGACGTTTTTCAGCCCTATGTTTTGGCGATGTTAAGAAGTCAGTTTTCTTAGACAACCGATTGGAGCAGTGGGCGACCCTGCTTTCCGGGTCTATGGCTATGGGGTCAATTCGCACTACTTGCACATTGCCGAGGATCTGTTTGGTGTGGAGTATTTAGATTGAAGAAATTTTAAATTACACCATACAGATTCTCCTGCTGTATGCGGAGTATAAAATTCAAAATTCCTTTATTTCAAGTAGGTCTAATATAAGCACTTTTGAATGGTCAAGTCTGTCTGTGTGTAGTGAATCTACCACCGGTTCGGAAGGCAGATTCTACCGAGAAAAAGCCGGCAAGAAACTCAGCAGTTGCTCTTTTCCATGATTTTACAATTTAAAAGAAAAGAAAAGAGTGTTAGTGAATCAAATAAATAAATAAAAACTCTTAAGGCCGCCAGTCCGCATTGAAGGAGTGGTGGTGGGTCTTAACTTTATAGCTACCTCTCCGATGTTGCCAGTAGTGGAAAATTAATTAAGTTAAGAATGAGGATAACTAAATAATCAATCATCTCATCGACCCATTACCGGCCAACTACAGAGCACAGAGCACGGTCTCCTCCCACAAAGAGAAAGGTTTAATGCCGAAGTCCACCACGCTGGCCAAGTGCGGATTGGTGGATTCCACACAACTTTGAGAATATTATGTATAACTCTCAGGCGTGCAGGTTTCCTCACGATGTTTTCCTTCACCGTTGAAGCAAGTGATATTTTAATTACTTAAAACGCACACTACTTAGAAAACTTAGAGGGGCTGGGACTCGAATTCCGCCCCCCGAAAGTTAAGTTGAGCTCCTACCCCATGCGCTGTGAAATTATCAATAATCAAAAGTATCTGCTATGTATGAGTATGAGAGAAGATCTTTGCCCTAACGTGTAAAGATATGATTACATAATCATGCCTAAATGGCTAAACGGATATAAAATATTTTTTAAAATATTATTTATGACGATGACAGCTGAAACAAACTCTGCAAAATTTTGGCATGAAGGATTCAAGATATAGATAACATATGTTATTAAAGAAAACGAACGAACTCTACGGGATTTTTAAGAAATCGAATAAAACGCAGAGTTAGTGATTGGCAACAAAATACTTTTAATGACTCGTCAAAATCCTGACACTGTCAACCGTACAAAGTAGCTTATGTTGTCGCGCTATTCTCCGCTAGCAACAAAGGGTTGTGCTGATTGCTTAATGGACAGTGAAGGCTGATATGGGAGTGATAAATCACCACCGTGATTACCCACCCATTATCTCAAATCCAATCTCAGGGGCGACAAGTTGCCGAAAGTAAACTTGATGATGTAATTAAGACGTAAGCAAAGAAGCTTTTGGAACTTTAGCAGAATAGAAATTTATAATTTAATGTTAATAGTTTTAAGTACATTTCACTGAGAAAAAAAAAATACTTCAAAGGAAACCGTTTAACGAAAGTAAAAGAATAAAGTAGAAATTAAAATTCATAGAACTATCCCTACTAATAATATAAATGTCAATGTAAGTTTGTTTGTTACGCTTTCAAGCAAAAACTACTAAACCGATCCTCATGAAACTTTGTACACATATTCTTGGAAGTGTTAGAAGAAATATAGGATTATTTTTATCCCGACATTAAGCTCGATTCCTTTGGGAGAGGGGATAAGTGTTTGACGATTTTACACCATAACTCCGACAAATTATAACCGATTTAAATAATTATTTTTGTACTACAGAGGTATTAGTAGTCTAGTCTCTAATTCTACTATTTAGTAGCAGTAGAGGTCGTCCGGGGAACTACTGCCGCTATGATTATTTCTACCACATAGGACGTTGATGTTTTTAACCAGTAGCGCTATGTTCCTGTCTGAAGGGTGTAGCCCAGTTGCCAGTATAACTACAGGCACATGGACTCGACACCTACACCTCAGATTGATGGACGCTGGGCAGTACTTTTCAGAAGGTGTCCCGCGCCTACTCTACGAAGTGTGCATCTGTTTATAGGCGATGCGTTTCCACCCAACATTAGGTAGGCCATCTGCTCGGTCCGTCAACTATTAGTTGTAATGATATTAATATTTTTTTGTATCTATTAATACAATTTTATAAAAAAAAGTATAAAATGTAGCCTTAAAAAGGCCATAGCTTTCCGTAATAATCTATGCTCTACCTTAATTTTTTTTTGGTTTGTAAAATTATCTCAATTACTAATAACACTCCTGGCATAAACATGAGAGCATCGTTGAGGGTCTTGCGCTATACTCCACTTTCAGAGAGGTGGCTAGTACCCAGCAACAGAGCATTAATTAAAATGACTAATTATTCAGTACTCGTAAGTCAAATTACTAAATCCCTACTAATATTATAAATGTCAATTTAAGTTTTTTTGTTACAATTTCACGCAAAAACTACTTAACCGATCCTCATAAAACTTTGTACACTTATTCTTGAAAGTTTTAGAAGTAATATAGGATACTTTTTATCACGACATTAAGCTCGGTTCTTTTGGGAGAGGGGATAAAAGTGTTTGACGATTTTACACCATAACTCCGACAAATTATAACCGATTTAAATAATTATTTTTGCACTATAGAGGTTGTAATATGTGTTTAATTTGCTTAATCTTTGTGTAGATCTGATGAATGTGGTTGGAGATAAAGGACAGAACTCCTGAGCGGACAGCAGCAAACCCCTCATTTAAGGCTTAGCGATACTGAATACCTAAATTTTTTTTAGAACTACAACTAAATTAAATGCCACATCAAAAAACAAAATCAAACGCAGGCAACAGCTAGTAATAGAAAAAGCGTCATTTAGTAAGTAAAATAAACATACCAAAAATATGAAATGCTTTATTATGATATAAAGATTCATATAATGGTTAATTTAATGAGCTTCAGATAGATCTAATAATAAAACCGATAACGACTGTGTCTCTATTGGCTACGGCAAGATGGATGTCTGGCGCCAAACCGGTAGACTCGATGGCGTCTATTCATTTCGGAATCGGCTCCTCCGAATTATCACAGAGTAGCTCGCTCGTAATCTACTCAAAACGTCTTTTTTGATATTTTTCCGCATGGAAATAGTTTATGGGTACAAAATATAGCACATATCTAAAGCATGATTTTGTTTTCTGATGATTATACGTTATCATTGTTAGGGTAAGAGTTTACACGAATACACGACGACTTTTTGGATATAACAGTAAAATCAATTGAGTTACCATATTGAGAAGCAAAAAGTTTGTTGAAATTATAACCTTTTTTTTTTTGGACTTAACCTTATAATATAGTTTATAAGTTGTGTTTAGTGAAAAAAAAACACGTAGTATGACTTGGAATATCATTCAATTTTGTTAATATTATTTTGCTGGTTTATGTAATGGTAAATAACCCTACATATGAAGGATCTAGACTGTATTAAGACATCCGGTCAGTTAATGGTTAGCTATTGAATTTTCTTAAAGCTTTGAAAGCGATATGTTTATTTATTACTTTGATAGACAGTTCTTGAAAAAAAGAAAAAAAAGACCACATGAAACGCTTTTTTTTAGTAATAAATGAAGCACTTAAATAAGTTATGACTTAACATCTACGTCCCAGGTGATGGACACAAATTGTAGGACGTGTTCATTGCATGCAGTGTGTTACTTTAAAACTCGATACCTAATCCTCAAAATTAGACAAACTAAGCGATTAATTATGCTGTGGTAAATGTGACTAAAAGGTTCTTAGGATAAACTTATTTTAAATACCATTTTATATTAAAAATTCACTGAATTAGCCCCTCACAGTATAATTATGCCGAGAAGAAACACTAATGCAAACTACAGAATCCAGGGAGTTGCATTACAAATAAGCTTTAAAACAGGCACCCCAATCGTTGGAGGGTCATTATGTTTGGGGCATCCATTATTGCATTCTTTAAACTCTTATTATGCAATGTTTCGTATTTCTACAACTGATAGCGCTTTTAATATCAGAGCGTGAACACTACATAACAATTCTGACGGTATGTTGCGTTTATTAGCCCTTATACAAATTCATAACTCACGCTCTAACATTAATGAAAGGTTCAGTCAGTTGAATAAGGACAAAACAATAGATACCAATTCCAACTTTATGCTACGTCTATTTATAACAAATCATAATAATTTTCTTTATTTTGGTAACTACGACCCAATTTCAGTTTCGACACTAATGTTAAAAAAATTAGTAAGGGGGTAAAAGTTAGTCTCTTGGCAACTGAAATGGCATATTAGGTGCACTACCCAAACCTATTAACCTTCACATCACACTAAAGTCGACTTTTTAAGTTATAAGAAGCCAGCTTAAAATGACTAAGTAAGAATAAAGTATTTGTGAGTCACCTATAAGAAGCCCCCGAGGGATTACAAAATCATTTAAAAAATAAGTGTTTCCGTTACCTATATATCCTTATATATATCCGTATACCTTTTTATATCTTTAATCTCTAATAAGATTATAAATGTGATTGTAAGTTTGTTTGTTACGCTTTTACGCAAAAACTACCGAACCGATCATCATGAAACTTTGTACACATATTCCTGAAGGTATTAGAAGTAATATAGGATGCTTTTTATACCGAAATTAAGCTCATTTCTTTTGGGAGAGCGGGCGACATAACGCCGTCCAATGATAACAGATTTAAATAATTACTTACTTACTTTTCTTAAATAAGAATACACAACTTAAAAATTTCAGTAGAATTACACCTAAATTGAATGCCACATGTCTTTCTAAAAACAAAAACAAACGCAGACGAAGTCGCGGTCAACCGCTAGTAATATTATATATTAATACTGAGATCCCACTCTTAATTAGTAATAAAAATGGGAAATTTTGTCCTACTTTTACGCAGAGACACAGAACGGATAGACGTGCCTTTTTGAATAGAAATAGCTAATGGCTCGCAGAGTGCCATAGACATTTACATCCCGCGAAGTTTGAGAACCTCTCTGGCGTAGTGGTTAGCGGTGTATGTATAATTTGGGAGTTTATAATTTCTGCATTTTCTCTGTTCTGATCTTCTGCGGCTTTGGCCGTATCACCGTAATGTTTAAGGCAAAAAATATATATATATATATAATGATATAAACAAATATAATAATAATAATAATAAATATGCTCCAACAATACGCAAATCGCAATCTAACTCCAAAATAAACGTAGCTTGTGTTATTGGTACCAAGTTAACTGATGAATATTTTTATAATTAATATACATAAATAGAACACCAAGACACTGATATATATTCATGTTCCTCACACAAACAGTTTCCAGTTGTGGGAATCGAACCTCAGGACTCCGAAAAAAGAGTCGCTGTCCACTGCGCCAATTGCCGTCAAATGGTCAATTACTAGGCTAGGCTAGGCTATATTACGGCTCATAAGAGAGGTGTTTACGTGTATGAGTTTTGCGAACGATAAAACGAACGTTCTGCGGGCAAAGTAATCTATGGTTCCTACACAGCAGCCCTTCGTAATACCGCGCCGTCGCCACTAATGTTCTCCGTGTGCAAATATTTAACTTCGGCAAGACTTATTGATCAGGACTCCGGAGTGAGATCATGACGGCTCGCACTCTATGGCACTTCCGTCACGTATGGAGTGGTTGTAAGCACCTCGTGTGTGCAATTTTCCTGTCTTTTACAACTCAATGAGGGGTGGATAAGCACACTTCTTTCTTAAATTTTTATTCAGTATCAACGGTATTTTCTAACGACCACAATAAAATTGGTATTGAATACTATATATTTGAACAACAAATGTTTGACTTTTTAGAGCATCATTTGCTACCAAGAAATTAATCTAATATTGGACTTTGACTGCTATTAGGTGCACAGTGTTACATCTTCGACTGATATTCTCATTAGGTAAGATTACAAACAAAGCACAATCACAAATATAAATTTCTTAATGATTCCTTCATTGCGATTAAAATGCCTCTTTCTAGAGCCATGAAAACTCTATTCCATAACAGTCCATAGTAGATTCGTGAGTTATGAGTTTTTTGGAAACGTGCCAGAATGGGTACTTAAAAACTTGAAGAGTAAGTTAACGATATTAAGTGCCTAATGTATCGAATACCACGTATGGCAGTAGCTAAATCCAGAACCAACTACTAAATATAAATTTTAAAGTTGGTACTAGGTTCACCTAGTGACATCTAGTGATAAAATATAAGTGATATTTTACATTTGAATTAAAAAACCAATTTAGGTCAAGCGTCGACATTCGATCTGGAGAGACGCGACACTCGATTGAATTTCCGGGCGGTAACGACGTTCCGCCTAAACGCCAGGAAATACCGCTAATGCATGTCAATTGTGCCCCGTAACTTTATTACTAAAATATTCACGGGGAGTGTTGTTATACTTAAATGCTTTATTTGATTGAGTAAGCACGATAAAGTTACTGTATTATTACACTCAACCTGTTACTATACCACTTTTGGGCCCCATATCCCGTTGAAAAGCTAATTGTAACTAACTCTAACCCTATTAAATATCTATCCGTAAGGTTTCATAATTTCTCAAATAATACTGGCACATGATCGTCCAGAGGCTAAGACCCCAACCTTGTGTTGTTCCATAATAACCCAAGACTTTTAGAGCGTCAAAAGTAACGAGTTCACAAGACCAGATTTTCCTTAAAGGGCATAAAAATAGGATCTAGATAACCACTAGATCCTATAATCAACATAATGTCTCCTCCAACTCTCCCTACATCAGGCATTCATATCTCCGTTTAACGGCACAGTGGCTTCACTATGTATTAAAAGAAGAAATCTTTTATGGTACCATTCATTATCTCTTATTAAAATAATGGTAGTTACGAGCTTCAACACACACAGCGCAACGGCAGACTCCTACCCGAGAGCGACTCCTACTCCTACTCGGACTAGAAACAAGATCAAGATAGATTGTGAGTGCAATTTTCAGCCATCTTCCTACATCATCATCATCATTGTCAACCCATTGCAGGCCCACTTCGCAGCACGGGTCTCAAAATGAGACGACTCGACAAGAACTCAAAGACTCCTACTTCAAACCTTAAAAAAAAAAAAACTTGCATACTGAAATCGACTCCAGCCATTCCACGCTCTTAAACAAAAAAAATTGAAACCTGAACTACCCTATAGTTATATGGGCTATATACTCCTGTTTAATCTCCCGCGGGTGAAATATGCCACATATAAAATTCTCATTAGATTGTAAAGTCATCAATAGGTCTCTGTTAATGAGAGAGTGTAATTCCAGTATCTCCTTTGAAGTTGAAATTAATCCGGCAGTGGGCACCGCCCTCTCTGCATCCCATCGGCCACCGCAAATTAAATCCTGTCCTTTTAGAGGATTCCCATTATACCTAACAATTAGCGCCGAGCTTTGCCGTCGAACATAAATAAACAAAAGTAATTAAAAAAAATGATTTATTACCATGACTCTACCTACTTTTGGTTGAAATATAGCGACAAGATTAATTATTTTTTATAAAGATGGCTTGAGAAATGTGTGGACATTGTTTTTTTATTTTGTAAGTTTAGTAATCAAATTAAAATATTTAAAGTTGTTCAATTTCTTAAATGAAATCAGTAAATATAACTTATATCTGTTTTTAATGTTAGTATAATGCTTTTTAGTAAATGCATATGAAAATATATTTGGTACTTAAAAGAAAAATCATTTCTTATAATTCATGTAATTGTAAAATTTAATATATCTTATGTTTGTGAGCAACAAAATAGTTAAGGCGGACAGGGATGGTTTAAATTCATAGTTTTTTAAAGTTGAATGGAATGTATTATTTCATATTTTTTAATTAGCTGAGATGATGATGAAGCTTCTGTACGGAAATCATTCGGCTTGATGTAACAAATCCATCGTTTGTAGTCCGTTTTAGGTTCCGGCCTAGTGAGTACAAGCACAGGAGAAGAAGAAGAAAAAGAAACACTAGGCTATCATCGTGTAAAAAAATATTTGAAAATAATTGCCGTGTTATCCATAGGCATTTTTATCCCAATCGGCTTGTTTATAAGATCAGCGAGCGTCCCCCAGGCGCCCGTCGTGGCGCCTCGCCGTCCCGACGGACAGACAAACCGGCTCCCGCTCTATCGATCTCCCCGGATAATAATAGATACGGTTGCCAACGCCGTCCCACTAGCATAATTTCAAGGGTACATTTGTGGCAAGTTCTTGTAACACTTTGACTACACACTTACACGCTTTTATTGTCGGGTTTCATAATTGTAATGGACAAAAACATAACAGGTTTTAGTAAATTTCTATATTGACTCGTAATACTTACGCATCTGTTAATGCTATTAATTAACTTTGGTAAATAGAAATAGCAGATTTATTTTATAAGAAATAGTAAAAAACCATCAAGTAAAAAATTCAGTTCTTACATTGTTATCAGAAAAAATTACTTCTACTAAAAATTGTTTAAGATTATTGATTAAACAATACAGAAGCTCCGAACCACGATTTAACTTGCTTGAGTGTAGTCCGTTTTGATAATACGCTGTTTTGCTTTTGATATCATGTATAGAGTAGGTACACTATCTTATAACATAACTATATTATAATTTAATCAAACTTATACACCCGTAAGTGTAACGGGTGCGCCGTTTTCTCGTCTTATCTCATTTTCAATTTGTTTGCTCGATAACTTATTTCACTAAGCGTGAGATCGTAATAAACCAATAAAAATACACATTTACCATTCCGTTTCAGCTAAACATCCTTTTAACAGCAAATCAGTGCGCCAGCCGTGTCTAATTGGCCGTCATGCCGCAATGGGACCACAAAAGGACTGCTCATTAAATTTAATCAAGCCTACGGGCTGTAGTCTACAGTCAATGATCAGAAATACAACACCAGCTGTCTATCAAAGGGCTGCGAATAGAATCAGCCTGAATAGAGCTGATGTTTCACGTATAACATAGATATAAATAATATTGGTGATTTTGTAAAAACTCCCAACACAAATGGCAGCTTATATAAGTTTTACGTGTTTATTTGTGTATGTCTGTGTCAGTTCTTTAAAGAATGGACCAATTTTATTGTTTTTTTATAAGCAGACATGTTAACCAAGCTCATTTATACTGTGAAAAAATGGTTTACTGACTTTATGTTTATGTAGTGTGTAGATAAATTATTAATTTATTTTCGGCTTAATAAGATGACCTGAATAGAGGGTGGTCAGGCATCAACACCAAAAGTAAAAAAGTCAAAAGTCAAATATTTCTTTATTCAAATAGGCACATAGATGGCACTTTTCATGCGTTATTATATACAAAATGTGTACATAGCAGTGAGTAGTGATGGCGATAACTACAATCGTAAACTTAAAACTAAAGCTACGAGGGTTCCAATCGCGCCCTGGTCTAAGAAGAAGCCCACAACAAACTTAGCCGGGTGTTCTTTTTGTTATCACCATCTCACATTGTCATTAGAAAATATTTAAGAAGCAACCTGGTTAGAGCAATTGTTTACACCCAAGCTTTTTTATCGTTTACGTAATCCTTTATACTATAATAGGACTTTTCTATAAGCTTTCGCTTAATACAAACTTTGAACTTCTTTAGTGACATCCCCAAGATATCAACCGGTAATTTATTGTAAAATTGTATACAATTTCCTTTAAATGAATTGCTTATTTTGTGTAGTCTAGTGTACTGAACTGCAAGTTTATTTTTTCTTCTAATGTTCAAATTAATGCAGTCACATTTTCTTTTAAATTTTGATATATTTTTGTGAACATACATTAAATTTTCAAATATGTATTGGCTATAGAGTGTCATTATTTTAACATCTTTAAATTTATCTTTCAATGACCTACCTATATTATTATAAACATAAATAAATTATAAAAATGTTAATATACAGTCCAACAAACAACGCTCTTAAAGTTGTTGTTTCGGCTAAGTGTAAGCGGACAAAAACTGCATTTTATGCTCTCGTGCATAAATGAATTTAGTTCACACTATCGTATAATATATGTATGAAACCTTAGACCTCGAATAAATTTCCTCTGTGGAGTGTGCAACTCGGTCCTCGACTTGAATATAAACCCTGGCCTTCGGCTCTAGGTATAAACATCTCGGTTGAAATGGATTTTATGATTTACTAAATTAGGGTGAAAATAAACTAATCGCCTATGCCATGCGACAACCTTTTTCTTTCAAAATTAATATTAACAATATTGCGAAGTTAACTTTAATTCACAAAAGCCGTTTGTTTTGTGACGCTATAGGTTTTGTGCAGGACGGAATAAAACAAAGTGGCAGAGCGCAATTAATTTAGGGGCTCCTGCAGCTGCCTGAGGCTATGGACCAATCCGGTAATTGTCGTCGGCAATATTCAAATGGCGGAAACAATTAGCCTGAGTGCTGTATACATTTAGCTGACTACCCTAACACCCAGGACAAAAATGAATTTTACGTGATTAATCGTTGGGATGGTGATAATTATTTGGTATGTTTATGCCAAGGTGTATATACAATAGGAATCTAATGGTGCTTTTTTAATCGCTTAACTCAACCAATATGATGAGTCTAGAAATGGTACTCTCCTTTTCCCCAAAGGGAAAATCAATGTCAATTAATTTGAGTGGAAATTGAAGTGCAGAATAAGAATTGGCACAAGTAACTGCTTCTTAGTTAAATAACAAAAATACAGCAACATACATTCAATTTAATCTTAAATTTTACACTTATCAAGATAGAGAACACTAATACAATATGCAAGGATGTGAATATAATTTGTAAGGCTAATAAAGTCAAACATATTATTTTTAGGATTTATTAGGCAACAGTTACGAATTATAAATCAATCTGATTTATAACTAATCATTTAATACCATCAAGGAGCTAATATCCTAAAAAATATTATCCTAAGAAATACATCTTTCAAGAAATCAACATACCTTCTCCGAAAGGCAGATTGGTTTATGTAGTTGTAAAAACTTCGATAAATACATTAAATTATAATATTAGCAAACTTATAATCAATCGGTATAAAGAAGACAGAAGAAATAAGTATCGTTCATTTTATATTAATTTATGCTTAATGAGTAATTTTCGAGAAATAATAGAGCTTATTGCATTCATAACACAGCACATGATTTAAATGGAACGGCAATTCGTTTGCATCGAGCGCATAATCCTCGATAGCATGTTATATCTATACTATGATATTAAGTCTCATAATTGACGGGAAGCTCCCCCTGTCAGCTCGTCGAAAATCTCTTTTGTGTACTGCGATAACGCTACAAAGCCTACTAATGTCTTTTAAGGACTTAGTGATTTAAACGGACTAAATAATGAACCAGCTACCCTTTCTCTCGCAACGCAATTTATGAGCTTAAAACGTTAGGGATGTCTCGTATAGAAGCAAATAGAGCACTACCTTGTTAAATTGAATTGTTACGGCCATAGGGGCCGAGATTCTACACATTAGTTTTGAACGGTCATATCTCACCTTGAAATTAAACATTCCAATCTTCAAAAACATTAATATCAGATGCAAATAAGTTGAAATTTCAATTAAATATTAGATCCTATTCTGTTTTGTAAATTACATTCTGTTTTTTTGTCCTGTATATCCTTAAACAACAATCGCTGTTTAAAATGTAATTAAGATCTATTTGTTAAATGTCATCTTTTGCTGTCGTGTTTTCTATATTTTAGAAAAGGGTTTTATTGTTTATGTTCTGTTATATTGAACCCTTGTTCTGTTACCTAGTGAGATTACGTCTGTTAGTGGTGAAGATGATTTGTGGTTTCTAAGTAAGATGAGCACTGGTTAGGAATAAATGAAAAAACTGTATGTTCATAATTCCTATTATAATTTACTAGCTGTTGCCCGCGACTTAATCCTCGATGCAATTTTGACTTACCCTGAAATTAGAAGAAAACCCAGGACTGCCTAGGCCTATTTTTTTTTTCATTTCAACAACGTAACGGTGCAGATTCTTTCGGTACCTGGAAGTTCGATGGTAGAATGGAGACGGTTTAACCAAATCGTATAGCTCCCGAGCGCACTCTCCGAAATGTATCTTGTAGAATATAGCTAGACAGGCAAAAGTCTTGAACACTGGCGCAAGCCAGTGTTCAAGACTTTGAAGTCTACTGACTACAAGGTCGTTGCCAATGAGTCTCTTAGCACGACGATACACCGAATCCAAAGCATCGAGCTGGTACTTGGCATAGCCATCCCATAAATGGCTGCAGTACTCCATGCACGACCGAACTTGAGCTTAAGCAGATCCTCAGAATCAGCTCAATCAGTTTCAATGATTTATACGTTATCAGGTCACATTCAGACAAATATAAATACTCTGAAGGTTATACTGTTATCTAAATTTGATTTATAAGAACAAATTTTTAAAAATACTCTTCAAAAATCCTCAAAAAGGATACGATTATTGCGTACCTCAGGGTGCCATAAGCGATTATCCGTCAACGTAGAATTCCGGACTTCCCGTTAGCTAAAGAAAATCCCGTCCTATGCTGTTCGCAAAAAGAAAGCTACCTACTAATTTCTTTAAGATCAGTTGTGTATGTATACATTACCTATTTTACCACCGCTAAAAGGTCATATGCAAAAAACGTTGATACATGTATTTTTTTTTATAATTACTAACCTTAATGCGAATTACAGTGTGCCTAACATAAAAAATATAGGACTGTCATACAAATTTTCAACCTCATATTATACCCCTTTAGGGGTTGATTCGGATGATAAAAAATTTTAACTGATCCTTATTTCTTAAAAGCAACCTATTTTTACTTTTAAAGAATAGTCATCTAATATTTTTTTTATCATCCTTCATCGTATTTAGATTTAAAGAAATCAGCAAAAACTTTCATCCCCTACTTTACCACCCTTAAGGAAATTTCCTAAAAAGAATTGTATTTTTATTATTTATTCATATTAATATTATAAATTTGAAAGTGTGTGTGTTTATCGATCGATAACACAGCAACAGAACAATGGATTGATTTGAATTTTTGCATATAGATAGTGAATGAGCTACACGGGCTACTTTATATCCCGGAAAAATAATTGATTTTAAATCAGTCGCTGAGTATCAGTACCAGGCACCTTTACCTAATAAAAGTGTGTATATTAATCGTCATAAAACCTTGTCACAAGACGTTCATTCATCCATACCGTCTCTTCTCAGAATGAGAAAGGCCGTAGTCCACCATAGTGGCCCAGTGTGAATGGTGAATCATTATGGAGAACTCTGACTTGCAGGTTTGGTCAGGATATTTTCATTTATCGTTACAGGAAATGACAATTAATTCCTTAAAACGCACATAACTCCGAAATGCTGTCAAGGTGCGTGCCGGGGATCGAACTCGGTCCACAAAAGGGAGGCTAACCACGTGCTTGTCACCACTTATACGTATTTTATAACATTGGTCACCTAAGGATCAAATTTTTGTGTCCTATTTGCTTCAAATGCTTAAGAACACTAAAAAATTGAAGTGAAGAGTGTGGCCCACCGCGTATATAGAGAAACATATTATCTAGCACATCAAAAGTAAAATCTTCACCTACATTTTTATATTTGTAAATTTAAGCAAGAAAAGTTGATCCACCCATATATACACAGTGTATATCAATAAATCACTATTTTTTTTGGTCTGGTCAATCAATCACAATATTGTTCGATTCATTTTTCCCGTAGAGAGAATTTTGTCTACCAAACCGTGGCAGCTACAAACAGCAGCTCCCTGTTCGCATGACGACACAAATCCGGATCTGTCTGTTTGTTATCAGCGCAAAGCAGCCACTGGCAGCTAGGGCTGCGATCCGAATAATCGCATTATTTGTGACGCTCACTCCATTGGGTACCGAAATACTCCATTTGGTTTTTAGTTCGTTCATAATATAACAACTAGATTAACTATGGACCATTACGCGACGTTGTGTAGACTTAGAAAGGTGCTTAAACAAACTAAACAACTGTCAAAATTTAATATAATTATTCCGAATGTAGAAACAAACTCTGCAGCTATAATATATAACTAGCGGTTCCCTGCGGATTTACCAACAATAACTAATATTATAAATAGATCTTGGTATTATGTTTTGTACACCAAAATCTGACGCAAAAATATACATTCAATAAAAGTATATTCATTCATTCATTCATTCAACTGCTCTGTTGATATTAGGCCATTCAAAAATTACTAATGAGCTCATTAGTAATTTATTATTAGCTCACTAATAATTATTATATATTAATATGTGCCTTATAATATTAATATGTTTTAAGTAACGAGTGGTATATTGCAGTTATGAGTCTTTCGCCACAATTATACATTTTTATACTTTGTTTATCGCACTTGGTTTAATATGCGATCATTTAATAAACTCATTGCAAAGAAGATTGACCTAAAATATAATTTCCGTAGAGTTACTTCTTCTCTAAATAACTTTAACATATTAACCTATAAAAAAATATTGTGAAGACAAAACCGATGCGTCTAAAACGATGAAGTTATTAATTTTTATTGCCCCCTTTCAACTTCATCTTTACACCAGCTCCATTTATCAAATAATTAAGCGTCAATACTAGTGAAAGCTGAATAAAAAACTACTGCTGTTTTCTAATGCTGTTTTTTGAACGAAACACATACAATCGAAGTAAGTTTAACATCTTGTAAAAATAAGAAAATATATGAAAAGTGCAAGCCCTGCAAAGTATTCACCGAAGACAAGTTCGCGATTCCGCCTTATACTTTATTTCTATTGCATCACGTATTATCCGCTGTCTTCAATATTATTGACGATCGACTTGCAGCCTCTCAACTAAATTGTTTCGTTTTCCAATTTTTCGATTGTTCTCCCTCTTTTGTTTGTCTCTTTTAATTCTTTATTGTACATTTAAAAAGTAATGTGTACATTAAAGCCTAGAGGCATTTTCTACTAGTCTAACCTCTGGTAAAGTGGACAGGGTTTTAATTATTGTGCGTAGATAGGGAAGACATAAAAGTCTTTTATTAGGAATAATGTTTCAAAACGTTTCAAACTTTATGCAATTTTCGTTGGTGGTAAGAATTTATTTTATTATTCGGTAATTTTCGTAATATATAAAAACTTGCTTCCATCGTTTTAGTGTTAAACAAGCTCCTTAACTTTCGTTAAGCGTCGGTTTTCAAAAGTAACATATATGTGTTGGAATTCCTTCGGAGATAAGACTGAAGCTCTATAAACCGCACGAGTAGTAAACTTACTATCAGCTTTCTTCAATGTACTCAGAAAAGAATTTTCAAGAAAGTTGCCTTTAAAAATTTGGGTTACGCAAAATTATATAATTATTAATCAATTAGTAACAGAACGAAACAGATGGACGCTACTTATGATGATGGAAAGCAAAAAAGAAGAGAATGTGTTTATCGATCACATACTATATCCTACTTGTCCAAAAAATAAATTCAAATGGTCAAATCGATATAATTATGAATAAAGCAAAATGTGTATATTGTCTTTATAATTATGTTGATTTACCAAGGAAACATAAAAAATATAGAGCGTACCAGTGGCGGTTCCGGTTATAGGTCACCTAACTATGCTAAATTGACGTTTCACAAGTTAATATTAGTAATCAATACTCTTGGCACTATCCCGTTCTCTTGCTGTAAGTCCTATCTACAAAGGTTGCCTGTAAGAGATTGCTTGCAGCAATAAGGCCGCCTTTGCATGTCTACATTGTGTACTGTATACTCCTTACTGTTTCTTTTCCTGTATGTTATACGTGCAATAAAGTGTTTCTTCTTCTTCTTCAATTGTTTTATTTACTTATTGGTTACTTTTAAACATTCTTGGCATCTCCATTCATCAAGCAATAAGATAATTAGAGATTAGAGATCGTAGTAAATTAGCAATAAAATAAATATATACTATATACTATGACAATACACTCATCGCCATCTAGCCCCAAAGTAAGCGTAGCTTGTGTTATGGGTACTAAGTTGAGTGATGAATATTTTTTTGAATAATATACATAAATACTTATAATACACATATAAACACTCAGACACTGAAAAACAGTCATGTACATCGCACAAACATTTTCCAGTTGTGGGACTCGAACCCACGGCCTTGACTCAGAAAACAGGTTCGCTGCCCACTGCGCCAATCAGCCGTTTAAATAGAAAGCATTCGAAAATGCTATTTTTGTTCATTGTTTCAAAATCCAACCTATGCAGAAACATAGATAAATTTAACCTGTGTTCTTCATATTCAACTCAGAAGTTTGAAATCATGGCAAAAAAGGTAATATGAGCTAAATATAAATAAGCCACTTACCTGAGCAAAAGGGGTTTGTTAGCGAAGAGGCCGGAGGCCTTCTCTTTCGCGGCTTGGAGCCCCTGCATTGTGGACTGCCGGTCTTCCTCATGTAACCCCACTCACACTTTGCTAACGCCTGTAAAACATCATAAGCTATATTATTTGCTCCCATAAAATAATCAAACGTTCAATGACATTGAATTTAATTCGATTTTTTATTTGAAATTTTGTAACTTGAACACAATATTTTATAAAATAGTTTAATTTGGACTGAAAATACTAACTAACCTACTTGAAATCGCAATAAGTTTTATTCTTTATAGTCAATAATAGATTTTGGGTTAGTGAAATGTCTGCTGTAATAGCATACCAAATCACACAACACGCATGGGTCAAGACTCTTTTTATTATAAAAGAGAGACAGACCTGTGACAAGCACTTAAATATTAAAATGACGGTAATGATAATTTTTTTTTTACATAACGCGCTGGATTTAGAATTTAGTCAATCACATCACAGACAGTAAAAGGCCATGTGAAACGAAGTTCAGGAACCAAGCTATTTAGCTATTTAGGATAAAAAATCCTATTGCAGGTTTTTGATAAAAACACTTCAAAACAGTCCGTTCAAAACAGCATACCGAATCAATAATTTCATAGATTTTTTTGTTCTAGGGATGTTTTTAAGAAACGAAACTGACAAATGGTTTGAATCAGGCCTAATTATAAATGTACTTGTATTTACTGAGTTACAAAAAATATTAAAATAAATGAAACAAAGGATTCTATACTTTCCTAAGCATGAGACTTGACGAAGGATTCTATACTTTCCTAAGCATGAGACTTGACGCATCGATTATAGAAATGTAGCAATGGGTAGAAACTTAAAAAATCGATTTATTGAAACAGAATCAAATACTATTGAATTACTCTCAACAAAAATTTACAATTTTACATAGGTAATTTATTTATTTCGGAGTATTACACTATTTTTTATTTCGAACACTATTATATTTGTAACTAAATTCCATTTCCATGAAAGCAAAAAACCAAAACTATTGACTGTGACTAGCGGAACACTTGGACGAAGCTGACGTCTTTATTTATTAAATCTAATGAGTAATTAGTTATTAGAAGTAGTTATTATGAGAGAACAGATAAATTTTACAAATAACCTCAATTATATTTTACAATTAACGGCCTACCGTACACTATTAAATAGGAACATCAGTTAAATTGACTTGAAACCTGACATATCAAATATAAAAAAAAAAACTGATACTCTGGATAAGTTATAAATGGCTAAATGAAAGATATAATCGTTAACGCAGTACAACAGTTATTCCCATGCTGAAACTCAAATAATATTAATAAGAAAGTATAATATGAAAAAGTAGTTACATAATCAGACGCATTGAAATGCTATACGTACATCTATCTATATGTATGTACCCACGTAACTAGGTCAACCAGCTCGAAATCCTTACTGCAATCGCAACAAAAATCAAATAACATAAAATAAAAGATATTAAGCGAATTGATTAGTTAAAATACATGAATTTACTTACATTTTTTCTGTTCCTAGGCGTAGCAGGACCGTCGTAGCGTCTGTCGATCGTGTAGCACCCCGCACGGCTCTACCAGCGATCTACGGCTGCGCGTAGCCTCACCTCCCATTGGCCGATACTGCTACGGAACTAGACGAACATCCTCCAATAACAGCCTTAACTGTAAAAGGGGCGGGGTTTTGTAACATTTCAGAAAATTTTCAGGAGGTCCAAAAGTACATAGAGCTCGTATCGACCCCATCAATGTTTCCACTAGGATTTGCACGGAACGCAGACACAGAATGCAATGCTAACTCCATTAGAATACAGTGCTACCATCCTTTTTGGATTAATTAAATTTTTCACTGATTTAATGTTTGCACTTACTTCACATCACCCATTATATTAATGTATCAATACTGGGAACAGAATGCCTGTATCAGAAGAGAGATGGTTCTAGACTTTGGGTTTTTAAAAGTATTATCACATGTCGGGGATAATAACTAGGATCACTGACTTAACCTGATTTCAAGGCACAAAAGGGAAAAGCACTAATTTTCTCTCTCCACGCTGGTTTAACCATTTTTGGCCCCACTTAGGAATCGAAGACTCCGTGATCCTCAGTCGAACTACTACATCAACGAGGCAGTTACTCCAGAATAGATTGCAATTCTAGAAATAAATACAGATATTGCGTCGTATTCATGATGATGCAGTAATTGCGAATCAATTGTGAGAATTATTGCTCTCACCAGGATTCTTTTAATAAGAGTAGTTTTACCTAAGTGACCATATGAGATAGTGATAACATAAAGGGAACACCCGGCTAAATTTGTTGTGGGCTACTTTTTAAAACAAGGCAAGTTTGGAACCCTCGCAGTTTTAGTTTTAAGTATACGAATGTAATTATCGCCATCGTTCAGTGCATTAAACTTCAAAGTGCCATCTATGTGCCTATTTAAATAAAGAAATATTTGACTTTGAATTTGACTATTGTCTCAATACGTGTGTCCGAATTAACACCCCTTCATCTTCTTTTCCAATTCTCAATTTAATTTGCATCCAGCTCATGTGGAAAGTAAAGAAGCACACAATACAGAATATTGTCTATACATAAAATGCAAGGTAACTCTCTCTTGGAGTTTTTTACGTTGGGATCAATCAATGGATCTTTAGTCATCAGTCACATATCCAGTCACTGAGTTTAGATTCAAGGCATGTCCATAATTTAGCGTATTTCTTCTTTTGCATGCTACACGCATGCATCATAGTAATATGAATTTGAAAAATAAAAGTATACAAATTTGGATAAAACCATCTTTAAGATTCAAGGGAATAACAAAACTAAAATTCAAAGTTACCAAGAAAAATACTTAAAAAGTAGTACGGGTATACAACAATCATGCTCGCAGATACACAGATTGAAAAAAGAATATGTACATCTATTTATATTTATTTATTAACTAATTTGGATTTGTGGAGACTATGCCACGAAGATATAATTGAAATGCAAATACGTCGCCGCAAATGGACTGGATTGTTCACACCCCGCGAAAGAACCAGGGCTACGTTCCCAGACAGGCTCTTGACTGGGAACCCACAGGGGAAGCGTAACAACAATCCTGGCGGCGAACTGCCATACCGGGTGCGCAGAGGATTGGCCTTACCTGGACCAAGATTAAACGCGTGGCCACAGACAGATCGCAATGGAGAAATATTGTTTCTGCCCTTTGCCCCAAAGAGGGGACGTAGTACGCAAAGAGAGATATTTATTTATTATTTATTTAATGTAATTTTCTTCTAAAAACACTAATTTCCTTAGGATTTAATTAAAAGATTTAGATTAAGTACTCGGTTAGCTTTATATCATAAATGCGAAAGTCTTTCAATCACGCAACAATAAAACTTGTTGTCAAAACAATCAAACAATTCTTCACGCGACAACTTTCTAATTTATATAATCAGCAGTGGCGTACATAGAGGTAGGTACACAGGGTATGCAGATTATATAAAATGATACAAATCTCAGTACCAGTTATAAAAACCTTAAGTATAGGCTTTGTATGAGTTATAAAAATAATTTACGACCCATGAAAACTAGAGAACTTAAAAAGGAACAAAATACCGTTTTAGAATATGCAAATGAAGTCCTTTTATACTACGGTTCAAGTTGTAACAACTAGTAAACTTATTTATAAATTTTTAATCCTTTACTGCGATATTGAAATCAGTAATATAACGTTTTCCTTTTTAGTTTTCCCTTACCAAAGTGGTTTTATGGATTGCAAAAGTAGAATTTTTAGTATATTAACATGCTTCGAACATTGGCACTTGAAACAGTAGTGAAAGTTTAAATACCAAAGAAAAGAAATAAACAGCGCCTAGGTCAAATTCAGAATGAATATTCTCTTTTTAAAAGTCAATTAAAAAAAATGTGCACACGAAAGCTGAAACAAAAAAGAATCGTTTATAAAGAAATAAATTTATGCTGAGCGCAGATAAACGACCCCGCGACCGTTTGCTGACTCCGCCGAAATCGGCCTGACTTCATTTCACGGATAGAGGGTTTCGCAAATGAAGTTTCCCCGGTCCACCGATCGCAAATCTGAATAATATTGTACCTATAATCATATCGCTATAGTAATGGATGCGGCAATATGAAAAGAAAAATATTTTGGGCCTTAGCTACCCGCTTTTTATAATACCGCGTAACTAATATTGCTAAACATGCACTGATAATTATAATATTATAAACGAGAGCCGTGAAATAATATATACGAGTAAGTGAATAATATGATACTGTCGGGTTTTTAATTACTTAATTAGTACTTTAGATGAAGAAAAACAAAAAGGTTTTTGAAATAAAGAAGTTTGTAACATTAGCAAAAAAGTACCTACTTGCTATATTTAGTTTTACTGACAGTATCAGAAGCATCTATATTAACATTCATATTTCTTTCTACTTCATTCAACATTCGTAGCTCCTCGTCTTATGATTCA
This sequence comes from Pararge aegeria, assembly GCF_905163445.1. NCBI lineage: Eukaryota > Metazoa > Arthropoda > Insecta > Lepidoptera > Nymphalidae > Pararge > Pararge aegeria. Next base: position 8,405,009 of record NC_053190.1, on the reverse strand, counting down.
TATTGCGAAGCTCAGAAGATTTATCGGTCTGAGTTATCTACCTATTGACTACACTTTTTATTTCAACTCTATATGCTCAAAGATTACCGTTATATTACTACTTAAGCCCCTAGAAAAAACCTAAGAAATATGTTACATATTTTCTGTCAACATACTTGTCATTGGGAGTACCGAAGTGGAAAAAACCAAGCGAACTATTATGACTGCATAGTTGCTTGCGCGCCGGTACTCTCAATGATTATACTCAGATTGTTCTACTTACTTCTATATTTGTGGACGGTGAAATAGGTTGAATAGGGCACCTTTGTGTCTGTCTGTCTGTTCGTTCTTCAGTGTGTCTACGCTTTTAAAAAAAGTACTAATTTATAATCCCTCTCTCATGATTCTATTTTCAAGAATCTTGAAATTTGGAACCAACGCAGTTGGTGAAAATAATCCAAACCAATTACTTATTTCTTGTTTTGTATTATGGCCAAAAATGCGATCCAAAATTCAAAGCTACGGTCTAGGTCAGATGATTCTTAGCATAAGTGCAGTAAATGAATTTACAAACAAATAAAGTTTCTGATACAAAACAAAAGGAACATTACATTTTTTTTATTTAATTTCAATAAATAATAACAATTACATTAAAGGTATGCTCAGTTAGAGTCTAAGTAGCACTGGCCTGGTTAAAAAAGTTTTTTTAACGCAGCGTGCGGTTTGAGTATACTGGTAAAAATCGTCACATTAGGAAAAATCGTTGTGTCGTTCAGTTCTGTCCGGTATAGTTCAGATGATATTATCAAACGCTGGCCACCGTAAATATTTGTGTTATGTGTTAGGAAACCCACATTTAATCTCATCTAATCCTACAATAAAGAACTTCATTCTTGACCGGGGTCCCCAGATCGCACTCGTTTTCTTACCGTAGATCAAATTGTTCACGTAAGCACAACCGAAATCTACTACCTCATGTCACACAAACATCTTCACGCTAGCATTGCTTGACAGACTGCGGCAACCCTTTCTTCCCTGATTAAAGCATTCTTATATAGTTTGAAAACGTTTGCGGGGGGGAAAACGCAATCTAGTTAAATGTTTCTAATAATATTTTGTAATCCACCGCTATAAAATTATGTAGCTATGTAATAAATTACAAACTATTGTTCGTTTTAGACTAAAGTATCAGCAATAGAAAAGCAATACAAAAATTCTACGGAACAATGAAGTTTGAATTATCACGACACAGAATTTTCTCGGTTTTTATCCGAAGTAGGTTTTTCTTAGGAAACTTATAGGAAGTAGCCTTAGGAAACTTATTTTGATGAAGTGTATTTATAACATAAACATATAATTTATTTTTAAACCAGCTATGTATTTACGATTTTACCTTTATTCATTAGTAAAGAATACAATATTATCTTCTTATATCTTAATCCATGTTTAATACATGGAACGAGATAAGATAAACATTAAATGATCAGCTATTTAGGTGTTACAGTAACGTTCCCTATATAAAAAGTTAAAAATATAGACTTTTTTTCATAATTATAATTTTTTTTTTATATTTTTTTATTTTATACATTTGTATCTATCATTATCTACTATTTGACGGCCGAGTGGCGCAGTGGGCAGCGACCCTGCTTTCTGAGCCCAAGGTCGTGGGTTCGATTCCCACAACTGGAAAGTATTTGTGTGATGAACATGAATGTTTTTCAGTGTCTGGGTGTTTATCTGTATATTATAAGTATTTATGTGTATTATATTCATAAAAAAATATTCATCAGCTATCTCAGTACCCATAACACAAGCTACGCTTACTTTGGGGCTAGATGGCGATGTGTGTATTGTCGTAGTATATTTATTCATTTATTTATTCATTATCCTGTCAAAAGGTTATGCTGGGACATGGTTTCTTTCTCATAGGACAGAGTAGTTGTTGAGAATAAACCCACTAAGTTTCTCAATGCTGATTGACGGGTTTTAACGACTTTCATTACAGCTTAACGTAGTCTCCAAGGTACGGGGGTGGACACCTTATTTCTTAACCTTGGGCTGGTACTAAGAAGTTGACCCTAGAACCTCATGATAGACTGTGCCAACCAGGCAGTTGGGCATGTGAATACTGTCTATTTTTAGAAAAAAGGCATTTAACCTTTCTACCTTTTTATAATAGAAACATTTAGTATGCCACGATATTTATACATGTTTAAGTGGCGTCCTTTTGCCTCAGGAAAAGTGGCATCGAACGAGCACTTAACAGCGTTCGACCACTTCGAAAAAGCGCACTCAGCGTTTATCGCCTTTCAACGTTACCACTTTACAAGCTAAGGGGTATTGTCGGAAAGGAATCTTTACCCAAAAATATTTTTAAACTCAGATACAAAGATAAAAGTTTTAAAGTTATTCAGTAAATTAATTAGTGTTACATGCCTTTATTTTTACGGCAAATTAGATCCATAGATCCGCATGACATTGTCTTTATAATAAAATGACTGTTATACCTAATAATGACGATAGAAAATCATGTTTTGATTACATTATTACATATTATCGACATAATAGTTCTAACTGTGCTACTTATAGTAAGAGATAGCTATATCGCATAGCGGACTTTTATTAGATGTACTTAAGTTTTATTTTGGCTTGCTTTACAAATACCAATTTGTTTGGCGGAAATCCGATTTTTACATATAAAAAATAAAACCAATTTTACTCGCTGATCAATTAGCTTTCTTTAATCGAAAGACTTTTTAAAATCAATTTAGTAATGTGTGAGAGTTCAGTAATTTAATACACCCAAACATAAAAAATAACAAATCTTTTATAAACTCTTTATAATCTTTTCAAAGTATAGTTTTTTAGCAATTTGTCTCAAACGTAAGATGTTCTATCATAGTTTAAGAAGCATAGCAACAGAAGTTTTCGTAATAGAAATAATCACCTGTCTGGTGACACCTCACGACTTTTGCAGAAGCACCTTTTTCCACTCGATTGAATACTACCACCTCTAACGGGGGGTTACTTACATCTCTTTCTGACGTGAGCCAAATCCCCTCTACCTGTCCCCTTCTCGCTTCTATTTATGACTTATTAACTGCTCTAAGGTATCATGGCAACCCGCCCGCTCTCAAACGCTCCACGGATTTAATATAGGAAATTGTGAACTCAGCCGAAAGTCAGGAGCAGTTTATTGAATATGAAGTTACAATACACCCTCTTTAATATTCATCATTAACTCTATAATTTAAATTGACAGATCCTTTAAATTGTAACATTTTATTTTTTTAGTAGATGTAGGTATTTATTTTAAGTTAAGTTTTTCGACAATTTTCATCATCATTTTTCCTACGAAAACCTTGGTTTAACGCCTTTGCATACCAATGTTTGTGTCAACAATAATTTGCTGTAGGTATATGTGTTATTTTAATGTATTTATTTACAATAAAGTGTAACTATCTATGTTTCAATATTGACGAAATTTAATACCTACTCGTAGCTTGCAAAAACCATCAGAGTAAGGATCCTAACATATTGAAAACAAAGCATGTGCAATCAATGCGGCTCCTACGAGATTTAATAAAAAAACAAAAGAAACGCGCATGAAATACCGGAAAATGGCTAGTTTTTAATAAATCAAACAAAACAAAGGGCAGGCAGACATGAATTTAATGAAAATTTGCTTGTAAGTAAGCATTATTGTATAGCATTATTGTATTTATCTCTTAATCGAAACAACCATTTTATTTTTCTATCAAAAATACGAGCTACGTGGCCGTAGCAATTCAGCGACGGATCGCGGTGTTTGCTAACAGATCGCTCCTTGGGGACGCGACTCGAACGGTTTTGCTCACGATGCAATAAAAATCAAGATACCTCTGAAATACAAACCCAATACGAAGATAAAATCTTTAAAGCATAATCCTTTCATAGATACTTTTTAATGTGAAAGTGTGTCAATTTGTTGATTGTTACCTATATTCGGCTTAGTCACTGCACTACTCTTGATGATAGGCGGATATATAACTAACCAGAGATGGAATCAGGATAGACTTTTTATTTCGGAATAGTACATTCCATACTTGGACCCATCGATAACACACAGAGTTATTAGTGGACGGAAGCTCCTCATGACCACTCTGTTTCCGCCGAAGGAATGGTATGTGTTAGGCATTTTCTCTGTATAGAAAAAAGAAGTATTCGAACTGAGCAGATAAATAGCTCATTTGATAATAGCCTGCTAATACTTGTACTTACTACTACTTGTACTTAAGTGTCCACAGCAAATTAGATTTTAGTGCCTTTGTACTTATGAGAAAAATACAGTCTAATATTGAAAAGCTGCAAAAGGCTCTCCTAAGATACTCGTACACATAGTCATTTTTACTGTCTTATCTTTGTCAATATTTGCTGTATATAGGCTCCCTAAGATTCAACAAGTCTTGAAAATTTGTAAAAGGAATTAAGGTCAACTGAAACTATTATTCTATTAAAAAAAAACAAAGGCAAATTCAAGTACTGAGAATTAATTGACTGAAAAACTTAATACCCAAAATTAGAGTTGTTCAAGGGGCTTGTGAATCGTAATCGAGCATGATGACCACTAAGCCAACGAGTCAATTTATAAAACAGTGTCAGTAGATCTACTAAATATTTTTGTAGCTGCAGAGACTCAAAATATGTATAATGAATAAATACTTTTTCATATTCCTTAACGTACCTACTCTTAATTCGGTTTTCAAAGAATTTTATTACTAACCTCGTTGGCAGAAGCACTATTATATCTAATAGAACAACACAGTTGTAGCAATCCCACTTTTTGGAACGATTTTTTATCAATGTGCTATAAAAAGGATTACACGCGCAAAATAAATCCGTGATCGAGGATATATACACTACGACGGGTTTATGAATCCTCGATCACGGATTTCGTTTTTTTATTACATTCTAATTTAGTTTAAACAAAATAAGCTCAAACTATGAGATAAACAAAAATAAATGAATTCTAAATTTACAAACATGAATAAATACCTACAACAAAATTTAAAACTTCTTCGTACCGCATTTAAACAGATTACAGTATTTGCTAACCTATGGTTCCTTAGGGACGCAAACGATTTTACTCGCGGCGCAATAAAGGTAGCACCAGGGATACATTTTATATGATACATATAAAATGAGTATATATATGTGAGTACATTTTATAAGCAAGTTTTCAAATAATTTATAATTATTCCTATTTTTATCGAGGATTTATCTAGGTCATATCTGTTAATTGTTAAAAAAAAGAATCAAGCACATCCGTGCGGGAAATTTAGAGCCAGCTAATTTGCAGACTAGAGTAACACAATAAGGTAAATAAATACTACTTAAATAAATACGTTTAGAAAAACCGATATAAGTATAAAAAAAATTGGTAACTTAATTCTAATCTAACAGAGTCTTCCGAAAAAAATAAATTGAAACAAATGCGGGTCATTTAAAGATGGATGTGTATAATAGGTACAAATCCATCATAAAATTAAAAATAGTCCAAGTGCATTTAAAGCAGATAACGTCAAAATATCGTCATTTTTCTTTTTTAACTTTAATACACAAACATAACTTAATTCGCGACTCAAAACATATACCTATACTAGAATATTTGCTCTCAGATGAGGCTCTAAGCCCATGAAGATAAGTTCATACATATGTGTAGAAATAGAACGAGGGATTACGTAAATAAGGTTTACCATGTTCAAATGTTACTTATCAGGACACGAAGTAACAAGAACTTAAAGGATTATTTGAAATATTTTTCTTCTCTGTATTAACTTACTAAGAGTTTTTACATCAATACACATCACCCTTATAAGTTACTAGATGTGCACTGCGGCTTCGCCTGCGTAAATTGTGCGACTCAGCGTACTGCTACATAATCTATCTCAGAAAATCAGATATCAAATGTAAAGTTTTTTCAATCGTACTGGAAGTGCCAAATATACAAACTTATGTTATTGAGTACAGATAGTATTCCATTAATTATTTAAACAAACTGGGGTGAACTAAGCTGTGAACTAAGGTGTGGGCGAATAGTATAGTTGTTCTTGTTCTTGGAGCTTTCATCATCCACTACTTGAAACCTTCAATTACGTTAAAATTGACAATCACACATGCCCATCCGTAGGACCTGCTCCTGTTTTTCCTTTTTTTTAAATAACTCTAGAATTCCCTAAAAACTTACGACAGAATTAATAATGTGTGGCTTAACAGCAGCACTACATGTTAGTCAGTCAGTAAATGTATAGGTTCCCATCTTTGAAAGTTTGAAAGATAATTTGGTATACATCAGTCTTAGCTCCTATCACTATAAAATAATAGTAATCGTTAAAGGAACAATCGAAATAGCATTGTTAGTTTATTCGTATGCTAAAGGTTAAGCAAGAAAATTTCTAACATTTTTTACTCCAAATTTAACTTTTCAATACTTGCTGTTGTTCTTACTGTGCACTTCACATTTCGCATGCTTAATAGTAGAATATGGCGGAATGTTATATTATAATAAGACCCTATTTAAGCTCACATTCAGCGAATAAAAAAAAATCAAACTCAGTCCTAGCATTGAAGTCCTCATAAATATGACAACCTATATGTATTCCGCTGAGGATTTCTGTTCTTTATCTCCAATTATATTCATCAGATCTACATGCAATATGAGCAGAACTAAATTGTTTGTCCTATTCAGTAAAAAAAATATTTACAATATATAATATATTTAAAATATATTTAAATAATATGTTGTTAAATCATCGTTAAACACTTTCATCCTCTTTCCCAAAGGAATTGAGTTGAATTTTGGGGTTAAATGTATCCAATGTTCGTAGTGTGGACTCAAATCGTGAAAAGTTGCATTTAAATTCATTTAGCAGTTTCAGCGTGATGCGCGGCCATGATACAGATAATACACAGTTTTCCATTTAAAGTATTAGTATGAATAAAACTTAGTACGGTTGCATAAAAGATGAAGTTCAAATCCCTAATAATAATCAGTTTTTCAATCATTTATGACGGCATAATATAAAACATTCAGCAACATAGATTTGCTTTAAGGATGTTTATTTCAAGAGTGCAACAAATGAACAAACATACGTAAAACTAAAACGTATTCAAGTAAATTTGGAAGTGTACCACGCCACCACTTATAAAAAGTATCTCTCAAGTATAGCAACATACATAAACCAATATTATTTATTCTGTTATCCCAACATTTTATTATTAGCTAAGAAAGTAAGAACTTGTACTTCAAGTTTTTAAAGGATCTTAAAGAAAATTTGATAGTGATCTCCCGAGAAAACATAACAAAATTGTGTAAAGCAGATAACAATTTACCCAGATATATTGTGGAGAATATATTTTTGTTGCTGTGAAGAACTACATAGTTTATTAATAGTCTTAGTATTCAGCAACTTAAGTGCTAGGAATTAGCCTAGAAGTACAGGAATACTGGCGTCCCTAGTCTATGCTAAATACGTTTGTGCAGGTGAGCGGGCGGGCGGGCTGATTTTGGCTCCGCCCCGCTTCCATTGTTTCACCGCTATCTCGATAGAAATTGAATAAATTAAAGGGAAATTTAATAACTCTATTAAGTTCCTGCCGACACAAACAACTCTTGACGTATGCTGGCGCGGACGTTATCAGGGGCGATTTTATTCAATTAGTTTCGGATGCTTAGCGTGGGGTTGTTGAAAGCTTTTTATACTGATTACATCATCTATGCTTTTTTATTAGATTTTATATTGTTTTGAATTTTTAAAGGCTGACTGAATCGACTTTTTTAGAAACATATTAAAACCAGATTAAACAACAAACGAGTCGCTGGGAGCCGCTGGAAACAAGCAGCCCAGGACCGTGGACTTTGGAACTCCCTACAAAAGACCTTTGTCCAGCAGTGGACTTCAATAGATTGAAGTGATGATGATGAAATAACAAACATTAAAGTAGGTGTTTGATTATTAATAATGGTATAGAAATAATATCATTAGGTTTATTCCAATTTCTTTTATGATTCAACAAACCATTAAAGAAATTGGAATTTTAATTGATGATAAATCTTATTAATACATTCCGACGGCCGAAGCTTAACACTAGGCGTTGAGGTTGTTTTTTATGTTTATTTCTTAAACTACGTCGATCAAATCAGGTAACAAAACAAAAAAAAGTTAACAAAATCGGTCCATTTGTAAAATAGCAACGATGCAACAGCGACAAATAGAGACAAAGAGTCACGAGTAAGACCCTGCATTTTTTGTCGGGCATAAAAAAACGTTATTAGTTATTGAACTTCTCTGTTAAACTTTTTGAACTAGCCCGGAATTACAAAACTGTTAATATCCACCCCAACACTCTAAGCTATCGGTCCCGCATATCACCAAAATGTGATAATTATCGTCAAAACCTACTAATCCGCATTCTAATGGCGTGGTACTTTCCTCTAAAACCATATCTTCGGTGCCTAGTAATGGGACGTAGTTATATTGATTTTCCTGTCTGTCTAGCTTCAAAAGCATAGAAAATTCTAAAAAAACTTTTTAAGTCATTTCTCCCTTAAGAGTTGAATTCAGAAAATACCTTTCCAATTGTCATAGAAGGACATAGGCTACTTTTTAGATAGAAACCCAAAATTTCTTCACGGACAAAATCGCGGACATGCATAAAATTATATTTGGAAAACTTATAGATCATAACTAGTCCAGACGTCATTACATGCATACAAAGCCAGTGGACGACTTTAAAGTGAAAGCGCAATAAAAAGTTCAGGATAGGTTCCAGATGTGGGAATCGAACCCACGGCCTTGGTCTCAGAAAGCAGGGTCGCTGCCCACTGCGCCAATCGGCCGTCAAAGCTATCAATTTAAGCGGTCAAGTCTATATATATATATATATATATATATATATACATACGCATTAATAATATTAGTTTGGATTTGATAAATATTTCTCTAGCCTACCCACCTTCCAAAAAGGCTTTGCCACCTGTCTGACAGACAACCTAGAGCCCAAACGGCTGAACCTAGAAATTAGGAACCACAAAGGTTTTTTTTTTTTTAATTTACATTGAGGGTACTTAAAGAGGTGAAGAAAGTTTCTCGTTGTCTATGAACCTTAAAATTATGACTTTGAGGTTGTTGAAAATATAAATTTTTAGAAAATCTATTTCACCCAAATAAGTGAAATAGATTAATGAAAGTTTGTAAATAATAATAACCGTAATTTTTTTATCTTCTTTTCAATTCAGATTCTAGATTGGCCTGTAGCTAATTTTCTGGAGGCGAGAATAGGCAACGCGAGAAAGGTGACGGCAGGTCAGAATACAAGAAGTCGTACGAAGTGGCTAAGGAAATATAACGGGGAATGGGCAGCAGCGTCTTTTGTGCTGCAATCACCAACCCGTTTGCCCAGCGTGGTACATGGTTCGGAGTAGTATTTAGTCCTTCAGTGGACTATTACAGGCTAATTATTAGCCTGTTGTATTCGAAATTTTACGCAGACGAAATTGCTGGCATCCTCAAGGTTTTTTATATAATTTCTAACGCTTGCATCTGTTCTTGTCAGTTAAATGGTTCACCATAGATATTTGTACGAGATAGCTTTAGCAAGGCAATCTGCCTTTACCTAGTTATTCAGGTTTTTATGTGTAATGTATTATACCCCTGTATGAACAGCCTGGCGGGCTCACTTTAGCGTTTTAAAATTTTAAATACATTTTCATACTAATTTTTCTTGTGAGAGATGAGAGCGGAGCCGGCTGCCAATCAATCTTGTCATTAAGACATTAATAAATTTTAGTACTACTTAAATTCACTGTATAATATATTTATATGAAAGTTAGATTTGGAAAAGCAAACTCAACAGCTAAATTATGTATATAATTTCATTGTTAGGTGTACAATAAAGCGTATTTTCATTTTCATTTCCGTTATTATTTAGCAAACGCCTACAAAATTATTCCCATCTATGAAGCTACTTAAAAAATTATTAAACAGAAGTTGTTTAAAATCTTTTCATCTAAAAATCTATCATTTATAGCATAGGTATATTAAAATGTCGACGTTCTAAGATTTTGTGTCATGGAAGAAAATTTCAAAAATACTTTAAATAATCATTCGAAACACCGAACCGTATTTGCGTTCAACAAGTAGGTAATTATTATTATATTAGAGATCCTTGACAAAATTTATTTTCGTACTTTGTTAGCTCCAATTAGCAATCAAAATAAATCAAATATTTATTGAAAGTTTTATTTTAATTTACTTATGAATACTTATACTTCTCACTTATTTCTTTATTAAATCATATACTCGTTTATAATTTAAAAAAACATAGGCGAAACACTGCAATCTTAATTTTTTTGTCAAAAAGTGCAGTGGTAACAAAAATAATATCATGCAACAATGCAATCATAATGCCACACGATAACTTCTAAAATAAAACAACAAAAAATAATCTATCAATAAAATGTCCAAAAAATAAGTTTTTGTTTCTAGTTTACCATAATTTCGACATAAAAGAATGTGCAATAGACAGGTTAGACATGCAATTTGAGTTTAATACATATTTACATTCCAATTTGTTTAACCAAAAAAGAAACTCACCAAAGTTGCAAGTATTATGATACACGAAGAGGCAATATTTATCACTAATAGACTAATATTTCCCTTAATTAAATTTACCCTATAATATGTGCTAGATATGCTAATTTAAATTTGATATGTTCGATACTGATATTCTTTAGATTGGTTGTTGTATTCGATACAATTACTCAAGGATGTTATTGTTTATCAGTATTATCATAATGCCAAACGACTAATTATTTTTTATATACCTACATTGATATACAGGTCTAACCGGAGGACATCACTCTTAAGGATTTTATGCACTTTAAGGAACTCGTAACGTGTAGTTATGTTGTGTGTAGTTTCATGTTAACACTTTCACTAGATCTTTTTAAATGCTGATAATGTTTTGCACTATTATGAGTTGCTCCTTGCAGCGATACCACCCTTAAGAGTGATGCGCCCCCGGCGAACGCGCCACGTGACTGCCGGCTTTGCACAACCTTTGTGTTTACATCCACCCTCAACCCCCGCCCCGTTCCTCTACTTCTCCAACCCCTCTCGCTGCGACTACATTTTCCCGATAGCTAAAACATATTTTCCTTTACAATAAATATTTTTAATTAAAACTATGTGGTATTCAGACCTATTTCTCTGTTTAGGAGTATCACTTTAAAACATTTTCCCGGTTTGGCAATTACTTTAAAACTTAATATTCGTTACGGTCTAATAATGTATATATATACAGAGTTTTGGAATAAAATGTGACTATTAATCTAATTGCAACTATTATAGTAATACATTTATAATACCTAAAAAATAATGGTGAGGATTCCGGTGGACTGGAAACTGAGATAAGAAGCTTTGCGTCATAAAGCTGTATACGGGGGACAAATGGGCTCCCGGACTGGTAATTCTGGAGCGGTTTAATAATATATAAATATGTATACAATTTGCTTCTATCGAAAATTGCTATATTATTTTATTTTAATTTTAATACGGGTATTAATCACTAGCGACTCGCCGCGGATCACATGGGTAGATAAATTTGAAAATGATGTTTTAATATAAAAAAACTACTTTTTGTTACTTAAATATAAAAGTTACACAAATGCTGTAGCTGACTTTGTCATAGGCATTAAGACTCAACTACTTTTCTCCATAACAAAACATAAATTTCTCATCATGGCAGCGTTCGTGAGAGAAACGTTTTCGTTCGACCGTTTTTTCGCTGACTTACTTTGCAAGTCCGCCGGCACGAACATTTTTTTTCATTTTTCGGGCGTATATATGCACTCACCAATAATGTAGATTTCTATTAATAAAAGAGTTTTCAAAATCGGTTCTGTAGACCCAGAGATTACCCGCTACAACCCCACAAACTTTACCATCATAATGTAATGAACGACCACTGCTGAACTAAGTTATTTTCAAGGGATTTCCAAATAACATAGTTTCGTGCCGCTTATACCCAGTGGTAGGGTAACCAAGGCCTTCAGATTAAGGCTGATGTGTTTCGTGATCATTATATGTAAATTTTTCTTCAGAATCTCATGTAAACTTCTCTGACATTGTTTAACGTAACATTTCTAGGCTAAATAAAATTACGTATTCTTTAAATTTAAGGAAATTGTATCTTACTTTGCAACTAACTATCGGTTAACATCTTAGAGATGCGTTTTAAGGAATTAAAGTTTAACTTGCTTTAACGGGTATGGAAAACATCCTGAGGAAACCTGCATGCCTGAGATTTACTAGACTACATAATGTTCTCAAAGGTGTGTGGATTCCACCAATCCGCACTGGGCCAGCGTGGTGGACTACGGCCTTAACCCCTTCTCCAACGTGCGAGGAGACCCGTACCCTGTAGTGGGCCGTTAGTGTCTTGATATGATGATGCACAGCTCGAAGCTTTAGATTCGGTGGGTCGTCGCGCCAGTAGAATTGTAGGTGACAAAACGATAACGCAGGCGAAATTACATAGTCTACATCACCGACGCAATGTTGCCTGTTTATCGGTTTTTTACCGCATATTCTTGTTCCTCCGTTCCCGTTCTACCACATAACAGCGAGACGCCGCGCCGTGAGCGATGGCATCCTTATGTGGTTGATATTCCATCAAAACGCACGAAACGTTTTTATCCACGTTTCTGATACGTACCGCTAGAATGTGGAACGCCTTCCCGGCAACTGTGTTTTTGCCACGTATAACTTGAGTACCTTCAAGGCAAGAGTGAATAGGCTTTTTCCAGGCAAGCGTGCTCTAACCTAGATCCTAGACCTCATCATTGCTTTTTTACAGGCATGACGTTGGCCTATCGTTAATAAAAAAGATGAATAAAGAGGTAGGTACCTACAATCTACATATGTATATTATAGTTGGGTTTTCATATTTTTTTATGTTTTTAATGTTACTTTCCCGTTTCCCTGTACGATGAAATGATAACGTTCAGCATGCATCACTAATGGATTTATGCCATAAAGCAATGCTTTGACGATACTGTAATAATTATGTCTAACACGCAACTTAAATAGAAAATATTTTAGTTTCTAGTTCATTGTTTAAGTATGTAACATTACTTTTTTCAATAACTTTCTATTAATACCTACTTATCTCTTCCTAGCAAAAAGGTTTTTACTTATTTTAGTCAAAGTACTCTTTTATTATTTTGTAAATATGTTTTTACTGCACATTATTTTATGGTCAAAATGAGACTCTTGCAAGAAGAATCACTTTGATGTTTAGTTTCTGTCTCTAAGTTTATTCATAGCCGGTATATATAGTTAATATAACTATATACTTACCATTTAATATCAAGTCAAAATTTAAGCCTTAATCATTATTCAATGGTGTCCGATTATAGTAATTCTACTAATTTCTAGTTTAGTAATCTAACAGCCTTTAAAACGATTTTCATAGTAACACTCCTACTTGTTGAAACTTTCAAAACACAGTTAGGTAATGAGTCTGACTGGCACTTGACTGGATTGTTATTGGGATAGACAGGCTACACAAATACTTATTAGCTTTTGCCTGGTGGGAGGCTTTGGCCGTGGCTAGTTACCACTCTACCGACCAAGACGTGTCGCTAAGCGATTTAGTGTTCCGGTGCGATGTCGCGTAAAAACCGATTATGACTACCATTCTCCCTAAGCATACTATAGGTTAGACCGTTACCATCTTAGACTGCATCATCACTTACCACCAGGTGAGATTGCAGCCAAGGGCTTTCTTATAGAAGAGTAAAAAACCTAGTATAATAAAACTAAAAAGTTTTTTTTTGTTTGTGTTTAATATCTCGAAGTGCCTACATCTAATCTTTTGTTTGAAAGCCGAAGACTTCAGAAAAGTTATAGTCAAAGTCAAAGTCAAAAAATATCTTTTTAAGTAGGTGGCACTTTTGATGCGTACTTAAGAAATACAAAGTAGTGAGATGATGGCGATAACCACATTCGTAAACTTAAAACTAAAGCTACGAGGGTTTCAAACGCGTCCTGGTCTAAGAAGAAGCCCACAACAAACTTAGCCGGGGGTTTTTTACTATAGACTTACTACACATTGCGCTTTAAATTTTATAAGCCGATCAAAAAGAGAATAATTCAGACAGATATCAAAAGAAGAGACCAAACTATTGGGTCACCTCTACTTAACAGTCGCCACACCCATTTCAAATGGTGAAACAAGCAAACAATCGTTTGACCACAGAAATAAGAACATACAGAAACCGTGTACACGACTTATTGAAGCATCAAAAACAACCCAACTGTAGAGTTGTTTCTCGAACAAACGGTCACTCCATAACATTTAGCAGTTTAAAGTATTTTACCTCTAATAATCTAAACATCTATATATATAAAATATAGTTGGGTTGGTTCCACCATTTATAACTCAAGAACGGCTGAACCAATTTCTATGATATTTGATTTTTTGGATTTCTCTTAGACCGGAATAGGATAATAATATTAAAATGCGTATAACATTCATAAAAAAAAAGATCCGCGGGACGAAGCTAGCCGGGACAGCTAGTTTACCATTAAATTTTATTATGAGAAAAAATTTGTGAGCTATCAACATCAGTAAGACGTGCGTTCGGAAAGAATGCACTGCTTACACACTTCACTACTACACTACTTCACAATAATGGCTGAATTGAGGATGAGGATTCTGTATGTTCTTAATTCTGTGATTTAGACATTACAATTATAAGAAAGAAAAGATTAAAAATGTTTACGATTGAATAGTCCCCCGCAGTACGGCAGGTGAACTAGAATTAACGAGGCAATCAAAGCTGATATTTGCTACGCTTCAAAGGCACCAATTAGAGCAGCTTAGAGTATAAGAAGCTTAACTAGTCGTGAGATGCAAACGGTATATATTATTATGGTTATAATAAAATCTAGTGGGTGCCCGTCACTTCGTCCGCTATTTACTTTAAAGTTAAACTCCTTTCTTTAAAATCAGATGAGAAAATTTTAAATTCTATCAATAATATATATTTTTTTTAATTTACTTCAAATATTATACAGGATTGAAGTGGTGATAGCGAATTGGGTAGGAGCTCGACTTCACTTACGAGGGAACGAGTTCAAATCCCAGCACGCACTTCCAACTTTTCTAAGTTACTCGTATCTGTGTTTTTGATGTAATTAAAATATCACTTGCTTTAACGGTGAAGGAAAACATCGCGAGAGCGAGAGCTGCATGCCTAAGAGTTCTACATAATGTTCTCAAGGGTGTGTGGAGTCCACTAAACCGCGCTGGGCCAGCGTGGTGGATTACGGCCTTAACCTTCTTATTGTGGGAGGAGACCCGTGCTCTGTAGTGGGCCGCTAATGGGTTAATGTGTTGATGACGATGATTACACAGGATGGATGTTATAACAGTAGTTGTATACTATCTACCAACTATCGTATTACCCCTTTAGAAATAAATTAAGGAAAAAAAAACAAACACAACGCCTTATTTTATTATAGTTTTTAATTATCCGTAAATTTTATATCTACGCCCCTACCTACATCCCCTTCTGTTACTAGTTAAGCAATTATCCACCGGATTTCGAAAGTTCGGTCTGAATCAGTTGATTACTCTTCGGATCAGCGATTTAAAATAGTAGTATAGTAATAATAAATGTAATTTCATCGTTGATATAGTTATTAGTATTAAAAGTAAGTGTAAAGGATTTATTTGAGACGAAAGTTCCCAACCTCCCAATTAAAATCCCAAGTTTTTTTTAAATTTAATAATATATCATTTTGTACCTATTCCTTGATAGAAAGATGCATTCAAAGTAACACAGCCCGCGGACACATTAATGTGAGCCAGTATTCATCACCATGGTATTGAGAATGAATGAATAACCGAAAATAATCTCCGCGGCAAGGAAAAATTGGAGAGGATGCAAGAATAGTGTTGTTCTACGCGATTTTGCATGAGATATTTACGTCTTTTTTTTGAGAAACTTTGCCTACGCGTTGCTTGTAAAATGAAGCGAGACTGTGGTATTACATGCATACATATTAGGCAGTTCAATGTGTGAGCTATTTGAAGCAAGTGCGTAAGTATCTTGCTTCTGAAATGCGCAACCCATTCTTCACACAAGCATGTCGACATTTTATGTTTTTTACAATTTATATATTTCCATTAAAACTGGGCTCAGTAAAGCCATAGAGTTATTGTCTTACTAAGGAAATTAAAATGTTAATGTTAAATGTAAATCTAAATATAAATTTATTTATTAGGACAAAATACAATGGTTACAAAAACAGATGAAAACGATTATCTTGTATAAGTATAAACTGTGTTACATGTTATAGTGGAATTAGAAAAAAGCTTGGAAGCATAGGTAGGTATGTTGTACAGCCACACCAAAAAGTATTTATGGTTTGATATTATTATATGGTATAATCTTTATAATTATATTTCTTGTGTGCGTGTGTATGACACTGAACTCCTCCTTAACGACTGGACCGATTTGAATGAATTTTTTGGTATGCGTTTTGGTGGCACCCTGGATGGCTTAGATTCACAAATCAGCCCGACAGATGGCGCTGGGGTCCGCTAGTTATATATAAAAATATGGTATAATAATTTTTGCTCGCATTCTTCATCCGCGTTTATCACGGTTGTTTATAAAATCCCGTGGGAAACGTTTGTTTTGCCTAAGTTAAGTAATCTCCGTCCTTTCAATTAACTCTTTTACAATAATCACTATGATTGGTTGTTAACTAAACAACAGTCGTGAAAGAAGGACAATCTAACAAAAACACTTTCGCAATTAAAATTTTAGTAAAGATTGACGAATTAAGTTATTATTACTGTTTTCGGTCTCACATTGGGCATATCATGTACTTCGTCTCTCTCTCGTAAGTCTTGCTCAACACTAGAGCAGGGGGTTTGAACAACGGCCTCGTTACGCCACTTCCGACGGAAGTCGCCTCGTGATGCATTGTCGTCGCCTCGGAGGGTGGACACCGATGTTTTCATTTTCATCGCAAACATTAATAATAATATTCATACGACTATATTTTTGTGTCCCGTATTTGTAGAGGCTCATTTCCTGTATTGGACTAACAAGATAGCTTCTTTATTGTGGGACAAATTCCATAGCCCGCGGGCTTCGCGCGGGTTGCTATCACTCGGATTGTTGTTTTACGTTCTATTTTACTCTTTATCCGATTGATATAGTGGTTAAAAATAAATAATTATTACTATTACAATAACATTAACCTGAAGCTAAAAATATTTAAGCATACACAGCAATTCACATGTTCCATTACCAAACATTAGGAATAACGGGTCAAGAAATTTTTAGTACCAGCCCGGTGTTATGAATTTGGTGCTACCTCAAAGAGTGCCTTAAGCCGTCGGTATATCACTAGCATGTGAAAATAATCATTAAAGTCCCGCGTTTAGCAATATATTAGCAGAAGGTGGAAGATAAAAAGCAATGATTATGATAGAACGCTTAGATAGAAGATTATGAACTAACGCTGTTTAACACAAATCCTAAGCTCTGGTAAACCGATAGCTCTAGGAGTGCAACATTTTCTCTTTGTCGCCTTTTATTAAAAATAGATACTATTAAGTTATTTAATGATATAATAAGCACGTACAAACATGTCATCATCATATTTTTTTGTAGTACTGAATCTTTTTGTGATAGAACTCGAGTAGTGTGTACTTCCAATGTTTATTTCTACCGGAAATCAGCATTGATGTGTTCCGCTTGCCGGTGTAACAACAGCCACATGTAACTTCACACCTACGCCTCAAGTTGATGAGTACTGGGCGGCACTTTGTAGGGTGTGTTTCTATCATGCCCCGAGTAGTGTTACTCTGTTAGTAGGAAAGTAGTAGTAAAAGTATGCTATCGCCATCATCATATCAACCCATAACTAGCCCACTATAGGGCACGTATCTCCCCCCCCACACCTTCTGAAAAGGGTTAACGTCGTGCGTAATGGTGGACTCCACACGCTTTAGAGAACGAAGCAAATGATATTTAAATCGCTTAAAACGCATATAATTCAGTTAGAGGTTAGGAGTATTCTCTCTTGTAGTAAGGTGCTCTCTTGCAGTTGTTCATTTCTGTCCGAGGTTGCCTGTAAAGAGATTGCTTGAAGCCATAAGCCCGCCTTTGCATACAAGAGTCATCCAACAATAAACTTAGCCGAACCAATATAAACATCACCTCATACCATTGGCAAAAATCCCTGAAAAGTATTTGGTTTGTGGTCGATTATTAAACAGATCAGTTGGGATTCGAACTCAGCCCCCTGACAGTGAAACCGAAGTCCTAACCACTGGGCTATCACCGCTCCCTACGATAATCATTAACAATTAGAGTCAAATATAAGGGTAAAAGTCTTAAGCCGTCCAAATAATAATTAGAGGAAATAATTACAGATCTCAGAGGCTCTCCCAGCTGTCAGGGTATGGGAAAGTAATATTGTGGATGCAAGCGAGGTGTCTTTTCGGTCCGAGCCCCCCGGGAAATCACGGTAAGCCGCGACGTCGACAACGCGTCGCGTCGGCTAAATCTGTCGATCGAACTAGGGATGGCAAACTTTTGTAATTCATAACAAAATATACAACTAACAATAAAATATTTCGAATAACCCCCTAAAACCTTTGTATGTTATAATTGCGAAAGCGAGTTCTTTGTTATAGCAGTAACAGAACATTCGAATGCCTTGATTTTTTCACAATGGTAGCTTATAATTTACTGCGATTTCTGCGATTTTTATGATCGAATTAAAGTTATCTGCCACATTAATGATGATGGACTGACTTCACCAATCATATTTTGTTACTATGGCAGAGTGTTGGTGTAAACGAGTGTCTCAAAACGCACCAACAAGTGTTCAACTTTCCTGACGGGGCGCTTAAGTTAATGGCTGGTTAAAAGGTCCGTCAAATATGTATTGTAACAGACGATTAGTGCCGTAAATATAAGTGACTCCAATTTTGCCACGCAGAATAATGAAAAGTTCAGAGGCAAAATGTCATCGAATGAAAATAAAATAGTAATATTCTTGTGTCACATCTCTACCTAAGCCCCGTTTGAATCTAGAGATCGCCGTGAATGGGCTCTGATGAATCACGCTCGTTCACGTGGAACGATGTACAACGCATTACAGCCCCGATAAGCGGCTAAAAAGGGGTTTTTAATGTGGTGGAAGTTTATCCATCACATAGTAAGTCGTAATATTACGGCTTTTAATTTTCTAAGCATTATGATTTATTTTACGAATGCACTGACGTTTGCAACACGTTATTTTCTCTTTTAAACTTAATATATACTTGTATATTTCACGAGCAATTCTTCACAATAATAGGTTTTATTGACCACAATAACTATTGTCGCAAAAAAAATTATAAAAAGAAGAGAAAAAAAAAAAACAATAATAATAAAAATGCACGTTGTGTCATTGTGGCCAATAATGTCACCTCCTCAGCTCTGGGGATAGCCGTAGTACGTAGTACTTGCCAAGGAATACTTCAGCACACACGTTGTTATTGGAGTTCAGTGGAAAATGAGGTACTTCTATAATTTTAACGAATCTATGCTAAGGAACCATATCTCCTATGACAGAACAGGCCTGTGCGCACACAGCAGTGAACGTCAATAGGCTGCTGATGATATGTAACGTGAAATAAATCATCAAGATGTAGGTTCCTAAAGCAATAAGTATTTTTGAAGTATTTTTCGAACCACCATTAGCAATGTACTCTTTTTAACAACACAACGAGAGATAATTTTATTCCGTCGCCAAGAACAAATAATGAATCCAATTAGAAAGCGAAGTACCTTAAATATTTCACCGTCATTCTATACTTTCTTGATAACGACGCAGCTCTAATAACCAAAATGACAATTATGAGTGAGGACGGGCCTGCAGAGTCATAAGTCTTCATTATCCGTGTAAAAGTTGCTGTCTACGGAAAACTTTTAGAAGTTGATATCAAACAAGATTTAAGATTATCCACCCTCTTGCAGTCTTAATATATTTACTTTGTATTGAAACTTGAAAAGATATTTAGTCGATAGCCCAAGGATACGTGCTTTGCTCCCTCACTTTTTCCTAATTTGACGGAATACTGAACGGATGCTGTAGTTAATATCACTTAATTTTAAATGTGTAGATTTAATGTTTATTTTATTTTATTTATTTATTTACGAGCACTAACAACATGCATATTACACGTTTTTTAAACATGTGCACACACGAACACATGGACTGATATGCACGTCAATGACAAGTGCACATAGCATTGACAAAGCGTCATATAAACTTAATTTGCAAAAAAAAAAAAATTAAACACAAAATTTAACTCACATAAGTGTGTGTGAGTTTTTTTCTAAAAGCTGTGGGTGAGTCATGGAAGATATCGATGTATCTTTTTAGATAAATCGTTGTATTTCGCACAAAAACGTATAATAGGTGCTTGTTTTCCGAGATGGGATTTAGTAAATGTTACAATATAATATAATTTCTTACTCACTGTTGGAAAAGTAATCACATTCACTAGCGCTTCATGCATTAGCGTGCAGTTTAATGAACAAAAGCACTGCGTACCCAGATTTTTTTTAAACTCGTATGGAAGAAGGATTTTTCCTTTATATGCCTACTTTATGTATAACCTGGTCCAAGACCCTCTGCACCTTACTCAACTGATGGGCTTCCAATGTTCGGAGTTGGTTCTCGAGTATTTTTGAATTTTGAATTATCACTAATCTGAGCATACTAATCATGAGGTAAAGACCGAGCCTGCGTCCCACAAACTGCTAAAATAATGAAATATCTAAATCCGTCTCTTCCGAGAGATGAGGCCTGTTTACAGCAGTTCGACAATTTTTTTATTCGCAATATAAAGATGAGATTAAGAACTTTAACGCCTTTGATATAAAGGCTTGTGTGAGGCTAAGAATGATGATGATTATACGTCTGATTTACTGTTGCCTTTAATTACATTGATTAATTGACACACTCATTAACGAAACCTAGCAAGATATTCGCATAAAGAGAATAACGAGGGTATATAAGGTCTATTGGGGTCAATAGTGCAAACAAATACTTATTCCTGCTTCGTATATGTTCTGTCCCAATGCTACACACAGTGCTTCTACAGATATGGACTGTAATGATTATGATCACACATTAGTAAAGATAGATAAAAATAAATAATTAATAAATATTAGCAAACTGGAAGTGAAAAAAAAATCGATTGCATAGAGTGCTCTCCGCCACAGCGCCACACACCAACGGCCGAAAATCAATCTAATCTTAAATCTTCGCAGATTGAATTAAATAGATAGTGCTATTCTTTGCCTGCTCCTCCCTTTCGATAAGGATTTACTATCTTCATTATTTAAATAAATAAATATACTGCGACAATACACACATCGCCATCTAGCCCCAAAGTAAGCGTAGCTTGTGTTATGGCTACTAAGATGACTGATGAATATTTTTATAAACACCCAGACACTTAAAAACATTCATGCTCATCACACTAACATTTTCCAGTAGTGGGAATCGAACCCACGGCCTTGGGCTCAGAAAGCAGGGTCGCTGCAAACTGCGCCAATCGGCCGTCTATTGATTCGTCGATATTTGATCTGAAGATTTAGGATTGAGATTTCGGGGTTAGTAGTTGGTACAAAGAAATTAGAAGTAGCACTAGGGCTATAACCATAGTTCGGCATTTCAATAAAAATAGTAGGCATATATAATCTAGTAGGCATAAGTATACAAACTATATATTATCTTGGAATATGTATTAGCTTGTTTGCATGGTTACGTTGTCCCAACACTGTGTCTGCCTTGCTATCCTTTTTCTACTCTACATATCGATAACGACAGACTGACGAATGGGCAAAGCGAAAAGTCAAACAAGAAAATTCAGGGACCTTAATTTCAACACATAGATGTCAACACAATGGGAAATCTACCAACGCTGCTCTTTCCACTCCAGCAACTTTGGACCCAAAAGTCCATCGGTCCTCCGTGCTATTCTAAGATCATAATACTTACTTTTAATAAACTTATAGCATAAAACAATTCTTGTAGCAGTTAAGCATAAAATAATAAACCTAACGATATTATAATTGAACAGACACGTACGAGTTCACGGCTTCACGCATTTAATATAAACGCTTATATTTGCACAGCGCTCCATTAAAAGCCCGGGTATATTGCAATAAATCCGACACAAAGCTGTTTGAAGCACGCATCAGCAATCACGGTCCATCATTATCATACCGGGCGATAGAAATGCGGAAGCAGGGATTGCCGGGAGGCACAGCGATATTACTGTTTGCCTTCAACAAATATTTGGCAGTCGGCCCGCCCCGGTACTTACTGGAGTTACATCAATATTTAAATAATTTCAAACTTTGATTAATTTGCAGACGTTATTGTTTGTATTGATGTCGTCTAAATTAATACAATAATGGTCCTATTTTAAAAAACTTTCGTTTACTTTTTTTTTTTATTTGAATTTAGAAAAATAATAATAATCAAATAATTAAATAAAGTTACCCATTAAATCCCTTACTTCATACTTCTTACGCATAAATAACGGGACGCAACGTACTGTTACATAGTTTAAACCTACCTATACAACCAAACAAACCTATGATTTTGAGTACAGATGGTATTTCAACATATTTAAACAAATTGGGCGAATAATATATCTGTTCTTTTTCTAGGAGCTTTAGTCACCCAATATCTACTATCTACTCAGTTTTGTCTTATTTAAAATACTTTTAATTCTCTTTAACTGCAATAATAATGTTTGGCTTAACAGCAGCACTACATATTTACCGATAGCAATGGGTTGGCAACGTTGACCCAAGGCAGTAAATGGATGGGTGCCTGTCTTTGGAAATTTGAAAAATAATTTGGTATCCATTAATCTCAGCTCCTATAACTTACAAAGAATAATAATGGTTAAAAGAAGAATCGAAATCGCATTGTTAGTGGATTCATATGCTAAAGTTTAACCAAGAAAATTCCTAACATTTTATTATTTAGTCCTAGTACTGAAGTCCTCATAGATGTGGCAACACTTCATGTTTTCATTATCGTCAAACCTTTAGAAAGGGGTTTGCTGCTGTCCGCTGAGGAATTCTGTTCTCGATCTCCAATCATATTCAGAGCATATCAGATCTACACGAAATTTGGGAAAAAGTAAACTGATACTAGGTATAACCTATCCAATACAAGAATAATTATTTAAATTGTTGTACAATAAATGGAGTTATGGTGATAAATCGTAGCTTCAGCGTGATGCGCGGCCAAGAAACAGACAGACATATCGACACGAATGAAAAAAATTACAGTTTTTGGGTTCAGTTTAGATTTCAGTAGAGGTTCAGTATAGGGTGCCCTCCAAAAATAATTTTACACCGTACCGTTACAGTTTTACTATAAGTTTATAGATTCATCTGTTAATCGTCCTGATAATATCAACCGATGGATGTTTTGCAGATATTTCTTTTTTTTTTTGGATATTACATTCCTCGCTTCTTCGTTTCGGAAAAAGCAATATTTTAAAAAGATAATAACTTATCCCCTAAAAAGACTGAAAACAAATTTTTGAGAAACTATGTTAAATAAGAGATAAATTATTTCATGCTTTTTATTTCGGTTTGCATGGTCGATATTCATGTTCATCAAATTAAGTATGTATATTCCAATAAACAAAATCAAAATAAAAAAAACGGTAAAGAGAATAACATCTTACTCTCTAAACTGTGGCTATTAACCGGTTTAGGGTGTGAATGTTTTATGTCCCCGGTGTCAGCTCGTTCCCGAGGGAAGGGTACATACTAAACTCTACTAGCACTTAATTATGGGGAAGAGACGAAAGGACTGGGTTTTAATTAACTTTAGACAACGTTCTCCAGTTCTCCTTTGAAAATTGAAAACACACTAAGGAAATCTTACCATTATGTGCCAATGATAAAAAAATAACGACGTAGACACAACTACGTAATTAACATAGTTAATAAGTACTAATAAATAAATAAATAATAAATAAATATACTACGACAATACACGCATCGCCATCTAGCCCCAAAGTAAGCGTAGCTTGTGTTATGGGTACTGAGATGACTGATGAATATTTTTATGAATAATATGCATAAATACTTAGAATATACATATAAACACCCAGACACCGAAAAAAATTCATGCTCATCACACAAACATTTTCCAGTAGTGGGACTCGAACCCACAACCTTGGACTCAGAAAGCAGGGTCGCTGCAAACTGCGCCAATCGGCCGTCAAATAAATAAATAAATAAATAAATAAATAAAATCCTTTATTGCCATACACTATTGCTAATACAAGATTAATAACTAAAAGAATCATCCATTAATATTAACAATATGGCAAATGGCCGCAAACTCAGCCTTATGCTGTGCATTAGCAACAATGCTCAGCGCTGATTTTCAGTCTGCACCAGTATCCGACTGAGCAAACAACCGCGACGCCCGAGTAAATTTAAGAAAGAAATTTAAATAAAAGAGAAAAAAAAAAAAATCCAAATAAACTGTAAAAGAGAGCCAATAAAACTAAAACTAACGCAAACTTAAATTAAACAAGTAGGTAAATAAAAGTAATTAAAAAATAAAAAAATAAAATGAAAATAAAATGAAATGAAATGAAATTGTAGAAAAAACAAAAAATAAATACATAACATATACATACTTCCAAACAGTACTCATTTTGCATAGACAAATCTCGCTGCTTCAATTTGTAAGTTAAGGTATAAATTTTTTAGCTTGTGTTTAAATACTATTTCGCCAAGAATATTATCACAATAATAACAATCCAGGACCGGTTTAAATTATACCAAATACGTGTGTTAAAAATAAGAAGAAGAAGAAACACTTTATTGCACGAATAACATACAGGAAAATAAAGAGTAAGGAGTATACAGTATACAATGTAGACAAACAAAGGCGGCCTTATTGCTGCAAGAAATCTCTAACAGGCAAACTTTGTAGACAGGACTTAGAGCAAGAGAACAGGATAGTGCCAAGAGTGTTGATATACGTAATATATAAATATAAAATATACATAACATATATATAAGTAGATTTGAATACATATTTTAAAACAATAATAAAGAATCTTCTTCAAACGTCATCACACAAAGAGAGGTACGACGACTCAGACGACTCTTAAATATCGGAAGGGAATTACTTCCACGGCTTTCAGCAGGCAGATTGTTCCAGAGCATAATTGTCTTAAAGGTAAAAGAATTAAGAAGAATAAGATTTTTATTTAAACAGAAAAAAGAACTGGAACTCCCAAACCCTGTTATGCACATATAGTACCAACAATAGCAACTTAGTGCAATCGCAATGGTCGTAAACACTAATCCCTGATAAATAATCAAATATCTCGGTTATCATCAACTTAAAAGCAAGAAATCTACAACATCTTTAAGTCGATGCCATGTAAAATGTAAAATTACTAAATATAGATTTATTTATTAATTTATTAAGAGCACTAACAACATGCATATTAAACGTTTTTTTATAAATATAGCACACACACAAAAACATGGACTGATATGCACGTCAATTACATAGCACATAGCATTGACAAAGCGTCATGCACAAAAACTTAATTTGACAAAAATTCAACTCACTGACATGTGTTCGGTGAGTTTTTTCACAATAGATGTACTTTGTTTCCTTTTTTATAGTACCTAAAGTGAAAGTACCCTATAATTTTATACATTTTACTTGGCACCGACTTAAAAATGTTATAGGAAATATTTACTTGACGCTCTTTAAGTTGTTTATCTGAATTTTTAATAGCCAAATGTCAACTGCTCATTACTTATCCACAATATCAGTTCCACTTTACAAGTGGCGGAGTAATCGAGTAACAATAATACAAAAAAAACATACAGTCGAACAGAGAACCTCCCATTTTTTTTAAGTCTTTTGAAAATAACTTTTTACGGTGGATTTTACTGTCAGATTGGTTCAATAGTTCCAAAATAATTTTTACTCAAGTCAAACATGCAAAATTTGCTATGTGGTGGCTGCGGTTCAGACTACAGTCATTGTCTCCACTCTTACTCTTCTCGCGGGTATCGTACGAGGCGACTAAGAGAACCCTGGTGATTATAGGCAAACCAAAGAATAGGCAGAGGCATTTAGTAAAGCAGTAGACTATTTTGTTTTAAGTTATTGATGATGTTAAGCTTATGTTTGGCGGTAATCGGAAACCTGAATATTTCATTAACCTTTATATTCTGCTGCAGAAGTAGCAAAATATAGCAGAAGGATAACATAAGATCGAAGAAACTGGCAAGATAAAATAAAGCTTGTTATGAGATAAAGAAATCTATACATAAGTACAAAGTCCTCACTGATTAATAATCCACGCACAACGTAAACCGCTGGGGTTAGAAACTTGTAATTTTGATTCTGCTATGACGTTTCTACACACTTAGAAAGGATTTAAAAAAAAACAACCCTAAATAAGGGTTTAAAGTTTACATAAAAGTCTGTCATTTTCAAGATATCCATGACACTTGGTACTTTAGCTCCTAAAACAAAAAAAAAGCAATATGTGTACCACAGTGTTTAATTTAATTCGATCACTCCATCTATTTCTAAAAACCGCATTTAAATCTATCACGTGGTTTAAAAGGTCACCTACAAGTAACAGGAGCGACTTTGTTTTATACAATGTAAAGATATAAAACCCGGGACTCTCATCCACGATACGATCGATAATGATGACGAAACCTTTGTGTGTCTGTTTGTTTGCTATTTACTTTTGGCTTAACCTTCGCCGATAGAATTTGGCTCAATGAGAGGATAAGGTCATAGGACACTTTTTATCGCAAGTTCCTAGTTCCCAGTTTCTGGATAGTAAAAAAAAGTGTTATTTTTAAACGACTTAGCAGCAAGACAGATCTTGTGAAAAATACGCATTGATATAGCCTGCAAACTGAAGATAGATATTGCATAATTTTAAGCCTGGGTATATAAACTGTTCCAACGCGATTCTTTCAATAACTCAAACGCGGACGAAGTCGCGGGTTTAAACTAGTCTCAGTACAAAATCAGAACAAGTATGTTTCAATAACAAACGATAGAAACTCTAACCAACTCACTTAAGACTTCCTTACCGTGAACAAAGTGGCCCGGAAAAGGGAATATTCTTTTAAGAATTTAAATAAATTTCACTGTAGGGAGAGCCGCGTCCCGTTACAAAGAGGAAAACGGGAGCTAATAAAAATGCCGGAATAAAAACGCGCAATCTTAAAGCAGTGTCAAATGGACATAAAATCCCTGTTTTAAATTCACTTTCTTGTAACAAATATGGCGATAAAGAGGGTTGGATAAAGTGAACGGTAAATAGAAGTTTTACAAAAGATACTTTTAGAATTAGTTCTATAATTTATTTTATTAGTTCTCGTTTAAATTAAGGAGTGAGTTAGTTTTTTTAAGAGCTCTTGGTAAGGATAATTTAATATGAATTTTAATTTGGAATGAAAATTATTAGTATTTTCCCAAAATCTTCTACATCCCTTATAACAAACAAGTCAAGAAACGCATATTATAATTTTCTGTCTACGACTTTTAGAAGGGAGACATTTTGCAATATTGCTCGCAACCTCACCATGAGATCATGGCAAATAAAACTCGAACACTTAATAACGGCCAACAAGTACCTACTATTACAAACAAAGCTGAGCGAAAAATAGGGCATTGCTGGTTCGAAAGTCGACTTAATTGCATCACAAAAACAGAAGTACCAATAAATAAAGTTTAAAATTTTCAAATACCCTCATGATTACATATTTATGATAATTTCAACATTTATGAATTCTGTTAGGTTTGGTTTGGTCACGGGTGTCCTATGTCTGTTTTTTTGGGGTGATAATCAGTGGCTCTTCTTTGAAACGGCTGAACGATTTTGATGTCTTTGACATGCAGTAAAGAACTTTGCAAAGAGTAGGTACCTAATCAAGGCTGTTTTTTACCGCGGGAAAGAGTGTGAGTGAGAGTTTTTTTAATTAACAACTGTTTTATTCCTATTCGGATTATAGCAGTAGATTGTTAAACTATATGGAAAGAAAATACACAGGTTGTTGCTGTTTGTAATATAATACTTTTCATATAGATTGTGAGGAAAAATAATCCGGTGGATTTTTTTTATTATAATGTTAGTATTATTAAGATTTTATTTCATTCCTTTTGACTATATTTTTGTGTACGTGAGTTGACGCGGTGCGGTATATTTAGTAGCGGAAGAAAGTTTGTATGGGAAAGTAACCGGAAACAGTAAATACGCGAACAAGGTCTCGGAGGAATGCTAGATTCAAGTTAATCAATTAAAAACTAACTAACAACAGATTACCAGTATACAAATATGGAAATTGTTCCTACAAACTGGATGCTTAGAAGGTATTCTACCACTCACAGTACCAGATCATTAACTTCCTCATATGAACCCATTACCGGCCAACTATAGGGCACGGGTCTCCTCACACAATGAGTAGGGGTTAAGGCCGTAGTCCACCACGCTGGCCCAGTGTGGTTTGGTGGACTCCACACACCTTTGAAAACATTATAGAAAACTCTGCAGGTTTCCCCAAGATGTTTTCCTCCACCGTTGAATCAAGTGATATATTAATTGCTTAGAACGCAAATAACTTAGAAAAGGTAGAGGCGCGTGCTAGGATTCGAACTCGGCCCCCCGAAAGTGAAGTCGAAGTCCTAATTACTGGACTATCACCGCTTCATTTACTTACGAATTGCGAATTTTGCATGATCGCACACCAGCGAGATTGCTGGGCTTATTCACGGTCTTAATTAAACAGAATAATAATTAAAAAATATTAATTTTAAATAATGTCTAGAAATTAAAAAAAAAAAATTATTACAGGCAACAGGGAATAGGATTTTTTTAAAGTATATAGACGGGCGCTTGGCTGCAATCACACCTGATGGTAAGTGATTATGCAGCCTGAGGTGGAGCGCTCTCGTCTGGAAGATAACAACGATAATGCTGTATACACGTATAATTGATTATTGTATTGATTATTTTTTTTTTAATGAATGTAGTTACAATTAATTGCTGGTATTCGTATTTGGTATTAGTAATTCATAAGAATGAATAAATAAATAAATAAGATGCCTATTCACTCTTGAGTTGAAGGTACATATGTAATGTACTGGGGAAAATGGAAGCTGGAAGGGCATTCCAGATCTTTGAATTAGAAACGTATTAAACGTAAGCTTTTATAAAAGTCCTATTAAGACCGTGTAGTTCTTATGTACGTATCAAAAGTGCCACCTATGGGCCTACTTGAATAAAGATATTTTTGACTGTGACTATGATAAACGAAGATGCAAAGCTCTTCATACGCGTCCATGGTAATCAATCACGTTGAAATGAAGATCCTTACGGTGCCTCGCGAAAAAATAAAACACTTATATAAATTCAGCCAACAAATGCTCACATTGTAGGTTTAACTTGGAGACGGATAGTTTTGGTCATATAACCAATAGGTTAAAGGAACACGAATTAAAATCAATGTGATATCTTTACTTTTAAGTAAGTAGTAAGAAATTTAAACATCATACCTAATATTACTTAGACATCTGCAATAAATCCAAAAAGCTGACCCACACCAGCGGGCCTTTGAAAATGGTGCCACATTAAGGAAGCGGTGATTCGTCACGGCCTCGCGGGGTCACAGAACCATTAATTTCTATAGAAAAGTCCACTAGCTCTTTCGATAACATCAAAACTACATTAGAGAGTTATTTTTCAAAAGACCATGTCAACCTGGCATTTGTAATAAGGTCCATGGCGTGCACTACATACAAGCACACAAGCACTGCTTACCCTAAAAAAAATTCGTCACTCATAGTGGTAAGGATTTTTCCATCTTATGCTATCTTCCTTATTTATGCATGCAAAATCCTGGGCACGCCACTGAATATGGTTAGTACAGTATACTACTAGCTGTTGCCACGACTTCGTCCGGGATAAAATTTTGGTTTGTCCTGAAATTTAAAGAAATACCGGGACCGGGAGACAGGTAAACATACTCTTAAGTTCATAATATTACATCTGATGTTTTTTTATCAAACGTAGGTAGGTTGAGGAGTTTATTTCTATACCAACAGTAATATTAACCAGATCTTCACGAAAATTGGCCAAAATTAAACTAAAAGGTTGTATTATGTTCAACCTTTCCGGTGAAAGAAGAATTGTGAAAATCGGTTTAGGTATTGCGGAGTTATGAAGTAACATCGATGAAAACTTTCGTCGCATATCCCGAACATACCCTATTATTTTCCTGGATGAGAACTGTGTTGTATATTTCATTTCAATCCGAAGTATTAGCTATAAATGTACCAATTTCAATTAAAATCCGTTCAGTAGTGTTTGCATGATGCACGCACAAAGCAACAGACACAGACAAGAATTCCAAAAATTGCATTTTTACGTAAAAAATTATTATATATGCTAATTTCTCGTCTTTAATGTACAGACTAGGCTAATAATTTTTCGCCGAAAAAGAACCGACCTTGTTACACAACTAAAAAGAAATAGGTATTTTCTACAACATTTCTAAATCAGTGCCAAATAGAATTTAAAAAAATACTCATACTTTCATTGCTACTATATAAAAAGGAATGGATATAACATAAAATTTTTTGTTAAAACTTTTTTTATGCACAAATGTGATGAACAATCCACCACATAAATTTATTTTCTGAGTTACCTTCTAGAATTTTCTTGGGGAAATTCGAATATCACGGTTTGGTGTAATCTATATAAATAAAAGTGTCCTTTGTAATGTCAGAATAGCTTTTTACTAAATTATGAAAGTATAATAAACAGTAATTTAAAAAAAAGCCATTTTTAAAATTTGTCTATATGTCTGCTTGTTCCGGCTAATCTTCAAAACAGCTGGACTGATTTTGGCAGGACTTTTACTGGCAAAAAAACTAATGTCATAATATATGCCCTATGCATTAAGATTTTTTCTAAACCAATACCAAGACGGACAAAGTTGTCCGTATTCGTAAGGGCTATTTAGAGAAGAAGTGACGTAAGAAACTCCAGAGCAACCCATCTTTTAAGTGTTATGCTACATATTATTACAAATATTATTTTATTTTCTCATATTTTATACCATTGATCAATTTACTACCAAATCATACACGCATACTTAAACGGTATTTAGCAAATACGGTGGCATTCTATCGGATCAAAATATTTTTCTCGTCGCGACCGAGGTACAAAATTATTCCATAATAAGCAACGTATAGAATCTCGAGGAACACGAAATAATAATAATAGAAAAACAAAATAACTTTAAAAAAATCACATCAATTTTTATACACAATAAGCGACTTTACTCAACTTTGTTCCGAATCGTACGAACGCTCGTAAAAATCCAACCGAATATAGTGAACATATCTCTCTTTTTGTCTATGAAGCGCAACGCATACGAAAAGGACAACAATATTATTTTTTGATTATTTCGATTAGTTTCGTGATATTTTCGTGATCGGTTTTCAGATTGATTACAAATTTATATAACATACTGTATTTCTAGACAAAAGTCCTTGAAAAATATACGCCATCATCTTTTCAGTTGAGTAATTTTTGCATGTTTTTACCATTTTGTACGTAATCTGTCAGTCGAAGAAATAAAGACTGGCGCGATTCGCAAAATTCATACCCATTTAGTTCGGACGTTTTTGAGCTGATCTGAATATTTCGTATGTGTGTATTGTACGTAGTATATTTATTTATGTATATTAGGTCAGTGGTCGTCAATGTATTATAAATTATTCATTTAATTTTTGTTAAGGTAGGCAGCAACGAAGAGAATACAAACACTAATGATTCATATATTGGAATATTATAATCTGTTGGCAAAACCGTTTCAATCACAGATTTCAATATTTCCCATCGAATGTCTGTGCCAGTTCCAAAAAAGAGATGCAGCTTCATTCCATGTGTTTATTTTCTCTATCTGCTTGGCGATCGTCGATCATTGATTGAATTTCTGGCATTTGTATTTATTTAGCAGATAATTGGTAAGTTTGTTTCATTATTTTAATATCTTAAAATCAATCTTTTCCCAGGATTATAGTTTCAACAGTTTGTTAAATAGGTATACAAAACGCAGTCCGCCATTTTTAAACAAATCATTTCATGTTTATAATTAAAAATAATTAAAGATTGTAATCTTACGTGTTACACAAATTACAAATTGAAACAAGATTATAGAAGCATTAATGTTGTAAACTTTCAAAGCTTATTTTTTTTCGTCCAGTTCAAACATGTCTGATCGTGGACGAGGAAGAGCGCGCGGGCGTGCAGGACGGGGGGGCGATGGGACTGGTCAACCGCCAAGACGTCCCGGCGAGCAACTTCCTCAGCAGCAGCAACAGGCTGCCCCGTTAGGGCCGCGGCCTCAACCTCCATCAGCATGGGGAGCGCCATCCGTTGCACCGCCGGTCCGTGCTGGTGCGCCTGCCCCAGCTGTGGGTAGGGCATCCCATCGCACAACTGTCTCTACACACGATCATCCTGGCGATATCGACGTACAAGATCGAATGAAATCATTGAATTTGGGTAAGTTATTTGAACGCTTGTGGTTTGTATTTGGAACACTCTGTGATGGGTCTAAGCTCTAAAACTAAAGAGGAGACCTGTCTTATCAGTAAGACAGTAGTCCTAGGATATAGTAATCTGAAGTTTTATCCTACCTACAACAGGTTATTACAGGGTTTGAGTTCCTGAACTCAAGAACAGGATTAAAAAGAACCCCACGGGACGGAGGCAACCCACAGGAGTTTTTTTATATTACTATATAGTATATGGTTAAGTGTGCTAAGCTATTGCAGAACTAATCACTAACTGAACTAAACGAATCTTGCGTTTTTTGCTAAGTTTGGTCCTTTAATGTATAAATAATTGTATGCAAGTAGTGCATTGTGTACACAGTCCATTTGTTGTGAGTTCCTCTTACTCTGTTGCATTGGAGCTTCACATATATCTGTGTTTTTTCTGCCTCCATGCATGCGCTGCACAGAGGACTGATGGTCATACCCAGAATAAAAGGTTTTTTAATGAGCAGTGCACAGTTATCATCCCTAAAACTGTCCCTAGTTTGACCCAGTTTATTTGTAAGAGTTTTGTTGTCACTAGTGAGTTGAGGCCTGTTCACAAGATCCGATTGTGTCACTTTGCTGTTATTGTTCATGTTAATATGAAAATCTATTGACTATAGCTATGACTGTTGTTGTAATCTTGTGGACCACTGCTTTTAAAATCAAGTTGTTTTTACCTAGCCATCATCAAACAGCTCAGTTATTTTTTACTGTGTTTTGTTTATGTTTAGCTCAAGGCAGTACCTTAATTTGTTTTCAAACTGTCTGTAAATGTAGAATGTTGTATATATTATAATTTCTGTCTAGCATACTGTTTTTGTATATGTCTACTTGAACATCTACTTGAATTCTGGGCACTGGAGTGCACTAATTTCTCACATCTTTTGATTATATCTTAGTGTGACCTTGTGTCCTTTCAAATCTAGTAGGCCTGTTAATTGATGCTTGTCATTGGAATTTCTGTAGTTCTTTCTGTTTTTGCTAGAATTGTTCTTTACTACCATAATATTGAGCCATAAGTTACCAAGCTTATAACTGTTATAATCCAAAAAATCTTACTTGTCTTATGAATCTCATGACATATATCTTTTTATTTTATTTCATAAATGATAATTAGCATGTCTTCCTCAGCTTTGCAAGGGCTGTAATCTTATTATTACTGAAATAAAATTATGTTATTAAAGTGTTGTCACACACACATGCTTCATATTTTTGAAACATTAAATATGGGGTATTTACCCTACGTTATGTTAACAAAAGTATATATCAGTATAGGAATTAATTCTACAATAATAATTTTAACTTCTGTATCTACCAGCGAAATAATTTAATTTTATAACAGAAGCTGCTATTGCGACTTAATTTTGCTGGTTGCATGTTTCCTCACAGCTTCTTTTTAGGTACTTAAATCATGCACATAATTTTTATATAGTGTCAATAGTTTACCAGCTCTTGCATTACATTATTGCAATTTTTTGTGGGGGTCTCTAATTTTTCAAATAAATAAAGCTTTTGTTATTTCCTGATAATTTAGGTTTCTATTTGTAGAATGTTAAAGTTGGTCCAATAGTTTTTAACACTAACAAACAAGCATAATCTTTCTTTTTATAGTTATATTATATTTATAGTAATAATTATCAATATGTATGTGTAAATTGTAGAACAAGCGGCCGCTGGAGCTGGAGGTGATTCTGGAGTGGTTGGTCGTGGATCTCGCCGTGGTGGTGGACGAGTACTGCCTGAACAAATGACAATAATGCGCACACGTCCAGCAGCAGTAACTTCTAAGAAGGGTAAGTGTTTTATGCAACAACAAGTTAGTACTCAACTTTGAGTTCATCTGTCATCTTTTACACAGTAAGGCTAAGAACCTAAAAATGCTTTTGCTAAATCAGTTTTCATTCAAATTTTGTGGAAAAATTCACAACTTGTATTTGAACTGGACATTGCAGTCTTGTTCCAGGCAGCTATTGAATTCATGTGAAGGTACATTAATAAATACATTAATCCTTTGCAATACTTTAACTATTGTACATATTCCAAGGGCACACTGGAACACCACTGAATTTGTCAGCCAACTACTTCACTGTGAAGACAACACCCCAGTGGTCTCTGTATCAATATCACGTTGATATAACTCCGGAAGAGGACCGCACTGGTATTAGAAAAGCATTAATGCGTGTTCACAAAAACACCTTTGGTGGGTAAGTACTAAAGTAAAACTAGTATTTAATTCTGAGATATGCTAACACACTGACACTTTTATTTCAAAAGCATTATTTTTTTAATGCACACAATTAAAAGACAGCAATAAATATGGAAATTACAAAAAAACAATATTAAAACTGCGCAAAGGTGGTCTTTTTGCTTTAAGCAATCTCCAGTTAATGTAAGAATCATATAATTCTGACAACAGAATCCTGCATTATGCCATAACATGAACTACATCAACTATATAATATGATATATATATAATATAATATATAAACATTAAAATTGTTTTTTAAAGTTAAAAGAACAGATTACAACAGGAATCAGATATAGCGTACTGAATAGATAAAGCATTAGAAATTTGAACCATAAAATTATACTTCACAGGCTTTACACAGGTACATAATGTTATGTCTCTGAGACTTATCTGTGAAACCGAAAACCTAATAGTTTTCGAGGAAAGCACTGCCATAGTTTTTACTGAAAGAAATCAGATACAGCTCTAACATCACATGCAAAACTAAAATCATGCGACTCCTATCACTTTATATCTTTATACTATGTGTGTGTCGGTCTTTTATCTTCAATAGGGCTGTTGCAGATAAACACTTAAAATGTTTTGAATTCATTTGTATGGAAAAATAAATATGCTTTTTTTGATTTAATATGAAATTTACTTATGCATCCTTCAATTTTATTTCGTAATTCTGTTACACGTTGTATATGCACTTACATACAAAGTACACATATAAATTTATGACTCGAGGAGGCTTCCCAAAGATGCTTAATGAATTTGACTTTGTCTAATGTTCCTCAGAAGTCCAGAGTATAACCACTTTGACATTGCTATCTTGCTACCATAGTAATTTATAAGATAATATATGAATGCACTTTCTTAATCATACTATTATAGATTAAGTGGGAAGTATTGCTTAGCGATCTGAGTAGTCTATCTGAGGGTTTTCCACTATTATGCAAACCTGATTGTCTACTTTACTTCCTTTACAAATGGAAATATTTTTTTCTGCATTGTAAAATACTACTTATTAAAATTTTCTATTACACAGGTATCTATTTGATGGCACTGTGTTATACACAGTCAAGAAGTTGCATCCTGATCCTCTCGAGTTATACTCTGATAGAAATGATGGAGAAAGGATGAGAATAATGATAAAGGTATTTAATTGACTTATCTTAAAATTACTATTGAAGTTACAACTTTATATATAACTAAACAACATTTTCTTTCAGCTTACATGCCAAGTGAGCCCTGGGGATTATCACTACCTCCAAGTTTTCAACATTCTTATTAGAAAGTGCTTTAGCCTTCTTAATTTGACACTTATGGGCAGAGATTTCTTTGATGCCAATGCCAAGGTATTTATAGAACTCAATTGAATATTATCATCGCCAATTCACACTGAACCTTTATAAATTATTCACTAAAACCTCATCACATCAAGTTCACACCAATTGATCTCCCAGCAATCCACCTCCAGATCTTCATGAATTTTTGTATATATAAAACAGATTCAAATAAGAAGTCATTGTTTTCATACCCTATCTTAGAGAAATTGTAACTTATCTTCAGGATGAAAATATAGCCTAACCTAGACAATACGATTTATGTGTATGTGATGCAGGTGTTTCATAGAAATCATTATACAACTTTATTTAACCCATGTATATTTTAACATGCTCAAAAACTTATTGCAGATTGACATTCCGGAGTATAAGCTCCAAATTTGGCCAGGGTATAAGGCCACTATAAACCAGTATGAAGATAGGTTGCTTATGGTGACTGAAATTGCCCACAAAGTAAGTAGTCTTCTATTATTCCAAACTCATTATACACTGAATACAAAGTAAAGTCTTATTGCTGAGAGATAGAGGAATTTTAAGTTTCTAGCCAAGTCCAATAAAATAAATTCCTCATTCAAAGTTCCTACATTCTTGAATTTCAACATTATCCAAAAGTCAATAATACAATACTTACATTGTTATTAAAACTCTTAATTAGTAATTATTTGGAACACTGCAGTAAAAATAATTGTATTAAAAACTTTTGGAAAATGCTTAAAACACTATTTAACTTTTTACTTCAAATGTTTGATTTATGTATTATTCGCCAAATGAAACAAAATATATCTAAATATAAATTGCCTAATGTTCCTAAATCTAAATCCTGCCATTTTTTCAGGTATTGCGTTTGGATACAGTTCTTCAAATGTTAAGAGAATACAGTACCTCAAAAGGAGGTGATTACAAGAAGATCTTCATGGAAGATATTGCGGCAAAAATAGTTATGACTGACTATAACAAAAAGACTTACAGAGTTGATGATGTCTCTTGGAAGGACAGCCCATTATCCACCTTCAAAATGAAGGATGAAACTATAACATACCTGGACTATTACCAAAGGGTAATAAATAATGTGTACATTCTTTTTTGTATTTTTACTTCTCAACTGTTTTTTACCTTTGCCTTTATATATGAACAAGCAGTTATCTGTGACTTTGTCCACATACATCTTTTGCTATTGTACACAATATATCTAGAAACGCTACTTCGCGTCGCCAGCCCGCGCTTTTTACGTCTTTTATATGGCTGATAAGGCAGTGTGGATAGCAAATAATACAAAAAAAGATTTGTCGAATCCACTTAGTAATTCCAGAGATTAGGGCATTCAAGCAAAAAAACTTGAATTATTATTGTGAAATATTAACCATTAAATTGTTATCATCCACATTAACATATATAACAACATGATATTTTAAACACTATATTTTTGACAGTTCTTAGTTAGTGTCTAAAGTTTAAAATTTTTAGTGTTAAGATAATTTGTTAAATAAACTCTAAATATGTAAAAAAAAATTGCACGCCAGAAAGTGGCAAACTGTTGGAACTATTCCCACTTACAACACTAAAAAAATGTACACAGTTAAAACAATAAAATTTATCCTCCAGAAATACAACATCCGAATCACGGACTCCAAGCAGCCCCTACTTATCTCCCGTTCGAAGCCTCGTGATATTCGCGCCGGAATGCCCGAGCTTGTGTACCTAGTGCCGGAACTGTGTCGTCAGACCGGCTTGTCGGACAACATGCGTGCTGACTTCCACCTCATGCGCTCGCTGGACGTACACACAAAAATTGGCCCAGCCATTAGAATTCAGAAGCTCCTGAACTTCAATCGCAGGTTGACTCAGACCAAGGAAGTTGTGGAGGTATGTATGAGAAAAAGGCATTTATTATTTTAAGTATTCAAATATATAATATGCATAAGCTACGTCATGCTAGTTACTGTTGTAGTGTATCTAAACAGTTTTTTAATTTTAGGAGTTGGCTAGTTGGTCCCTTAAACTGGATACTGAGCTAGTTCGCTTCAAAGGGAGGCAGCTTCCTACTGAGAACATTATTCAAAGTGGCAATGTCAAGTACCCTGCTGGAGATACCACTGAAGGGTGGACGAGAGATATGAGGTAAATATACATTTTTGAAAAAAGTATTAATAGTTGCATTCAGTTAATATATTTCAAATTATAATAATTCTCAGTGCCTACCATGCCTGGGTGGCTAAAGTTACATAATTGGCGTTTTCTGTCCGTGCTTCGGATCGCACGTTTAGCCGTCGGTACTGGTTATTATCACTATATATAGATATTTGTTGTTTTAAAATCCCCCCTTCTATGAGAAAGGAGGCATATTTCCTGCGGTGGGACATTAATAGGCTGATGATAATTTTTTGTAGATCGAAGAATCTATTCGCTCTCGTCCAATTACCTTCATGGGTTGTTGTAACGCCCGAGCGTCAACGCAGAGATGCTGAGAGCTTTGTGGACTTGATCATGAAAACTGGAGGCGGCGTTGGTTTTAAAATGCCGCGTCCTGAAATTGGTATGTAAATCTTATTTATTATTTTTCTTCTTTAACCAACATAGTCGCTCTCGCTTTTTGTATGGTTAGATCTTTTGAACTACAAAACAGATAATAATACAGTTTTCAATGATAAATTGAGTGATCTAAGAAGATGTAGTTAACACTCATATCATAGTAGAGAGCAGCAAAGAAATTCAAAGATTTTTAACAATTATAAACAGGCTAAACCTTACAAGATAAATTAAATTAATGTACTACGGAATTTTATTTTAAATCACTCCAAACTGCCCCACTTCATTATCTACATTGGGGAAGACGGGGCGGATCGCAATTTTTTAATAATATAGATTTCAGTCTCATTCCACTTGATAACTTAAAATTTTCTAAAATACTGCCCATTATTTATATATTTTTAGACAATACATATGTTTCTTGTAGTTTTATACAAATTATATTTTCAGTGACAATTCAACGCGATGGTACGATGGATTACGCAAACATGTGCGAAAATGTGATCGCCAGAAAAAACCCAGCCATGTTATTGATTATTCTAGCCAGAAATAATACTGACAAGTAAGATATTTTGTCTATCATTGTCTCAATATATAATTTTTAAAGTAATTAGTAAAAAAAACCTTCTAAATTTAAATTAGATATGGTGCCATCAAGAAAAAATGCACGGTAGATCGTGCAGTCCCTACCCAAGTTGTGTGCGGGCGAAATATGACCAGCAAGTCTGCTATGTCTATCGCTACAAAAGTGGCAATCCAAATGTGTTGTAAGGTAAGACCAGACAAATACCTTACAATCAACATTAATATTATAAATGTGAAAGTTTTTTATGTTACCTCAACCGCTGCACTGATTTTCTTTAAATTCGGCTGTGTCATGGCGATGCATAGGATACTAACCTGGAAAAGTAAAGGGTTCCTATCGTTCAATAATAGCAATTTTTGGTTTTTTGGTTCAATTGCTGAACCTATCTAAATATAATATAGTACAGAGATCTATGTAAGATGTCTAGGAGATGGGCATTCTGTACTGTCTTAGTTGTCCTGTTCAGATTAGGTTTGCAGTGGCAGTAGGAATGACATTGCACCAATTTGTTCTTATTTATAAAATTTAAGTGCATATTTAGGAATGGTGCAAATAAAAACACTTCAGATATTAGTTGTATTGTATTTATCAAGGCTATTCCACTCTATTTTCCATTAGATAGTAGTTTTATTATTATTTTTTTTGTACAATGATATAGTTGAACTGGTGGTTTTGAAGAACCTTACCAATGAAAGAGTACACCTGCTGTAAACATAAAGAAATGTAAACACTACATTAAAAATGGTTGGTTGGTTATTAACACAGGTTTATTACACATATCTGAGAGTTGATAAATCTGTGGGAGAAGATAAATTTTATCTTGTACTACATATTATATATAAATCGATAATTGTCTCATGCCCATGCTAGCCGTGCTGGGACTGGAGGCGTTTTTATCACAACCTGAATAGATATGTAACTAGTAATAACATTCCAATAAATCTCTAAAGATGTATACTACTAGGCATCGAAAGGGGATTGTCCCTGGTGTGCACTGGGCATATAATATATTCCACTAAGATACCTTGGGCCTTTGTTCTAAATCCTTACTAATACTTATAATAATACCTTATTATAAATGTGACGTGTGTGTGTGTGTGTTTGTCCTTCCCTCACACCCTAACCATGCAACCAATCAACTGGTTTTTGGCATTGAGTTTGTTAAATGGTAGGAGATTAACAAAGGCTACTTTTTATCCCAAGAAATAAAACGATTCCGACGGGATTTGTAAAATAAAACCTTATAATTGCGGACGAAGAACGCGCAGACAATGGATAATGAAAAATAGAAGTGAAACATCCCATGTTGAGAGGAAAATTAAAAAAATATATCCCTCGACTCCCGAGGACTGGAATATCAACAAAATTTTTGTCACACAGCTCGGCGGTGCTCCTTGGACTGTGGAGATACCGCTGCCTTCGCTCATGGTAGTGGGCTACGACGTGTGTCATGACACGCGCAGCAAGGAGAAAAGCTACGGCGCGTTCGTGGCGACATTGGACCGCCAGATGACACAGTACTACTCCAGCGTCGACGCTCACACCTCCGGCGAAGAGCTCAGCGCGCATATCGGATTCAACATTTCGTGTGCTGTCATGAAGTACCGCGAGAAGAACGGTTAGTTAACGGGTATCAGTTATTTGCCAATGCTTGCCCAGGAAGAACTTTCAAAGAAGTTGATGAAAATTAAGGCAAAACTGTCTGATTCTGCTATTCAAATCAGATATTTTATTATTTATTTATATAGTAGATGTACCCTGCCACGCTTCGCAAAATAAAGAATACATTTCATGTAAGATTAATTTTGCAATACTTGTGGATATATAATTTTTTTCCACTTTCTATGTGACTGATGCAAAAAATAGATAAAAACAATCCTTGATGCGTATTATATCATACTAAAATTTCAGCTCGATTGGTGCAGAACTTTTTGAGTTTTTGAAGCATACACAAACCAACATAACATTTTTATATATATAGATTAATTTAAACTTTTTTCATTTGTAATTCATTTCTTAGATCTACAACTTGAGAATTATTATTATTGGATTCATTATCGAAAGTCAAAAAATGATAGTTAACGCGTCAGTGATTTTGTCATTGTGAAATAAAGATTACTTATTAAAAATATTAGTTGTAATGTTCTCTTGTTACAGGATTTTTACCTGGACGTATTTTCATTTACCGAGATGGGGTTGGTGATGGGCAGATTCCATATGTGCTTAGTCATGAGGTGAGAATTTTGTACATTCAAATTTATGTAATAATTACCTACCTTCCTTGCTCAACTTGCAGGGGAATTGTAACTTTCTGGATTATATATGATGGAAGGCATAGAATGTCAAAATCACCCTCCTCTGCTGTCGGTTATACGAAAATGTTATATTAGGCAGCCCTTTTGTTCTAATTTTCCATCCAAAGTCCTCTTCTTCTAATGTTTATCGCCTATAGTACAGGTTAATTGGTCTTATATATTGTTTAATTGAAGCAGAAATTTACTAAGCTATTAGAAAAGTGGTTATACTACTCTGGTGGGGTATTTAGAGTACATAAAAACTTTTCACAAATTTTTCCTAGGATTATTAATTTAGGGAAAACAAGTTTACAAAGTTATTCATACCATTTATTCATAAAATTTAGTAAGTTTTATGAATAAATGGTAAAGCTTGAGTAAGAATGACTACTTAATTTTCTGAGTTATCTGCGTTATAAATGATTGAATATCATTCCCTTTGATAGTAAAGAATAATATGTTGAGGAAGACAGTTCTCCATAATATTCTCTAAATCATATAACCTACCAATCCAAACAAGGCCAGTATTGTCGACTACTGGAATCTCTCTTATTCTAAGAGTTTTGTGGGTTGGTAAGGAGCTGTTAATTCTTCTTGATAGAGGTCCTTGATTATATTAAAACAATGAACAGGATTTGACATGTGGCCATTCTTCTACATGCTACATTCTTAGTATAATATGCAAAGCCAAGTTATAACAATCAGTAAAGCTTAGCAATATTTTGTGTTAGCTTACTTAAATTCTAATTTAAGACTGAAGTATTATGCATTAGTATGTGTAAATGGTGTTCTAATATCTCATTTTCTAATGACCTTTTAGGCTTGTAGATAGTTATTATAAGGCACTTTTGATTTAATAGCAATTAAAGATCTGGCTATGTTCCAGTAATAGAGGTAACAACCATATTATATAACAATAATAATAATTTTTTTTTTTTTTTTAAATATGTAAACTAATATAAAAAAGCTGATAACTATATATTGTATGTATATATTTTAATATTTTCGTGCGTTTTGAAATAGGTAGCCGAGATCAAAGAAAAACTTGCCGAACAGTATGGTACTACAGAAGTTAAGATGGCCTTCATAATAGTATCCAAGCGTACCAACACCCGTGTGTTTATCGACACCGGCCGCTCCGGCGAGAACCCGCGCCCCGGCACAGTCATCGATGACGTCGTCACTCTACCAGAGAGGTGAGTGAGTGTATATCAATTTAAACGATTATTTTTTTACACTAAATTGAAATTGGCCAGTTTGTTTGACTACTGCCCTGGCTTATTGCAAATCTTGCAAGCTTTCAATACTTGACCTGTATAGAGTGTATAGACCCTAAATAGTTGTTAGAGTATAGAAAATTCAGTTAAAAACATGAGCAACATAAAGGTTCATGCAATTTTGAGTCTACATTCGCCTGTGTTCCACATCGTGCACGGCATTCAAACGGCCTTATGTCCCAATATTACCATGAACTGAATTAAGAGATGCGACATTGCCTAGTTATTGTTACCATTACTGGACACAGGGCTTGGTTGCCGGAGTAATTACAGGCATATTTGGCTTAAATCTTTGCCTCAGGTGGTAGGACACAGGGCAACATTTTGCAGAATGTGTTACTTGCTTGCTCTGCCTTTTTTTGCCCGGTTACTAGGTTTTTCAGGCAGTTTCGTATGTCGGTAACAAAAACCGTTGCACAGCGACTTAAAGGCCCCTGTTTTCCTGTCTACTTATATTGTTTTTTTATTTTACTTTCAGATATGACTTCTATCTAGTGTCGCAAAATGTCCGCGATGGAACCATATCTCCCACGTCATACAATGTTGTATATGATACATCCAGCTTGGATCCTGATCGCGTAAGTTTTGCCCTAGTATTTATCTTTTATTCTAGGTTTGATTCATTTCTTCTCCATTTAAATGCGCGTTTCGAGTCTACAATGGTTATATGAGATTTGATGCGCAATACACATTGATTTTTTTTCAAAGCTATTAAAAATATCACTTGCTTCAATGGTAAGGGTAAACATCGTGAGGAAACCTGCATTCCTGGGAGTTCTCCATAATGTTCTCAAAAGTGTGTGGATTCCACCTATCCGCACAAAGCCGGAGTGGTGGGCTACAGCCTTAACCCTTCCTGATAGTGCCCTGTAGAAGGCTGTTTATGTGTTGATATGATACAACCCATAAACAGATATGATACTTCCTACAGCTGCAAGGTCTCTCAGTGAACCTGAAGAGGTGGAAATATTTGTCTTCAAATGAAATTTGAGTACAGGAATCAATCATTGCTTAATCTTGGTTCAGACTGGTGAACCTTATTTTATTACATTAAATTATTTTATATAAAACTTTTTATTTTACAATAGTAATGCTTGATGTTAATAAAGTGTTGTTAGTAAGAAGCCACTTGTTGACATTTCTATCTCTCTGACCACCTTAAAGCATCATTCAATCTCAGGTGACAATTTTTTCATATACTTCTAGCCATTTTTGCGATGTTGTAGAATTTACACTCCCTTAGCTTGTGATGTTATTTTATATCTGCAACTTTGCAGCAAACAGTTTACAATTAAAATATACTATAATTAGAGTTCCAGAAGTTAAAATCATGTATTTGAGATGAATCTTGTGTGTAAATAGTTCAAAATAAATTAAACAAAATATCTTGTTTTACTAACTTAAAAAGAATCAGTTCCTACATAAGACAAGCTGCAACGATAGACAGTTTTGTAAGGCATTATATTAATAAGGCGATCTTATTTCAGATACAACGGCTTACTTATAAGTTGACACACATGTACTTCAACTGCTCAACCGCGGTGCGCGTCCCATCCGTGTGCCAGTACGCGCACAAACTGGCCTTCCTCGCCGCCAACAGTCTACACAGTGCCCCGCACTACTCGCTAAACGAAACGCTATACTTCCTGTAGTCGTGTTTTGTTGGTCGCCCACAACAGGAGCCATTCGCGACCGAATACTGTACGTTTATTATAATTGACCATAATTATTAATATTAATAATAATGATTAGATACAGAAAACGTGAAATCTGAAATCGATTTTAACAATTCTATTGTTGTTATCAAACAAAATTGCTCGAGTGTCAAAAGATAGTTATAGATACATCAACTCAGTTGTGCGCGCGGCCCTATGTGTGGGTAAACCTTGTA
Source organism: Pararge aegeria (assembly GCF_905163445.1). Taxonomy (NCBI): domain Eukaryota; kingdom Metazoa; phylum Arthropoda; class Insecta; order Lepidoptera; family Nymphalidae; genus Pararge; species Pararge aegeria. Next base: position 8,360,097 of record NC_053190.1, on the reverse strand, counting down.
CATATACAGTGACTTTGTGTGCGTGACAAGAGGTACAGTCGGGTACAAATACAAATACAGTTATTTACGGGTTATATACGGGTTTTTTTTTAAAAAAACAGTTATTTGGTAATTTAATGTTTATTTATTGAACATTATTCTGAATCGCTACTTGAAAAATCAAATGATGAATTTTCGGATTCGCTGCTCTCATCAAGGTTAATTATGAATTCTGACTCCATGTCAAAATGTCTATAGTATTCTTCTTCTTTCTTTTGTACATGTCGACAAGTATTACCCCACATCCCTTCATCAATTTGACTTAAACATTCATTTATGAGTTTCATTATTTCCGTCACATTTTGGTCGACATTACGCGAAGCAATATAATTTTTTAAAATTCCCCACACATTTTCTATGGGGTTTAGTTCAGGATGATATGGTGGCAATCGAAGAACTTTTATGCCATATCGCTGAAGTATGTCATCAATCTTGTAACAGATATAGTTTTCTTTATTTTTTTTAATCAAATCATACAGTTCAATTTTTTTCATATCTTGATTAAAAGCTATATTTTTTTCTGTCAGCCATCTCTGCATTTCTATTTTTTTGGAATTCGAATTTGGGGCTCTGTCATTTTGAACGTTATGGTATGAGGCATTATCAAGCACAACCACAGAGTTAGGTGGAAGATTCGGTACTAGACGTTCTTTTAGCCACTTTTCATAGTTTTCCGCGTTCATGTTAGAATGGTAATCACCAGAAACACTATTTGCTTTGTATGTCAATAGTGCGTTAGGTACGAAACCTTGTTCTGAACCAGCATGCACAATGATAATTCTTTGTCCTTTCGACAGGTTTCTCTTTAAAGGTGGTCCATCTTTATTACCCCATCCTTTGTTTTGAACATGATTAGTTAAGATATAGCTCTCATCTGTATATACGATACACCGATTTTCTTGACGGTATCTGAGTAAATTTTTTAGGTAGGAAAATCGTAGTTTTAGGATGTCATGCCGCTCTATAATAACACGTCTGTTATCCACAGTTTTTCGCCATTTGTATCCCAACTTTAACAAAGCTGTACGCAGAGTCGAAATACTTCCATCATAGTTAAGTTTATCTTGAAATATTCTTTTCAACTTTAGCAAGGTAGGTAACTCACGATGTTCTAAATGGTAATTTTGAATAGTGGAACGTATAACATCAACGTTAAAGTTGTCTAATTCTAACTTCTTTAAACGTTTTTTACGGTCTTTATGCGGAGATTTAAACTTAGAGTCAGATTCTTTTCCTTCAGCCAATATATTAGTAACTGTTCTCTCTGATACCCCCACTGCCATTGCTGTTCTTTTCCGTACGCTATTTAAATGTTCACTTAGTTTCGATATTAAAATTGGACTTGCACTGCAAACTGGATCACTTACTAGTTCCAATATATCTCTCGCATCTATTTTCAGAAATTCGTATACCTTAGCAATGGTTTCTCGAGTCTAAAACAATAATACGTAAACGTCAACAAGGATATATTTTTTCGTATATAGAATCATAATAAATACCTATTCATTACATCTAAATTTAAAAATAAAAAATATTTACCTGACTCCTTAAACATTTTTTCCGTGAAGAACTAGACATTTTCGTAAACGACTGTACCCGTAAGAAAAAGCGATAGGAACACGTCTTGCTCGAACGACGACTGCCGCGTCACTGCCACACGAATGAAAGTTGTATATTTACAAGCGCACGCACACATAGGGCCGCGCGCACAACTGAGTTGAAGTATCTATACAATAGTGTGCTTTCTCACTTCCTAATTTAAACGGCATTAACGGCAAATTTCTCATATTAGAGAAGAATTTAATGCTAATTTTTGTGTTCCTAAATAACTGAAACTAAATTTTAATGCCTACCCACTATGCGTTTCCACAAAGAAAACGGAAAGGTATTTTAGATCTGTCAATCCAGTTGAGATTTATGTACACTATTGGCACTATTGTTTTATAACATAAAACGCTTATGTTAAGAGAGGTTTTTTTCATTCTGAATCAATGTTAGACGAAAGCGCTCACTTAATATTTTTCATTTCAATGGTCTATGTGCAAAGTAGTTTATTCTCATATTTATATAAATATTTTTGAGATGTATTCACATCTCGAACCTATTCTGTTTCAATTATTTTGCAGCTATGTAATAATAATATTTATTCAGTATAAGCTCCACAGCCATTGACGTTACAGTATTCGGTTGTAAGACTTAAGCATTAAACTTATTTTTATTAAATACTTATAATAAGGACTAAGTGAGAATTCAGAGTGATTTGAAAATGAGCTTTTAAATGTTTACACTGTGCGTAATAGCTCTATCAAAGATTCCTTGCCAGCTTGTACTTTATAATAAAGTTTGAGCTAGAATCATGACAACCAGTGTGAGCTACGACTTTTGTAAACCTTAGTATGTATGTACAAGAACCACCTCATTTAGATTTATATTTTTGCCACGTTCTAAGCATTTATTTTATTAGTTATTATGTTAGTATTAAAAACTTATATTGATACATTATTGTGCACCAGTCACTGGTATTCAACCGAATAATACTGCAACTAAGTATTATACAGGCTGAGGGTATAGTCCGAGTTATTAATCAAACTCTTTAATGAATGATATTACATAGTAGAAATAGAAGTCAAAATGTTAAATTTAGTATTGTCACTTCAATGTTCTTTGACGTGCTAATAAAATAAATAAACGTGCTAATGTAAATACATAAGCCTATCATATATGTTATGTAAAGAGAAACGTTATTTATTTTTGTACGAATTTTTAAGTCATTTACAAAAAAATTATTAAAGCAAAAAAAATTATAAAATTTATAAAAGCACTTAATAATTTACGACCGTATCTCTTCACTGACTGCTTTTAAAATATATCTATTGGACAGCTCCGTGTTAATTATCATAAACTCAAAAATTCGATATTCAAATTGTTTATTTACAAATCCTTCATAACTTATTTTTTTCATTATTGTTAGACATTTCCATTGGATTGTTTATTATAAACGGGTATGCAGTATACTTAAATAAAGATTGTCAATGCTGGCTAATTTTTGTGGTTGGGATTTCGTCTGTTTTTGTCTCGTGTACGGTAATATCAAGCTGCCGACTTGTATGTAAAATACAAAACTCAAATTTAACAGGAGAAGGTTAATTTAAATATTTTCAACGATTAATGTGCTGTTAAGTTAAAATTTTACATAATATAATGTTAATTACTATTTAAAAGTAAAATTGATCCAAAAAAAACTTTACATGTAGACATTTAAACGTTGTTGTTGGTTATTCCCAAATCATAGGTATCAGCTCATAAAAACCACAAATATTTATGTACCACATTCCTAATACAGTGTTAATTTCAAAACTTTTACTCCTTTACAATAGTTCCTATATAGTTCATGTCATATTTTTATTTAACAATAATTCTCTACATAGGGTTTATAATTCTCATCTCAAGTCAATGGATCTGTTGTTGGTGTGTATTGAAAGTATTTCATGTTTAACAACTTCAATGTGATTAGTACACCTTTGATTTTAATTACACATGTTGAAGTTTTGAATCTATGTTTCTAAGTTACGGCGCCTTTCTTAGTGGTTAAGGATTAGGTGATTTTGTGATAACTCTTTAATTTTTAAATAGATTATAAAAAGTTGAATTTTGTGTCGATTTTTGCAACAAGATCGATTTTGTAGTATGTGTCATTATTTAGATTTAAGTACCTACACAATACTGTGTATTGGTTTTTGTAGGTAATTTAGTTTTAAACTCAAGTGTTCACTGCCCATCTACATCAATAGCTCATCATTATTAACAAATGTTCAATGTCTACAATGTTAACTAAAAAATTTTGTCACGACTTTATTTTGTCTTTAGTTATTTGAAATGTGTGTGGGTATCTGTATCCCTGGACTCGTTCCTGTTTTATGCAGTTTTCCTTAAACCATTTGCCATTTAAAACAATTTCTTTCATCGTGTTTCTTTTTAATTGCGTTCTAATTCTTTTTGAGATTTGGTTGACTATACTGTGGAGTGGTATCCTATCAGAAGAAATGTTAACTAATATCATAACCGAATTTAAGCTTCCCAGAGCTTATATTATGCATATTTTTGATACATATTCTATGTATACTTAATTATACCTAAAGATTTACATTTAGTTATTTAACACAATACACCTTGTTTACACAATGATATGAATCTACGTGTTATAGAGTGGGGCAATACATAGGCCGCAAAAAAAAATTATCATGATCATAGAAGACTGGCGGATCTGAATTTTGTATAACTTTACCTTTCTTACCTATTAAAGCTATTTAAAATAAATTGGTTATTATGTAGGTTATATATATTAAGTAGGTTTCATATTGTTATATAGTATTAAAAAAACTGTTATATGTGTAATATTTCCTATATAAAAAGTAATTTATTTTAATTGGCTGTTAGAAAAGAAAAGTAAAATTCCGACGGTAGATTGGCACAGTGGGCAGCGACGCTGCTTTCTGAGTAAAAGGCTGGGTTCGATTCCCGCAATTGCCAAATTTTTGTGTGATGAACCTATGGATGTTCTCAGTTTCTGGGTGTTTATTAACATCGCGTTGTGTATCAGTACATAAGAGTTCTAATGGTACTTTTATCTGTGAACAAACTCATACTTATTTTATGGTTAAATACCGAGGAGTTTTGGGATATATGCTTTTGACCCATTGCGCATTGTTCTACTAGCCGTGGCCGGCTATTCGCCGGACCCGTGCATTCGCGACATACCTAAGAATGAGTAGCAAACGACCAACGTTTCAAATTTGAAACGCTTACTCCTATTTGTTGTTAATAAGATTTATATGATAAGGTAAATTACTTTTTGTTTCAATAAAACTGTTTTTTTTCCTTTATTATGCTTTATTATTTTGCTAACCTATTGCAATAGTACAATATTTATTTAATTAATTAAACAAATACGGTATTCATGAAAAATAAAAGAAGTTGGCGCGATAGAGAAAAATGTGAGATTTTTACGATGCACGCGCACACCGACACCTGAAAACTACATCGTAAAGTTAGTTCTAGGTGGCAAGAACATCGATAACTATGTTCAAGTTGTATATTCTAGTATTTTTATATTTAGAACAAGTGTTTCGTAACAGTACAGTGTGAATAAATAAATATTATAACGTTAAAAAAATCTTTTTTGTTTAATTTTAATATTTATCGTAAATCACTACTTTATTTTAGTTATTTTTATTCCATACGCCAAAGAAGTATAACTTGTAACGCTTGTACATTACAGTACAGTACGCACACTTGTTTTTGTCTTTATAATTTGACAAGATCATAAAAGATATAGGTACAATTTATCAAAACATGGCGTTCGGAAATGACCCGCCATATGACGTTAGAATGGAAGCTCACTTTGATGTGACGTTTTCTCAACATACGATAATTTAAATTTTCATTTATCCAAAGTTTAGTACAAAAACGTACATTTGTACTGTATAATTTCGATACATTTGGAAATCATACACCCGCCATTCTGGCTGATACATTTTGTTAGTATGTTTACCCAATAGGCTCTGAAACTACTTAATAACTAAATTATTACCAAGTAACATCGACTTTTATTTTATAGGGCGTACCTAACGATCTTAAAAAAACGACTGCCCATTAATCGGTATCGGACAGATTCACGATTAGACAGATACGATATACAGTAACAATTTTACAGCCGTGGACACATTATGTATAAAGATTTATAAAAAAGGGTATGAAAGTTCATTGGTCAGGGCGGAACTTTGAATATATTTTTTCAGTCCGTTTGCAAAAAACATTTTTTCCTAATTTTTGAGAAAGGTGGATGAATTGACTCCCTTGATTTGGGTGTATTGTGAGTGGAAGAAAGTTAGTACGGGAAACTTTATGCGAACTAGACCACGGGGAGCTGGTAGTGTATAAATAGCGTCTCAAATCAAAATCATCAAAACAAACTGCCCGTTCTAATATAAATTGTCCCTATAAAAGAGGCTATTTCCGTGCTGTATGGTGCATGCGATTTCGGGCAAATCGTTCGCAGATGCAACTTCTCGCGTGTTGCTCTTTATTCCTTTAAGGAAAAACATGTCGCTTTATTTGGTACCTACATGAAGTTTTACTTAGCATTAGCGAAGAAGAATATCAATTATTTATTAAGTAGAATGCAGTCGTTTTAAGGCAAGAACATACAAGTGGCGCGCGACACGGTGCATTGTACTACTTTTGAGACAGTTTGATCATGAAGGTTTGGCAAGCTCGTTGGCGCAAGTAATATCAGTCTCGCTACCCACGCGGTTATCTGACCTATGGTTAAACAGAACTTAAGACCATTTCTACTACTTGTAACACTTTTTGCCGGAGGATCACAATTCTACTCATCACAAAAGGAGGTACGGTCTACTTTACGTACTCAATAGTGTTGGTACACACATTGTACGAGATAGATTCCTCTGCATACTCTGAATCGCACCATACGGAACTAATAATAATTATATTATAGGTACTTACCGACTTCAAACTACTTTCCTATTTTATCATCAGGGTATAAAAAGAAGGTAGGTACTCGGGTTTTTTCACATAGAAAATGAACCTCGATGCTTGAAAAGGGAAATTTTCAACCAGTGTGTCTTACCGCCCTCAATTATAGGCATTGGCATGGGTCATCCATAAAGCTAACGAATATGGAAACGTACGGTATCTTAGGAATTTCAGTACTAAAGGATAAAACTCGAACGGAATCAGAGCCGACTGACCAGCACAACAGAACTGTAGTCGAACTACTCAGTAGGTAGGTACTCTAGGTAGACAAACCTGGGTGAAAAGACCAAGATCAAGGAAACGCGAAGCTCAATACCTACCTTTATCTTCAGAATACATGTAGTATTTTGTACATAAATTGCCACATTTAAAAACGACACGAGTAGGTACATACCTGCTTATAAATTTGTAGAGTAGCACCGATTCCCTCCTGTAAAATCGATTGTATAATGTTTACGTATTTTCAGTACGTAGCAACGCTGTTAAAGCGGTTAACCTTCGCTACAAAAAACCCTCTCGCACTGGTTTTAATTATAGTATACTGCACTTTTATCTTGGAAAATAGGTGTACCTAAATTAATGAAACATGGAAGAAGAGAAGAGTAAAGAGGAGTTAGAAGATTGGAAAGTATACGAAATGTTACGAAGCAAAACTCCAATCGAGGTAGGTAACAATAAAACCATACCGTATTTGATTACAACTTCGTACTTACTTAAAGTCATTTTAGTGAAAGGTAAATAGTGCATAGTTCATACTATTAATATTGCTGGAAAACATTTGAAAAGCCTTCCTTGAAGTGCCGCTTTCTTTAGATCTGGGTACCTAACTCATTACGGTCCACCCCTTTAAGTAATTATATCGTCCGGCCGTTTCATCCATCATTTAGATAGATATATACAAATGTAGGTGTATTTGAAGATTATATTCGACAGCTGAATGAGCTTCTCAGAAAGACAGATTCAGACACAAAAACGATAAAAACTATACAAATAACACAAATAGGTAGATAGATATTGAAATTAAAAATTAATTTGACTGAAATTTTAATTGCCTCTTTTTAATTTTTAAATTGTATTATATTTTTTTAATCCAACAACTTGATTCTAAGAAAATGTACCTTTTTTATTAGTTTATCTATATGTCTGTTATGTCCAGGCTCAGCTTTGGAGCAACTGAACCGATTTTAATAAGGTTGTAATAGGCAAATAAAGGACTATAATAATATTATGTAAGAATTACTCTAAACCTCCAAGAGAATTGCTTGTGACTTATTTTTATTAAGTAGGTACCTCGTTCATTGTAACTTCATCCGGCAGGTAATTTGTATAGGTAATAGAAATATTGCGCTACTGTAAGCGTGACTGAATAAAAGCACTTTATTTATACTAACTAATTCATTACGGGTGTGATGCCGAAATTCAATTAAATTGGCAGCTACCTACTGGCATATGGCTCGTGAACTTATATAGCTAAATGGTATAGCCAACATATGTACGTAGAAAGCACTGGCTTTATTGACATTATTCGTTGTCTAAAGTCTACAAAAAATCAAAACAATTTTAAAAGAAGGGCCCCTAAATAGTTTCATATAAAAAAATCTTTCAAGTATTATTAGGTTTCACTAAAACCTTAATTTTATCCAATTATTTGCTTTGCCTTTCGAAAATAAGAAACCGTCTAAGTTCGCTTGTTAGGGATGAATGCTGACTAGTGTCTGTCCGCGACTTCGCCTGAATGTAGCTTCTGATGAGTTTCCCCTAGGTACATAGCTTCATAGCTTAATAAAAATAAACTGTGAGATGGTGATAACATAAAAAAAAATTACCCGGCTAAGTTTGTTGTGGGCTCTTCTTAGACCAGGGCGCGTTTGGAACCCTCGTAGTAAGTTGGCGTACGAAGTTATCACCATCCCCTTATAATTATGTAAACATATATGTATGAACGCTTCATAAGTGCCTGTGATAGAAATTAGAGAAATAAAGAAATTTTGAGTTGGAATTTGAATTTGTACTAGAAATAGAATTATACACACAGTATTTATTTTAACGTCGAATGATATGCAGTATGTTAGTTATAACTAAAATAATTAATTGAAGTTTACGACACCAGTGCCAAAAAAATTAAAACCTTATGTATATTGAAAGCAGCTGATCAAATTTAGTAGATACCCATTCGAACATATTTCCTTCTGCTACATCAAACAACCGCAATTGATTGAATTTATTTTACCAATTATTTGTTTCGTTTTAATTTTTTTTTTTACCAATTAATAGTAAACATTAGAAGACGATTAAAAACGCACGGTGTAAATTATATATACTTAGTTACTGTCCCAGATAATATCAAACCAAACAGTTTTTTTTTTGAATGTTAAATTGTTTAAACGAAAATAAATACATCTCTTCAGCTGTTTAAGTAATAGGTACTAAGTATAGATAGAAAATGATTTCTAAAAACTTTGGTTACAAGAATTTGTTATCTTCTAATATAATACTAACCTGCTATAGACTGTATTTATTAAGGTTCCCTCGCTTTGTATTTGCATTTTGCAAACCGAGAATGACCCCAGTTGACCTAGTGACCCAAGTGTTATAACTTAGGGCGTCGTATACGGTGTATTGTCCTTAAAAGGAAGAGAGTCAATACTCCATTCTTAGATTTATGCAGGGACTGAGATAGCGATACAAGGCGTATTTTCCCCTCTTTTAAATGAAAATAAAAATATGTCAATGTTTTGTAAATCGATACTTATAATAATTTGTAATAAAGTAGAATATGTCGTACGAAACCATAAAAACCAGTAAACTAGGTAACTGACTAAACCTCACCAAGGGTTCCGTACTTCAGATAGAAACTGTTAATTTTTTTGGGTTCAATAATCATCAATTTTCAAATCAATAAAATGTTTATTGTAACTTTTACACTCACATACACCTATAGCAACTATAATTATTATTTCAGAATTTTAGCTTCGCACATTTTCGGAGCGATAAGTAAATGTTATATATTTTGTTATGATTTAATGACAATGTAAGTGACTTTAGGGCAACCTGTAGAATATGCAAAATCTACACCACTTCTTGACCTTAGGAATTCAAAAACTTTAGCCTGCCTAGAGAGATATTTTTAAGTCACATCGTCCGCGGCTGTATTGTAATAATTTTTTTAAAGGGCTTATCAATACTGAAGCCAAAAGTGTTTTTTTTTTGTCTGAGAGTTCATAGTTCTGTGAGGTTTCCAGGGGGAGCTAGCTGCCATCCCCTGGGTACGCCCATGCCTGGAAAATAAGCTGATGCTGGCTCTCAAATAAATACATTTTATTGGAGTGACATCTTAAAGTTAACAATACCACCACTAACCTTTTAAGTCCATACATGATGATGATACTTGAACAATACAATGTTTTAAAAGTTTATGGCTATTTGTATTTTTGGCCATGATAATCTAAGTATCTGAAATAAAAACTTTGATAGGCGAGTTGCATAAGATTATCTGCCAGTTTCAAAATTGATTCAGAACCCTAAGGATAAAAAATGTTTTTTTCTAACTAACGTTTTCTTAATTTTTGAGCACTTAAATAACAAAGCGTTTTTACAAGGTTTTTATTCATCGCAGTTCCCCCTTAGATTTAGAACGCCTTTTAATACGTTTTTCTTTTTTAGGTACCTACTATAACCTGACTAGTACCTAAATACAAGTTAAGAGAAAATATTCATTATCAGCCACAACATGCAATTACATTAAATTGCTTTCAATCGGGGCGTAATAATTGTTGTCAAGCACAGTTCTAATAAGAACAAAAGTTGCACATTATGTTATTTTTGGTTTAAGTATCATTAACCTATTGTTATTACGGGCTCAACAATATAAATAGCTTCTTGAGTAAGTAATAACTACAGTTTTTTTTTAATGTATTGAAAGTAATATACTTAGAAAATATACACACCTACTTACCTATCTTATTACTTATGTCGATTGATAAAATTCGAAATCACATTACCATCTCAAAGAGTGCCTTTTTTAATTTACTGAAATTACAGTATTCAATATGGTAAGCAACGGAAGTGGAAATCTGTTATCGTTCATTACTTTTTCAACCTTGACAATCCGTCGACATCAAATTTCTTAACCGGAGCAACTAAATAGTATAAAACACCAAGTCAAAGAATAATTCAGCACAAGCAACTTGTCTAACCAACAATGAGAAGCCTTCTGGTGTTGTGCGGGCTTGTGGCCCTTGTAGCCGTAGTTTCCTCTCGGGAGATTCGGGAAAAGAGGGAAGCCGACCTCGCGGTGGCAGCTTCCCACCACCACGGCCACCACGGCGGACACCACGAGGGTGGCGGCCACGAGCATCATGGAGACCATCACCATGACCACGACCATCACGACCATAAAGGGCACAAGGGGCACCACGCCCATCACCATGGCCATAAAGGACATCACGATCATCATGGACATAAGGGACATCACGGCGAACACGGCGGGCACAAGAAGCATCACCATCATGATGAGGGCCACCACCATCACCACGGACACGGAGAGAAGGGCCATCATGGGCACGGACACGACGAGCACGGTCACTGGCACAAGGGTCACGACACAAAGGGCCACCATGGCATCGAACACCACGACGAATTTAAGAAGGACAAACACTTCCACGATCACCACGGAGAGAAGGGACACCATTCCCATCACGGCGGTCACCATCATGAGGGCGGACATAAGAAGGGCGGACACTTCCACCACGGACACAAGCATCACGATCACCATGATCATGACCATGGTAAGCACGGCCACCATGAGCACGGAGGACACCACCACCACCATAAGGGACACCATGGAGATGACGGCCACCATGAACACCATCATCACCATCACGGCCATGGCAAAAAGGGAGAACACGGTGACCACAAACATTGGGGTTACAAGAAAGGTCACTAAACCTCAACCAAAGATGTTTTTATTTGTTGATTTGTTAATTTTATATTTTTGGTTATGTTTTTATTACAAGAAATAATAAATATCTAAACTTTATTAAATTTATTATTTTTCTATTTATTTGCGAACAAATGCTACAAAAACTACAAAACAGTAGAAATTTTATTTTTAAAACATAAAAATATCAATTAAAATCCTTAGACGCTATAAATATGGCATGATCGACTGCATCAATTTATTTCTCTTTTTAAATGCAATTGTGACTGCAAAAACTTCCGCGTACCTTGCACTAATTTCTCCGATTTCAACTTCAAGTAAGCTATACAATTAAATTACCTGTAGGCATCTTTCCTGGCAGCAGAAATGTTTCCTGCAAAAGAGCAAGCCAAATATAACTTAACACCGTTGAGTATGTCAAATTTTCATTAAGTTTTCGAACGATTTTTTGTTATGTATACTGCGAGTATCTACCACAGTTTTCCTTTAGATAGGTACCGATTGCCACAACTTTTCCTGACACAATCAATTTGCATGCAAGCTATATAATGATCGGCGGGTTACCATGGCTATTACGTAAATTATGAACTTAAATTGTGTAGCAGAGTACATTTATCCGTACCTGTATAAGAATCGTGCCTGTTCGCGAGCTTGAAATAGCTACCCCTATCACGCTACCATAAACGAAAGTACTCGCTCTTACCTACTGTAATGCCTAGTCGTCTTTTGCACGCCACTGGAAAGCGTCCCCCATCGTACCAAACAACTTTTTTTTACGAATTATTATAACTATTATCATGGAACTGTGTAAGTACGATACGATAAAATTAACAACTTAAATTTAAAATAACTACAACACATAAGAAATGAACTGCAACAAAATTTTTAAAAAATTTACAAAATCCCGATTATACTGCAACGAGTCTTGTGTTCAAAATACTGGCAAGTAGTTCTATTCTAAATGCAGATAAATTAGTTTAGCCAAAGTTTATTGAATCTAATGGGGTCCTTTTTCCGAAGGTCTCTGTTTTGAATCTCTGGGCTCCACACTACTAAAGTCACCTACCCCAAAATCCACTAAAATTAAACCTCCTGGTTGGTCGGTGAGGTTTTGTGATTATTGTGCCGCTTTATCATTTTTTCATACAACGTTACTATACGTATCAAACCTGCCCCTTTTAGTAAATCGCGAGATCGTCAACAGTTAAAGTATAGTATTAAGTCCCAAAATCTTTGGGAACTACTCAGTTCTATAAATTTTGCTAAAATAAATATGATTTTAGATGGAAGCAGACGTTGGCAATGATGTGGTGACAACTTTGAGAAGTGATTTAGCTGGATTGCAATATAAAAGAGACAAATTGATTTCTGAAGTAAGTAAGAAAATATTTGTTTGATAATAATAATTTCAAATCCTCCTGACTATGTTTTACTATATTATTTTAGAACAGCGACTTAAAAAACCAAATGTTGTCCAGAGATCAAAGAATTTTAGAACAGCAGGTTGAAATTGATCATCTTCGCGAACAAAATGCACGGCAAAATGCTATTATATCATCTCTCAAAAAGAAGATTCAAGATCTCGAAGAGTTTCAACGTAATTTACAAGCTTCGCAAGGTAGAAGCGAACTAACTGTACAGACTCTACAAAGAGATAACCGTTATTGTGAAGAGAAAATTAAAGACTTGGAAAAGAAATTAAGGTCTCTAGAATTAGAGTGTAACAATGAAGAGCAGCAGAAAGAAAATGCTCGCTGTCAATTTCACGATCTTGTTAGAAGACTATCAGTTGCATTGGACGCAGATTTCTGTGATACCGCACATACACATTCGCCTGAAAGTCTTATAATCAAAGCGGCTGAACTCGTACAGGAAATAACTAGACTGAAAAATAAATGTATGAACACTACAGAAAACTTGTCGACAATTGAGCAAGATCTCAGAAGTTGCAGAGATTGTTTGGAAAGAGCCAATTCTGACAAAGATATTCTACAAAGACAGCTTTCATCCCAGCTCCTCGATATTGAAAGACTGAAGCAAGAAAAAGAATCTCTCAGTGTTTCTAACCGAGTTATGGAAAGAGAACTGCACGAAGCCAGGGAAAAACTATCACATTGCTCGAAAAACTTAAATGTTGTTACTGATAACGTTAATCAAAATGAATCGTTGATTATTCAACTGAAAGGTAATCGTCTATGTACTAATAATTTATTCACGATTTCTTTTTCTATCATTTATTTGGATACATTTATTATTTTTGAGATAATTATTTTTATACCTACTTATAGACCTTTTAAATTACAGAGGATTTAAGACATCGGGATGAAAAATATCAGAGATTGCAGGCAGAATTCCGTAACACCATGGAATCGATTGCTATATTACTCAGCCTGCCTACACGTTTTGTGGAAGCTCATGAAAGTACTATCAAGGACCGCATAAGAGAAATTTTAAGTGAAAATAAGGACAAATCCTTGGTAAGTTTAAGTTGCTATATTTAGAAGACAAACATGAATAATGTGTATCAAGGATATTTGTTTTAAAGTTGTTTTTATTCTTAGTAGCCAGTAACAAGTTCATATAAATTTCATGGATCTTTTAAAAAATAAAAACCTTGGCTATTAACTCCATGTTTCATAGTACTCACAATAATAATTTTCAAGCAATTGGAAGCCTTGCGAGAGAAGCTAGGAATGGAATCCCAACAACTGGGAAGGACAGCGCATCTACATGATCAAGCTACAATTCGTGTACGAATTCTTGAAGACGAAAGGAACATGCTGGAAGGAAAAGTTCATAAATTGGAGTCAGAGTTGAACTCTATGGAGATATCACGAGATAATCTACGAAAAGATAAGGCTAACGTAAGTATGAAAAAAAGTCACAACCATCTTAGCTGTATACTTTCCTTTAATGTTCGTTAGTAAATAATACCTATTGAAATATTTCATCGTGGAAATTCTTTGATATCTGTGCCCAGGATTACAGGTTTACCTTATTAAAACAATAATGGCAATTTACAAAGATACATGAAGTATATTCTAGCATCTCGACAGAATCTGCCTTCCGAACCGGTTGTAAAGTCACTACAAACAGACTGACTTTACGTACTTGAAATAAAAGAAATATGAATTTGAATTTGAATTTTAAATATGAATTTTAATTTGAATTTTCGATTCGAATCCTATGTCCGTCGTCCAGATTCAAACTATCTCAATGCAATATTTCGCAACGATCGTTAGTGCTGGTAAGCCGTACATATCCTCTGGGAACGTTACCCTGGGGCCTTTTCGGAATATAACATATGTCCGTGCGTCTTTGTCCATCTCCAAGACGGTAGCTATCTCTATGTTATATTTTGAAATTATGTGTTTCGCTGGGAAGCCGTCCATGTTAAGCAAATGCTATTTTTATAAAACACCTGGAATGTTAATGGAAGGAATCTCATACCTACGTCTCAAAGATGCATGCTATCTCTACACAAACAAATAACGTACAAACAAATAGACATAGACACGCTATCGCATTCTTAATTATTATGGAAGTATGGATACTTTACATAAATGGATAAAAAGCAACAAAACTAACGATCAGTTTTGTTCGCGATCGAAATAATTATGTATATAATAGTGGATGCTTTAAACTCCTGTTACAGTTCGTAGCATTCCTCGAACGTCTGAGCCGCACCCTTAATATGGATGAGTTGACACAAGACATCGGAATAGAGCTCCACACCGACTCTATAATACACCGAGCGGAGCAACTCGCGAGACTCGAGAGCGATAAAATTGTTGACAAGGTCAGTAGCGCACCACGAGAAAGGAAAAAAGTAAGATCGGCTTACATTCCTTTATGCTCAGAAATTGTACAGATTTATGACACAGTTCTTCGACAGTTCATTTTTATAAAATGTTAATATTAACAAATGCTTATAAGCTTAATTTAAGGTGTAAGAAACGTCTTAAAACTTGGCTGTTTAGCAAACCTGACGCCAGACAGTGTCGCAGACCATTGCTATGCAGCGTGCTGATATCGTTTGTATACCTATACCTGGTTACTGGTACACAGTACTATACTGGTATACAGTTCCTACCGCGGTAAAGCCGTGCGGGTTTGATACCCGGTGGAGAATCTGGGTATTTATGGCACCCCGCTTACACGCCACCCCACTAACGATAATAATCTAAATATTATCAATAATATTGCCTGTGCGCGAGGCGTATTGAATTGAAGTTTATGGTTTGATAAATAATCAACCTAGAATGTCAGAATTTTCTCTAGTTACTACCCTACCAACAAAGACGTCCCGCTAAGCGATTTAGCGTTCCGGTATGATCCTGCGTAGAAACCGGCCCCCTGGGTATGGGATTTGTATAACTGTTATTATACCCCAAACAGGTTATTTAGCCCGCTACCATCTTAGATTGCTTCATCACTTACCACCAGACGAAATTGAAAGGGCTAACTTGTATCAGAGTAAAAATTAAACTTGCTATTATTAAATGTTTTAGGAGTATTTTTTTTAATAACTAACTGTCTTTACAAATATCGTTGATCTGTGTCACCTTAAAGTATCTAGAATATTGATTAAGCGGATCTAAAAATAGGATAACAATTAAGTACTTATATTATAGTTAGATGCGAATCACCACTAAGTATAAAGGGCAGAAAAAAATACACTCTCACGTAATTTTTCCACGTGTCTTTTGTTTCTGTTTCATTTAGTAATTATAATGGCCAGCGCTTACTGGAGACTGCAGGCAGGCATTATTATCTCTACCTAATATAAATACATACGTAACTAGTGGTAACCGGATCCGGATTATATTCTTTAAAGAATCATCAAACTAAAGGGGTCGATCTCTGTTCATTGGAATCTATATCTTGTTACTAATAGTTGAATGAATTGAATTGAATAATAAATAATGAACATCATAATGTTTACATCTGTAAACATATCCTTAGAACACTTCGGTGTCTGAGCGAAACGTGTGTAGAGAGTACATGGCCGTAGATCTGTATGATGTGGATTACACCGTTCAAATTCTCCTGCTTTTCGCGAAGTAGATATATATAGCAAATTAAGCCTAATTTTCGCAAATAAATCGAAAAAAAATTGTCAAAATTTAAATTAGACGGCCGATTGGAGCAGTGGGCAGCGACCCTGCTTTCTGAGTCCAAGACCGTGGGTTCGATTCCCATGTTTGTTGAACATGAATATTTTCAGTGTCTGGGTGTTTAGTATAGTGTATTATGTATATAATTCATAAAAATTATTCATCAGTTATCTTAGTAGCCATAACACCAGCTACGCTTACTTTGGGACGAGATGGCGATGTGTGTAATGTCGTAGTATATTCATTTATTTAATAATAATAATAATAATTCTTAATTTGGTAGCTATGACCCATCTACACTATTTTATAACAGAATAATTAAAAACAATAAAAATTACAAGAGATATTAATATTAAATATACAAAATAGTTACAAAAGTTTGAATTGTTAAAACAGATTCTGACTCTTTAGGTTTTTTTTCATGGTATCTTTGAATAATACCGCGGGAGTGACTAGCAGATTTTGAGAGGACATTTTTATTTAGATATAATACTTTGCAAGGAGTGTTCTGTGCTACGTACTGGTTCGATAAACTGGTAAAAGGAAATACATTTATTTTTATTTTTATTTTTAATCGACTTTTTTCAAAAAGGGTGAGGTTATCAATGGGAATGTTTTTGAAGAGTTTGTTTGTGCATGACTCCTTTATTTATTGACCAAAAAGTTTCCCATTTGAATTTCTTATAGATTTAATGAAGGGTTTTGGAGACCGATTACTGCTACCTTTCGCGACTGCAAACTAGTTGTTGCACATCGTATGCAAGCTTTATTTATACAAATATTATTTACTTTTTAGTAGGTACAACATCTATTTCAGAAGTTTTTTTTACATTATATCTTGTTTATATTCTATATTATTTTTAGTTATTTGATAGTGAGAAAGCCAATGTGTGTTTTAGCAAGCATTACCTATTATGATTGCCAATTAGTCGCCGAGAAATTATAGGTATGTATAAAATTATAGTCTGGGTAGTCACCGCCCTAACCGAAAAAGATGTGCCGCTATCGTTCCGGTACGATGTCGCGTAAAAACTGATAAGGGGTATAGGCTTAATATTATGAGTATACCCCTTACAATTTAGCCCGCTACCATCTTTGACTTCATAATCACTTATAAACAGGTAAGATTTCAACCAAGGGCTAATTTTATTCGCATAAAAAAACTGACAGCGTATCTAGTATACTATTGATCGCAAGACCTATACAATAAACAATTTAATGTGACCTCTTACAGTTCGTTCTAAATATTTTGCACAAAACGACGAAAATCTCGACATTGTGAGGGCAATCAAGCAGAACCAAGAGAAAAGAAACAGAAAATGAATCTATTTCTTGATTACACAAATCAACAGATACTAAGCTACCTACTTACCTCATTTCCTTTCATCTTCCTTCCGATTAAGCAAGAATATTTGATTAGTAGGGTACATTACTTCTCCAATTATTCGCAAATTAGATCGTGTGGAATTACTATAACCCATTTCCTATTCGCCACGTCATTGCACGATAAAGTAGACAACAAATCTCCTTGCAATCTTTTATTTAAACTACCTTGAAAAGTTTCTTGGGATACTTGAATTACGATGCGCAAAGTTCTTTTCTCGCATGTTAAAGTCCCATCAAAATATGTTTAGCTTTTATGAAAAACAGACCGGTAATAAGGACAGAACAGAGCAGAAAATCAAAACGTGTTAGGTTAGGTAAGATTAAAGGTCTTATTTAGCCATAAAGTGGGTTTGTAAGTGGGTACCTGATCCATATTTAAACACAGTAGTAAAGTTAGGATACTTTAGTACTGTGTTTAAATATGAATAATTATTCACTTTAATTGAAGAAACAAACACATATGCATATATATATATAATATATACGTATTATACATAACAAGTGATATCATTTTAGATGTTCAACGCTTTCACTGGCTTTATTAATATAATAGAAGTATATAAGTATCGTATAATATTTCTATATTCAAGCTTGGTTATAGAAATATTTGAGAAACCGGTTATTTTTTCTCACTTAATTCTAGAGTAGGTTAAATAAAGACATATTCTGGCTTATTCAAGTTTAACTGCAAATATTTCATGAATATAATGTAAATGTATTTATTGATTTTATTAATTATATTTTTTATTTTATGTGTATGATGTGTGGTTTTTTGTATAGCTGCTATATTACGGATATTATGGGACCCTCCCGCGACTGCGAAGGGAACGGTCTTTCCATGATTTGCCTTATCTCAAAGAAGTAAGACACGCAACGTAACGAAATTGGCATGGCATTAACTTAGAAATGCGATTCGTGCTTAAATAACGATTAACTCTCCGCAAATTCTTCACTCAAATGACACCTAATGATGTATTTATTGGTCGAAAGCACCGTAAGCGGCAGAGCAAATTCTACACGCCATTTAAATGTAATTAACAAATGAAGTAGTTCGTCTTTTTTATCGCTGTTTCTTTCTACGTAACATAGACCTACTTATTGATGTAGGTATATGCTAATGAAATAAGAATTAATTTAACTACCAATTAGAACTTATCAGAGACAAAGCGTAGATATTTTTTTGTAGTACCAGCAGGTTTGATCTTGAATTCTATGTTATCCTACGGTAAGTAACGTTGCCGTCTTGAAATAATACTAAGACGGTATTATGACTGACTAGCCAGTGAGCATTCCCACCTGTATCTGCATAACAGAAAGGTAATTATTAATAACAGTTGTGCTTGCTTAAATAATTAAAAAAAAAAATTTGGTACGGTAATATTGTAGTAACCATTTGGTCAGGATTAGTGGAAATCCCTTTCCGCTCATCCCTACCTGTGGAGTTCTATTTGATTTCCTGGTAGGAAATAGGTTAGTAGAAAATAGGGATTAATGGTACGAGCAATATAGACTGTAATTTTTTGATAATAGCACTAATAAACCATTCAGACTACGCTACTGAAATAGGTAGGTCGAGTCACGTAAAATGAGAGCTGGAAAACATTAAACTGCACACTCTAAGTGACTCAGCAATTAATTTAGTAAAAGAATGACATTGCAATGATTATCGTTAATGAATTTTCTTGTTATTTTAAAACATTAAAGTCAGGTTTAGCATGTAATCCTATAACATCTGTGTATATCCAGACATATGTATCCAAGTCTGTCAAAGATGGAGAAAAAATTATTGGATACAATTTGTATCAACTCTCGCACACTTCGTTATGAATCTGGAATACACGGCCCTTCAGCATCAAGATTAACCGATAAATTGTGTCGAAAAAAAGAAGAATTTTTTATTACAACAATTTATACACTGATTTCCGTGATATCTGAATACGGATAAAAACGAAGACCTCTCGCCGGGTTTTACAATCAGGTGGTCCGAAACCCCGGATATATGTCTGAATATACCCTTCATCTTCCATTCTAGTAATTCATTAGAAGGTAAAGATAGTTAGAAGATATTGATGCACTGATAGAGATATTTCGTAGAATGTAATTGAAAACTTTATAATTATTGCCTAAGAATTATTCTAATAATTGGGATGGATGTTTTTCAGACCGCTGTTGTATACCAGCTGCAACGACGTATACGCATACTGAGAGAACAACTGCAAAGAAAAGACTTGCATTTAGATTTGCTTCGACGAAAATTAAGCGTTCAGGTAATTTATTGAGAACTACTCCAGGTGTTTCACTATACGCATAACGAATTCTTAGTAACAGGACGAAGTTTGGTAATTGGTGGTGGTTCAGCCCCTTGCCCCGGAGAGCACGTAAAGCTGTCGGTCCTACGCCTGATGTCTTTTGTGTTTTAAACAGTGAGGGAATAGAGAGTAGGAGTCGAGATTAAAAGCTAAATGTATTGTATCTCTTATTTATACGCAGTATTACTAGTTATCATCACCGTCATCACCAGCCAACGGTTGGGTTTGCCCATTTTCACCACGCTGGCTAACTATGGCATTGGTAGCACAGAGGACGCTAAAATTTAGTATAGCGGTAGCTGATATCCCGGGTCAACATATAGGATACTTTTATCCCGACAAACAGTAAGTTTCCTGCGGGATATGGGATGAAAGTTTTTATCAATTTTTCTTCATATCTCCGTTAAATTTGCAATTTTAATAATTTTGCGATTTTAATAATTCTTTTTTTATTTGACAGTGTGTACTACCAAGCATGTATTGTCTAATTTTAATGAAGATCTGATGCGTACCATCCTACTAATATCATAAATGCGAAAGTTTGTGAGAATAGATGTATGGATGGATGGATGTATGTTTGGATGGATGTTTGTTGCGCTTTAACGCCACAACGAACAAACCGATAGTTAAGCTAAAATTTGGCAGAGATACCTACAATATAGTCTGGCATAGCTCAAATGCTTCTTTTTATACCGGAAAAGCAAACAGCTTCTACAGGATAGCATCGCTATTTTTTCCCCATTTGTCTTTCAAAATCCGCGCAACGGAGTTTTAGATTGTCGTGGTTTTTTGGATAGGCATAATTGACGTGGTTTTTTTAAAGTCGACTTATTCGCGGACGATGTCGCGCGGGTCCGCTAGTAATATATAGTAATATATGTATAAATTATTCCTACTATTAGCAACCGTATTTTCCTAACTTTTATATGAAATTTAGGACGAAAGTTCCCGAGTTCGGGCTGTGCTTCAAGCGGAACGCGACGAAGCTGTCAACCGCAGCAAGAAATTGGCGAGGCAGTGTGACAAGCTGAGTGTGCAGTTGAGCGAAGCGCGTGCTCAGGTTCGCGATCTCAATGCTCAACTCGCGGATGCCGCCGAATATAAGGTACCTACATATAACCATTTATCACATCTTACTTGTTACAACTAATATATACGTCGCCCGCGATTGTTACAGTTTAAAATAACCTGCTGTAATGGTTAGTTTTCCCGACATAAAAAGTATCCTATATCTATATATACATATGTGCCAAACTTCATGAAAAGGTTGAGCCTATAGAATAAACACAGTTTCGCATTTATAGCATGAGTAGGTATATGGTTGTATAATTTCGATGAGTAATTTTCCTCGAAACTTAACTAGCCGATATTTAATTGTTTCTTTTGTAATAAAAAATAAATAAATATACTACGGCAATTCACACATCGCCATCTAGCCCCAAAGTAAGCATAGCTTGTGTTATGTGTACTAAGATGCCTAATGAATATTTTTATTAATTATATACATAAATACTTAGAATATACATATAAACACCCAGACACTGAAAAACATTCATGCATTTCTATAATTTTCCGAAAAACTACGTCTTAAAACATGTTACACTATTTCTTATTACATATCATCATCATCTTTATTTGCCCACAACGGGCCCACTACTGGGCACGGGAGTAGAAGTCTTAGACCACCACGCTGGCAAAGCGGGAATTGGTAAACTTCACACGTCTTTATTGCAATATTTAATTGCATTGATTCAAAATGAAATGAGAGGTGCGTGTCGGGAATCGAACACATTCCCCCCGAGAGGGAGACCGAAGCCGTAAACTCTAAGCTATCACCACTTTTTATCACTTAAACATTACATTAATTGTAACCATCTTTGTTGAGAGAACGCTAGATTTAAAAAACCTATTACGAAATAAAACGCGCAAAAACGCGCAATAGAGGCTTGATTGGATATCAGTCATAACATGAAGTACCTATCTACGTTATAAGTGGATTTACTGGAATAATTGACCAGCAAGGTTAAAGTTATTTACTTGTTAGGTACGAACGTGATCGTATCCAAAGATATTATGCGTTGAACTTACTCGATTGTTCCTTAACTCAAACTTAACTAAGAACTAATTGATGGACGGTATCTCTTTCGGAAATTGTAAATTGTCACTCGTAATTTAAATATACACCTACCTGAGATGCCAACAATACTCAAAAGTAAAGCACAAACTGTTTTTTTCAATCCAAATAGGCCCATTAAGAAGCATAGTAATACGCAAGTTAATTTAACACGAGCTCAAACCTAAAACTCCACAATTATCTCAGAACTATCTATATAATATATCAAATAGAACCAATGTTTATGAACGTGTCGTTTTTTTTTTTAAATCTTTTTTTTTAAAGGCTGTTCAGAACAGCTGCATGTCAGCCCGAACGTGTTATTTGAAAACAATAAAAAAATTGCCTATAGGAATGGTTGGAACAGTATTATAAACCGCAGCCGCAATATCGCAGCGCCATATCGCTTGGACTCGCTAAAGGGTGTTTAATAAGCACCCTTATGCACCAAATATTAAATATTTTCTTTTAATATTTTTTATTACAATGAATAGCAGAACTTTGAACATTATCGGCACGGTGGGGAACAAAAAGTTACCGTACTATAAAATATATCCACTTACAATTATATCAATCATAGGTAGCAATAACTAATAAGCGTAAATACTTACTATGTGGTTTACGAAGGTATCTCGTATCATTAAACATTTTTTTAAGGGTTATATATTACATGACTCTATTGTGTTTATGGGTGTAATTAATTAAACTAAATATAGTGCCACGGACTGGTATGATAATAGTGAAACACAATTCCTGGTACACGCCACTTACGCAATCATAAACATTGTAATAGTGCGCTTCAACAAGAAGGCCTTGGTTCAGATAATCGTATTAGAGTTTTATTGAAGATTAGCAAAATATAAGTGACTCAAATCAATTATGTTTGATTGAAATAGGAAATGTAATTATTTTTCATTATTTCATTCGGCTGAAAAAGTAGCTGCCACTAATTGGACCGCTTTTATTTGTACATTGATGCAACGTCAAAGAATATTGTATTAAATTCATCATCATCATCGGTAACAACTGTCCACTGTCAACTGTCCACTGCTGGACATACTCGTATGTCTTTTGTAGGGCGTTCCAAACTCCACGATTCTGGGTGGCCAGCCGCGACTCCGCGCGACTCGTTTGATGTCGTCTGTCCACCTGGTTGGGGGTCGACCAACGCTGCGCCTACCGGTGCAGGGTTGCCACTCTAACACTTTGGAACCCCAACCTCCATCGGTTTCCCGAGCTATGTTCCCCGCCCATTGCCACTTCAGCTTCGCAACTCGTTGATCTATGTCTGTAACTCTAGTTCTTTTACGGATCTCCTCATTTCTGAGTTGATCACGTAGAGATACTAACATAGCTCTTTCCGTCGCTCGCTAGGTGACTCTGAAACGATAGTTAGCGAACACGAACACGTGTACTGCATTATCATCTTTATAATATAGTTTTGCTTCCAGCAGATTTACCTCGTTTTACTATATGTAGCTATAATGTGACTAAAAATTTACCGCTATCGGGTACTAAGTATCACGCCATGTGGTAACGGCAGATCCTAATACAGTGGTCCCCACCCATCCTCTTACCGCTGGTGTGGTAAGGGAACACTTGAGACGGAGAACGAGCAGCAACGTTCTCTGTGCTACTACTACCATTTATGACTACTACCAACTGAATTTTTTTAATTTATTACTTAATTTTTTTTTTTTAATTAAGAGATTAAACTTAACAAAACTAAATTTAGATTTTAAAATACTTAGTGCTATCGTCTTGTAAAAAGAAACAGTGCATAGAAAGCACTACTTTTAGGCTTATCAATTTAGTTTCCTTTAGAGATTTATTACTTGATATTAGTACTTATACAACAGAATTGGCATCATTATCTTACTTTTTATTTACTCTAAATAAGTATAAATAGTTATTTGTTTTATTAATACTATTTTTTTGATGGCCCTATAGATAACGTCACTTGAACGGGCACGCAAAATTGAAGAGCTGCAAAAGAAATTAGACGAAGCAGATTTACTTCGTGCACGCTACAATCGTAAAGTGAACGTCCTGAAGGACCAAGTAAGAGCCACCGGTGAGACCTTCGAGCAAGAGAGAACTACCACAGACCATCAGATGACAATGCTTAGAGATGACCTCGCCAGGACAAAAGAAGCTCTCGCTGAGTGCCAGAGAAGAGAAGCCCAACTGCTGAGCTTTAGGTAATAGAAACTTGCATTTAAATACAATAATTCTATGCTTCTTGCCATCTTTCTGTGCCTTTAAACCATCATAACTATAAATGCTTTTTCAAATTATGGTATGGTAATTAAAGAAAACAAAGAGAAACCCAATGTTAAAACTTTATTTATGTACCTTATAGGAGCATAATTTTCAGCCATAATGGTTCCACTGTTGTAAGTTGTATATGTATAAATGTATGTTATAATGATTAGATTTTTATTGCACCGACATAACAGAGAAAAATACAATAAATACAATAAACTAATGATGATAACTTTTCGTATTCTTAAAAACTTAATCGGATATTCCTTTAGTTAACACTTCGCATACAGTCATTTAAAGCTAATTAAATTCCTTTTGTTAAAATATTTAGGTATTTAACTAAATGGAAACAATCTTAAGATGTATGTTTGTTGAAATAAATTGCAAGAAAACTGAGACTTAAGAGGTACGTATTTATGAAAATCAATGCAAAATTAGGTCAAAAGTCATGTAATTTTTTTTATAACCTAATTACACACATTATATTTAAAAAAAAAATTATTCCCAAACAATTCTATCGTTTAGGTATGTTAGGATTTTTAATGTACATCTTAAATAAAAATGTACCGTATGTTCTCTAAAAACTTTTAACTTATTGAGACATATACCTAATTACCCGAGATGTTATTCGGTAGTTTATTGTAAACAATACATATATGGTTAAGGTTAGTACTACCTTTTCCATAAATAAATAATTCAGTTTTTCTTATTTGTATTTTTTTCTGATAGCAGGCACAAGATAGGTATTTATAATTATTGAATCTTATAAATAACAATAAAAGATCATGATCTCAAATACCATTTAAGGAAAAGATAAAAATTGTCTCTGACTATAAATTAGGGCTACGTATCGCCTTCGCACGAAAAATTACTACATTAGTAAGTTACCAGAAACTAGTAAGCAGTCTCACCCTTGACCTTGACGATTTAAATGCAGGCGCGACATGGCCGATTACAAAGTCAAATTGCATAACGTTCATACTTTCGGAGACAACGGAACTCGATAAAAAGCTGTTCACTTGATTTACTGATAAAACGTTCTTTCGAAATCATGACAAATTATGTCAACATATTTATATTGTTCTATGTACTACCTAGTTCTTAAAGGTGTTATGCATATATAAATAAGTAACCACTTCTAAATCCATCTTGTTTGGTGAGAACCTCTGGACGTGGTTAGTTACCAACCCTAACGACAGAAGTACAGCCAAGCGATTTTGCGTTCCGGTACGATGCTCCGTAGAAACAAATTTTGTTATACCCCTGTCAGGTTAGCCCGCTACTATCTTAGACTTCATTATCACTTACCATGATGTGAGATTGCAGGTAAGGGCTAACTTGTACTAGTAGTAAAGAAATCTTTTTTCATTTACAAAGTTCTCGTAGTTAAGTAGATATTATAACAGAACGTCTTATAGTCTCATAGAAAAAAATTCCAGTCTTCACCATAGTCACCTTGCCTTCACCGTAGTTCCAAACCTACCTCATCATTCATACATCATTTATAATAATGGTTTGTATACGTGGTATGTGTAAGTGTGCGTGTGCGCGTGTGCGTGTGCGCGTGTATTAAGTGAGTTGTGCAGACAAGATCTGGAATCTTTGTGTCTGCCAATTTGAACTTTGAAATGACAATATTTTCCGTGTCAGTTTATGACAGCATCTTCAGCCACTTGTTAGTATAATATTTACAATTCCTGAGATTCATCGGGTATATTTTAAGATATAATTTATTTTATTATACTAAGTATGTTGGGCTAGTATAATAGAAATGCCTAGTCGCAAGTTTTGTTCTACATGATTTTGTTAATAAATATTATAATATCGGTTCAATAGAAATGCCAGAGCCATCAATCATTATTGAATCTCGTTTTAATATAGCCTAACGATAATAACATCTACTAGCCAAGCGTGCAAAACGGAAAATACGAAATTAATTTTCTAATGCCAAAAAAATTTAGTTTTTGGCAAGCACAACAAATAGCCAATTTATGCAGTTTCTAAACTTAACAAAAAACTGTTTCACCAAACGTTTTTAGAAGTTGATCTTATTCAGATATATTTTTTTACGAATTTGATTACCTCTGGATGATTAGACTGATTTGGTCCTCTTTACTTTCAGGAGCTCGATCGCTAAGCTCCTAGGGATACTGGTGCCGTCGTCGGTCTCGGACTTCGAGATGGTATCGAGACTACAAAAACTGATTGATGCGCATCACGACTTCACGGTTGTTTCGCGGCGATACGACGATCCCACACTGTTGCGTGCTTCGTCCAGGTCTCCACCACCTTCCAGATGCAGAACTCGGACACCCGATCGGTAAGTTTTTTTTTATAGGAATAATTGATGGACAAAGCAGATGGCCCACCCGACGCTAAGAGGACTTCCATCGCTCCTAAATAGAGCAACACTTCGCAGGTTGCCACTGGCAACCGCGCCCCTCAGACTGGAACACAGCATTGCGACAATGCTGTTTAGCGGCATGCTTAGCATTGTGGTAGTACTTTCCCGGACGCGGGACGAGCTCTGTCAGAAAAAGCTAAGTACTATTTCTGTTTTTCCTTCTGTGTTTTGATGCAATAAAGTTTCTATTCTATTCTTAGTCTATAAACAAGATAAATTTTAAAGTAAAACAAGTCTTTTCATGAAAAAATAGTACGTACCTACCTTTTATTTTTTTCATTTAAGCTTCGCTCCTCGTATTTCTTCGTGTTTGTGGTTTATCTAAGTGTCAGAAATATTTAAAATTTATACAAATCGTTACAGAATATATTTACATAGAATTGCTCGATAGAGTTGACAGTTCTGAGCCAGTCAAATTTCTGTTAATTACTGTAAATTTTATTCTGATATCATCTTCCTCGTCTTATCAATATCTACACAAACACGCGCATGCCTCTTCTCTGACGGAACAAGGGGATTTAGAGTTTAAATCCTTCGAGAATCTCCAAAAAGTTTGCGGGGTTTAACAGTGATTATTATCATAAGTTAGTGATAAAAATCTGGGCGGTTGTCTTGATCTGTATTCCGTAGTCGAATATACTACCTACTAGCCCCAAGAAGCAATTCGCTGAATCACTGAAAGATGCATTGGCATTACATATACAATTATTTTAACATTAAACTGCATAAATATCGCATACATTTTGATTTGCATTTCATAATTTCGGATTCTAGCTAGATAATTAATTTAAAACTATGTACCAAATTATCAAGTCGTTTTACATTATTTTTAAAATTATTGTACGTAGTAAAAAACATATTATAATTTCAATCATCAACAACTAATTAAGGGCACACAGCACACTACAGGGCCTGAGGGTACGGACCACGGGTATCCTCTCAGACTGGGATAAGTTTAGGTCGTAGTCTACAATGTTGGCCAAGTGCGGATTGATGGACACGCTTGTGATAACATTTATTTAAACTCTTTTTCGCACACCACATCAAATTAAAGTTTAAAAAAAGAAGAATTAGAAAAAAAACAGAAGCATCATTCAAAAGGCGCTTAGTGGAGATCTCTCCCAGGCAATATAAGGATTAAATATTCATTTGTATCCAGAATGTTTGTACAAAAGGTATATTAAAATAAATTTGTTATGGTCTATTTATGAAATTTTTCATAATTCGTTTTCATGAAATATGGGATTTGCAGACTATTAATTTAGTTCAATGTATGTTGTTTAGTTCAAAAAATTTCATAAATAGACCATAACATTGAACTAAATTAATAGTCTGCAAATCCCATATTTCATGAAAACGAATTATAATTAAAAGGATTGCTAAATCACGAAATAAGTCACAATAAATATGTCAGAAAAATACAAATTTAAACATATATGTTATCAATCGAAATAAAAAAAATCGAATAAGGAACATAATGGAGAAGTGTTACACAAGCAGGTTTTCTCACGATGTTTTCCTTGATTATTTTTCCGACCCAAATATCGACCAATAGAATTGCACCATTCGACGTCACGTGGTACAACCTACATGGTATTATACTGATAATTTTTTGAAAATTTTCTCTGGTAGTTGCTATATATATTTTGCTATATTTATTCATTATGAAATTCTTATTTGTTAACTGTACATTTCGTCTCATGGTGCAATTCTATTGGCCGACATTTGGGACGGAAAAATCCCCCGAATACAACACGAGCTTCAAAATTATCTGGCATTTCCCTCAAGGTTCCCTGCAAACAAATAAAGTCGTCAAGTTTTTCAGGAAAAATCACGAGCGCGAAGCGCGAGTTTTTAACCTGAAAAACTTGAATCCTTCATTTGTTTGCAACGAACCTATCGGGAAATACCCGATAATTTTGAAGCTCTTGTGGTATTATAAGTGAATATTTATTCGCATACATTAAAAAAGCACGTAACACTGAACATTTAGAGGTGCGTGCCCGGATCGAACTTTATTCACATGAAACGGAAACCCTAGCCACTACGTTAACATGACTTATAAAACGTATTTATGTCATTAATAGTAAAGATACTAAAAACAATACCTCTCTGGCGCCATACTGTGCCGAAGGCGTCATGTGTCCTTCCGACATTTTAATACATGGGTACATAATGCAATTACTTAAGAAAAAATGGGATGTTGAATGAGACTGCCACACCCTGTGGAGTTACAATGACTCCGGACACGCGTAGGCGGCTTGTAATAATATTGCTATTCTACTCATCGTTTTTTTGTTATTGCTAATAAGTCTAATAAATCCAACTTTATCTTCATCGTTCTTCGTCCGCGACAAAATTTTGTTTTAACCGCCTTCGCCGATTTCCATATCCTCAAAACCTATTCTATGAATTATTCGGCCGCTTCGTGCAGTGAACCTGCTTTCTGAGACCAAGGCCGTGGGTTCGATTCCCACAACTGGAAAATGTTTCTGTGATGATAATGGGGGGGTCTTGCCACTCGCGTCCGTAGAAGTTACCTTTCAATACTCTACACGTACCCCCTGGGTGGTGCTAAAAGAGTGACCCCACCGAACCAAGGCGGTGGCTAATAACCTAATCTGGATCACCAGAATGGTAGCTACAAGCCAAGACTAACCTCTAAAAGAGTAGACTCGCCAACCCGCTCGGCAAGCGTGGCGTTTTATTGCCAATTACCTTCATGCAGCACGATTCACAGATATGGCCCTTAGTCTCCAGCAGCTCTGCCAGGCCCGGCCACGACAGCAGTCGGACAACCAGCAGAGCAAAGGGTGCTAAGAATCCCTGGAGTAGGAATAGCTGTCATAAAACGATATACCTGGCTACGTATAACATTCGCACTATGATGACAAATGACCGCTTCTGTAAACTGGAAAATGTAGTCTTGCAACGAATAAAATGGCATGTGATCGGCCTAAGTGAAACAAGACGCAGAGGAGGAGATCTACAAAAGTTGACCTCGGGGCACCTCCTGTATTTTAAGGGTAATGAGGATAGCTCAACTGGTGGAGTTGGCATGTTGATACACAAATCTCTAGCAGACAATCTCAAAAAGGTCAAAGCTATATCAAGCAGGGTTATTTATGCCACTTTTAAGATTAACGCACGGTATACTTTGAAGATCATCCAGGTTTACGCACCCACTAGCTCTCATTCGGACGAGACAGTTGAGTCTTTTTATGAAGACTTAGAAAAAGGTATTACAGATGATTACTGCTACTACACAATAGTTATGGGTGATTTTAATGCTAAAATTGGTCCACGCAATCCCCGTGAAAAGTTTGTTGGAGAATTCGGGTTAGGGCAAAGAAACGACCGCGGACAAATTCTAGTCAATTTCCTCGAGCAGCAGGGATTATTTGCGATGAACACTTTCTTTAAGAAAAAAAGACCAGCGAAAATGGACTTGGCAAAGCCCAGATGGGCGAACACGGAATTAAATAGACTATATTCTCTGTAATAGAAAACATATTTGCTACGATGTAAATGTTTTAAATCAAATAAGTGCTGGAAGTGACCATCGTATTGTAAGGGCTAAAATTCATATAAATGTAAGGAAGGCTAGGAAAACACTTTGTTCGAATAGAATTGCAGGAGGTAATCTCAGATCGTTAGAAGAAAAGAGGGAGATATATCAACAAGACCTAGAAACAGCCTTTGATGTGGATACCTCTGCTTGGTCTGTGGATGAGCTCAATGAGCATACATGCAAAACTTTAAAAAGAACAGCGGAGAAGTTTTTGACCAGCAGTAACACTAGACACAGAGTCTTATCCGATGTCACACTAGCACTTATCGATGAAAGAAGATTAAACATGAGTAAAGAGAACCAAAATATCAGGCAGCTCAACAAGAGGGTGAGGAAATCTATAAGACTCGATCTACGGAGATATAGCCGAAATGCCATCATTGATACAATCAAAGAAAATAGAGGTCCAAAAGTGTTCCAAAGGAAATTGAATACTGGTAGCGGCCAAATATACAGTTTGCTGAGACCCGATGGATCTAAAACAGAAGATAGGGATGAAATCCTGAGAACTGTAGAGAACTTTTATACAGATCTCTACAGTACTATTACACCAGAACCGACGACCTACAGAGGAAGAGATCCCAGGGCAAAACTAGTAAGACGTAGGACTGAAGACCTCCCGGATATAAGCCTGTACGAAATAAGTAACGCACTGAAGCACATGAAAAACGAAAAGTCATCCGGGCAAGACCAAATCCCGATTGAACTGGTAAAATGTGGTGGTAAACCTGTTCGTAAGCGTCTACAACTTATGTTTAATAAAATAATACACGAAGGTGTAACGCCCAAATCGTGGAAAAACGCTGTTGTAACGCTAATCCACAAAAAGGGGGACAAATCCAACCTAGCGAATTACCGACCTATTTCAATCCTAGACCACATATATAAATTATTTACGAAAGTGCTAACAATAAGAATCACACAGCGCCTGGACTTTGAACAACCAGTCGAACAGGCTGGCTTCCGATCAAATTTCTCAACCATAGATCATATCTTTACGATCCGGTAGCTTATAGAAAAGTGTGGGGAATACAACCGTCCTCTCTACCTCGCTTTTATAGACTTCGAGAAGGCATTTGATTCCGTAGAGCACTGGGCAATATTTCATGCCTTACAACGTTGCTTAGTGGACGACAGATATGTCCAAATAATTAGAGAAATTTACAGCGGTGCTACACTACAGGTTAAATTACACGAACTGACAAACCAAATAAAGATCCTTACGGGGGTTCGCCAAGGCGACACAATTTCACCAAAGCTATTCTCTGCAGCGCTGGAAGATATCTTTCGCCTTTTAGACTGGTCTTCGAAAGGCATTAACGTCAATGGCAAAATACTGTCTCATCTGAGGTTCGCTGATGACATTGTCCTTACAGCAGAAAGCTTAAAACACCTACAGGCGATGATGGAAGAGCTACATACAGTGTGCACAGCCGTAGGACTTAAAATGAACATCAACAAGACGAAAGTAATGTGTCGGGATAACATTGCCCATATTACTGTCCACGGCTGCCAGGTATAGTGTGTTTCCGAATATGTCTACCTCGGACAAACAATAACCTTAAGCAAGGAGGGACAGGAAAAAGAGATTAGCCGACGCATCCAACTCGGGTGGGTAGCCTTTAGGAAACTCTCAGACGTCCTTAAGGGAGACATTCCTTTCCACTATGACATATGGAGCAGAGACATGGACCCTTACAAAGAAGGTTGTGCACCGGCTCAAAGTGGCTCAGCGGGCAATGGAAAGAGCGATGTTAGGTTTGTCTCTATTAGATAAGATTCCCAACGTAGAGATCAGAAACCGAACTGGAATCACTGACATCGTTCAAAGAGCAGCGGCCCTGAAATGGAACTGGGCGGGTCACATATGCCGAAGGGAGGACGGGCGGTGGAGCCGAGTGATTCTGGATTGGCAACCGCGTACTGGACACAGAAGCATTGGCCGACCACCAGCTCGATGGAGAGATGATATTGTAAAGGCAGTAGGGAAGAACTGGATGCAGCTAACCAGCAATAAACCGAGATGGCGTACAAATGAAGAGGCCTTAGTCCAGCAGTGGACTGAGATAGGCTGATGATGATGATGATGATGATGATAATGAATGTTTTTCAGTGTGTTTATCTGCATTTTATAACTATTTATGTATATTATTCATAAAATTATTTATCAGTCACCCATAACACAAGCTACGCTTACTTTGGGGCAAGATGGCGATGTGTTTATTGTCATAGTATATCTATTTATTTATTATTCGTTATCTGATCACAGTCATACAGAAATACATACTCTCTATAACTCTATGTACTTATTACATCTTTATAAAAGCGTAGTTACATTGTAAGTGATAAACTATACTATTCCATTAAACTGTCACACAATAGGAGAGATATTCAAATTAAAAAAAGATTTAACAATAAAAAAAAAAAAGGTTTATAGGGGGTATTTAAATAAAAAAAGATTTAACTAGGTTGTTGTTAAACTATAACATGAGTGTTCATTAATCAGTTATAACGAAATTCAAAGTTTTGCTTCTATCACGTGTTCCGTACCTACGCTATACTATTTCCACTGTTGCAACTGCCATCCATGTGTGTCTGTTTGTTTCCTTAATTATTTATTTATTATCCCCGGGGTATTTAATATTATATTCATTGTGACCTATGTACGGCTTCACAGCTAAACCGATCATAGCGGAATTTTGCATGGATACCTTTAGACGGACATACGATACTGTTTATCCCGTGTATCCCGAGAATAGTACCCGTTTACCGAATAAAAAGGCAAACAAAGTCGGGGGCTACAGCTACTTAAATATAAGATTGATTATTTGGATATATCCTAGTTTTGTAAGATTGAAATTTATATTTGCCAGTACTTAATAGTGGGTAATATTAAGATCTCCAACTTATTCTCTTAAGAAATTTAAAGCAACCAAATAAACGTCATTCATGTAAGTTATGTAAATTTTTTTTCCACTTTATGTTAACACAGCCAACTTTGCTGGTGGTAAATGATGATGCCGTCTAAAATGGTCGCGATAAGATAGTTATAATAAAGTCATACCTCTAATCGTATGGTTGTAACTAGCCACGGCCGAAACCAAAAGACAAAACAGAGAAAATTCAGAAATTATAAATTCTCTTTGCCCCTAACGGCAATCAAAAATAAATAATTATATTACGACAATACACACATCGTCATCTAGCCAAAAAATAAGCGTAACTTGTGTTATGAGTACTAAGATAACTGACGTGAAACACCCGGACGCTGAAAAACATTAATGTTCATCACACAAACATTTTCCAGTTGTAGGAACACGGCCTTGGGCTCAAAAAACAGGGTCATTGCCCACTGCGCCAATCGGCCGTCAAACGTCCGTCACATATAGACCACAGCATTTAACTACCACTGCCCCAGGGAATACGACAAAATAATAAATGGTCAAACTTTGCCAGCTTTAAACACTGACTCAGTATTTCTCTTCTACTTCCAGGTCCCTACGCTATGACGATTCCGGATATGCGGATCCGGCGTTCGACCTCGAAGACGATCTGTACAAGGGGCGTGCGGCATTGTGACAGTCGCGTCGCCGCGCCCGCTTCTAACCGTCACCCGGATAGGCACGGCGATACCTAAAACCCACACCTACCTACTAGACGGATACGTGACTACGCAGGTAATGTCCTTTACACAAAAGAAGCATGGCTTTAGAGTGCGTCAAAAAGTTGCCCGTATTTAAAATTATAATAATAATGTATATATTTGGAACGTTATATATAGAAAATAAACTGTGATGAACTTATATCAATAAAATTTATATAAGGGGTCATCCATGAATTGTGTTCCTTGGTGTCATTTTTTGGTGTCACAGGATGACGCTTACACTCTTTATTGATCTCCTTCCAACCCCGTTGCGTGTGCCATTTATGTTAGGGCTTATATACACGGTCGGTACGACGCTGCAGAGGCAACTGCACGTGTCAGCGGCAATCGTTGACGCGTCGCCATGCTAACGTCGGAGACACGAAATGTGTGTTCTAATCGCTGTCACTACACGGCACGGGTAAATTTAGTTGAACTTACGGATACACTACATGATTATTACCTACAAAAGACCTATTTCCAGCAGTGGACGTCCACTGGTTGACATGATGATGATGATGATGATGATGATGAATGCTACGGAGTTCCTTTTATAAAACCGGCACTACCTATTGAAATTTAAATCCTATTTGAATTTTCTAGTCGTTGATGGATGCTTAGTTCGCCTACCGTTCTACACCTGTATATAGGGCTAGAGGTGTGCCTCGAAATTATGTCTACCTAACCATTTTCTTATCTAATCTCATAGAAATAGGACAAGAAGTTGGAAGCCATAATTTTCTCGTGATGCGCATGTTGATAGTTAGTTACCTAGGAACCTTAACATAGCAACAAGCGATAATCGAAAATCGATCTCTTATTCCTTCCCTTGACGTATGCTAAATCTTCGAAGACTGCTAAAAAACGATTTTACCGATCAATCGATCGCTAACAATCGAAAAATTAAACCCGAAAGTAATAATAGTGCTATCCTTAACCTACTCTTCTCCGTAGACAAGGATCAACGTCATCATCATCATATCAACCCATTACGGGAACGGGTCTCCTCCCACAATGAGAAGGGGTTAAGGCAGTAGTTCACCACGCTGGCACAGTTGAGTTGGGGGACTCCAAACACTTTTGAGAACATTATGGAGAACTATCAGGCATGCAGGTTTTGCTCACGATGTTTTCCTTCACCGATGCAGCAAGTGTTATTTGAATCACTTAAAACGCACATAACTTTGAAAAGTTAGAGGTGCGTGCTTGGCTACTACCTCTTCTAGACAAGGATAGAAATACTAAATACAATCTTTCATTTAAAGATATTCTATGAACATAATCCTGCAGTTGTTTTCTTTTAATTATGTTTTATAATCTTGCTCACAGAATACGACGAAGGGAAAACAACCACGGAGTGCACATTCTTCGTGGATAGTCGCGTCGTCATATTGCGTTACAACGTTTTTAGAAATACTTACGTACCTCCTAGACTAGATGTATGTAGCAAAAGATGCTCACTCTTATATAATCAGTATTATTCACACTATTTAAACATACATATCATTAGATTTTAGGTAAATGTGAATACTTTTACTGTTTGTGCCTTTTTATGTTTTTAAAATGGTCAGTGTCGAGTAAAGTTTATTTAGATCATTGTAGACTTAAAAAATCAAGGCGAATAAATCATTGTGTACCGCATAAATTTCCATTGCGTGATTTAAATGTGCCTGTAACTGTTCAGTAATCGATATTGTTTTACTTTTAACTTTGACTTGAACTCCTTCGACAAATTAGTAAAATATACATGACTTTTTGCTTATTACTTGTAAAAAAACATGAAGTTATGACTACGCCAAGAGCAATATGGCCAAATTTCATATTAATGATAAAGATTGAAAGAAGCTCGCGCCAGTAGTGGATAAAGAGGTTACTTAGGGGAAGGATGTGGAATCCATGATAACGCATTTGTTGGACGCAACCATTCCTTTGCAGAATTACTAGATGTAGATATGCGGCAAGAAAGCATTCATTCCACAAAGCATTTTAAAGATCAGTGGTTTAAACTTGTCCTGCATACAACACGGGGATTACTGTCAGTGTACGTGGAACAATGACTCGAATACTCAACTGTTAAGGACAACGGGGAATTCCATTCTAGTTGGATGTTTCGAATTTGTAGACGTTTTGGTTTTATTATTTGTCGGCCGAATGGTGCAGTGGGCAGCGACCCTGCTGTCCGAGTCTAAGGTTGTGGGTTCGATTCCCACAACTGCAAAATGTTACTGTGATGAACATATATGTTTTTCAGTGTCTGGGTGTTTATCTGTTTATTATAAATATTTTTTTATAGAATTCATAAATATATTCATCACTCATCTTAGTACCTATAACACAAGCTACGCTTACTTCGGGGCTAGATGGCGATGTGTGTATCGTCGTAGTATGTAAAAAATACTTATATTAAAAATGTCATGCAAAGAAAAAACATAAATATAACATATACATAAAAACATTTTTTTCGTTCGCTGCGTTAGACTGAATCGTAAATTTCCAGCAGGTGATATTGCAGTCAAAGGATTACTAATATACCATAGCCTAAAAGCTTGTGAGGAGGTAGGCTCTTTCATCTGACTGAAATTTAGAATGGTGATTATACCCTGGATTAACAAATAAGCACTATATTATACATACAGTTTAATATATGAGTTTATAAATGTCTAATTACCTTGGCTTATGAATATGGTGGCATTATATACGAAGCTTCTTTTTAACGCTGAAAACCTGGTTCCTGCGCGATTTCTGTCAGCAAATAAATCTTAATTCTCTATTAGAACATTATTGTACCTATATTATAATTCTAAAAGATTTTTGCTCTTCATTAAATAATTAAATTAATACAAATATTTTTGTCTTCTGATGCAAGATATATAAATAGTGTTGCTAGATATATTAGACTATTGGTTGAGTTTGCTATAAAAAGTAGTTACATATGCATAGTAGGTATCCTATTGAATTCCCGTATTACCATGTTTTATCTGCAAGATCGATGAATATAATAAATACACTCGTATGATACCGGCATAAAATAAATATGTTCACAGTTTAGTAAATCTAAAATAATTAGCCTTATATTTATTAATACTTCAATTAAGTAATTAAATACATTTATACACGTAGATTAATTTAGACTAAAGAAAGGAGTACAAATGAATAAAATTAAAAATATTATTGCTTCCCAACCTGTTGTTATTGTTCCCGAAATAATCATCAAGTAGGTACTACCTAATTAAATCCATAGATTCCATTTAGCACCAAAAAATTGCGACTGCGTATGTCGGCCGTAAAATTTTATTGGTAGACTACCAATAAAATTCCTTCTGGCGCAGTGCGTAGCGACCCTGCTTTCTGAGTCCAAGGCCGTGGGTTCGATTCCCACAACTGGAAAATGCTTGTGTGATGAACACATAAATGTTTTTAGTGTCTGGGTGTTTATCTGTATAAGTATATATGTATATAATTCATAAAAATATTCATCAGTCATCTTATTACCCATAAAACAAGCTACGCTTACTTTGGGTCTTACTTTGGTAGATAGCGATGTGTGTATTGTCATAGTATATAAAAAAAATTAAATATCAATAATGTCATGCAAAGAAAAAATTTAATTATAATACCATGTAGTTAATAAATAATATATTAAATAAACGATTAAAAATATTTAGTAGTTTCATTTCGTTGAATAAAATCCAGATACTTAATGTGACATTGATTAAACACATTAAGTGCGGGTAAGAGAATAAAAGATTTTCTGTGGGGTAAGCAATAAATAATTTGCTCATGAACAATTTCTTTATCACGCCACGCCCGCCATTTGGGTCGTTGTTCTGCCATTGTGCTGTTTAAAAGTTCATACATTTAACCTTTAATATGATTACTGTCCTTACATTTACGTTATTACTCGTCAGCTCTGGTAAGTGTGTTTTATTTCCAAAATAACTTACCATAATGAGTGTTAAAACCAATAAAAACGCCCGCTACGGCTTTGTATATCTTTGCATTTAAGTATTGAAGAAACTTTTAAATATCTTTCATTAAGAAAATATTGGATAGCACTTCATAACTTGCACCTTATTAATTGATTATTTCTTTCAATAAACAGTGTTACAGTTTTGTTCAAAATAATTCATTTTACGCGTTAAAAATATTCCAAATACCGCAGTTATTAGCTAGGTACTTTGTAAATTGTAGATATCCTTGCATCTTTACTTTGGTATTTATTATGTATGCTATTTCCGTGCAAGATTACATAATACAACCGAATTATACCGGTTACAAGCTAGTGTAAAACTTGAAAACCGAATCCTCAATGTCACCTTGGGGGTTGATTAGGTTCCAGCAAAACTCAACTCCCTCATACCTATTTATTAATTAAAAATTCAGTTTAGTTGAAATCCTATTTTATTACAATAGAAATTTTATTTTATTTTTTATATGACCTCTGGTTCTAGGTATACATAATTTTTTTTATTACAATTGTAGGTAGTACCTTTATAGTGCGTTTGTTACTTCCTTTCTTTCACGCAGCAATGGAGTAATTGATTGACGTGATTTTCTGTACATACATAATATTTAGATGAAGATATAAAGATGTACATCAGCCAGTGTCACTCTACGGCATAGGCTTTATCCATGGTGACAGTGTGGGATAGATTTAGTTTTTAACAATTCACGGCTAAACTAATTTCTTTGAATTTGCCATTATGATCTTGGAATAATTCCCGGGATACTTTTTATCTTGAAGAATAAACAAATTTTAAAGTCGAAAGTGAGCTTGGTGGTTTGCCTTTATTAACAACAGCACCTTTCTTATTTACATTATTAGTATGGGAAAAAATGCGGTACACAGAAATAATACCTACACGTAGACGAAGCCGCGGGTAGTAAATATATAATAATGTTTATAATACTCCCTTCAATGGAGTAGTTGAAGTAAAGACGAAATTGCGTTTCTGTGAAAATACAAGAAACAACATTGAAAGGTTCGATACTTTGAACGGTTGAACTTGAGAAAAGAGTTCTTTACAAATATACTGTAAATAGTCTGTAATAACTGATTTACTGCCTGATTTATAAACGCACAGCTCAACCGCTGGACCGACAGATAGAGCTTTTATAGAATATTTCAAAATTAATCCCCTGAAAGGGTGTGTGTATATCAACAAATATGAGATTGAATGAAAATTGAACTTAACGTGCGTGAAGTCGTGGACAAAGGCTACTCGATAAAGTAAATTTAGTACTTAAAATAAATTATAGATCTTTTAAGATGAAGCATTATATTACTTTCAGCTGTGTCGAAACCACGATACGCAGAGCTCGACGAAGATGAGCAGCTGTTATTTCGAGCAGCATACGACACTCCATCGTACGACCACGACGAGTACGCAGAACCAGAAGATCTGCAACCTGGCAAATTAGATCTCCTTAAGGACGGCTTGTGGGCTATAAAGGCGAAGATCAACGAACTGAAAGCATTCAATAAGGCCTTAGCGGCTAATTTGCTCTCTACAAAGCTAAAAGTTAAGGAGCTTCTTATTAACAGTATTATGATGAAAAAACATCACCACGATACAGTTGATCACAAAAAACCCATGCATAACTATCAGGTAAGTCAAGTATCAATAATTACTAAGTACTTAACCTTTATTCGACTTTATTTTTCTTTAGATATTGTGGTGTAATTCATTAGGCCAATTCGAGATAAGACTACCTCTTAGATGTACCTACACTCAAAAAGTTATATTATTATTTATTTAAAATACCTCTACGCCTTCTTTCTTATTAATTAATATTTATGATCAGATCAAATTATTTATGTACATAGTTGTCTTTTTTTAATTCACAATAAAGCTGAAGAGTTTGTTTTTTGTTCGAACGCCCTAATCTCTGGAACTACCGGTCGGATTTGAAAAATCTTAATTTGCATTTTAAGGATGTACAAAAAATTAGAAGCGCATAGTTAGGTCTGTGTGTATTCTTATTAAGATTGTTTTGCGTAATGACCCAGAGAAAATTATAAACGGCGCACGATATTTATTCGAATACAGATTTTTTAAGTTTGACATTCCAAGTTTGATGAACAACAATCCGTTAAAATGCTGCAAACAATAATCCGTTTCATTTTGTAAGACACTTAAATCTAAATGAAACGAATATCTGGTTTAATACGAACGTGAATAATTGTCCTCGACAAATTAATCACGGAATCACCACGCTATCGCGGCCTGAACGGAAAACCTTCACCGCAGGCTACAACTGTATGAACAAAAAGCCTACACGCGGTGAACAATAACTGACATTTAGGTCCAATCGGGTTGTTGTCACACCAAACACATTCCACATAATGGATGGAGTCCTACCCCAACAACTTTCCGAATAAGGATCGATATTGAAAGTAATGATGATTTTTAACTGTTTCAGCCTCAACCTTATCCAACATACGAGCCGCAAGTTCCTCAATATGGTGCACAACAGTATGGGCACGACCCTTACTATGGAATGTAAAAAGCAATAATCCTACAATATTATGCGCTGGACGCTATACCTACCCACATTCTCTCTAACTTCTTCATATAGAAAGAAAATAGAGTTGATTGAGATGTTTAGAGATTATATTTTAATGAAATAAACATTTTATCCTTTGTATAATAATTATATACTTACTGTATTTCGAACTTGTATTTTTATTATGTGAGCAATCTGCACAATTTTCATTATTTATTACCTTATAGTGTATTAAATAGAAAACCAACACATGTGCGTTAAAATGAATGAAATAAAAGATATTTCCATAAAGAACGTACGTTTTTATATTTGTAATTGATATTTTTAAATTACACTATAGATTAAAAAGTAATGAAAAGATTGTTTACATAATAAAACAAGGAAAAAAATAATTCTGTATTTTTAAAAACAAAGCTTATTATTTCAATTTCGAATACTATTGTTGATTAAAGTTTGGTTGGATGATCTCTTTTGTTTTTTTGCGGCATCGTTCGAGCATACGTCACAATAGTTAACTTCTTTAAGAAAGTGCATTACATAAATTAAATTCTTAATTGGGAAGGTCACAAGTTTATGTTTACTGTTGGGTGTAGTGGCTAGTGTAGTTAAACGCGGCGCGCGCGCAGGCCACACGTGTACTAGAAGTGAACCGCTTCTTCCAATTCGTAGATCGAATAGAAGTTTAGAAGCCTCGCTTAGTTTTACAGTGTTTACATTACATGCCGCCTAAATTCGTGAACTAAAATGTCAACCAAAGCATAAACATTATACGAAAATAAACCCGAAATGATGTTTTTGATAAATATTCCAGTAAAAGTGGACATGTCTTTATCGATACAGTAATATCGATCAGCTGTTTGAGTGCGGATACCGTTGTACTGTAACGAGATGAGGATCTATTTTATATGGATAATTTTTATGGTATGATATAATTTTACAATATGTACCGAGTTAAGCTCGTACTGAACGTGACGTACCTTTCTCTTAAGTTTTATTGTTCGACGATTTGGTTCTAAATTAGGTCTGAGGTTTATAAAACATTGTTGCGAAATAAAACACCTATCGCTATGTCGATTAATTAGATCAGCCGGTTAATAGATGCAATTAAAATATTTCCATTGCCTTTCCGTAGTACTGCAGAGGTCTAGGTACTACGCCCACTACATAACAGCCTTATTTCGACCTTCAATGTCAGAACAAATGCTTATACGCGAATTTCAAATGTCCACTGTGCAATATGGCTCAATGTGCCAGTTAGTTTTGGTGACTAAAGACAAGTATATAAAAGAATATTACGAAATATAAACTTATTTGTAAAAAGAGCTCTGTACCCTTGTGCAAACATTAACATTTTTGTTACGGTCAAGTCCATTTGAGTAGATATCGTTACAATTACTTAAAATTAGTTTTATTATCAATAGACTTTCGCAATATGACAATAATAAAAATTTAAACTGTTACACTGACAAAATTAAATATTGTAAATCTTTTTCTACTATAGTGTGTTATATATATATATATATATACTATCTGCTAAATAAATAATATATATAAATTAAATATAATTATAAATGGAGAATTAACAAAAATCATAATCGTTAGGTACTATTCAAAGGTAAAGAAAATCATCCATCTTTACGTTTACAAACCAGCTTACGGTCGATGTAAATCTTATAATTTTATGAATATAATTACCCTTTCCATAATACTGGGTTAATTGTGAGTGTAAGCGTTGCACTTGAATATGACCATTAAATGTAGAGCGATAAGCGTGATAGTTGGGTAACTGCACAGCAAACTACTGCGGACCCTGACCCTGAGCTAGCATGACGTTAAACTCGATCGTGTAAGGAATCCAGTCTGCACGCATCGCGGTTAATCCGTATTTCCCCATGCTTTTTAACTGACTACATAAAGTCCTTTTTTACTTTCTAAGAACGAAACGTAGCATAA
This sequence comes from Pararge aegeria, assembly GCF_905163445.1. Classification (NCBI taxonomy): domain Eukaryota; kingdom Metazoa; phylum Arthropoda; class Insecta; order Lepidoptera; family Nymphalidae; genus Pararge; species Pararge aegeria. The sequence goes on along the minus strand of NC_053190.1, from coordinate 8,317,296 downwards.
ATCTATAGTAATTTCGTAAACGGCACCCGTATGCAAATTAAAATATTAAGGTGTGAAAACAAAACTAAGTAAAGGAGTGTAAAGTTTATAAAATTTATTTTTAGACGCATTTCAGGGGTTACTTAGCATACTAAAAAAACTGAAATATTTTATGTTAAACTAGCCGTTGCCCGCGGTTTCAGCCAGGTTTTATTGGTTTTTCATAACTCTCGCGACATTTTCCCAGGATAAAAAGTAGCCTTTGTGTCAATCCATGATATTTTCTATCTCCTTTCCAAATTTCAGTCAAATTGATAGCGTAGTTTTTTTTGTTAAAGAGTTTGTTTTTTGGAAACATCTATCCATCCATCCATCCATACAACACATTATATAGTGGTCGTTCAACGTCTGAAATAAAATCTATTATAGCCTTTGCAATCTCAAAGTTTCCCTATTATCCTAACATACACACATATATATATTCCCCCATAAAAACTTTATCTTTGCTATCTCACACTTCTTCGTGTATCGCATCGCATATTCTAAAAAAAAGGGCAACAATCTATCCCCTGCCGAATGTATTCATTTTATGTATAGACTAACATGGCGACACTCGATATTTGGCTCGTAAATTACTTATTAAAATGTGTAAGCCCATAAGCAAGTAAAGCAATTGCTTAGGGCATCAAGTCTAGGGGCATAAAATAAAACCCGCATCTGATTTCTTTTTATTCTGATACTTACGTACGTACGTTTACGTATCTCTTTCGTTTTTCGTACATAGAATAGGTAGTCAAGTCTTAACATATTTCCTCAGCAATCATACCCGCATATTTTATACAGTTAATAAACCCGCTCAACCTACCTAGCGAATATCGAAGGTCGCTACCTGTAAAACAGGACTGAATTTAAAACTGATATTAAACTTTCAGAGGAGACCTACCTCCTGCAATCAACAGAACAGGTTATACTACAGGTAATATTAGTTACTAGGCACACGATTGCAGCTAACAGTTGTCTGTGACCTTATGCATACTTATCTAACTAATAATATAAAGCTGAAAAGTTTATTTATTTGTTTGTATTTACGATTTAACTACCCCTTCCTTGAAATACTCATTTTGAGTTGGGAAGTTCAGTTTTTGAGGAAGGTTCTAAGTAAGAGATACAATAGCCAGTACCAAAGAATAAAGATTGATTATTACCATCTTCAATCAACCCATCAAATCGTTCCAAAGTTTTTACATATTGTATCTCTAGTGTCCATATATCCATACCCTGTGGCAGATTATACAGAAGAGCCAAAAATAACTGACCACTGGCATTTGTGGACTGTGAGAAACCTATTCGATCATTCCTATTGTCCTGCTGTGGACTTTCATCGGATGTAATAATGGTGATACATAAAATACTTATCTGATAAGACTATACTTACATTTGTTGTACCTTCATTCATTACTGATCACAGCATGGTACTAAAGCTAAAACAATAGCATAGTAACCCAAACAGTATTTTAATCTTGATGTAAATTTTGTCATTTTTGAATCTTAGAATTTTTCCTAACATTTTCGTTCTAAAGAACTAGAATCGAAATTTTAGAAAAATATTTAATCTGAAGAGCCATTTTAGGCTAGGTTTGCTTTAGATAACTAGGTTTTTGCTCGATGTGCTAGTTGATGCCTCTTTCTTAATACATACATGAAAGTTGTGTGGAAACATGTTCGCTTCAAAGCCTATTTACCTCAAGACAACTAAAAAGTGACACAAGTACAGGTAAAATAAACTTATTTAAGGATATATCTACTGTGGTCTCACTGTCATCACCAACGAATAGGTACGTAGGTACATTGGTAGTTATATTATATTTGCGATCTTATATTCCAGACAGAGACAGACATTCCGATTCAGTTCGCTGAGTCGTGATATGAAGTCCTTCACCTGAAATAAACCTCTGATAATAAGAAGTAATGCTCAAACTATTTATAACATAGTTTTTATTAATTATTGTCAAATAAAAATAATTTATTGAATATATACTTAACTACTTGCTTAGAAGGAGTAGAATTAAGCGATTAATTGATATTCTCTAGTAAATTATGTGTGCTTTATATGTACTCTTTATGCTTTAAATAATGGTACAATGCAATGCACTTATTGACAAAACTTGAGACATACATGCGGAGAACTCATACTTGTTATATGTGGGTAGGTTACTACTGACTTACTCCGTTTATCTGAAATGAGCAAGAAATAATACTGAGCGCCTCGAGCTTAGGCGATGCTGATCCGTTTCCGAATTGATATATTGTATGCGTTGACCTTTATAGGTTGGCGGTTGGTTCTTATTTAATACTAGCGGACCCGCGCGACTTCGCCCGCGAATAAGTGGACTTAAAAAAAAACGTAAATTAAGCCTTTCCAAAAAATCACGTCAATCTAAAACTCCATTGCGCGGATTTTGAAACACAGATGGGGAAAAAACAGCGATGCTATCCTGTAGAAGCTGTTTGCTTTTCCGGGATAAAACGAAGCCTATGAGCTATGCCAGACCATATTGTAGGTATCTTTGCCAAATATTAGCCAAATCGGTGCATTCGTTGTGGCGTTAAAGCGTAACAAACATCCATCCATACATACATCCATCCATCCAAACATCTATTCTCAGAAAATTTCTAATCTATAATTCTAGTAGGATGGTACGCATGCATTCGATCGTTGTCCCATATGCCTTGCGACTTGCTGTTATCTGTGAAGAATTATGTCCTTGATCTCCAACAATATTCATCAGATCTTCATTAAAATTAGACAATATATGCTTAGTAGTACACACTGTCAAATAAAAAAGAATGATTGAATTTGGTGTAAATTTAAGATAGAGATAGAGATATGTAGTAAAATTGAAAAAAAAATTTCATCCCATATCCCGGAGGAAACTTATTGTTTATCGGGATAAAAAGTATTCCCTATGTTGACCCGGGATATCAGCTACCACTATACAAAATTTTATTTAAATCCGTTCAGTAGTTTTCACGTGACAGACAGACAGACAGACAGACTGACAAAAATTAAACAAAAATCTGTTTTGTACTCAGTATCGATTATAAAGTATCCCCCCAGTCAACATTTTCAAAATATATTAAATGTACAGAAATCTTCCAGTTACAGTTTTATTACAAGTATAGATTTGAGCTCAGCTATTTCAAATTGACTATAAAAGAAGTCCGAGTCTCTGACAGTGCGTTATACCATCGTGTTCGCTACAGTTATTATTTTATCATATAATCATAATTATTTAAGCCCGCCAATCCACATTGGAACGTGGAGGGTTTATGCTCCAAAACTCTTTAGCCAATGAGAAAGCAAGCCAGAGCCCTATGTGATGATGATGACGATTACACTAATAGCCCGTCTAATACATCAAAAAAAGTTACATTAACAAAGAAAATAAGATTCATTTGACGTCAATACAATGTATGCTCACCAGTAACAGGTATTTCCGTTTAAAACTTATAGGCACTAATAAAGGATAATGGAATGTATATAAAATAAAAATACTCACACATCCCACAATTACACTGAAGTAATGAATGTCACTGTGATCTTTAAAGCGACAAGATCGGCCGACGAATTTTAAATCTACTTGAGGGCGAAACTGGTCTAGGTAGATCACTTCCTTGTGTTTTTGTGTACCGACCTCAATTAGCTATGTGTAAACATTTTTTTTTTGTTTAATAAAGTGGTTGTAATACTTAGTATCTAATGGACACGTTTTTAATTTATGACTTTGGTTGGGTAAAACAAATAATAGATACGTAAGTTATATGCCTACCTAGTTTATTTTCTAGGAGTCGTAATGCGTCTACAGGTTTAAGGGCAAAACAATGGGAGGATAGCAAGATCGTATTGTATCATGTCTTGACTACAGTTTCTCAAAGACTGATTAAAACAACGGATAATTAAATACCCTCCTGTCAAAGTTGTAAAGTTTTCAGTATTCTTTGGATTTTAAAGTATTAATAGACGTTCTAAAAACCCTAACCGTAATACTTTATTATATCTTTAGATCAAATATGAAAATTATCAATTTACAAAAAAGAAACTTGGAAACATAAGTTACTTGTAAATTGTAGCCATGTATACGGTATACATGGCATTTCGAACAACAACTTAGGTGATATGTGACATTGATTACCATTACATTATTTACATTATACCAGCTATGGGAAAATTGAAGAGGTATATGACTTATACTGATAATTTATATAAGGTATCTGTGTGTTTTTTTTATATACATTTAAACCAATCGAGATAAACTGATTTTAGAACTAAAAATGTAAAATACCTGAAGGACTGATATGTAGAACTTATCACATACTTTATTTTGAAGGCAGGCCGTGCGAGTTTGTAACAAAATTATACTACCACTACAATCTCCATCATATACTACATACTGCTATCTTCTGCAATCACATACCCGTATGCAGTATGGTGATTACTTATAGGCAAACCTCCCGTTGTGGGCCTTTAACCCAGTCGTGGGCTGTTATAAGCTATTAATTATCTGTGTGTTTATTGCTACTCCAATAAAATTACTTGGTTGCTCTTTTGGCCATCGAAATATGATAAAAGCCACAAATCTCACAGAAAACTACGAGTACCTACCGGTAAACTTTTCTTTGTGGTTTCAAGTTCGCCATCATCTCGCAATTTATTTGCATTCGACTTTAAAATACTTCACGATCTGGTAAACCAGAACTGGTTTACCGACTCACTCTGCACGATCCAAATGAACCATATAAAGATAATAAAGACAATGTAGGTATTAAATGGCCTTTCGTATAAGACTAAATAAATTATGGTCTTTATTATATTTTTCGATATGAAAATTATATAGGTACATTTTATATACCTACATACAAATCTTACATGGTAGCATAAGGTGATGTAGTCTCACATGGTAGCGGGCTAACCTGTTAGGAGTAGTGCAGGTATATAAAACCCATGCTCCTTATCGGTGTTTACGGGGTCGCGGCATCGTACGCATTGCAAAAGCGCTTGGTGGCATGTCTTTGTCGGTAATGTGAAAACTAGCCGCGGTGAAAGCCTTCCACCAGACAAGACCAGAGGAAATACATAAATTATAAATTTCCAAATATTCCCCGCTGGGGATCGAACACGGGACCTACCACTTATTAGACACGCCAGAGTGGTCGTAATAGTCTAATTCGTTTTTTACGAAACCAATATTTTAAATTAGGACGATTTCGGTCTCTGTTCAACAGCACAATACGTGTTTTCCTGGAATAGGGATTGCAAAAAAGTTATTTCCTCACAATATTCATTGGTAATGAATTAGTGATACCTACATTTCAAAATGGTAAAGTTTCTTAAGGTAAGGTATAATTGTTGGTATTAATATTTTTCTAAATGTTATAAAGTAATCAAGCATAATTTAATAACCCGAAATGACCTTGAGAAATACGAACTGATGATATTTTCTTCTTTTCTCCACCATGGCCTCGATCATAATCTGCCTAACAGCTACTCATTGAGACTATTCCAATGAGCCCAAGCACGCTATATCTACTGTAAGGTGCTAAAGGGATATACCACAGAATAGAACAACACCAGGTCAAGGTCTATTCAATGTCTTGAAAATACTACCGAATTTACACCTACAGAAAACTTCACACTAATCAGAAAGTTGCACAAACAAATTATAAAAAAATGCTTAAAAATCGGTCGTTTCGTTTGGATGCTACGATTCAAAATTTCAAAATTCAAAATTTCTTTATTCATGTAGGCCTATCACAGGCACTTATGAAGCGTTAATACATAATTGTTTACATAATTGTAACAGGATGGTGATAACTTCGTTCGCCAACTTAAATCTTAAGCTACGAGGGTTCCAAACGCGCCCTGGTCTAAGAAGAGCCCACAACAAACTTAGCCGGGTAAATTTATTTTTTTGTTATCACCATCTTCCAGTAAATTTAAATTAAGCTATGAAGCTAGAGCAATTCACACCCAAGCTTTTTTATCGTTTAAATAATCCTTAATGTTATAATAGGATTTTTCTGTAAGCTTACGTTTTATATAAACTTTGAACTTATTGAGAGACAACTCAAAGATTTCATTTGGTAATTTGTTTTAAAATAATATACAATTGCCCTTGAATGAATTTGCAATTTTGTGTAGCCTAGTAAACTGCACAACGAGTTTATTTTTGCTTCTAATATTAATATTGTTACAGTGCATTTTCTTTTTAAATTTTGATATATTTTTATGGACATAAATTAAATTTTCAAATATGTACTGACTATGCACCGTCATTATTTTATCGATGATACCGTCAGACACACAGATATACTCATTAAACAAATAACAGATTTTGTTTTGGCGCGGGGATTAAAACAAAGTATATAAAAACCTTTATTCAAGTAGACCTATCACAAGTACGTACCTATGAAGCGTTCACACATTGAAGTGTGGAGAAAGTCTCTTTTCTCATACTATTGAGGTACTCGTATACATTACAAATCATTCAATTAATGGACGCCCACAGTGCGGAGCTGTTCTTGTTTTAGTATATTGAAGTGATTTTTGCTCAGATGTATAAAAATACATTAACAAAACAAAACGTCCTATAATACAGTAGTTCCATTATTTACAAATATAGTTCATATTGAAAACAAACACTTAAAAATTTGGTTAAAAATTACCAAAGGTTACCAACCCCTGGTAAATAACTATATTATCTTCTTATTTATAGGTTTTTACACTGCGGTCAATGTATGCTCTGGCATACATTATAATCATATGATGATATGACATATAGGTTTTTCCATAAGCAAGCTTTTAGTTGGGAACACAGGGTTTTTGAACTGGGCTCCTACCTAGTACGAAAACCCGCTGCGCACTGGAAAACCACAGCAAACCACTGACTAGCTTCAGAGTCACTATAAGGCATATAATTTCGGCATAAGGGATATGTAAACAGGGGTCTTATTTGTAAGAAATCAGGCCGCGATTGCCAAATTGCCTCTTTTTCTTAACTTTTCGCGTTATACAAACGACTATTATTTTTTAGTGTAAAGTTTTTTTTTTTAATATAAGTAAACTAATGTGGTAAAGTAACAAAAGCAAATAAAATAAAAAGAGCTTTCATCTATGAATGTATACTTTTATTATTTTTAATATTTTAACACTACATAATTATTGCTAGACTTTTTACAAAATAAGTCTAGAAGAGAGTTTATATAGCCATATGTTTAATATCTGCTAGGTTAGGCAGTGCTTTTTACATGTATGGATTGCACGCCACTGCCTGCGTTATTCGTTGTCCGTAATATCCCGATTGCTCAATTTGATCTGGTTTAGGTATAGGGTTGCACTAGCGCTGTACCGTGTCAAGTCTGACATGATAATAATAATTTACAAGATGTTAAACTATTATAAATTATAATTGACATATTATTATACTTTAGTTGACAATCGTATACCTACTTATACTTCATATATATTTTCATACTCTGTTTTTATTACTAGCTGTTTTAAAAATATTTTTGACCTAATTTATACAAGTTATAGAAGGAAATTTTCAATTTGACCAAGGTATAATGGGTTTTGCGAGCTACTCATAGTTATAAATAATTAAATATACTACGACAATACACACATCGCCATCTAGCCCCAAAGTAGGCATTAGATTGTGTTATGGGTACTAAGATGACTGATGAATATTTTTATAAATAATATACATAAATAATTAGAATATACATATAAACACCCAGCCACTGAAAAACATTCATGCTCACCACACGAACATTTACCAGTTGTGCGAATCGAACCCACGGCCTTGGACTCAGAAAGAAGGATCGCTGCCATACATCAGATAACCGATTTTATTTATTATTAAATATTATTATATTATACATTGCCGCTATTATTGGTATGACGTGGTAAGTGGCATCGCCTAATTTCTAACATCGGGATGGTAGTGAAAATTTGTAGACAGAAAAATTCAACATCTAACAATTATTGATCTGATCTTTGAACTATTATCCCATGAAAAAAAAGAAGGATCGGACTATCGGACTAAATGGTTATGATCTTTACACAATTTAGTAAAGTTTTCTCGATAGAAAAAAATTGATTTGAAGAACGTTACGTATCTGAGATATATATAAAATTTTCGAGATGAACCGACGATCGATGATATCTACGTATATGTATAGTCTGTATACTGAGTACTTAATAGTTATTTTTTTTATTACAAATATATACTGATATTTCCTCTGAGAGATGATAAAACACTTTAAAAAAACATATAATTTATACTAAACTTGACGACAAATTCAAATAAAAAGAAAACAAAAAAAAAATGCAAATTGCAACGTCACGTACTGAAATCGAATGCAGTCATCTCATGCTCTCGAGTATTGATAGCATTAAATTTTGTTTAAGGATATTCCATTTGATAAAAGGTCTCCGAAGGTCGTCGAGTGCGTGAACGTATTATAACGTATACCAATTAAACAATCGCACTCGACTTGTCACACCTGCGATCGTGACGGTCATATCTGGTTGCCAGTTATTAGAATAACTTTATTTCGCACTCACAATTAATTGCAACTATTATCAAAATACAAGTTTTACACAACTAAAAACCGGTATCCGATATCAGCCCTGTTACCTACCTGCCTTCATATTTATTACATTTTATAATAAATACTATTGAATGAGTATATTTCTATTAGAACATAATTATTTTGTCGTCATTCAGAAAGAGAGAAATAAATTGGAAAAGAGCAACTGCTGAATTTCTTGCCGGTTTCTTCTCTGTAGAATCTGCCTTCCGAACCAGCGGTAGAGTTACTAAACACAGACAGACTTGAAGTTTCAAAAGTGCTTAGATTAGGCCTACTTGAAATAAATGTTTACTTTTTTTTAATTCTGTATTCTACGCATACCACAATGCACTACGCTTCACATATTACATGCTAGGATGTCCCTACCTGCCTTAATATTTGTTACATTTTATAATAAATAGTATTGAATAAGTATATATCTTTTAGATGATTATTTCGTCGCAATTTTGTATTCTATACATAAAATGCTAATACATGCTAGGACGTCACACATCTATTACCCCGTTGAAGTCTAATATGTAGCCGTAGACGTTGATCTACGATGTTCTCGTAGACAAACCGAAACGAAAAAAAATACGCGGGATGTTTTATGTTTATTGGTATATTATTTATTTTGGCTTTTTTAAAGATGCAACATTTCGAGAACCTTGTAATTAAATAACTAATTCATATACAGATATTCCATCAAAAATATAATAACATTCCATCAGCTCATTTTAGCTTCTAAAAATATGTTTTTGATTGTGAATATATTTGACACTGATATCTTTGTTTGTTTTCATATTTCGTTGGTCGTAAGACTTTTTATCGTTAAGAAATACTGTTTGTACTAATACTTACTACTTTGATTATGAATGAAAAATAAGAAATTGCTCGTTGTTAAAAGCCTTAAATCCCTTCAACGTCAACATCGTGACTTCCTGATAAAAATCATCACCGTCCGTGCTCACGTATTTTTATTATTTAAACAAAACAAACGTCATGTCTCATTAAAAGTTATATTTTCATCATCGTGAAACTGCTAAAATAAACTGTGAAAGATAACAGTTACCTAATATGTGATTAAAATACAAAATAAAACGTTGGTCTACCCCCAAACATAAAACTTACAAATTCAAATTAATAACTACGTACTTCGATTAATTAAAACTAAAGTATGTGAGAGTGGTGCTGCGCAATGCAACTCACCATATCAACCGGCCCACAATGAGAAGGGGGTTAAAGCTGTAGTCCGCCACGCTGGCCCAGTGTGGATTCGTACACTTCACACGTCTTTGAGAACATTATGCAGAACTCTAAGACATGCAGGTTTCCTCACGATGTTTTTCCTACACTGCCTTAAAACGCACATATCTTAGAAAAGTTACAAGATTCGAACCCGGCTCCCCAAAAGTGAAGTCGAAAACCTATCCACTGGGCTATCAGCGTTTCAAAATAGACAGCTATTTTCTTGTTGTCATTATCTCACAGTCTCACTTTAACCTAAGTGCCTACTAGTTAGAGTAATTCAGACCTACCAATCCTTTTAAGGTTTTCTGTATAGGGTTTTTGGTAAACTTAGGTTTAGTAAAATACCAATCCGCACTAAGCCAGTGTGTTGGACTACGTGCCAGCCAGTGTGTGCCTTAACTCCTTATTATTGTGGAAGGAGACCCGTGCTTTGTAGTGGGTCTGTAATGGGTCGATATGACGACGTTTAGTAAAAACTGATCCCATTAACCTTGAAGTCATCCCCAACTCCCAGTTGCTTTGACTCTGTTTGTATACAATGAAAATACGACTATTATGACTATTTTTTCCAGAAGTAAAAAGAGGCCTTTGTATATTACCATATAATTTCTGACTATCATTATCTGTAAGATCTGGTCGCTGGTTGAAGCTGCCGGTCATAGATAGTTTGAATTAAATTATATGTTTAATGCGCTTATCTCAAGAATTGTTAGACAAATTTGTTTTTTAGCGTTAGGTAGGCTATTTATTAAGAAAGATTGTAAGTTGGAACGTTTTAATTAATTTTTTTTCTCATAATATTAAAAAAATATTTTTCATTAATGAGTTTTCCCCGCTCGTCCGCGTTTTGCAGCGAGACTATCTGGTCCAAATCCGTTCACCTAACTAAGATCTACATCATATCAAAACATTTAAACATTGAAACTGATCAGCAATTTTTCAAAAATTCAAATTTCCAAAAATAATTATGTAATATCCGGCTCGTTGGTTAAGTGGATAGCATGTTTCGCTGCTGAACATAGGTCAAATCGAGTATTAGATTTTCTGTTTAAATGACTCAAGCAAGTCTGGAGTTGGGAAATTGCAATCGCCCAACCCTGTGCCTCAGTGAGCACTTTAAGATGTAGGTCCCGGTTTTATCATTACCATCCCGATATTAATCATTGAAGTTGCAGCGTGGGTCATTGTTGTATAACTTACTCTCCTATAAGAGCGGAGGCCTGTGCCCAGTTGTGGGCCATTAATAGGCTAATAATGATGATGAAATATAAATAGCTATATTATAGTGTTATACGTATTTTACAACAGGATATGTTATCACGTGAACGTTACGTGAGCGATCAAGTTCTATGATCGACAGAATAATTATTGTAGGTTAAATTTCATTTATATTTAATTATCATTACACCGTTTTCTGATGCAACGGATCATAGCTCGTGTTTCTAATACATTACTTTTTCATACTGTGTTTAACATAATTTTTCTTGCGCATTTTATTACGGTTCTTCTACGGTACGGTTTCGTTAAAGTCAAAGTGAAATATTTCTTATTTCAAATAGGCACATAGATGGCACTTTTGATGCGTATATTACATGTTAAATATGACATAGGAGTGAGTTGATGGCGATAAATAAATTCGTCAACTTAAAACTAAAGCTACGAGGGATCCAAACGGGCCCTGCTCTAAGAAGAAGCTAACAACAAACTTAGCCGGTTAAATTCTTAATTTTCAGTTTTATAATCTGTGTCTCGATTTTTCAGTCCGCAAGTCGAAGCTTTCTATAGGAAACAGCTTCAGATATCTATCTATCTATCTATAATCATCATCATATCAACCCATTACCAGCCCACTACAGGGTACTCCACCATGCTGGCCCAGTGCGGATTAGTAGACTTCACACACCTTTGAGAACATTATGGAGAACTCTCAGGCATGCAGGTTTCCTCACGATGTTTTCCTTCACTGTTCAGAAAGGGATATTTTAATTGCTAAAAACGCACATAACTTAGAAAAGTTAGAGGTGAGTGCCGCGATTCGAACTCGTACTGGGCTATCACCGCTTAATCTATTTAAACCTACTTATTATTTTGTTAATCCGTGGAACTACGACGCAAATTGAAAAAAAATATTATTTACTAACCGAATTTTTGAGGAAGGGTATGTTATTTGTAGCCTGGTTTAAATACATGAAACGCACACAACATTAGAAAAGTCACTTCACAGGCACACAAGATTAGAGGTACGTGGTGGGATTCAAACTCTGCCCCCTGAAAGTGAAACCGAAACCCTCACCACTAGGCCATCACCGCTTCCAAGTTGAACAAGCTAACCAGTAAATCAAAGACACAGTTACAAATATTCTACGCAAGGATCTAAAGTCAATTGTTTTCGACATGCAAATTAATTTTAATATATGCATGTATTTAATCATCAATCACGGATCTAAAATATAGGCAGAATCATCAAGGCAGATGTAAAAAACCCGCAGACTTGCACCTTGAAGTCGCTAGAGCACCAAAACATATTTTGTCTATTATATCGGCTTTATAACGGAAAGTTTTCTAAATAATAAGTTTCCATATAACACTGTTTTCTGATCTTAAATTCAAATTCAAATTCAAAACTTGTAACAATGTGGGCCTATCACAGGCACTTATGAAGCGTCATACATATATGTTTACATAATCGTAAGGGGATAGTGATAACTTCGTTCGCCAAATTAAACCTAAAGCTACGAGGGTTCCAAACGCGCCCTGGTCTAAGAAGAGCCCACAACAAACTTAGCCGGGTTATTTTTTTTTTGTTATCACCATCTCACAGGAAATTTATATTAAGCTATGAAGCTAAAGCAATTCACACCCAAGCTTTTTTATCGTTTACGCCATAGAAATTACTTTCATGCCTACTAAACGGTGGGGACAATTATTCTTCTATATTATACTAGTTGTTCATTATACTGGATGATCTACCACGCGCCACTTTCTGTGGAACCAGCCTTTTTGACTTCAAGTTAGCCCTTAATTGCAATCTCACTGGGCTAACCTGGTGAACGGTACTGCAGTTTTATTGAACCCATTCCCCCCCACACGTGAAATCGTTACTCAACGGTGTATCGCTTGCCGGCACGCCTTTGTCTGTAGGGTTGTAACTAGCCGCGGCCGAAGCCTCTCACTAGAAACTCACCGAAATTACCACTGTCGGAGATCGAACCCGGGGCCTCCCACTGTAAACAACAGCGCTCACCGCCGCGCCAGGGAGGACGTCAATACACTTTGGAATTAAAAGAGTAACAAAATGCCGGCAACATATTGGTCGCTTCACTGGTGTAACAGAACATCTGTTGGCTATATAATCAAAGAAGACCAGGTTAATGTTTATGACGTTCCTTCTTTGATCAGATGCATGAGAGCTCTAGGAACGTACTAAGTTAACGAATGTACCCACCATCATGTTATTCCCATTAGTTACGAGTAACTTAAAATCATCACTACATTATCACTATAAACAATTGTACTTACGCATCGAAAGTGCCTTTTATTCGAGATAACAAAATTTTAACTTTTTAGTTAATGATGTCCTCACGTCAGGAGACCTACTATATATATATATATATATAAATGTGTGTACTTATGTACACGCGTTAGAAGGTGTACTTCTTTGGCGTGTCCAGATAAAAATCTTTCCAAAAATTTGATCTCTCGCCTTATACTACGTTAATAGAAAATTGACACTAACAATTGAAAAAAAAGGTATTTAATACATACATTGAAAGTATTATTATAACGCATTACCTAGATAAATAAAGTTTATTTAAATATCACAAAAAAAAAAATTTCTACATAACTAAAGAAATGGACATCATAAATCATCATTAAAAATCACATTCCTTTTTTTAATTGATCCGTAAATTCCTCGATATGCACATAGCAATTATAGCAAGTTGTTGTCACGACTTTGAAGCGACTGCATGGTAATATTCTGATCAACTGCGACATATTTTGCAATGTTTCTACTAGCACGTCATGAATTGCACTAGTTATATATATTTAATATCAAGCAAAACCAGATATTTCTTATTCATAAAACCTGAACTGCTAAACGCAAATTTGGTAATAGTTTAATTTATTAACTACTAGCGTACCCAGCCCGCTTCGCCGGGCTAGATTTTGCTTTATTTTATTTAAACAATAAATTACATCATTAAAATTTTTAATTTAAGTCTCACAATATATTAAATCATTTATTTCTCTCCCTATTCTGTTCTCGAACGGGTGAAGATCATTATCTACACCCATGTACACCCAACAATAGAATATCATCATGGTAAATAAAAGCTGTATTTGACAGTTCAAAAATAGGTGTGCTCCGATCGTCACCAAACTTTACAGGATTACTCGCCAGGTCAATCCGGTGATTCCTCGGTCCAGCCGTTTCGGAGCCTATACGGAACATACCCACACACTTTCTCTTTTATATATATAGAAGATAGATAGATTATTAGCAACACCGTGTTTCATGTGCGACGAGCGATGCTGGCCAATTTGGCAGCTTGACTTGTGTGAAAAACTAAGCGTCACATATATTTTTAATTCAATTTAAGACACGATAAATATAAAGTTATCTTTATTTTGACATAGTATAAAACAAATTCGATCACGCCTATTGTATGCTTAGATCTCTTAAACTATTAAATGGATTTCAATGCAGGATTAAACAATATATAGTGATTCAAAAGAAAAGTTTATTTGTAGTATACATGAATATTTGAAAAGAGAAAAGCCCATAAATTCGAATATTTGTAATGTGATGTCGGTACAACCCAATTTTTGTGCCCTTATATTGCGAACGCTTGCTAAACCTTACGAGATATATTAAATCAATAAACTACGGAAATGTTTATCTTAAAAAAAACTAATAAAAAAAACAGGAATGGAATATATATTTACTTCAAAGGATAACCAACCGTAATCTGTTTTTATCTTTTATAAAACAAAAAGGTATACCTATTTTAAACAATACAGTATTTAAATACATTAGGTACGTTTTGCGTTTAGTTTATATCAAAATTTCCCTTTATGGCATATTGTTAAAATGAATTAAATAATAGGATATTTAATTTAAGATGAAGCAGGTCGCTTGTTATTGGTAAAAGGATTTTTAGACAGTATTTACATGTAGAAGTTATTTAATTTTTTCTAGATGAGTTTAATTGTGTGTCTGTAATTACAGACTAACTAAATAACTAAAAATCAAACATCGTATAATGATCATTTCAGGATCTCTTTACATCAAAATCCACTGTGTTTTCTAGAGTTTATTTTTACGATCATTTTAAGGCTACCTTATATAGTTATACTGCTCTCCTGTAATCCTTTGACTGCTTTAAAGCAAACTTTGTTGGCTATTTCGCCTTATATCCGTTTTTTTAATTTTACGTATCTAGGCGAAGGTAATTTTGCTAACATACATTATATCTTAAAATATTAGAGGCAGAGAATATTTCAAAGAACCGTAAAGTAACTCTAGCGGAACTGCGAGTTTTGATAAGTGGTATTTGTTAGTAATTACCTACTTACAAGTAGGTTATCAAGGACAAACCACAGTCACCATATTAATAATTCAGTAGTTAACCGTTATTTTAAGCATTGATATTTGCTATAAAAAGTCTTGGTGTAGATAAAAATTACTAATTTAAGCTCTATAAGATTCCATCTCGTTCTTCAAAAATCTTTCATAGTTCTTTCAATTCTTCAATGTAGAATAATATAAAGTTTATTTTACATAATAAAACCAAACTACTACTACTTACTAAGTTGTTTCACTGATTGTTTTTTAAATTACCAAAAAAACAGAGTCATTATCATTAATGATGAAAATTTATAACCACTTACGTATATAAATAAAACCAACTAATTGATCATGTAATTAAAAACTCAATCATGCAAAAATGTTTATACACTTTGTATATATACCTATAATTATTTTATAGCCAGTTTGCAAACTGATGAAATAGTTTAAAAGTACCTGGACAGATTTTTTATGTAAAAAAAATTATGCTATGCAGAATAAAAGTACCTACTGTCTCACTCTGAGCATGAATTTTCATAAATATTTGAAAATCCTAAAACAGAGCTAATTATAAAATTAATACTTTTCAAACAAATTTCTATCAAATAGGTACTTATTGAATAAACTTACACTTATTGTCCAGTACGACAAAAATATATATATAACTGTGACAATATAAAGATATTAAGCAAAAAAAAATAGTGTCATGGAAAACATGAAACTTATGCTAACACGGTAATAAAAATTAATTCTAGTCAAGAAGCCTTATCTATATATTTTGTATAAAATAGAATTTAAAATCAATGTAAATTTTATATATTTGTGATGAGAAATAAGTGGTTCTAACTACGGTTACAAACTTACACCTACTTACTGATAGCTAGATACCCTTATATCTCATAGCCGACTCTACATCTGAAGAAGTATATTTACTTACGTATAATTAAATTTAATGTTACAATTTTTAGATGATTAATTAAGGTTTCACATGTCGGCTTTACTTTTTATTTGATAAAAATGAAGTTACAACTAAAATCACAGATGAATAACACGTATTAAGTTTTAGTTATTACTAACTAAGGGTAAAATCACACTTTTATCATTCGCATTAAGTTGATTGATTTTGATCACACTTTTACGCATCGTAATATCACCACACATTCCGTCTGTTATAAGCATTCGGAGCTGAATAATTGCTAAGACGATTTTTGATGCAAAAGCATCCTCTTTCACTCGGCGACGTTTGTAGTCATATTAAATCAAACGATGCTACAATTGTTGAGTATTATAACATAGTCTAATGTAACGCACGCATGCCTAGATGATGTCTGTTGGATCTTGATTTAATAGTCGTATGTCCAATATAAATCCGAGATTCCAATAAAAACTAATCCTAGCTTGATCAATTTATCGCCCCCGAAACCCCCTGTATACTAAATTTCATGAAAATCGTTGGAGCCGATTCCGAGATTCCATTTATACATATTTATATATACATATTTATATATACAAGAATTGCTCGTTTAAAGATATCAGATATGAAATATACTCATACGCATTTCAATAAATAGTATGTATGCATGTAGTCATATTTTAAGTATGAGGTGAATTGTTGTGAAAAGGAAAAATAATGCGAGCACACATAAATAAAGATCAAACTAAATTTTGATTGATGCTAATAAATGTGATTTCACCCTACGATTCTATATATTTATTAAGACGTGTAATGAGGCGCCCACGTTTTTGCCTCGGAATTCCAATGTAAAGTTTTTGCTTTCGATTTGGCATTTAGAATCTTGTTACGCATTCAGTAATTTATGAATAACCTGTGTTGTTGACGATGAGTGGTGCAAAATTTTTGGATCGTCATGATTTCCTTATCGTAAAACGCTCAATAATTGATTAACATATCAAGTAAAACTGTTTCTATTGTTTTTTTTTTTGTTAAATAATAAACTACTTTACTGAGTCTACGGGAAGCGCCATGATCTTACAAACACGCAGAGGAAAACATTCTTGCACGACACATATTGAGCCAGCAGGTTGGGTACGCTGCATTTGCATTATTAATTATTTACTCTAGAAGGTAGGTACCTTCTAGAGTAAATAATTAATAATGCAAAATTAAACGAATTTTGAATTTTAATTTGAATTATTATTCAAAATAAAATTCAATTAACTTACCCTGTAGGAAACTCCCTCATAAACACACCCCAAAAACATATTTCGATTTTGCGAATATACTGAATAGACTCCAACACCAAGAGGTACAATGGTAGAAAGGTAGGTATACAAGCTAGTTCTTTGCGAAACAGTGGGTAATTCAAAACTTCTGGCTTATTTATTTTAAGTATTTTTTTCTCTTATGCACTCTTCCTGCAGAATTTGTATTCGCGAATCTGCTGAAAGCACTCCCGGACAAAGAGCTATATATATACTTAGCTATAGTTGTGTGTGAAGCGCATTACATTTGACTTCACAAGGCCGCAGCGGTCACTGACAGGCGACCGCGCCGCCCGCCGCCATTACTACAGCACTCAGCTAACAATTTCCGCTCTGGTTATTAGCTCTTCGAATCACATGCTTGTAAAAAAGTGCGATTAATTTTATCGAAATGTGCAAAAAATTGAGAAGTTATCAGCTATTCACACTCAATTATAATGGCTTTAACATTGAAAGTGTCACACAAGTATAATTACAGTTTGTGACGTTAATTCTTTCAGTTCTTTTACCTACGAAGAGAGTATGACGTACCTATTCGTTTTGACTTCATAAAATTTATTAATTAGATTTACAGTGACACAGAAAATCAGGATCAAATCAATTCTTTAATATTTGTATTTATTCGGATTGTGTTACTTTATTAGCTTCTTACCTTGTTGGTTACAGTTGCGTCTCTGTGGGTTTTGGTTATCACGGCCTTCTTCGGGATTCTGACCCTTAAAGACGTAGAACTGGAGAACATCATATCGGGTCCTTCCTACTGTGAAGTGTGAGACTCCAACGACGGCTTAGACTCATGTTCAGGACAATGAGATGTTTAGACAGAGATTAGACCGAAGTCTGGGCGGAGTCTGGAGTCTGGGTAAAAAAAGATTAAGAGGGTTTCGTTGACGAAGAATTGTGAATCTGTCTGTAAAGTATCTTGGGATATGACATTGCCGGTCGTTAGCACTGAAATGCGTTCGCATCTTGCTTACTCCATGTTCATAAATCATGAGCGGACAGTCAACCTATTTTGGTGTAAGGATGCTTTAATAATTACGTTGTATTCAATAAACGATACCAACTTTTTTATAAAAAAAAAATGTCCTATCACATCTTTGATTTTCAAATGTCAAATACAAGTGTTCGAAAATTTTGAATATTATCAGAACAAGTGATAAATACCTACGAGGATTATTTACATTATTAGACCTACCTACCTACTTAACATTATTATGCAGCAGAAGCGGTTTTCGAAACTGCAAACCCTGGTTGACAGTATCGATTCTCCATATTTTATTAACTAGGTACTGGTCCAGCCCACTGACCTCTATTATACTATAGCAGCTATTAGAGGTTAGTTGTCCAGCCACATAAATAAAAATCCGCAAGTGCGAGACCGGTGAATTATTTATTCGGTGGATTCGTAATTATCGTTATGGTAACAGCACCCTAAAATTTAGTACTAGGTATAGGGAGGTACATAATACGTTGTGATCATAATTGACAGGCCCATAATGACCGTTCGTGAATAGTATTACTTGCCAAAGGGTGCAAACTCCTTCACGTGTTTGAAGTGGTTCAGGGTCGCACACTAGGAAGTAACAAAAGTCTCCCACGAAGATTGAATTTATTTCTCACTTGAAAGAACTTGCACTACCGCTTTAATAAAAGATTATAGGTACTTTAAGGAACTATAAAATATTTTTACTTTAGCATACAATTTGTAAATCTTTAAACTGGAAAACATTAGCGGTTTTTTTTAAAATCATAATTATTGATAAGTACGGACTGGGACTTCGGACACATCTTATACTTATTACTGGAAAATTAGAGCTATATAGTTAATGATAGCAGTTAAGCCTTTGGAACGAATTTATCTGCAAGCCCAATTTAGATTTTTGATTATGATTTTCGAGACACAGACTCAACTAGTTCGGAAAACAGGTACACTTTTTATCTGTGCAAAATAAAACAAAATTTGTATATATTTTATGTGTTAAGTTTAAGTACTTTTGATTCTGTTTTGTTTTTCTTTATGACAATAAAGCATTTTTTCATTTTCATCTTTTCAAATTATTTTTTTAGGTTATTACCTTTAAATTTTACTTATTATTATAGATTACTATTAAAATATTAATAAACAAAAATAACATATGCACCAACTAAACTAAATATAACAAATTCTGTAATAAAACGTCTTGGAAATGACCGCAGCTAAGCATAGTGATATCAAACTAAGATATTCAAATTTTATTAAATAAAATATTAATAAAAACATATTTCTCTTTTTACAGATCTTGCCTTACGTGTTGGTGACTTCGCTACCGGTGCACCACCAAGAGAGTCACCAGTCGAACGTTGAAAATATTCCTACCAATGTGCACCTACAACAAACTAATGCTCACAATATACCAAAGCCCGACGAAAGTTCAAATCATGACGAGCAAATCATATCTGTAAGAATTACTTCATCTGTCGCAGTTGGCAGATCGAAAGCTAAGTCATTTCATAAAACATCTGATAGTAACAGAGACCACCTGGAATCCGAATTTCATATCACAACCCCTTCAATAGAAGATACTCAACCTTTTACTACAACCGTTTCCGACATCGTATCCACTGTTACTACAACAACTTTGGAAGATGTTGAAAGTAAAACAGAATTACCACCGAGCCTTGCTGGTGCTAACATGGAGTTCCTTAAACAACTGCAAGCAAAAAAGGGAATAAGAGGTCTGAACAATTATGAACGACAACATTCTTTTAATTCAGAAGATGACGTGACGGATTTTAATCAGACAAATGATTCAGTGGCGGAGTCATCCATACAGTCTGTATTCAGAGAAGATAAGCTTTTAGTTGATGTACCACTAGCAAGATCTGTACCTTTGTCTTATGGTTCAAAAAATTATATTCAGGACCCACCCCAGGCGAATTCAAGATTAACGACGGTCAATTTTAATGTAGTGCATGATACACCAAAAATAAATAATTATAATGATCATTTATCTACATATATTAACCCCACACAATCAGCAGCAGAAACACAAGAGTATTATAATCAACCTTCTAAGATTTACAGTCAGCCAGCGCAAATATATAGTGAACCAGCTAAAATTTACAGTGAACCAGCGAAAATTTATAGTGAGCCCGCTAAAGTATACAGTGAGCCTGCAAAAATTTATAGCGAACCTGCAAAAATTTATAGTGAACCCGCTAAATTTTATAGCCAGCCTGCTTCTTTGCATCTCAATGATGGTATTCAATCAGGCGATGTTACTTGGCAACAAAAATCTTCTACATCAGGGTATAGCACGTTGCCAACTACATCACCGTCCTATCCTGCAAATGCGCAAAGACATATCGGACACGAGCCTGAAAAAAATTACGAGGTGGATGAAAAAGTCAGTGTGATGACTGATGGACAAACACATGGTGAACAACCTGCCAATCCAGAAAACTGTAAACAAGAAAATTGTAAAGTGGGTTATGTGGTGGAAGGTCGACAGTTTAGGAAATATAGAGTTGAAGAAAGAACCCCAGATGGTTTCATTGTAGGAGAATACGGGGTAGTAAGAAATGAAGATGGGGCACTAAGAGGCGTCAGGTATACAGCCGACAGCGATGCTAGTCCTCGTCTAATACATGACGCGCTTATGAAGTTCCTGCAGTTGAAATAGGTAATACTTACTTATTTTGTCAAATAATTTAGTTATTTGGTGATAAAACGTTTGCTCATTTAATTTATATATTATGTAGTTTTTCAGTGCTTATTAAATGCTTGTTTATTCCACCAATTCTCAGATTGAAATAAAAGACTGAGTGTCATCATGTTTAACTTTGTATATTCATGCCACAATAATAAAAGAAAACTATGATTCGAAATAAAATTTGTTTTAGTTTCTCTTTTTTCTCTACATTATCGAATATTGCATTCTTCATTCATGTAACGTTTATTTAATGTAATAAACGTACACAAATCCATAGACAATTTATATTTTGTTTTTTATTTAATATACCCGATTCTGAAGAATCTTGTTTTGTGTATATTATAATGTTCCTTGCCATAATGCAATTACCTAATATATGATATTATTGCAAATTAAAACCTAACACGACAACTGAAATAAATCCATTTCACATTTTGAATGCAGTTTTAATAAATTGGTAATCTGATTTGGATTATTATTTTCTCAACCTAATTTGACAACTAGGTAAATTCGAAATAAATTCTTTGACTATAGAACAATGCTGAGCAGAAGTAACGAGTATTTGGAATGCAGACGGTATGGCATTCGGCAATAAAATAATAAATGCATATAAAAGTACAATTCGCGAGTCGTTAATCCATGAATTCATGATTATGTTATTAATTACCAATATACCAACCACAAATCTTAGTAACAGCCTAGTTTGAAACGAGCCCACACAATAACAAGACACTTCAGGTAAACAAAAAAGTTTCTTTTTCTACATGTTTTCCACCGTAAGCTTGGCGAATACCTTATGAATAATGAAGATAAGAACAAACAAGATAGGTACAATGAAATTAAGTGGTTACGCTAGTATATGCAACATAATAACTTATTCTCGTCTTTTAAGAGTTATCTTTGTATTAATTTTAAGTTATTTAAAACTGTGCCATGAATCCTTGTATATTTCCCTTGGATAGTTAGATAAAAATGTATATAAAATATATTTTTTGATTAAATGTTTAAGAAACATACTTTTTTTATTACTAATTATATTTATAAATCAATAAACAACACTCGTGAACACGTACAAATAGGTATTTATTCTAAAAAAATGTTTATTTACAAAAATTTAAAAAAACATAATTCGAAATTATGGTCAAGTATGTCTGCTTGTAGTGACTCTACCACCGGTTCGGAAACTAGGTAAATATATACATATAGGTGAATCAAAACCTATAGAAATAGATCCTTCCTCTTGAATTATAATCTGTAATCGGGTATTCTTGACGTTAAAATATAATAATAATAATAGGTATGTCTAAGAACTTATATTTCCGCAGAAGATAAAAACTAGTTATGGATGTAAAAGGCAGTGAATTTGTCTTCACCTTGATCGATTACCTACACTCTCATTATATAGATAGGTACAAATATTGATTAATTATGTGGCCTTAATATTAAAGCGACATAGTTTCAATTCAAGAAGCTTCTTAAAGCACTTTTTGAACCATCTAACACACATTTAAAGAGGGCTTACATCCTATTTTTTTTTACATTGCATAACGTAGGTTCCAACGCTTCAAAGTACGTTCCACAGTACGTTTATGTAATTTATTTTAATTTACTTTTAGTGCGGGAGACAAATAAAATCAATTAAAAATAAGAGGCTTAGAGGGAACGAACTCTTTTATTCAATATATAACACATGCAAGCGGACCCAGTGGCCAATATCTGTCACATCTGTCCATATAAGTAATAGATATAGGTACATTATAATAAGTAACAGATACATTTGTATAAAAACATTTACAACATTTCCAGCTTCGCTAATTTTGCTGTGAGACGTTAAAGTGTTTTAAAAGTAATATAATCACATAATGGAATAACTACAACAAAACTATTTTTTTTTATAAAATATCTGAGTAAAATTTCTTAAAGCGACAAACATACAACTGAGTTTAAGTGCTTCGCTTCGAGTTGTACCTATGTTAAACTGGCGACTAACTTGCGACAACGTATTTAACATAAACATATTATGATATATAACGTATACAACGTGTATATATATAATATTTTTAAGTCTTCTACGAAGTACTAAGTGCAAGAAATATATCGCAATCGCTGTCGCATTTTGGAAGAGATCGCTCGCTTTCTAATCATCTGAATAATAGTTGGCGATTACGATATTTTTGTCTCATAAGAAAATAAAACTTGTACTCAAGTTTGCACATAGTTCTAGCAAACTTAAGTAAATGCATTAAATTTAATCTCAAATTTCTGCAATCCTCATTCATAACATTATATTAAACAAACTCTAACTCGACCAAAAAGTGAGTGCAGATTTTAAACATTGCATTACACTACATTTCTCTACCAAGCATTCAATATTTTGTTATTATTTGACACTTAAACTATACTCAGTTATAACTTTAGACAATATTATTATTGGTGCCATAAATATAGGTCATAAAGTCGTTAAGACTAATCTTAATTCGCAACAATTACTTACATATGGTTACAACTAAGATACAGTTCAATAAGTAATCCGTTCCTTAACTTGTACTTAGTTTAAGCTTTATAAATATTCAATTATTTAAACATCATATTTGCTAAACTGTATTAAATAACCCTGCAGTCAAATATGGACTCATGTGTAAGCACACTTGAGCAAACGGTAGTTCAAGCAGGGTTAATAATAAGCTTAGCTCCAACATTCTCTATAATTAAACAGCGAAACTCTACATCTACTTCATCAAAAACTAATCCCTAGTATCCTAAACATCCAGCTGCAATTGTGCACAAACAACAACATACAAACCACACGTGGAAGCACGTTAAATCTATCAGACCACCAACTTTTCAGTCAGTATCTTTAATTTCGATGTCATGATTATTTTTATGCTATTGCCAGAAGAATTTTAGAGTTTTAAAGATAAATGTCAATTAAGGGTAACTACAATATTATAAGTAAATGTAATGTACCTATGCCCGTTTACACAAATAAAGAATCGGGCAATGCGTAAATACGTAACGCTTAATATAAAGATATTCCTAGGCATTTACAATTTGACCAATAGTTGTCACCTAAGAATTGGTGTAATGTTTTCTATAGACATCGCATAAATTATTAGGAATTTGATTTAAGCGATTCCTAAATTTATTGAAAACGGGCATTAGTCACATTAAAACAGATTAGGTAAATGATCTTATAAAACTAGTCGATGTACTTAATGATAGTTTAACCAGTACTCTTTAAAGTTATGATCAAACAATAATTATTGTAGCGAAATTTAAACCACGGAATGATACCTTTAGGTAAAAGCTTCCAATAAAAGAAAACAGTCGCCAACAAAAATAAAGAAGCACTAATAAGTATGAGAACACATTTTTTTAATTCAGAAAGTTAAATAATAACCTACTATTAGAATCTATTAATACTTTTAAATTTATTATTATTGTAAGAAACCGAGTGTAGAGAACATGACAATAAAAATTTAAATTATAACTCTGAGAATATTATAATAAAACATCAAAGTTAACTATAAGGTTTAGCTAGGACTTATTAAGCAGGCAAGCAATTTTCAAACAAAAATATTAAATAGATATTCCTATCATTTAGACATACTTTTGACCAACAATTACTAACAAAATGGGTAATACTTTATTTTTCATATATTTAACCTTTTTAAATGGATTTTTATTAATGGTTGTCAATAATATAAGGAATATTTATTAATATAGATTAATACAATATATCATATCAAAGGCATTGTGCCCAAAGAGAACTTTCTTATATAAGGAATAGCTAAAACTACAAGGTGCCCATTTTATTATAAGAATAGATAAGACACAGGTGCACAACGCTGTACTGTTTTAAATTATTTAAAATGGGATATATTTTTCATACATCAATATGCCTACATTTTTTAAGAAACCTTTAATTATTACGCTATACACAAATCATACGCCTAGATCTCATCAAACGTGCTTTTCGTCCAGATACCTATCTATAATCTAGTATATAGATAAGTACTTAGAAAATTACAGAAACATACATACTTATTATTCGAACTATTGAGATTTACGTGTATTCAAAAAAAAAGTACAACGAACCCTAAACTTTCAAATTTTACCTTGAAAAAATCCTACGGAACATGTACTGAGGTACATTTTTAAAAGTCGCGCCAGCATTTGTAACCTTTCACTAATATTAATATTCTGATAACGTGAATAATGGAATGTGCTATGCAGTTTTACAGACATTGAAGTTCTTTAGTTTATAACAAATTTTCACTTGGTCTAAATATCATCTGAATTTAACATCAGATAATGCAATATCAAATTAAATCGTATCCCAAATAAGCGTGTACCCAAGTAAAATAGTATTATAAAAATATTTCTTGATATGTACGGGATACAAACAATTGTTACAACTTCAAAAGACAAAATATCAAGAGTAAAAGTGGCAATATATTTTAGGATAGGTATAGGTAGATTATTTAATTCTAAATATGTTACACAAGCAAACTTAAAACGACCTTAAGCTTAATATTAAATAATATAATAGGTAATCGTGAAAAAATTAGTTTTAAATCTAATAGCTAGTGCACGCAATCTGTCCGCGTTTCTGTGGAAATAAGATATTTTCCTTCGCTAAATAGGAGCCCTAGGACAAGACAAATTGACTACAAATATGCTATATCTGTGCTTTGTTTTAGAAAGATTAACAAGTATTATTGATTTAAATTATTGAACTCACGACCTTGTGACCCGCAGTTGAACATGCCAAACTACTAGCGAGTCAGTTCCTCTTGGGGACGTATTTAAAAAATCCTTGATTACTGCACCGCTACGTCAATAGTCATACAATGCCAGGTACAGTAAATATCTAAAGTAAGTATTGTAGCAGAGAGAAAAATATTGGGGTAAGCAGAGACTGTAAACGACCTGTAATGCTTTAACTTTTATTCATAATTATCTTTAAGAAATAGATATGTTCAAATTTAAAGTCGATATTATTTTCGATAACTTACCTAAACGGGCAAGTAGGTAGGTTAAATTTATTAAAAAAAAAAAACAATTAATATAATAAATAAATATCACCATATCAAACATCAAAGGTAAAGTACCTATGTATTAGTCGATAAATACAAATTAGTCAAATTGGCAGTTACACACAATATATTGTGCCAAGATATCGATGCGTGTGCATTGGTACGAAACAAAGCTTTCCATTATTTTAAAGGTTTTGTCATCGTCACTTGGTCAACCATAAATCGTAGAGATTGTATATGTAATCCGTAGGTACACTACGTTTTGATTCTAGAAATAGGATTCTTAACAAATCAAATACATTTTTTTAGGAGCTGACAACAAGCCTACACAACTTTTGTAACCACCAATTTTTAAATGTACTTATATATCAGAAAGGTTAACTAGTTATCTTATTTATATGAAATCGACCCCATAAACACATGCAGCTACTTTGATTGCTACAACCACAGTAAGTCATCAAAAAGTGTTTATTTAAAGCAACTTAAATAATTATCAGTGAAAGATGCAAGTAGTGTAGATAGATTATTTCCATACAAATTCAGAGTTAAATAAAAAAATACCAGAAAGCTCTTTACCTTGTAGTTCCTATCATTAAAACTAACAACTTCTGGTCTACGACTTTCAAAATTCAGTATTAATTTATTTCATACAAAAAATTAATAGATCATGTTATTTCTGTGAAATTACATTACACTGTGAATTCAAATACATGTGATGTCAGGATGTGTATGTCAGGTCAGCGATCTTACGATAGAGTCGTGATTCACGCGGTCTTGCCGATGTTACGTTATAGAGTAGTAACAAGTATAGTATCTAAGTAAAATATCTATATATATTTATTTTTTCACAAAATATCGAGTTAAAAAAAGGAGTAAAATGAAAGTTGTTCGTTTTAATGAAAGCAACTACAGGCCGAGTGCTTTCTGGTATTTTTTATTTAACCCTGTATATGTCCACTTACTGTAATGCTCGTAATGTGGTGTAAAATGTTACATAATATATAACCATTGCATCTAGTTGCTTCTCTATTCCGATTCCATGCCATCCCGTGTCAGTAACTTAAAATATATATGTAGCGTAGTGCCTTAGAATCGAATTTCAGAGGAAAAAATATCTGTGACGATTCACCTTTAAATTTTGTAGTTTCAATATAAATTGTACGATTTTATGATGCATTGTACCCATTAATCATAGGTTTCCGATTCTTGCTGCACTAGTTTGAACCGCCTGGGACTCTTAACGGCGATTGAACCGTGTCCATCCAACGACAGTCTGCCTTTCATTTGCAAATACCTTAAAAAAAAAACGAAAGTAATTAATTCTCGCGCTTATAATGAAAAAAAGCAACCTTCTTTTCGTAAGAACGAGTTTACGTTTACGAAAGTAAAAAAGATCTATGTCCAGCAGTGGACGTCAATCGGTTGAAGTGATGGCGACGACGATGATAATATTATGAAAATGATGACAGTGTCTGTGCCAACAAGGAATAATTAATGTAGGTTTTAATTGCTATTTTAATAATGTATTCAGACTCACTTTTTGATATATCGGCAAACGAGTTTAGTAGGACGTTGCTGCCACTCATCCAAGACCTCCTTGGGTGCTAATACCTATAATAAAGGTGATTTTCGTTATTAATTTGGCAAGATTACTGTGTCGACCGACTCCATGCAATCAAAGCAAGGCATTTAATCAATGCAACCTTTATATACAACGCTACTTAAACCTCAAATTCTAGAGCAATTATTAATCTTATTTTATTTATAATAAATAAATAAATATACTACGACAATACACACATCGCCATCTAGTCCCAAAGTAAGCGTAGCTTGTGTTATGGGTACTAAGATAACTGATGAATATAATTTTTTTTTTTATGAATAATATACATAAATACTTATAATATATAGATAAACACCCAGACACTGAAAAACATTCATGTTCATCACACAAATATTGTCCAGTTGTGGGAATCGAACCCACGGCCTTGGACTCAGGAAGCAGGGTCGCTGCCCACTGCGCCAATCGGCCGTCAACATCGTTTATTTGATTACTATCGCTGATTGCTTCGTTAATGCAGAATTTCAAATTCCCTAAAAGTTTGATTTAAATGTTTCCTGCCCATGTACAGAACCCACGGTGCCCAAGCCTGACTCGCACTGTACTTCGAAGTCTGGACAATTGGTTAAAGTATTGTACAAGGAATTACGAGTTCCAGGATTAGCTTCCAATTTTTTAGGTTGGAACTTGGATACCATCATTTTTCTGCGACCACCCCTGTGACTTCGAAGAGAGCACGTTAAGGCGTAGATCGCGGTTATTATAAATAATATGTAATAATAATCGTTAAAGCTAGCAGAGAGGTATTCGTCTAGTTGGTGGCTTCGACCGTGGCTAGATACCACACTGCAACAAGCAAATAATCGGTACACAGGCGCGTAGAAATGCTGATCAATTGCTATTAATGAGTAAATATGCGGCAATTCCTCACAAATAACTGCCAGTTTTTAGTAGATAGATACCTGATCGCCTTTAAGCCTGTCTAGCAGTGTGACGCAGATGACCGCAGCTTTGATGCCGGCGTGGTGAGTAAGCGCCGCGAATGCTAGAGACTCCATCTCAATGTTCACGACCCCAGCCTTGTGGATGCTCTCCAAGTACTCCATTTTATCGTTTTCTGTGAAGTCACAGAAAGCGCCGTCGAGACGCCCTTGACCTGAAATTTAAATAAAATATTGTTTAAAGGACTAAAACACATTAAGTAAATATATTATATGAAGTAGCTATATATAAGTGTATATTTTTTACCGAATCTGTTTTTTATCGTATTGTACTGATATACGCAAAACCCATACAAAACCCAAGACTTACTCGCGATTGCCATGAATAATTTATACTTAATCACCCAATTAGATCTTGTTATTTCTGATATATTACACGAAACTTGAATAAACTTTCGTAAAGCAATCAAAAAATACTATACCTACAACACATAATGCACACAAAAACAATATGGGAGGTAAAAAAAAAAATAACAAAGATACAAGTAATTTAAAATTGGGTAGCACAGGCAGCCTTATTACAAATAGTGAATTCTTCCAGACAACTATTTGAGGAATGGACTCTGTTATAAATTATATAAGCGATAGTACCAGTAGTAACAATTATAAAATAAAATAGAATATATTTCACTACTGTAAAAGAAACTAAGCAATTTCATTTTGAAAACTGCTACATACTTTCTTATTTGTAAACAATCTTCGCCAACAAAAAATAACTCTATTGTTTATATTGTTGGCGAATTTACTTACACTCAAAGTAGTAGGAGTATCTCTACGTGATCAAATCAGGAATTATTACCGACACAGACTTTGATCTACAAAGAGCCAATGGGAAAATGATGATTTTCAAATAATTATGGTAAAATAATACCTTCATAAAAGTCGTATGTGCACATAGTCTTTCCTGTCACAGTATCGTAGGGATCTTCGGGGTCAGAAAGCGCTTTCAACTCTCGAACAAGCCTCTTATCCAACTTCGCCAGACGCTGTATATTCTTTCCCAGGACCGTCTATAAAACCAAAGAAGTTCACGTAAATATTTTCTTTTTATTTCTAAATATTATTTAAGACAAGCTGTTCAAGAAAAAAACAGTTAACAAAGGAAGATCTATTCTAAATTGAACAAATGTCTACATACTTTTTATTATATCCATCCTACTAATATTATAAATACGAAAGTTTGTATGGATGAATGGTTTGTTACTCTTTCACGCAAAAACTACTGAACCAATTTGACTTAATTTTGGAATGGAGATAGATTATACCCTGGATTAACACATAGGCTGCTTTATACCCCGGGAAAATGTAAGGTTCCCGTAGAATTCATGAAGAACCCAAAAACCGAGTTCAACGCCGCGACAGCTAGTCTATATATAAAAAAGGCAAAGGTGACTGACTGACTGATCTATCGACGTGGTTAGAGCTGTTCTTTTTTAATTTTGCACACAGACAGTTATTACAATGTAGGTATCCGCTAAGAAAGGATTTTTGAAAATTGCAACCCTAAGAGGGTTAAATGGGGATTGGAAGTTTTTATAAAATCCTTCATTTATCAATTCATTTTTCAAGTTAAATTCTATGAAACTTTGATTTTAGGTTTTCGATTTAAAAAAACGAAATACGTGTTTCACAAAAATTTAAACTCCAAAGGCATCAAATAGGGTACGAAAATGTATATGAATGTTTCTGATTTTTTAGCTAACGGCAAAAGCTATTAGCTTTCAACTAGAATAGGTCTAGATTCGATCTCTGTCCGCGTTTATTGCGGTTTTTTTAAAACCCCTGGGACCCGGTTGTTTTTCTGGAATAAAAAGTAGCCTATGTTACTCTCCTACTTTTCAAATAATGCTATGCCAAAAATCTAGTTGATTGGTTGCTTTATTATGGCATAAGGGAAGGAGATACAAACAAAAAACACACGTTCATATTTATAATATTATTATTAAGAAATACATTACTACTACAAAAGTTTTTATGTATGTTTCGAACTAAGAAATTAATAGTAAATTAATTTAAGTCCGTCTACTGTTCCAGAGTTGGATTGCGCGGCGATACTTGAAAGTTGAAACAATGAAGTTGAAAATTCCCCTAACAGCACCCTTTGTCTTTATGCCAAAGAGTTGCATCGAACTTAACTCAAGTAGCCAGAGTCAACAAGTCACAAGTTACAGACGACTGCACTTAAGATTTAACCTAATGTTTTTCTTAAAAAAGAAATTGAAATTTTTAGCTATTTTATTTAAAATTTAGGGTTAAATAAAAGTACCAGAAAGCTCTAGGCCTCACAGTTCCTATCATTAAAACTAACAACTTTTGTTCTACGACATTTAAAAATTCAGTATTAATTTATTTCACACGAAAAATATAATAAATTGTGTTATTTCTGTAAAGTCACATTACACTGTAAAACCAAATTACTCGTAGGTACATGTGATTCAACAGCCTTGAGTAGTCGAGTCAGTGCCTGCATGATAGTGTCATGGTTCGCGCGGCCTTGCCGATGTTACGTTACAGAGTAGTGTGTAGTATGTATATAAAATATTTCACAAACTATTGAGATAAAAAAAGTCGTAGAACAATACTTATTTGTTTTAATGTAAACAACTACGGGCCGAGGGCTTTCGGGTAATTTTATTTAACCCGGTATATCAAACTTGACCCGGTGAACTATTTGAATCCACCTACTGTAAAAAATTCGAAGCTTCAATTTCCATATTATCAATTTAAATTTTTTTGCCTTTTTCTATGGGTTTTTATAATTATAAAACCAAATAGAACCTAAAAAAATATTCATATTTTCAAATTTTTACGAGACACTATCACTGAAATTAATTTTCGTTTAGGTACCTAAATAAACAGATAAAGATTTTTATTCGTACCTGTATTCACAATTATTAATATTACAATGACCATAGATAAAATAAGTGTATTGTTTATTTAGAGTAGGCTATATCGGAGAATGAGAATTACCTATTTGTCTATCTTTCGGACGATTGTATGTTTTTTTTAAATGGATTTTGTTGAGATTTATGTCTGCAATAAAATAAAGAAATAACATAAAGTTGCTCAAACTTAATTTGGTAAAACTAGTATAATGTGGTGTTTTCACACACGCAGATAAGATTATCGACATAAAACGTCAGAAAAAACACTACCTCGGCTGGTAAGAACAAGTTTTTGTCCTATTAAATAGGTTTCACTTGCAGGTATTAGTAATTACAAATACTTCAAACCCATACCAATTCCAGAACATTCCGAAGCGCACCGTCGACTGCCTCTTCAGAAATAATGACAGTGCCGCCCTCGTATCCAATGCCTCCGCACGTGCCAATCCTGAAGAACACCGGATCCCGTACCTTCGCGTGGTACATCAGTTTAATCACCTCATGCAAGAGGATACCCACGGACGGTATACCCATTCCATGCTGGAAATACAAAAATAGCGGATACATAAATATAAAAATAATTGACTGTTTTGGTAAGCATAAAGTTTAAAAACCGACTAAAGAGCCCGACGCAAAAAACAGGTGTGTGTGTGTGCCTATGGAATCGTATTTCAAGAACGGGTGAAATGAGTTAAATTTTGTTTTTTTTTTCTTGAAAGGTGAATGTTCTTAGCTATGTTTGCTGAAAGTTGAATCCATGATGGCTGCCGACACAAAATGACATTTTTTTTTACAATCGGTCAATATTGTTATCAAATGAAAGGATTTCACTAGTAGAATACTACAACACACTTTGACAAAATTAAAATCAAAGATGGCTGCCAACACATAATGGCGAATTAAATATTTTTAAGTTAGTTTTAATTTAGAGAAATAACAATCTTTTTAGAGTATGTTTTAAAAATAAAAGACTAACAAATGTGTTGAAATAAATAATAACCAAGAAAATAAATAGAGGTATTCTATAAGAATGTACTAATGTAATGTTTGACGGGCGATTGGAGCAGTAAGCAGCGACCCTGCTCTCAGAGTCCAAGGCTGTGGGTTCGATACCACTACTGGAAAATATTTGTGTGATGAACATTTATGTTTTTCAGTGTCCCATACACTGAAAAACATAAATGTTTTATAAGTATTTAATATTTATGTATATTATTTATAAAAATATCACTCATCTTAGTACCAATAAATAAAGCTGGAAACTTTAGGGCTTGATGGCGATGTGTCGTAGTATATTTATATTTTTTAATATTTTCCAAACGATATTTACACTAAAAAGTAATTGAAAGATTTTATACATTATAATACATGTAAGGCAAAATAGATGAAGATGTAGTAGATAAAAGCGGATAACTATTTTTACTTGGTTAAAGAATTCGGCCGCTGAAAGGGAAAAAATATTAATTTAACTAAAAAAAAAAACATTTCCTTCCTTGTTACTATGTCGGTTCTTTTATTTATAGTTCTGTTTGTTTTAATTCATGTGAGCCCTTCGCCGTTGGTCGACAGTTCGAGTAAATGTTATAATTATGATTTTAGTTTAAATACTGTATTTAATAATAATTTGTATTAAGCTGCCGAGACAGATCTCGTGGTTTAAATTTTTAACTACGGATCACGAGATTCTGGGTCCCGTTCCGGGTCAATCCCCGGGTACCGGATATTTGTGAAAATAATTCTCAGCACCAATCCAAAATTAGGAAATTGGCAGAATCTACACCCATGCCTTGTAGAAAACTGTCGTTTTGGATTATTATCATTAACATGTGATAATAATTCGTTGAAGCCCACCATGCCGTTTTATCACTAACATGCAATAAAAATTCATAAACCTGACGAACCAAGCAGATAGCCAACCTGATGGTAAATGGAAAACCATCTCCCATAATCAGATAACACTTCGTAACTACTTAGGGCATATAACGAACGCGTCCTATACAGTTCCGCCCTGTGACCACCAACCTGCGTCGTCACTTCAGACCGGAACACAGTATTGCTGCTCATCGTAAGCCGTACTTCCCCGAGCTCTGACACACAAAGCTCTACTACTACCAAATAATACTAAATACTACTAAGAGATAAGGCCGCATTTTGTATTCTACTCCAGTCTCTGTGTTTCTCTCTATTCTTCTTTTATTTTCTTTACTGGGTACTGGGTAGTAGCGTTTATTTGTTCATTTTAATTGTGTTCTGTATTTGTATAAAGAACATAAATAAAAATAAATATTATTATAATTCAATAACGGAATTGCGCTTTTAATAGATAACTTGCAGTTCAAATGCAGTTGAGTTTATGTCGTGTGCGTATCGACTCCTTCCCCCATAGTTATGTTAATCGAAGTTGACACTCCATATTCAATTTATATCAATATCTCATAATGACAGCCAGTTCACCTCTGTTAACAGAATACATTATCGAAACAGCTCATTCATTACCTTAATTGAAAAGCATCGCCTGGCATCCACAATACAGCTCGCGTTACACGAGTTTATCTTTATTGGCAAATGGAATATTTCTGCACTAAGCAAGTAATAGTATGTACCTATATGGAACAATAGGTCTTTCAAATCCCTATGTATTGCCGGTTTTTTTTTTAATAGAGTACATCAAGCCTGTCTTCAGAGGATTCTCGAGTTCTTCGGTCACATTGCCAGAAGAGATGGAGACAATCTTGAAAAGATAGTGGTCACTGGCAAAGTGGAAGAAAAGAGACCTCGTGGACGTAACCCGACTTGTTGGTCGGATCAAATCCGCACTGCTCTCGACACCAAAGTGCATATTGCTTTACGCGTTGCTAAAGGCCGAGTCAAATGGCACACAATCGTCCGAAATGTTGTAAGTGGAAGGGTTCACGACCCTCAGCAATGAGGAACACGACGTAGAGAGAGAAACATCAAGCCAAGACGTTATCTTAAGCCTAGCAAGCGAAAATATCCTCCAAATTTATCCACTTTAAAAATTACTAGCAACATCGGAGAGGAGGTTCGACATTATAAATATATTACTACGCGCATTCTTGGAAAGTGGATAAAACTCTAGGCCGGGACATACATTTGGTTCTTTCCCCATGGAGATAATGCCTCATGTCCACGATAGCCTATAGTAACAACAACAATGAAATTCCTTGAATACTCACACTGATGCACAGAACAGGGCCGACTTTATACATAGAGTAGCGATAGGAGAACTGACTGATGTCTTGTAGCGTGGTGCCGCAAGGCAGTTTGTGCCCAATCTCCGCCATTATGGTGTACGCGAACTGCTCCATCCGCTTTGGCGTGCCGCCCATACAGACGAACTGAAAAAAAGGAATAAACTGAAAAATATGTCGTTAAAATACATTTCACGCCACTCGTTTGACATTGCCTTAGCATATAGCCTGGTATGGAAAGGTCAAGTATGTCATTACATTTTAAGACGCTTAACGGGCTATGTAGTTTTGTTCAGAAATTCATTTCACACATTTTTATATAGGATTTGAATAAGGATTATCGCGTACCTGAATAAAATCAGTACGATCCCTGAGCTAAGAGCTCTGTTTTTAGGACTTGTTTTACGGTACTGGGTTTTGCCTTTAAGCTCGTGAAGCGCAAAAAATAAAGAATAAATAGATTTTCAAAAAGCAAAAAGTTTTTCGATCGTGAGTTTTATTAACAGAGTACCAGCACATAGTCATATAAGAGGTTTATATGAAGATTGCAACCCGGTCTAATATATACTTAAGAGTTTCTTGAAAGAAAAACGAAAGACAATTTTAACCTTTCATACGATGTATGAAATATATTATTATTTATATAAAATATATATATTTCACACAGCTACGGTGTACAGAAACATATTAGAATCCGCAATGTGACTAAAATACGTTTTATATAACGGACCAAGCCGCGTGCAAATGTTTGCGCCCTTACTACCTATACATATACCTGCAACATGGTTATATCCAATTAATTACCAATACGTAATGCTTTAATGAAGTGTTTATAAATGATAAACTACCACAGTCAGATAGTAACTGTCCTTGGCCTTAACCTTCGCATATGTATAAGCAAGTACCGCAAACACAGGTTTTTTTCATATGCAATGCGACTTTTTTTATTCACCATGAACTTGTAGGGAATAAAAAAAACCTAGTCTAAGATGGTAGCGAGCTAACCTTTTAGGGAGCATTGCAGTTATATTAAACCCATAATCCCTAATCGGTTTCTACGCTATTGCTTAGCGGCCCGTCTTTGTCGGTAGGTTGGTAACTAGCCACGATCCGAAGCCGTCCACCAGACCAGACCAGACAACAAGAAAAAACTTTTGTTACTTACTATAGTAACGCTTTAGCGGACCTACACCGTAGACATGTGCCATTACAGTCTCGAAATTGGAAAGTTCGTACGAAAAGTAAAATATTCAGTACCAAGCTGTAAGAACGATTCACGGAGGCAAACTGAAAAAATCCATAATTTATATAGAGAACGTGTTCTACGATGGAAATAAGTATATGAGACTCTCGGCTGTAACCGACTGATCACACAAGTAGGTGGTGTTTACTAGACTTGACTTACACATATACACACTGACACAGACATACTAAGTAAACCTATGTTACGAGTGGAGAATTTCAGGCAGGGTTTTTTGCGTTGTAGTTGATAGTTTGTAGCGACTACAATTGATTCGAAAACCAGAGTAGCGAGAAGAAATCTGCAGGGAGCTCAATATTTGCTGTTTAATATATTTGTAGCTTAACTTTATGTATTTATTATTGTATAATATATAAATCAGTTATCACCACAATGCAAAAAATTGTAAGAACCTATACATCCAAAATCAGGCAGGCATTAATAAAAAATAATGTTCATTCGAACAAATTTGGGTCATTGACTTTTAATTATACTAGCACTACCCGCGGCTTCATCCGCATGCAACTACACTACTTACATTTATTGTATCACAGTATCCATACCTATTTCCTCACTAATTTTATAAATGGGATATTGGTCAAAGAAGGTTAAACTAAC
This sequence comes from Pararge aegeria, assembly GCF_905163445.1. Taxonomy (NCBI): domain Eukaryota; kingdom Metazoa; phylum Arthropoda; class Insecta; order Lepidoptera; family Nymphalidae; genus Pararge; species Pararge aegeria. The sequence continues at coordinate 8,280,392 of NC_053190.1, read as the reverse complement.
AACTAAATTCGTTATTAGAATATTCTGGATAAAAATCACCTGAATGTTTAAAATTAAATGTCTACCTAAGCATTTCTGTCAGTACTCTATTTTAACGCTCCTGTGTACTTGCATTGCTATTTTTTTTCAATATATTTTTAAAAAACACCCTTGTTTCATTTTCCGTTTCAGTAGTTTGTAGACTATATGTTCCAGACTTCGAAAAGTAAAAAAATAAATTAACAAAAAGAAACTACTATGGAAGTTTAAATAATAAGTAAAATAAATGAAAAGACTGAAAAGTTAATATCTTTTTTGCATCATTTTTTGGCCGGTGCCAAGTAAAACAACGTCGGAAAAATCTTTCATTATTGTAGTAACCAGAATGGCAAAACCTAAAATCTCTGACCGTAATACCGGATTTCATCAAAATCCGTTCAGCCATTTTTATTAGCTGGAAGAATCAATAATAGAATTGCGCTATAGAAATATGCATTTTTCCAGAAATAAAATGTAGATAGGTACTCTCCTGCCTATAAACTACCTCTATATAAAAAAACACGTTAATCTGTTGCTCTATTGCTGCGTGAAAGAATAACGTATGAACTATGAACCAAAGAATCCACTTGCAATTTATTCAGATGAAAACGAATGAATTAATGTAAGATGTAATGTAACATAATTTAATGAATAACATACCTTAACGTCTCCAAACATTTCAACGAGATCATGAGATCCGCTGCCCAATGCCAAGTGGTAAAGGATGTCTTGATCCATGAGTTCGATGTTCGGATTACGGAGTCGCACCGTGCCATCGGGATATCTACGTAACCACGAAAACAATATAAGTACATATTTAACAATAACTATCTGAAACCACCAACCAATATTTACACATAACATTAAATTATGACAAAATTAACACAGTATTATGACAAATGTATTCATCACTAGAAATAACTACTAACTAAACATTTCCCAATAAGTTAATAAACAATAGGTACCCATCCTTTGAGATAATAACTACAGTTTATTTTAATAAAAGTTATCAAATAAATATTACTAATTTAGTAATAAAACTAAAAATGATTTTATATAATAAATTTCTCGACTGAAAATACAAAAGAGAAATAGGTTGTAAAGTTGTATTACAGATATTATGGATCATAGATATAGGACAGCGTGACTCTTGGTGATACAAGAGGAAATTCTCCCGTCGACACAAAGAGATCTCCTTTACTAAACTCAGCTATTCTATAATTCATAGTGAAAATATTTTTCCTTCATGCGATATCAAAGGGAAAAATTCTGGTAGGATAAAATTCATATTTATACATATTTCCTGCATTCAGTTTTAACCATTAAATGTAGTAGAAATATAGTTAGATTTACCTAACTACCTTTAATGTTATTAAAATAAAAATCTAATTGAAACAATATTTGATATTTTATACGATAACCCATTCAATTTTTAACTTACTTACAAAATAAGGTTTTTACATCAACGCGAATTTACTTTTTTTTATTTGCTTTATTTTGACGCAATCTTAAATTATTTGGATTTTTTTTTTGTTATTTGACCCCATTCAAAGATTCAGATCAGATTGGCCCGATTCAAATTTGATGATGATCTTATGTGGCTTTCAGAGATTGTGGAAGAAACTATTTAGTAAATAAGAAACATTTACTGCCTGCTTAGACCGAATTAGCACATTGAGATTGGTTGTGTACCTACTTGTTTTAATGCCTTTTACTGAAATTTCGATACAGTGAAGGGGTAATAAATTATTGGTTATGACTTTTTCCTTTCGGGGGAGACAAAACTCATGCACGCACATCTAACTTTTATGGGCAATGTGTTTTATAAGCAAATAAATATCACTTGCTTTAAAGCTAAAAGAAAGCATAGCGAGGAAACCTGCATGCCTAAAAGTTCTTAATGTACTCAATATGCGGCTCACTTTACTAATCAGAACTTGGCGTGGCGACTACTAAACTTCTCATTCAGGCCACCGGTGCCATGCATTATGCCGGTAATGAGTACAAAAATTATAAATATTTTTTGAACTCAAATAATTTATTAAAAGTAACAACCTAACTCTACTCTCGTCAACCTCTTTAACATCGTTTCCGTTGGCTTGAAATTCATTGTCGCTATCAAAAACTTTCCTGTGCGGCTGGTGGCCATTCTGTTGCTCCGGTGAATGCCATCCATTCTTTTGGACGCACCCAGAAACTCCATTTAAATTCGCAGAATTCGTCTGAGGCATCGTGACATCCGGTAATAAAGACTGGCGATAAAGAAATACAAAAAAATGAAAATGTTATAATTACGCTGAATATCTTGATTTTAGGGAAAAAAAAGTCCTCTTAGTAGATCTACTTATATAAAAAAATAATTTGAACGGAACCGAAAATAATAAATTATTATATACCTAAGTAATATTGTGGATTATTATTTAACAGACTTACTATATCATAAAACCTAATTAAATTTAAGATAGCAATAGAAATGATGACTTTTAATACGGAACAGTTTCATAATGATATGTCCTCATATCCCTAAGTCGTATATAATATCCTATGTTTAGCTTTTTCATCAATGGCAAACTTTTAAGTCTTCATAAAACATTATAATAGTGCCTACGTTTTAAGTTTAAAGTGTTTTTATTCAAGAATAATATGTGTTTAAGTCGCAATGTTTATTTCTTAGACGCATGACGCTCAGATGTATAGATAAATAACGATAGTTAAGATGACGTAGTAGCTCAAGTCAATTTTAATAAAAAAAACATATACAAATAATAACTCAATAATAACTAATATCTTTATCAAAGGTCAAAAATTTAAGTGATAGCCTATTAATGCAATGTATATGTATGAAACAAAGACAAACAGAATTTATGTTGGCAAACAATTCTATCAAGGTTACCAAGACGCTGTTTGATATCAATCTGCAATTTTATCTACCTACGAGTAAGTACGTACCTACATCTACAGAGATTAATGAAAGAAAGTGTGACGGTCATTATAACGAAAATAGATTCTATGACACAGGATATTTATTACTATTTTAATTTTACGTCAATATCTCACCTAAGCAAATTTCATATAAAAACTTTAAATTTTAATATATGGCTATAAAATAGTTTCATTCAATTCTTCTATGTTTATATTGTGGTCAAATCAGTTCGCTATGTATCTTATTTATAAAATATATTATATTAATTATTGTACTTATTTTACAAAATAATTCTAACATTTTATAAGCTATTCAATTAGGTAGAAAGATAGATTTTGTCCCTTAAAAGTAATTTATTTAAGCGAAATTTAGTATAACTGCACATGAATGAAACGAAATATTATATAATAGCTTACCTTAATAAAAAAACGACTTATATTATCACTTTTTAATATCGTAACTCCACTCAAATATAGCACTCTACAATAACGTATTGAGACGCCAGCTTCCCAATAGCGAATAATAGTCACTAGTAGTAGTCAGTCAAGTTGCATGCAGCTCTACAATCCAAGCCAACAAACGTCTACTCATGTCTCGTACATTCGTAATATCCTAAAGTGTAATATGAATGGTATATGAGTAAAAGGAACAATTTTAAAACGATCAATCATCTAGCGGGATTCCAGCTAGGTATATTTGTAGTAACACAATAAATTCACGCATTCTCGAAAAGTTAACTTAATCAATCATGTCTTGTAATCTGTTTGAATAGGACTCTACCTCAATGTAATAAATAAAAAAAACCCATGCTTTTTTAACCACATTGGCTACATTCCATTCACTCAATGCGGTGTGGCAATGGACTAAAATTAAATCAGGTTCGAATCTATGGGAACGATTTTGAAGGAGCTACTTCGAAAATTAAATGAAATATAAGAAAGATTTCTTAGATAAGTAAGTAGCTACTACTCTACTTTCGGGTTTCACGTAAGAGATGAACATAATGCAAATCGGCATTTACTTAGCAAAGTAGGGATAATGTATTTCGTCAGTAGATAAAAAACTTAATTTTAAAACCTTTTAGACCATCTGCATAAATAAAAAAAAAACGTTATCGATTTGAAACGTTTTGAAATGCTGGTCTATCTAAATAAATATTTCCCGGCATTATAAATAACCCAAAAATTATGTTAAATTTCTTAGACTGGTTATCTTGCGATCCAAGCAGCTGATACTTTATTTTTCAGTTAGCTAATGATGTTATTTGCAAATTAAATCCCATCTGACGATTGAAAAAATTAAAGCAAGTCTGTAGAATAAAAGCGATAATACTGTTTATTTGTGTATTGAAAAACCTTCCTTTCATTGACAATAAAGTTTTAAGTTAGGATACGCAAAGGTCGCACATACACACCTACCCACTGTAGTCGAACTTGTTTTGATATTTTTATATATATATAACTATATATTTTATATAGTTAGCCAACTTAAAGATTATGTGCCTGTACTGGTAACGATATTAATGGACGCAGCGAATCTAAATCATAGTTCATCGTGCATTTATATTGCACACCTGTAAATAAATTCTCGTTATTCTATTTTTTATAGAATCGTAATTGTTAAACCTGCATTAAACTTGTTTGAAGGTGGTTTGGGGTCCATAAGGATTACGCCTTTTTTGGAAAGACCTACGTAGGTTTTCTAAGCATGGCCGTCGTTTCTAAAGAGGTTCTGCAATATCGGATTTATGTTGCTACAAAGTTGTGCAACGGACCACGTCGCCGAGAATTAATAAAATAATCGATAAGGTACGTTGAGCTATGAAGAGCTCTAATAAGAGGTTACACAGGTAGGTATGTAGTTAAAACAAGCAAATGTATGAATAGCAGGCAAAAAGGAATTGACTTTCTGATGATATACCTTATGAGATATATTAGTTTTTTTATTTTATTTAATTAAACAAATAATGCAGCGGTACTGAGAAGCTAGCTAAGTAGGTAGGTACGTATGCTAGTGTGCGTCAAATCAAGGGTTATTTGAATACATCCATGTAGGTACATTATTATAATACGATACACTTTTGCATTACACTGCCCTTGGCATTCCATATTTCTTTAATCTTGAAGTTGTACACCTGCTTTTTCAACGAGTTTCAAAGAGTAAGTAGTCATATAGAGGTCCAACGAATATAGAGGTACTGTAGTTGAAGAGCCTCACTAGTAAGGGTAACATAGCCTCTTAACACTGTCGCTACGTCTATTCTATGTTGCCATTTACCTACCATGAAATTTAAGGCGTCGATATCCTATATACTAAGTAAAATCACAGTATAAAGATATTTATACCTATAGTGCTTTCACCAGTGAACTATTCCGAATGACCATATTGCGTAAAACAAAAACATTGATTCCATGGCGCATGTACGTACCACACACAGTCTATTACATTTCTATTGGACTTATCAGTTGAATAGATATTGAGTTAGCAACATAATAAAAGTAGGTTAAAGTAGCGTTTTTACTTATACTTTTTATGTACATTCATTTGGGGATACCAAATACAATAAGTATAATTCGTAATTATTATTATGAAAGTCACCCTTAACTTTTACTTTGACGACATCGCAGAGCGGAGCGGTAGAAACTGTCCTGAATTTGGTAGCATTGAACAGCGTTTAGTGACGCGAATTTGTTGGTTCGATAAGGTAGGAACTCTAACAACCGCCTAAAGCTACAGCCCGCCCAAAAGCGAAACGCCCATCCCGCGTCCGCTGTGTCTTACTTTTACCGACGATCAATTAGGTACAAGACGAGTTGGGTTCCTCGAATAACAACAAAACCCATACAACGTAATCGAACGTAACGTAACCTTTAAACAAATTTTTAACTTTACACAATAAGTCTGTATACATAAGTGATAGTTGACAGGGCGGAGCATGCATGGAGTGCGTTGTATCACTCTTTGAAGCACTTGAGAGCTGTCAGCTGGGTGCCATGAAAATGTAGCTCTTCCGGCTAAACTAGCCCGGCAGTCAGCCACATTAGTGGTCCGATGTATATATTATGGACGGTTTGTAAGGATCTCGTACTGAAACAGGCCAGTGGAAGAACCGGGTTGAACAAGAGTCTTTTAATCATATAATACAAAGGTCGCTGCATGTAATGCGAAGGCCACACAAAGGCGTCCAACCTACTTCCTTAGCCACAATCAAGTGATAAACGACTAAGACACCGGGAGGTATCTTTGCTTCGTTCGAGTCCTTGTAGGACTGAAGTGCATCGATTTCTTCGTTTCAATTGTCGGATGGACACTTGCCGATAACCACCTGAGGGGTTGCTACGGCGTCACCGGGGGAGTGGGGCGAGCGCAAAAGCTCGCCATGAGAAGAGCCCCAGGGCTCGACGACATCGGGGGACTGAGGTGCATCGATAATGCAGTCGTATTTATATCAAAATACCCACCAACTCAATGTCTTGAACATTGGTTGTTAAGCAAATAAAACTTTAATTGTTTCTTGAAAACTAAGCTTATCTATTAACTATTTTTATCAAAAGTTTAATTACCCACTTTATAAATTTACTGTAACTCAAGTTTGTATACTTCTTAGGACCAATCAAACAAGAATCTTGCATTGACAGGCAAGTCTCGTGATTGGTCGGAAGCGGAACGCAAACTTTAGTGCTACAACGCCAATGCAGAAGCGGGGGCCAAACAGCGTTGGTTTAGCGCTGGAAACGCTCGACTACTGGATACTCGCCGCTCGTGTAATGCTCTTTGTACCATGCCGTATCTGAACCACAACCATAGGTATTCATCGCCCCGCTCATCCAATTATGCATAGTGTTGACATCTTTACAGCTCACTTAATCTACGTGACGTAAATTTTACATCAGTTAGGCACCTAATCATATAAGGATGATGTCGCAAATTGTGGTTATGATTAAATGTGAATATGAATATAGATTTAAGTAATAGTTAAGAGCTTTTTTTTCCACCTTTTTAACTGCAATAAAATGCAGCTAAAAAAGTAGAACCAAAATCTAATGCAACAGAAATTAAAAATATTTTGGGTAGGCCCAAGATTATCCCAACAAACTTCCTATTACAATATACGTTTAAGTAGGTGAGGTCAAGCATTAAAGCTATATAATAAAATGTAGCTAAAAAGTAGAACTAAAATCTAATGCAACAGAAATTAAAAATATTTTGGGTAGGCCCAAGATTATCCCAACACACTTCCTATTACAATATACGCTTAAGTAGGTGAGGCCAAGCATTAATGCTACAAACACTAGTAGTAGGCTTTTATACCTACTTTGTAGTAAAATTGGATTCACCGACATATTTTGTTATTCTAAGTAGGTTCGACCACTCTGGCGCACGGACGCAACTCGCAACAAAAGGTTTCAGTATCGATTCCAGCACCAAGGTTGAGTAAAACAACTTGGGTTGAATTTTTAAAAGGCCTAATGTCTGATCAATACATAGCTCCCGACTGAAATTACTTACAGTCTGTATTGGCAGCAATGCGGCCTAAAGAGCAAAACAAAATTATAACTACCTACCTAGATATGTACCTACTTAGGTACGCTAAAATTAGCGCGCACGGAAGTTAAATCCGTCCTTTCCAGTGCGGTATACAAGACACCAAGTGTCCCGTATCTTCATTTGCCTACAATATAACTAGGTTAGCAGTTTCAAGAGGTCGAGTCAAGTTCACCTAGTTTCACTCTTTTGTGGCTACCTGTTTTTGTTTACCGAAGCAACAATGCCATTTTGTGAACCTAAGAGGAAATCAGTAAAATGAAATAACTATACCAGCTTAAAATTGAATACATTTGTCACAACATTATGTTTCTATATCGTTAAAGTATCAACGTGTTACAAGCATATAGATTCCGCTCTGACAGAGTAACTCTGTCTCTCTTTATATATCTGGAATACGTCTATGTAGGTGAATAAGTACTTTCTATAAATTTTCGTAAATTAATAGATATATAATTATTGAACATGTAGAAATAGTTCGTATAGTTCATAATCAAAAGGTGTCATATCTTTTATTGTGTAGGTACAATTGTCATACAAAAGCACCCTTTAGGAGTGTATTATGTAGGTGTCGTTTAAAAGGTAAATGTATATACTTACTCATCGCGAAGCTCATCGTTGTCGAAGGACATCGTTATGAGAAAACACTACACTACAATATAATTGGATTGTCGGTAACAAGAGTAGGCGGATCGATGGGTGCAGCGACCTTAGCAAATGCTGCGCGACTGTGGCCACGGCCGGCGGTTCTGCCCAGCTTCGATAGGGCGCGGATGCGTAGAAAAAGCTTGCGCAGTTGCTTACGAAGACAAATTTCATTTCCCCTAACCCGATATACTTATTAAGGTTAATTCGCTTTCAGACATTATTTATGTGAGTCGACGTGATATTACTTTAAAGCTAAAATCAAAATGATTAATCAGTACTTCCCTGAGGTAATCCGGACCGTGTCTTTCGCAGATAAGGAATTTACACTACCGATTTTATCATATAAATTCTTATCTCTCACTAATCGTTATTGATAACATTAACGCATTAAACATTCGCTGAAAATTATTCCAATCAATGTACTATGAGTTAAATTATGTAACTGGACATTTGCTCTTACTTTGTGACTGGGGAATTTAGCTGTAGTTTAGATTTTATAGTAGTACCTACCTACTTAAATCGAGGTAATTCACTAAATGATCTAAACTTATATGTACTCATACCTTTTACATCATAGAAATAAAGTATTTCTGACAGTAGGTAGGTAAAAGGTAGTTAAATGGATACTAAGTAAACAACGAGCAATTATTCCCATTGCTGAGTATAGGTCTTTTGTTATGGGAGGCAGGGCTACAGAGCATAGATCCATAACACTGCTCCAATTCAGCTTTAACTATCATCGTCACATCAATGAATAGCATCCACATGGCGCAACGTGCAGTCCGAGGTACGGATGTGGAGAACACCAATTTCCTAACTTCGGGCACTTCGGGACACAAATTTTGGAACAGACTGGGGATTCAAACGCAGGGCCTAGTGATTTGTAGTCGAACCACTATACCAACGAGGTAGTAAAATCTAGGCAACTAATTTTTACGGTTCAGACAAACTATTTATTTAGATTGATAAGAGAATAATAATAATAATGTTTAAAAATTAAAATATCCCAAATCTCTTGTACACTTACGCCCGTCTATCTGTAATCTTTTGATAAATTGCTTGTTAAAAAGTTCTTATTTGTTAAAAAATAGTATGGATATTTTTGGCAATAACAACGTTGCTAAGCAATAAATCTATAGCTTAAGGATAGATTAATATGTCTAAGTTAAAATATATTAAAGTTTGTAAAAGTACTGCTGTCCTTTTAAGTTTTTCGCGGAAAGGGATTGCACATAATTTAGTTTAGTTACAAGTAGTTTATGTACCGTATGTTGACTGCAGATTAGATCATCCGTCAGTTGTAAAATCCTTCCTCTTCGCGCGGGTGTTGTAGGGCGGGCGACTCAAAGCGAACAGCAGCGTAGGTACTCTGTGCAGCGTGGGTATCCGTCCAGCGTGGTGATTATGGTCAAACCCTCATGTTGCAAGAGGCTTTAGGTTTGAGGCTATACTCGTTTTATACAAAAATTATGTAAAACAAGTACACAATTTGTAAGAGTTGTGAGACTATTGAGAATTTTATAAAGATAGACTGATACTCGATTTGCAGAAATGAATAAAATTTCAAATAAAGTTTACTTTTAGTTGTCAATAACAAAAAAAAAAATGGCATCCCTTACTAATTGTAAAAACTTGGAAGTCGCATTTACACATGTATGTGCGTAAGTGTGAATTATTGCTTTTATATCATCTAGGGCCATATTTTATATTATCTATGCTGTGCCAAAGTAGTAATCCGTGACCCAAATTGGTTAATAATGTAAAAACAGGATGTTATGGTCGTTACTGCGTAATTTTTGATACACTTATTGCTCTTAAAGTATATATCTCAGAACAGATTTATTATTACTATGAATTCTGTAATACCCCATCGGCTTAGAGGATAGGAATCCACTTTCCCACTACCATTGTATATATCAAAGTTTCCGATGGAGGATTTCACTATATCCAAGTTTAATCAATGTACTATGCGGTCAGTAACTTATTTCACGGAATAATACGAATTTAAATGCTTAAACACTTTATTGGAAATAGGATTACATACCAATACAATGGCAATAACACATAATATTTATATATCGTTTCATTTGAAACTGATAATTAACACTGAATTGAAAAAACTAATGAGCTAAATATACTCATACTGCAAGTAAAACTTCATATATATTTAAATTCGCTAAAGTGGTGTATAGTGGTTATATTGTAAAAAAAACGATAAACTTACTAACTAAAATAAAAATAAAACAATGAGTTATACAAACTAAATCTAAGGATTTAATATAAATTGATATGTTACAAAATATAAACCTAAATACTGGCAAGGCAGTGAGGTGTTATTCGCTGTATAATTAATGACACAAAATTGTTAGGAAAACGTAACTTTGATTTTTTAGTATACAAATTGGGTCTCTCTTTCTCTTTAACTGTCTTAACATTACCGTAAGTTACATAATTTGGTAATTGATATTATGCTATTACATGTCTAAGCTAGGAATTAAGATTCGAGCCTGACACTAAGACAAATTTCCAAGTACTCTCAGAAATTATCTCCTTCTGCAAGGTAGTGCGGATACTATACGTAATAACACCTCACGGATAAAAATAGTGCCGATAGTTTTTTTTACAAAATATACGAATCATCCCAATAGATACTTAAAATGCGTGCAAAGTAGAGCATGGAATAACAACTCAGTACGTTATTGACTAGTAAATGAAACACACAAAAAATAATAGAATTATTTGGAAATGCTTAGGAAGGTCACTCACAGTCCTATTCTTTACTAAAACCTACTAAAACACAGCACATATGACTATATCTAAGAAATAGTTTACTCAGAAATTAATATTTACACACTGGCGACAATAAATATTTTTTAAACGGTAATAAATTATACTCGTTATATTATTAAACACACATTAAAACGGGGGATCCATAACACACTTGATATAGTATAACATACACACATATTTCTAGCTACATTGGAAGTCAAGCCTTCAAACATTCTTAGACAAATATGAGAATATTTAAATGTTAAAGCCGTTTAAGTAAGACATCGTTTTTCACATAGGTAGGTACAATTGCAGTCGTTATAAAAGACAAGTAATCATGGCAATTATTTTTTACACTAAACTTAACAAATTTGACAAGTTTAAAAAAGGTGTTGTCTTTTTCCACAAAGAAAACAATAAAAGGGATCGCAATTGTCTACAATTATTTAATTTATAAATTTGTTTCGAGATCTGTGTACAACAGTACTTCTAAAACGCTCAATGACCCTTGTGTTAACAAAGCCATCTTTTCTGAATTTATAGTCCACGCGTAAAGATTAAAAAAACACATTTTTTTTCAAAAGTTGACGTTAGGTCGACCGTATGCACACTTACTCTTAAGCATGGTTTACACAAAGCCAGTTTCACAGAAAAGAAACCGCTAGCCCGACCCTAGTTGTTTAGAGGAGGACAGTCCTTCCTGGATTTTTCTTGTGGTTTGCACACGTTTGACGTTAACAGAAAATGAATTGACGAGAAAATGCACTCTAAGAATACAAAACAGCGATTGGAGTGTTGGCAATGCTGTCGCGGAACCACGGGCGGAGGTCACTGATCACAAAAATATCCAGGCGCTCTATTCCCGCTAGACTGACGCTGGCTTCGTATAAACTATGATTTACGACGATGAGACGTAATTCAAAATTCATTTATTTCAAGTAGGCTAAGTTTATAAGCACTTTTGAAACGTCGAGTCAGTCTGTTTGTTGTGACTCAACCACCGGTTCTTTATTACACATTAGCTTAAATCTGTGATTTTATAAGGAGTATCAAACGAAAAGTTTGAACACTCATAAGCTATTGTTGACTGGGTAAGTTACACTGAGGGTAGTGCAATGCTACTGCAGTCATTTATAAGCTTTATTAATATCCTGCGTCCATTATTGACAATTTTTAATTGAAACCATTGCGGCAAAAATCCCGTGTCTATATGTAGATCACCACTATGTTCGCGAACCAGTACGTAACGGACGATCGTTTCTCCTTCAGGAACATACAGATAACTCCGGATTTCTGATGCTAATGAAGGCCCTACATAAGCGTCCCGCACACATATCCATTGGTAGTCGCCGAAAACCCAACGCCATTTGAAACAAAATTTTATACGATCATAAACCTTGATGTTAATTCGTATTTTTCCGATCCTACTGGATACCCGTTCCACACACATAGCATCACTGGTAGTCAATTGAAAACTCAACACCGATTCGAACAACTATTACATGATAAGCACTTTGAGAACGTATTAAGCGCTCCGGATTTTTTTAACCAAGTGGATACCCAGGCTTTGAGGTCAATAAATTGCGTTTTATTGCAAAAGAAAATCATTACATCTGATACAATAGAAGTCGTCTGATCAATTCATAATAACAATATGCACGGAGCAATACAAAATGAAATAACTTTCTAAAGAAATATTTAACCTTCACAGTGTTGCGCGAGGTGAGTGCTCCGTTAGGCCATGTCTTACATCAGTGATACAAATTAAAGCCTTTTTATGAATGTTTTCTGTAACAATGCATTTATACTTAAAATAGATTTGTTTCGAAATAGCCAAACATATAAACAAAGCATTCTAACATCATTATCCCGTAACTTACATTTTATTGAGCAAATTCCTCGATCACGATTTTGTTAATTTTACCTTTATCTATGACTTTTTTATGATAGCGTTCGATGAATATTTAAATAAGTGTCAAAATATCAACTCCGTCAGCCGAATATTGTTGTTTATATGTTTGACATTTCGTGAACTAAACTCGCAGTTAACCCTGCTATATGCGTACCTATTATGATAATAAGAACAACTATAATAAAATTGAACTATTTAACTATTTTTGAGACTTAACTCTATCTAAAATATATCTAACGCAAATTTGTTTAATATAGATAATTCTTCCTGGGAAATATAGCATGTGGTTCTATGTAATTGGGGTCAGGTTGGTTGCGGTACCGTCGGGCGAGCCAAACTGCGAAGAGCTGGAAAACAAATTAATATAGTTATTTTACCTCCTTATTATAAATCTCTTTGGCCAGCAGTTTTAATACTGGCCACTATTGATCATGCGGTGGTATGAATAAAAACTAACTCATAAACAGTGGAGTTAATTCTATTGTACACTAATGTCGAATATAAACATACTAACTGACAGTTCTAAAAGTGGGGATGTCCTTTACTACTGCAGGGCCAGTCCTTACATGGGCAGGAGACAATTATATCCCCGGGGATAGGATAAACGTTTCTCTTCTCCCACAGCTTTATCAACTCTCATAGCACTGGCGCACAAGTGGAAATAATATCCCAATAATATTTGTGAATTAATAAACGGGGGTAAACTTCTCCCATTCCATGTTCCAGTGTTTTAATTAACGTGTCCACCTGCTTAATCACTGGAACATGGAATAGGAGAAGTTTACCCCCGTTTATTAATACACATATGTTATATCGATATTATTTCTACATGTGCGCCAGTGCTCTGAGAGTTGATAAAGATGTGGGAGAAGATAAATTTATATCCTTGCCCCGGGGATATAATTGTCTCCTGCCTATGCTAGCCGTGCTGGAAGCAGTGGCGTGCACATCTTACATGCATAAAAGCACTGCCTACCCTGAAAATTTTGTATAACTCATAAAAGCGAAGGATTTTTCCAATTTATGCCATCTTCCTTCTTTATGCATACCCTGGTCAAAACCCTATGCACGCCACTGGCTGGAAGCATCTTGAAAAGAATAGCCATACTTTTACAGCTGTTAATTTAAGAGAATTCTGTACAACAGAATTGCAATCATTGTGTACAGGCTCAAGCTTGCGATTACTATTTAAGGGCAATAATAGAAGTAATGTACCCCGATAAATGTAATGAATGAACTTTACGAATATTCGTTAAGAATTACGTTAAGAATATAATCACAAAGAGCAATGAAATGTATGTAGTCTTATTATACAACTAGCTTTTGCCCGCTGCTTCGCTCACGTTAACTTCAATTATTGATTTGGTAAACTTTACAAACGAAAATTACTTAAATAATATAAATTTTAATCCCCTATTTGATGCCTTGGGAGTTGGAATTTTTTAAATTTGTGAATCGCGTATTTCTTTATTTTTATTCGAAAACATAAAATCAAAGTTCCATGGATGTAACTTGAAAAATAAATTTAGAAATGAATTTTATACAAACTTTCATCCCCCATTTAGCCCTCTTAGGGTTGGAATTTTCAAAAATCCCTTCTTAGCGGATGCCTACGTTGTAATAACTATCTTTATGCAAAATTTCAGCCCGATCAGTCAAGTGGTTAGCTGTGCGTTGATAGATCAGTTAGTCAGTTACCTTTGCATTTTATATAAAATTTAGATAAGACTAAAGTAGTTTTTATATAATATAGTTTGACATTGTCATGGTGTGAAATAAATGGAGTTGATACAAACGTTTCAGTAAACGGTACAATTTCGTGGCCTTATCATAGCGATAAAGCCACCATGTGGATTATCCCCCTCCGTTTATTAAGACACCATATTTTTTTTCATATCTGCCAAAGAACAACAATTTCTGTGATCTAAGTGGCCTAAATCTGTGATCTAAATTTTCTTTACATCTTAATATAAATAAAATAATATTTTAAAACTGAGCAAACTATGATACCGCCTATAAAGCATTTTGAAAATGATATGTAAAATATTCACAATATAAGTTTAAAATACATTTTGCTACTTAATTTTTAATTTATATATAATTAATATGATAATTTAAAATAAATAAATTTCTAACTTTGTAACTATATACTATAATATAACTTTTGTATGGGGGTTTTTACTATCGATAAAATTAGTTCTATTACTTGCCCTTAAATTATCTCTACCTCGTAACCGGACACAGTGTAAGTACTTACATAAAAACGATTCGAAGTAAGAAGTTAGATATAGTTAGAATAAATAATCCAAAACGTATAAGCTTTACAAATAAAAGAATTGTGCATAAAACGTGCATAAACATTCAATATAACTTTAATAGCGTTCAAAAGAAAATAGGCCTCAAGTATAAAAATCGTGCAAAAGCATTGTATGTAGATATATGTTTTATACAATAATAACAATATAAACATAATCTTATACTAGTATATAAAGCTGAAGATTTTGTTTGTTTGTTAACTTGAACACGATGATCTCAGGAACTAGCCTATTTATCGAGGAAGGGTATGGTATATATTATATCATCACGTTAAGACCAATAAGAGCACAGCACCAATGAATAATGTTTCAAAATCGTGTTTTTTTTCTTTTGAGAGCTTCCGCTGCGTGCGTTTCGTTTAAGTTTCGGTAAAATCATGTGCAAAAAAATAATATTAGCTACCACACAAAAAATAGTCGATTTTATATCATGAGTACTTAACGCATTTTTGCTTTTGGCTGAACTTGTGGTGCGTTTTTAAGCTAATAATGGCATAGTGTCAGCCAGTCAAAAAGCAATGCGACTTGCACTGTCTTTCTACGAAAATTGACCCACAAATACGGAGACGGATATAAGGCACCAACTGGATGAATAGATATGAATAGGTAGGTGATTATAATGCAACGGCTTGCACTTCATACATGCACAAAAGAACTGCCTACCCTAAAATTTATATATAACTGGTATAAGTGGAGGATTTTTGCCGTTTTATGCAATTTTCCTGCTGTATGCATATCCTTTTAGTTAGTTATAATGGCACCTTAACACAACCAAACTAAAATAACACATGCAAATAAAATAATAATAGGATTTTATAAAACAGACTTCGTTAAATTACATTCTAAAGTTTATATAACTATTTGATTGTCTAATAGGAAGAGTATTAGTCATCTGAATCCGCCGGATCGCGACGCAACAATGTGCACTTGTGGGTGCCAGTATGTGTCGAGTCTTTGAAGTGGCCGACTGCACGCTTTTCGGCATGAGCCGGCAGCTGCTTTACATGCGCTAACTGTTTGACCACTCATACTCAAACATTGTAGTTTGGCGTGATACTGGTGCCAATTAAGTTGAACTAAATCCACGTGACGTAGTTTGAAAAGGACAGCACTATTTATGGACCTGTCAAATTCGTTTTGCTAGAGATTTATGTACTACTGATCTGGCACGACTGTCGCAATACTCTAACTTTCCTAGCTTTCATACATTAAAGTACGTACGTAAGTAAGTTAAAAATATATATTGCATTGAACTGCTTGAATTTCGGAAGTCAGTTTTTTAAACTATTAAAAATCAGTGCGAAACATGCAACACAAGTCATGCTTTTAAATCATTCACAAGCACAGTACTAATCCACCTTAAACCATTCAATCCTTAGAGCATTCAGAGAAATGCACTTGGGTTAGCGCGCGGATCCTTTTGGTTACGATATCTTACTGTCAACCACACACCCAGAAACTGTAAATAATCGCAGTGTTGTTAGTCACAAATGATGCATAAATGTACACATACAGGAAACTTTGATATGATAAAGAATTATAAGCAGAAAAGTGCATAATATTGAGCTATTACCGTCGACTTCATAACAGTTTTTTGCAGATAAAAGTGGTGTTAAAATAAAATTTATTGATAATATTTTATGATATTGATGTTAATTATGTTAAGTTATAACAGCATATTAATTTTCTGTGAAATATTAAATAAACTCTATTTTATGTTAATGGGTTGATACCATTTGGTATGATGAAAAACACATTTAATACATAGAGGTTACTATACTATTGATGAATTTTCCGCTTTCATCTCACACAAGATAGAACAAAGATTGTTAAATTGTAAAACGATGTTGGAAAAGAGCAACTGCTGAGTTTCTTGCCGGCTTCTTCACGGTAGAATCTGCCTTCCGAACCGGTGGTAGAGTCACTACAAACAGACATACTTGAAGTTTCAAAAGTGCTTATATTAGGCCTACTTGAAATAAATGAATTTTGAATATTGAATTTTAAATTTTGATATTACTGAAAATCGTGGATTATGTACAGATCAACTTATGAATGTATTACACATACAAGGACATACATAGATAAATATGTTATAATAATAATGGGAGATTAAGTGACAAATCTATCTTTTAAATTTTCTATTTCTATTAAGTTCAGATCCTCGAGTATTTTTTTTGGTATTTGGGTGTGTACTGTATACACATTAAAAAAAGTTATACTTCTTAGGCAGTTGATGTGTTGTTTCCGATAAATAATAATTATTATTACGTGTTGAAAATATAATACTTTAAAACTATGTTAACCAAAAACTAAGTACGAAATTATATTTTATTATTAATTTTAAGTTTTATTTATAAATCAATAATCTATGCCCAGTTTATATAAATTCTAACACAAATGTTGAATGAATGGGTCCAACACGTGGATGTTGGTTACAATATGTTCACACTCAAACCAGTTAACACAAGTCAGGTTTGTAGCTTCCCATTAATCTCAGGAACTACCATATTAACATATATAAGAGGCTATATTAAATTATGCTGGAATTAGATTGATTAGATCAGCATATTCAAAATCCAGATCAAGATAAATGTTTAGTTTTTAGTACATTTTAAGTACACTGACTTATATGCTCTTCTCCTGCTGATTTTATTGGCTTGAATGTTAAACAATTATCATTGTAAATATTAAAAGAATAATACATTGATAAAGTTATCTTCTGTTTATACTATTAATATTGCTTGCTTCCTATGTTTGTTCAGTATATGTTTACTTTTGTACAGTTGATGTATGTTATCACAAATATTAGACATAGATAATATTATGTTTACAACTATAAATGAAATATTAAAGTAATGTACCTCAGTAAAACTGAAGAAAAGTCCAATGCCACCACATAGTTTGAAAGCACTGTCAATGGTCTCTTTAAGATTCTCCATGCACGGTTGGCACCAACACTCAGGTGTCACCTCCATGTTTGAACAGCAAATTCTCTGAAAATATAATAAGATGATTACATACTTCTATCTGAACAACAACAAAGGCATTTATTTCATTTATCTACTTAACTATATTCCAACCGTATTGTTACAATGGCAGTCTTAACTCCAAATTACAATTTACTGGTAGCATTACTAGATGGATGTGAGTATACAGCTGCATTGATTTTAAGTCTTTCTACTTTCTACTAATTAAGCCACTAAAGGCCCTCCTCCTATTAGCAAACCTCAGGTGAATTGGGAGGCTTCGGGATCTCCTAGGAACACACTGTTGCTTACCTTGCACAAACCTTGTTGACTATCACTCATATCACGTCAGTGGTTGCTCAACTAGTTCAAACACATTTTCAACTAGTTTTCAAGGGTGCAGTAGGTGCATTTTAAAGTGTACATATCATGGCAAGTCCTATAAGACTGTCATTTTAAAAATATTTAACCAAATAGAGAACCTCCTTTTTGTATAGTCTGTTAATAATCTTTAAGCAACAGATGCAACCCGGGGTTGCTTCTGATAAAAATAGATAAGACCCACTCACATTGTTTTCTTAGAGCTATTTTCTTTTTCTACTTAGAGTTACTGACCCCACAAAATTTAAATATATTGATAATTAGTAATATTAGATTATTCTTCAAGTCTTACATCAATAGCACTGCATGCAGGAAAGTCAGCAGTTCCATTAGGGGGCACAATTCTACTCTGGAAGCTACAGCATTTGTATCTTTTTTGAACTTCTTCTTTCACATCCATATTTACCGTATTCCAGCCCTAAAATTTAAAAAAATAATTTCAATTATTTTGTTATCAAGCACAACTTATTTTATATTATTTATTTAATATTATGAAGGCAATATTAGGAATAAGGCTGTAATCAAATAAAAATACCATTATATTATTATTTTATCAGAAACTGTCTGTTATAATATTTGTAGTTAGTAATGCCACATTTCCTCCATCCTTCTTCAAAAGGACGGCCACAAAAAAGTGACTAAGCTGGTGTTACAAAGTTTTATGAAATTTTTAGAAATAATTGAATAATCAATTTAGAAACTAGTAGTGTATAAGCAAAAATTTATTTAGTCAGAGAATAAAGGCTACTTTTATTTATTTTATTTTAGTTTACTTAATGCCACATTTATATAAATAGTAAAGATTACCTCTTGAGCCATAAGTTGCTGTTGATCAGAGTTCACAGCAAGGCATGCACATGCTACCGAAAACTGTACAAGGAATAGCAGGAACAGAATCACCATGTACTAAAAATATATGCTAAGGAAAGAATTGGTACTTCAAAATATTGTTTATTCGCAAATGTTTGTTTTTGTTAAAGCTATTAATTTTTTTTTTATATATATATATATATATATATATATATAAAAAAAAAATATTTCTTCAAAAATAAATATAAATTAAGTTCTCACTGAAAATGCTGAAGTAAAATATATTATCAACAACTTAAATTTAATTACAGATAAATAAGGAAGTTTTTTATTCACTAAACTTAATGTAATAACTATAGTTATTTTTACTTCACTGTAAACCTGCATGACACATTCTTAGCGTAAATGGACTACAATCTAATTCAACAAATCCTTTTCTTTTTTGATAACCTGATTATTTGGGTGATTTACACCAATGTTATATGAAATCAAATATGTGAATTGTTTCAAAAGTGATTGTCTTGATAGACTATAGACACAAACATAATGGATTCAGGTTAAGTTAATTCTAGCCTTGCTTTGATCTTGAACAAGGAAGTATGTGCAATTGTTGCACAAGCAAAAATGAACTTTCTCATTTATAACAAAGGATACGAAGAAAAGCATAACTTGGTGATGTTTCACAGCACCAGCCAATCCCAGTAGAGAGATAAGTATAAGAAATACGCCACATGCCAGTATGCCTCCAACTATGGGCAAATTTGTGACCAGCGCCGATGCTTGCCCATACACAGCAACGGATATCAGGATAGAAGCAACCACCTTAAGACAAGAAAAAATAACAACAATACTCAAAAATATCCGCAATTTATATTCATATTATACCAAGTTATACTTACAACATATAGAATATTTAACGCGATTAAAGCGTTTTTAGAACAAGTAAATCCTCCACACATGTTGCTTTATTCCACACACTGATTTTATCTAGTCTACTGTGCTATCACAATCTGCGATTCAATTTCGTCTAAAAGTCACATAACACTTGGGCTGATAGTAGAATAAATATCAAATATCATCCCGTCTTATAAAATCTGAATCTAGACTCACATCAATAATTCAATATAGCTCAAAAGCAAACGCAAAAACCGATGTTGTTCAGTATCTGTGAGAAACAGTAGACACTCCGAACTTTTACTTTTACCATTTCATGACTTTGACAAATGTGAAATGACAGGTAAAGTAGACAGCTGTTAATTTTTGAGGTACACTTTTTTCTAACTTGCCATATAATGTAAACAATATTTTCATTACTTATTCAAAGTAAAACATACTTTGTATTCTAAAATATGATAAAACCAAGTACAAAATAAAAACAAACAGCATAAAATGAGATTTTCTTTATGTTGGTGGTGGTGGTTTTTATTACTTTCTTAACAATTTTATAATAAACTTTGTATTTAAAGTAACAAAAAGATTGTATACATTATAAGTAAGAAAATAATTGAGTTTTATGTGGATATCCCAGACTAGAAAATCTAGATAAATTAATAGTGCAAGGATGCCAATAAAATGTAATGTGAAAGTTTCAATAATAATTCTCTTTACGACAGAATTATGGAGGGTAGAGGTAAGGAGAGTCATCTGTGTATATGAAAAAGTGTCGTCAAAATGTATTAAATTAGGATGGCGCCACATTTACATCAGGGTAACTCTTAAAAGAAGCGCCAAATATAAATATTGTTAGAGTAGGCTTGAAAAATAAACAAGGAAGTATGGAGATACAAGGAAGTAAGGTTATATTTACCACAATATTTTGTACAACGTAAGTTGTTGAAATTCTCAATAATTAACTACTATAGTCGATAATGACATTAAATTTTTTAACTCGGCATACTTCAATTCATCTACGATTGCTACATTCATACCATACCCTGTGCATCCACCAGCGCCATTGTGGAGGATTTTTGAACTGTTATTTAGCGCAACAACTGGACACTTTTTCAACTTTTCTCCCATATAAGATGACTCTCCTTACCTCTACCCTCCATAGACAGAATGTACTGTATAGAGATGGCATGCCTTTTATTGCTTATTTAAAGTACATAATAATTCATTCGCGTAGCCGAATGATGCCGCACCGCGCCGCTTTGATTTTGACGTTTTCGGAGTTCTGCTAGGATAGTCCTGCAATGGGTTCTACAGTTTTCAAATTATGTGAAGTTGTACCTTACCTTAGTTATAATTTAGGTTCTTCGTTTACGAAACTATCGATAATATTAATAAAAATGTTCATATACATACTGATATATTTTATAGATATAGTTGATATCCATTTGAGGAATATTTTTGTAGGGGAGAATGCTAAACCAATTTTCATTCGACGCATAGAACTGCTCTTTAAATTAATACAAAGCCGTTGACATTGATGAGTACAACAGAATTAGCACCAATGAAGTACCAATATATCCTTGGTTACACGAGTATAGCAGTTGGGCTGTGATAAGGCTTTACCACGTCATGTGGTAAAGCCTTATCACAGCCGTGAAGCGTGATTGCATCTGGCAATCACGCTTAGTCCTCGCAACGCGCGAAATTTAAAAATACACAATGGGTTCTGTGCTTCATTAAATTTGGTCTAATCATATTTGCTTTTTGATTCAATATGTTACTTTTAAGCCCACTGATATTGCTTAGCTACCCGTTGCCGGCGGTTCGGTTCGGTTCGGTAGAGGGTTTAAAAAAATCTGTTGAGGGTTGACTTCTACTTATTAGTAAGACTTAAAATACCAACACATGTATCGCCATTTTACTGTGAGTCAATAAGAAAATTATAAAGCTGGTATATACTTAATTTTATGGTAACACTACACTAATTTAGTATAGTAAATAATAGATTTATATCGATAATACAGAATTTTACATGTTATTTCGTATTGAATTAGAAAATTAAAGCATTCAAAACTCCTGGCAAGTTAATGATAAGTAAACACATGGTATGATCTCTTTTGCTCACTAGTAAGCATGCTCATCTCATGAGGATCCTGTGGTCCTAAATTTGATTCCAGAATCATGCCAATAATAGGCATGATGACAACAACAAAGAATCGCTTATAATTTTATTCATATTTAAAGTGGTATTTATTTTCAATAAATTAAACTGCAAAATCTAGCGATCCGCCATAACAGGTGAAACGTTGAATTCAAACTACGACGTCACGTCTATATAAACATAATATAAATCAAATAATTTGTGATATCAAACTATCAGATGCTAAACTTTTTGTTGTCAATACCAAAATCAATAATAATTAACCTATGGCGTTACGACTGCGGCCATGAAACCTGGGGTGTGTTTTCGTCGGAAATAATTTTTTGAAATATAATTTGCGATATAATCAACAAAACCGTTAATTTCTAAATAATAACATATTTTTTGTTAATAGAAGGTAGATACATTATAGGGCACTTTTTCAAAAAGACATTATTAAGATATTAGTCATTATGTTGCAATAAGTCCATCGGTTCAGTTATTATTACTAACAAAGAAGAGATAATAACTGGTAAAGATCTTATTGACATTGAAAGAATGATCTGAACTCTGTAATATTGCTTATCTTGTAATAGAGGAAGTCTGTGCCCAGCACAGGGTCACTGATATATACCTGGAGCATGATGATGAATATTAAAATGTACATAATGATTTCTATACTATTTTTAATAATTTAATTCACTTTTTAAATAAAATCTTATTATGTTAATCATTTAAAACATAATTATTAACCACATATTACAACACTTGATTTTCACTCAAAATGTTCATTAAAGTCTTCATTATTTTGCTTTGATCTATGTTCAAAATATTGTTTTCTATGAACTAGAGCCACATGTGGTTGTCTTAAAGTATAATTTTCGTTGCCATTTATAGTGTATTTTTTTTCACCCTCCTTGCCCATCAACTCCCTTAAGGCTTGATTCCGTTGTAATAGTTTATCATAGAAGGTTATGCCACTTTCAATGTAATCTGGGCCCAGTTCACACAATTTCTTGTCAACTGATGTTTCGTAGTAGACTTCCGTCATATCTTTCATAAGAAAATAAGTGCCTAAACTAAAGAAACCAACAATAGTATATAAAACACCTCTCATAGCTTGTGGAGCTGTATACAAATTAAGCCTTCTATTAAAATGTTGAGACAAGTTATATGCAAGAAAAAGGCATGCAAATGGGTATGAAGACTCAAACATCACTTTATTGTTTTGAGTCATAAGTATTTCTCTGCATATTGCAAATTCTTTGACTTTATCAGGCAAGATAAGGGCTTCACCTAACTTGTTTCCAATTTCTGATTTCAAATCAATGTTCTTTTGATTGACCTAAAAATATAAACAAGAAAAAAAAAATAGATAGATCATTATTACTATTACCACCTTAAAACTATTATGATAAAAATAATATAAAGCAAAGTGTTTGCTTGTTAGCAATAGATTGTAAAACCATTAAACCAAATGAGACAAAAGTTAGAACAGATAGATGGCTTTGTGGATACAAAATCAATAAAAATGTCAGGAAAACAAACTTGTGTGTCTTATGAAATACTGTTATATATTTTTTTAAATAAATTACATAAGTAAATCTTTTTTAGTATATAACAAATTATCAGAAGTTACTAGGTTGTATGAAGTAAAAAAGAACAAACCTGGACATTTTGCTTTTCAACATCTTCTAATATCTTGTATGAAAAATTTACAGGAATTCCAACTAGCGCACCAAATCTTGAACTGGTGCTACCTGTTAAAATAAAAATAAATTGAACTTGTTAAGTTGAGTGATTATTTTATTAGATTAATATGTAACATTTCAAACTTACCAGCATGAAAAAGATCAAAACCAAATACACTAAAGGGCTCAATAAGTTTTCTATGTGTTTCTGATATGCTCAGAAGATCTAAACATTTCTGGTATATATTATGTAAGTCACTTGGTAGTTCTACTGGTTTTCCCTCACTGTATTAGGAAAAATTGATTAATAAAGAACCATAACAATGAAACCTAACTTCAAAGCAGATATTCTTACTAAAGGTTGTGTTCCACCCATTTCTACATACAAACTTAATAGCATGATCACTACTAATTCTTAGTCTAGATTACATACTAAGGTCTGTCAAGAAATAATTTTTCTTTTTAATAAGTTTTTCAAATTTGTTTGTTTTTGACTCTTTAAAGATAACTCGTTGCCAATATCACGCTCAACGTTTTACATAAGTAAACATCTCATATAATTTTCTTACTTATAATAATGAACAAAGTCTTTGTATTTATGCAGGAAAAATGTATGTGGAGTAAATCTTGCTGCTGTAAGGGCGAGACTGGTGCCAGTTATTACTGAAAATGAAAACTTTCTGCCTTGATCAGTTAAAAACCATGATACAGGTCTCTTTACAGACATTATTAAGATATTAAAACTTTTTAATTATATTCACAATACAAATACAAAAACAAACACTGTTAGACCGGAGGCGGAATCCATCCATTTAATAACCTCTAATTTGTGTTATGACATTGACATACGTAAAATTTTTTTTTCTATATTTTACAAATTCTGTAGGGAATGACGTACATATATGTGTATGTAACAATCTTCTATCTATGGAGGGTAGCTACCCTCCATACTTCTATCCGGAGGCAAGAGCTCTTTTCAAAGAATTATCGAAAAGGGTTATCGAGTCCAATTGTACTGTGATCGAGTCTACCGGTGATCCTAGAGCGGTGGTTTCGAGGACGTTTTAGATTTTATTTAGTTTTAAATAGTTTATTTTAGGTTATATTTATAAAACAATTAATTAGAATAAATAAATTATCTCATACAATCTTTCTCTTATTTTGATTTATGGCTTTTCGTAGTGCTAAAAGTATGTAAGAATAAAAATATTGATTAGACACAA
Source organism: Pararge aegeria (assembly GCF_905163445.1). Taxonomy (NCBI): domain Eukaryota; kingdom Metazoa; phylum Arthropoda; class Insecta; order Lepidoptera; family Nymphalidae; genus Pararge; species Pararge aegeria. The sequence continues at coordinate 8,255,157 of NC_053190.1, read as the reverse complement.
GTAGACACAGTCAAAGCCAAAGACACAAAATAAATGTCAAACTTCAAAGTATCCATATTCCATAGTAATCTGTGGTCAAAGTGTATTGATTGTATATTTAATTTGTAAACAAAAATTAAAACTTTTATTTTTTGCAGCGTTCTACATAATTTTAATTTTCCCGATTTTATAATACATTAATAAAAACTAAGCCACCTCTACGAAAATGGAAAACGTATTAGAGAAGCTTTATGAATTGCAGTTAGATCATCTAAACGATGAATGGGTGGATGGAATTTTCTATTCAGAATTCATGGAATTTGGTGAACTGCCGGCTGAATATGAAAGCGTGTTAGAATCAATGGACCTAAGAGCTACGTTTCGGAGTATTATGAAAGCAATTAATGCATGGTTGAGAAACGAATCGGACGATGAGGAAAGATCCTGGACGCACTTATCCAATCAAGTGAAACATCAAAATTTACTGGCAGTTTTAGCGTACTTTATAGACGTTGGCAGTAAAAACGTTACTTCTAAAGAGCACAGAAACAATGCTATTCTGGCTTGTAGGGTATACTTCAAGTTACTGTCCATTCCTGGTTATAAGGCATACCATATATATCATTCACAACTATTCGCTCATTCTCTACTATGCCTGAGCTATCCAAAATCTATGTGTGATAATGAAGATAATTATTTTAATACAAGGGAACTTACCCTTGAAGTAGATTCTGTAATAAAGGAATTGGGTAACTATGTAAGTGAGTTAAGGGCTATTATCAAAGACTTGCATTTGAACCCAAATGATATGAACTTTGAGGATATTTTAAGTAACCTGGTGGATATAACTGGAGGGGCTATTGTTAACAAACTACACATTGGTATGTTGAATATATATAAATCATCATCATCATAATAATGTCCAAAGGCACATAGTATCTTCTCTTAAGGCAGAGAGGGACAGAACCCCATCATGCAGGTATATGTGTAATGAGCGTATAGTTAATCAACATCTTACTACTGTACCCAGTGATAGTACCAGCAGACAAGTCGGGTCCAACTGGCCTAGATACATCATTGTTTGGCATACATCATTGTTTGGCAAGCATAAGCAACCTTCTGTAGGGCTAGCACAGACTGGAGATAAAAATTATATCCCCTGACAAGGGATATATAATTAACGTGGCCACCTGCTAAATCACTGGAACATGGAATAGGAGAAGTTTACCATTGTTTATTAATACTCATATATATTATTTCCACTTGTGAACCAGTGCTCTGATAGTTGATAAAGCTGTGGGAGAAGATAAATTTATATCCTTCCCCTGGGGATAAAATTGTCTCCTGCCCATTAGTTTATATTATCAGGTTAATTAAGACCAACTTTCATGGCAAACACAAACATTTGTTTGGTACAGTTGAAACTAGTCCAAAGACCATATCTAGTATAGATATAGATAGACTATGCATTGGGTAATTTGGTCCTTTATAAATCTGCTCAGCTCAGCTCTTCTATAAACTGCTAGATAATATTGCAGCAGAATGCACACTTTTTGTTTTATTGATTGTATTATCATCTGACTAATAGTAAAAAAATGATAAAGCGTAACTGTTTGTTTGTTTGTTTGAAAGTTATCCTTGGGAGTTACTAGCAGTGACGTGCATAGAGGGTATGCACATGTGTATGCGGATGATATAAAATTAAGAAAATCTTCACTACAAGTTATTAAAAAACTTAAGGATAGGCATTGTAAGATTAATAAAAAGAGAAAAAAGAGAGAGTGGAATAATCAAATTATCTGTAATAGATTGTTTTTTATTGTAGATAAGGTTGAACTGGGAAACATTTCTAAAGTAATATACGAAATTATCAATATTTTAATATGTGAGCCAAATGGAAACCCAAGCTCTGTGGCTATACAACTACTGTTTAAATGTTTACTTCCCAAATTCATTGCTGCATCTCTGGATACACGTAATGCCAATGTAAGTAACTTTAATGTAATAATTTGTCTAGCACATACACTCAATGCACTCTGAATTGTATAGTCACAATCAGCTCATCCACATTATCTTCATCCCACTAGCATCCAGTGCTAGACATAGGGTTTTGCAAGAGGGCACCACCATTTCCAGTACTAAACTGTTTCCTTCATATCTTATAAGCACAGACCTGTCCTCTTATTGGAGTGAGTGTTGGCTTTAATCTGTCCCATCTCGCAATGTGAACTTTCCCCATATACACAGGTTAGCAGGATCTGGATTGGTATGATACCTTGTTGATAGTAATCAAGATCAATCAAACCATGCAGGAGATTTTTATAGTGCACAAGTATGTGTACAAAAGGTACACTCTCTATTCCCTTACTCTGTCTGATAGTACGATGGGATGGCAGCTTTGCCACGAAACAGAGCCGGACTGGTAGCTGTACATGCTCTCTAATGTTCCTAACTCCAGGCAAGCACGAATTTCTTGATAGAGAAACCCAATACTATTATTTGACTCAGGATTGTACCAAGAAATAACAACTACACCAATCAGACATTTCCATCCTCCATATATTGACAGTCGATTAGCACAGTGAGCAGTGACCTTGCTTTCAGAGTCCAAGGTTGTAGGTTGTGGGTGGGTATTAACCCACAAGTGGAAAATGTTTGTGAGATGAACATGAATGTTTTTCAGAGTCTAGGTGTTCATCTATATATTATAAGTATTTATGTTTATTATTCATATTTGTCAGTTATCTTAGTACCCATAACACAAGCAATGCTTACTGAGGGGCCAGATGGCGATGTGTACACTGTTGTATTATATGTATTAAGTTATAGTCTTTCCTTTTCAGAACATTGTCAAAGCCTCATATGTGACTTATTCAGGTTTGCTACTTACAAAGTATGGAAAAGCTGCTTTATCGGGGTATATTGTGCTTTTACAGCATCTGTGTTACACTCCAGATGGACTTGTGAGTTAAATTTTTTTTACCCCTTTGTTAAAAGTATGTCCTGTTAATTAAGAATAGAATAGAATAGAAAAACTTAATTGCAACACAACACAATAGGAAAAACACAAGAAAAACAATGAAAACAAATAGAACTTAGTTTAGTTTGAATAAAAATATTTTTCTACAAATGTATGTACAGCAGAATAGCGCCAATGTGACTTTTTTAATTTACCATTATTATATAGAATTATTCCCTTATATCCATTATTATATCTTTTTCATGTTTTCTATCAATAAATAAAAAATATTTATAGATTACAGGTGTCAAATAAGGTATTTATTAGGGAAAGGTAAATAGATGATCTTCCCAGTATGAACAAGAAAAAATTTCTTTTATTATCTAAAAATGCTTTGAGCCCAGGCTGTAATGTGCTGCAGCACATAATTAACCCAGGGTGAAATCGTAGTTACCAAAACTTATATTTTACTAGCATACCCAGCCCAGATAGGGCTAGATTTTGCTATATTTTATTTTAACAATAAACTCACGTAATTTTTAATTTAAGTCTCATAATATATTAAATCATTTATTTCTCTTCGTATTCATTCTCTTCTATTCTCTTCTCGAGCGGGTGAAGATCTAGACCCATATACTCCCAACAATAGAATATCATCATAGTTAATAAAAGCTGTATTTGACAGTTCAAAAATAGGAGTGCTCCGATCGTCATTTACAGGATTACTCGCTAGTTCAATCCGGAGATTCCCTGAAAGTTTCATTGAAATCGGTCCAGCCGTTTCGGAGCCTATACGGAATATACCCACACACTTTCTCTTTAATATATATAGATTATAAATTGTTATATCCTATATGCTATATATATAGAAAGTACCGAAAGTAATTCAATTTTGATTTGATTTTTCAGGAAAAGGCTGAAGTCCGTACTGCACGTGTATCTCTAGTAGTAGGTCTAATGAGCTTATTACCGCATAAGTCATATAAAAAAATTGTCAAATGGTTGCTGACATTATCTACAACAGCCAAGATTACACATCGACAAATCGCATTGGTAAGTTTCCTGTTACCTGTGTTATGTTGTGTATAATTACATCAGCATGCATGTCAACCAATGGACGTCCACTGCTTGACATAAGTCTTTTGTAGGGAAGGAATCGTCAGAACGCATTTCGAAAGAACTTAATTAAGATCATATTGTTTTATACACGATTGACGCGCATAAAACACTGCACTGTGCAGATATGCCTGGTTTTCGCGGATGTGAGCTAAACAAGCTTGATCCCAAACTGCAAATATCCATCCAGTCCAGCAACAAAAGCCATCGAGAGCCGTTTTATTTAACGAACATTATTAAAACTTGTGATGTAAAAAAATCTGATGCCGACCGTTAGTCTGGCAAGAACTTGAAAATGGCTCCCCACCGATTTTAGTTTTGTTTTATTCCGCTCGCGACTAGGCTAAGAGGGCTTAGAAAAAGAACAGGAAAACTCCTAAGTCAGCAGCATAATCGAATAAATTGGAATTACTTTCAATAGTTTGACTGGACTATGACCTAAATACCCCTTCACATTCATAGAGGCGACCTTTGCTATGTAGCAGGCTGATATATATAGTGCGACAATATTCGCTATCTCAGTTATGGGTACTAAGATAACTGATGAATATTTTTATAAATAATAACTTATAATATACAGATAAACACCCAGACACTGAAAAACATTAATGTTCATCACACAGACATTTTTCAAGTTGTGGCTATCTCAGTTATGGGTACTAAGATGACTATAATAATACACATATGCTATTATTGGTGTATTCGCTATCTCAGTTATGGGTACTAAGATCACTCATGAATATTTTTATAAATAATAACTTATAATATACAGATAAACACCCAGACACTGAAAAACATTAATGTTCATCACACATACATTTTTCTATTTGTGGGAATCGAACCCACAGCCTTGGACTCATAAAGCGGTCAAAATATCAAATAATAATGATGATAACTAAAGGTAATTAAAGGTCACTTATAGCTACTTAAATGAAAAACGCAAATTACTCCGAATATTTACGATGACGGAGGATCCAACTCAGTCTGCCCGAAGAGACCGAAGCTCTACTCAGGCTATTTCCACATCATGTACTAGTATTCATAATTAATTTTAGGAAATGTTATCAAAACTTCTTAATAATGAACCTGAAGAACCCAAACGCACATTGCCTAATGAAAATAATGAAGCAGAACAAACACCTGGAACAGCCTCTGGCGAAGGTAGATCATATTATTTTATGCTAGTTCTGAAATGGCTGGTGAGCATTTTTACCTATTATTTATGCAGAGAGAAATCTAATGTGGTTAAAGAACGATTATACACATAACTCAATTATTTATAAATTACAATATTCCAGTTAATTTATGTAAGCATTTTGATAAAATTCCTCATAAAATGTAAAAGAAATATAATTTTTCCAAAGTTATTTTTCTTATTTATTATACACATACAGTAAGCTGTAAATGTGTGCCCGCGGTTATTAAAAATAAAACAATTTTGTGATGTTTTTTTTTTATTTTGATTAGATGTTATTAGCAAACATTTTATATATTTCGTGTAATAACTTAATTACTTATATATAAGTAGATAATATATACATTTCTATACATAGCGCCATTGGTTGGCCCGGAAGAGATGGCTGTAAAGCGATAAGGCCGCCAAATTGTATACAGTGTGTTTTGTATTGTCTTATTTTTTTCAGTACATTTGTTTGCAATAAAAGTGCATTCATTCATTCATTCATATCTATATCTAAAGGACAGAATACCTAGTGGCGTGCATAGAAGGTATGCAAAGGGTATTCAGATGAAATAAAATGAAGAAAATCTCCATTACTAGTTAGAAAAACTTAAGGGTAGGCTTTTTATAACTCGTACTGGAGATTTTCTTCATTTTATATCATCCGCATACCCTCTATGCACGCCACTGAGAATACCTACCTATACTATTCTATAAAATATGTGTGTTATTATTGTAATATTTTAAAATAAAACAATGTGAACTGAAAATAATTTTCAGTGACCAATGAACAAAGTGAGCAGGCTCCTGAAAATCTACCACCGACTGTTAATATAGATGAGCCACAACCAGGTCCTTCAGGAACCCAAGATGTCTTAACTGAAGACGAAAGCAGCCAAGAACTTCCACCATTCAATGAAAATGTAACGTACAAACACGTTATTTAACTGTTATCTTCGATCCAAACCGTACTAAATGAACAGTTCCATACAGAATCGAAGAGAAGAACCGTCACGCTTTTCTAAATATTGGCGTTACTTTGTCAAATTCCAGGATATACCTACTATGAAAATAAAGCTTATTTTGCTATACTCCGAAAAAAGCACGAGAACGTGTACGGTGTTATTAATACTTTCTTCATTCTTTATACTCCACACCAAACAGATCTTCGGCAATGTACTCTCGTGTCGGAAAGAAACGTGCGTAGAGAATACCAAAATTGGTTTTCGGTACTAAGTACTCGTAACATGTAGAAAATTAATCGATGCTTTTTATTTATTACATTACTTACCACCGACTTGAAATGGTGTATAAAATAATTAGCTTTTTAAACTTTTAGTTGTTTAACAGAGTTGGCTTTTTTTTTTTTCAAAAACTTTTTTTGCGGAACTTTTCGTACTGTATAAAGTAATAGAGGAAGAGGTTGCGGGTCTATTGCAACGCTTGCATACCATAGCGACCCTTTGCTTTATACATTTGTGTTTTATATTCAAATTCGTTTATTTCAAGTAGGCCTACTTTATAAGTACTTTTGAAACTTCAAGTACGTATGTTTGTTGTGACTCTACCACCGGTTCGGAAAGCAGATTCTACCGACAAGAGCCGGCAAGAAACTCAGTTGTTGCTCTTTTCCAACATCAACATTTACAATCATTTTTCTATCTTGCGGGAGAGCGAGGCTGGCTGCTTCCAATCTACCTTGTCATTGAGGAATTCATCAAATGTATAGTAACCTCGCTGTACTAAATGCGTTTTTACACATTTTTTAAATGTATGCATTGGTAGGTCAAGAATTTCATTGGTATGTTTCAGTGTGTATCAATCTGAACCTTATAGATTTATGTTTCAAATTGTAATATATACAGTGTTTATCAATCTGAACCTTTAAGAAAGGGATATTAGCTCTATCTATTTTAATAACTGCTTATTACATAACTTTTCATACAGGAAGAAGTAACAGAGGAGGAGGTCGCGGGTCTATTACGTCAACGCTCGCACACCATAGCGCACGGTGACGTGTTGCGCGCGGTGTACGAGCGCTTGCACGACATATCGAGTACCTTGCGGACGCGCGCGCTCACTATACTCACCGAGTGCCTCAGTTCAGACTACCAGCCTATGAAAGACGCTATAAAAGTGAGCTCCCATTGTATTACAAAAGATTACCATGAGGTAATCCTTTGTACCTCATCAACCAATTACAATTAATTATAATTATAAGTGCCCAATACAGGGCACGGGTCTTCTCTCAGAATGAGAATGGTTTAGGCCGTAGACTACTACGCAGACCAAGTGCGTATTGGTAGAACAATATGGAGAACTCGCATGCATGCAGGATTTTTCAAATGATGTTTTCCTTCACCCTTTAAAGCATACGGGTAAATTCAGTCAAGTCGACTTATAGTGCAAAAAAAAAATTGACATCAATTTTTTTTATTTCCTGTAGGAGTTAAATAGCCCGCCTTGTCTGCGTTTTGCGGCAGGCCAACTAAACGTTGGGATCATGATATCACCAAGATTGCAGGCAAAAAATGGAACAGAACAGCTAGAGATGTAGGAGCGCGGTAAAATGTTGCAGGAGGCTTTCACCGCTCAGAGAGTTTTACAAACACAACATAAAAAAGGGAAAAAAACAATATTTACATACATTAACATTTATTTATTTATTGTTATTAGGTACACAAAACAGATAATAACTGTAGTTATATATGTTATGTGTAGTGATACATGTTATGTATTGTTCTAAGCTAAATTATATTAAACAAAAAGTAAAAATTAAATAAAATGAAATTGAAGTTAAACAATTAGAAAAAATATATATACAATTTATAATCCCTTAATTCACGTGGAATAGTGGTTAATAATTACTAAACTAGAGTATTCACATTAAGTTAATTAACAAGGTTCATATAATTTCACAATACGTAACTTATGAAATGTTGTTCGTTAGGATCACTAAAATTCCGAGACCAATTTGGCTAATTTAGGTCTTGCATATTCGTGTAGTCCAGGGAAGATTTAAAGCGTGAGAAAAATACTAAAAACGACAGCAATACACATAATTCTTCTGTACGTCTGTTTTTCAGTCAATTCGTCGTACGCGGCTGGACCGATATTGATGAAATTTTGTGTGTGTATTTCAATGGCAAGAACCGTTAGGTGGCGCTTCTTTAGCGGGCAAGACGATGTCTGCCGGGTCCGCGACTTATTTTAAAATTGTGATTGGAAAATAAAACTGTTATTTTTTTTTAATATAGGAGTTAAATGGAGATGGTGAGGTGTCCCGGTTGGCGGCAGTGGGTGCACAATGTGTGTGTGACGAGCGGGCCGTCGTGCGCAAGGCGGCGGTTGGACTGATTCACCGCCTCATACTCGTCAGGACCGCCAGCGGGAACACACCGCAGCCTTCCGAATACGCGGTGAGCGAATACAAATCCGACACCTGCTTTTCAAACAATTTTTTTTTCTTTCTTCTGACTTTACAGAGATTAGACAATGGCAGGTGGATTAATAATGGAAGTTAAGAAAACTATATATTTAAATTGTTATGGAATATCAGGAATTTAGCTATTTGGATATGGATTCCTTTTATTAATTAATCGCCACTTCGTCTGCGTATGATTTTGTTTTTTGATGTGGCATTAAATTTAGTTGTAGTTCTAAAAAAAATTAAAGTATTCAGTATCACTAAGCCTTAAATGAGGAGTTTGCTGCTGTCTGCTGAGGAGTTCTGTCCTCTAATTCCATCCACAGTTTGGGCAAAATAAAACACATATTTTAACCGCTGTAGTACAAAAATAATTATTTAAATCGATTATACTTTGTCGGAGTTATGGTGTAAAATCGTCAAACACTTTCATCCCCCCTCCCAAAGGGACAGAGCTTAATGTCGTGACAAAAAGTATCCTATATTACTTCTAACACTTCCAAGAATATGTGTACAAAGTACAAAGTTTCATGAGGATCGGTTAAGTTTTTGCGTGAAAGCGTAACAACCAAACTTACATTGACATTTATAATATTAGTTAAATATTATATTCATATTATTTGGAGTATAGCTTGATATGATTTTTTTCAAAGATATTATTTTATGTATTAAGTATACGAAATATTATATTATAATAAACACATTATAGAGGTAGAAAATAGAATGTTTTGCAGATGAACAAGAAATGCAGATTGGTGCCAATGCTTTTGCATAAACAATTACTATTATACCAGTACCGTTGTTTACTAAAAAATATTAAACAAATAATCAGATTAGCTAAAATAAAACATTACTTTCTTTAACTGTATATTTAAAACTGTTTTCAAAACGTGTGCTATTTGTTGCTGAATCGCCATCTCGGCCCTACTTCAGATGCTGGTAGGATTGTGCCGTGATGCGAGCATCGTCGTGCGTGTAGCGGCCATCGCCGCAATAGGCGAATTGGTGACACACCGACCAAGTGATGAATTTGTAGACGCGTTCCTAACGGGTCCGATGCACCAATTGTCCGATCCTGAAACAAAGGTAATCGAGAGAGAGAGAGAGAGCGAGAGAAAGAAAAAGAGATAACAAAGAAAGATCATGTAAAGCGTAGACAAATACGCCTTCGATTGCGCGTATAGTTTAATGTTGTCCATCTTCTTAATTCTCGTTTTAGTGAAGAACAAAATACTTAATTAAAATTTACAAAATAAACCAGATACCCACGGCGTTCGTCTGTGAGTAATTCAGTTGTAGGTATTCCTGGAAGAATAGTTCAAGGTACAAGCTCTCTTCATTCCCAATATCAGCTAAACCATCGAAATACATAAATCATCATCACCGCCATCTTGTAATTGAGTTTCTGAACGACACTAATCGATCAATCTTTTACGAGTCTAACAATCGGTGGCAAGAATTGTATATTATCCATCTTCTTAATATAGTTTTGCTTCAAATTGTCTGTAAACCATTGAATTAAAACTTATAAAATAAACCAGCTTCCGCTCGTGTCTGCGAGAAATTCTGTTACAGATGATCCAGTGTGTTTGAATATTCCGGGATAGAATGTAGCCTTTGTCTTAATTTAGGGTGGAAGCTGTTTTTATTTCATATATCAGGTTCATCATCGGCTTCTGGTTTAAGATATTTATTGTTCCATGAAGGAATTTCCACTTAAATGGAACTTACAGGCCAATTTACAAAAAGAGGGTAATTATATAAAATTGCATCTTCGGGCGCACGATAAATAAATTGTAAATTGTAAGTGGGTAGTTTTGAAGCACCATCGCATCAAAATCATACCGACGGTCAACTGCTGACGCGAGCCGCGGCTACGTCACTGCATAGGTAACATGGATTCATCTACAACTAGATGTGACAACTGAAACTGCTACTTGATTATTTAGTTAGGTAATTAATTTCTTTGTTTCTTAGATAGATAGAAAATAAGTTTTATTTTTAAAATGTAAAGCTCAAGTTTTATTCTGAAAAATGGGGCTTGAAAGAGTAAAACACCTGAGCTTAAAAAAAAATGAATTGTATTAGCTTATTATTAATATTTATCTTGATTAAGTATTTAAGTATTTATTACAGATTCAAGAGCAAGTTGTCAGTATCATAGAAAGTATACTTGTAAATCGTTTTGAGAAATACGACGCAAATAGAACTGAAGACCCTTTGCCTTGGATGTTCTTAACCGGCGTAGCCCGACATAATATGAAGAAGCATTTACTAAATGCATGCGCATTGCTTCTTAAATCGACTAGTTGTATAAAGTAAGTAAAATCTGGTTATTTTAATCCTGACACAGTAGAAGGATAGAGTAAAGTAGGAGTAGTAGGTATAGGTTATGTATGTGAACACGGCGCCGAAGACTGAATGGCGAGTGACCTTATCGCGGACAAACAACCGTAACCATTTCAATTGAGTGCGGTTACTTTTATCGCTTCTAAAACTTAACAGTCAACGTCATGTAAAATTGGATGCCATCTTGAAGTTTTTGTATATTGAGCCGATTGCTTTTAAAATCGATATCTGGACGACCGCTTAGACCCCGACAATGAATCAGAATAAAAAAAAAGTGGGTGCTATCTTGAAGTTTTTGGAAATTGAGCCGATTGCTTTTAAAATCGATATCAGGGCGTCCGCTTAGACCCCAATAATGAATCAGAATTAAAAAAAGTGGATGCCATCTTGAAGTTTTTTGATATTGAGCCGATTGCTTTCAAATATCGATATCGATTTTAGCTTTTTTTAGCTTATCCAGTGTTATTAATAGACTTCAGTGGGTTAAGTTCAAGGACACTCGATGTAGAGACGACGTCAACCGCCTAAAGGGCTTAGAGCGAATATTCAAAGGCTCGGACCTTTTAAAAAAAATGGTGATATTCAGAGATATGCACGAACGAACGTCAAGCCGAAAGCCAACTTGATGCAGGTCAAGTAAGATCGCCAGATCAAAAATTGTTTCCTAAAAGTAGTTTTTATTTTGATTGGAAATACAAATGTGTATACATATATGTATGTAAAATATGTCCTCCTGTTGCTCTGGAAAACAATTTATACCATGAAATTTGCACATTTTTTTGGAACAAAAAGTAGACCATAATTTATCTTTGGGCTAAATTTCATACAGGTTGATTCAGCCGAGTTATTGCGTGATTGAGCAACAGACATCCATACAATTTTCGCATTCATAGCATTAGTAAATAGTATACAATGTGTAAATGAAAACCGAAACAATACTCCAGAGGGTTTGAGTAAACTACTGTCATAGTTTTTACTGAAATAAATTAGATACAGCCTTACATCACACGCGAAAGTAAAATCAAGTGACTCCTGTCACTTTATTATGTACGCGTCGCGTAGCTAAGGTACTATGCATGTGTCGGTCTTTTGTTTTCAATGGGGTTGCCATAAGTAAATAAATATGCTTCTTTTGATTTAATATTTTTACAGGGTGATTCCTTATGAAATATACTTATTCATGCACCTTTCAACAGTATTTCGTAATTCCGATCATATAGCCAATAATCTTTTTTTATTTTCAGCCACCGTTTAGTGGATTTATTGAGCACACACTTGGGAGCTGTGAACGACGAGCGGGACTTGCAATGCTTGGTATTGCTTGTTAGTATCGCGCGTCACATAAAGTACTCGGACGTTGGTTTCGTACTGGACTACTATTACAAGCTGATCGATGGCCAGGTAAGTAAAATTTAACCAATGCATTGTTACAAGCATTTAAGGATTGGAATAAGAACACAGATCGTTTTTCTTTATGATTGTAAATGACGGATCAACCTCAAGCAAATTCGAAGACCTTCTCATACTCGTATAAGCAAAGAAAAACGACGCAGGGCATGCAAGAAACACGTCCTATAAAGTGTTACCCTGTGTCCAACCAGCCGAGGCATATATGTTAAGCCATAATGAACCTGGAGGTAGTACTTCACCTGCCGAACTCAATCACAAATAGCTGTACTGATAATATTATATAACCGAAAACTACAAACACGTTTGGGATATCGTGATACTTTCTTCAACTCTGTCTACCAAAATATAATAACTTGTGCGGGAAAAGAAGGGTACTAAATTGTACCTTACCTAATTAATCAGAGACCTAAGTCACTCAGAGACACAATAACATTAAATTTAAATTAAAATAATACTATCATTTCATTTCAATTACAATTTCAAAGTACCTATTGTCGACAGCTCGGTGGTGTACGGTAAAATTTGTAAGAATGTATGATACCATAAAAGTATCTTCTTAGTTGTACCTTCTTCTTCCTATCTTAGATTATGCCGATGCCTGTTATCTAGACTTGACTTGACCTTCTCTATAAACTGGAGCGACTGCAAAATTTATGTATTAGATTTATGGCCTGATATTCGGCCTCAGGAAATTTGATCATATCTCAGAGTATCGGAACAAACTGAAGTGGCTTTCTATAAGGCATCGGCGTAATTTTCATGATTTATCTATCCTGTACTCTACCCTTTTTCTTCTTGGCCCGTGCACATCCCAAGGCTCTCAGCCAGTGGCGTGCATAGCAGTGGGTTTCTTACCAGGGTATTCATACAGCAGGAAAATTGCAGAAAGTACGAATTATATATAAATTTTAGGGTAGGCAGTACTTTTGTGCATATATGAAGTGCACGCCACTGTTGCACAGAGGGTATGCAGATGATATAAAATGAAGAAAATCCCCAGTACGAGTTATAACTACTTAAGGGTAGGCTTGTTTATTACTCTTACATCCTTAAGTGTTTTATAACTCGTACTGAAGATTTTCTTCATTTTATGTCATCTGCATACCCTGTGCATACGTGGATATGAATGTTTTTCAGTGTCTGGGTGTTTATATCTATTTATATTATTCATAAACATATTTTCCAGTTATCTTAGCTCCATACCACAAGCTACGCTTACTTTGGCGCTAGATGGCCATCTGTGTATTGTCGTAGTCATTGAATTGAGAACATATGGAATCTTCATTCACCCATTATAATATGTACTTAGGTAGTATTATATATGTAGACATTGTGTCCAAAAATAGTGAAAACGCCCCGGGCTCGTCTCACTTTACACCCGCGGAATGTTGCTAGCTCACAAACTTATTCCAATTTTCCCATTTTATGTTGAACGTTTAGAACTTTAGTGAAGTGTTCGGTATGAAGTGACTAACCGTATGTTCGAGGAACTATACTAAAGTGGAGTGGTTTTTGATGCTTCAATATTAGTCGTGTACACGGTTTCTGTTATGTTCTTAATTCTGTGGTCGTAGTTATGTTAATTTTATTTATTTTGTAGCAACGCGATGCACGATTGCTGCCACTAACACTTGAGCTGTTGGGTACATGGTCTTGCTGCATCGGCGACACGGAGCGACGAAGCCTGCGTGAACATTTGGTAGCTAGACTGGCTGCAGCCGTTGATGACGGTAATATGGGATATCCGAAATACTAATACAGAAACATTAACCGATTTCGATACAAAAGTTATGAGGTTTCTACGGATAACCTAGTTTTAATTATTTGCAGCAAATATACGCTATTCTCAGAAAAGAAAGTATAAATATGTATCTACAATATTTAGTCTAGAACCTAAATTTTAGGCGCCCTCACTTTTCTTGAAAATAAGGGTAGGTACGACAAACTAAAGAATTGTTTTTTTTTTGAGTTTGTTGGTAGGAATACAAAATAGTTTCTATAATTTTTTATTTCCGTAAGCAATATATTTATTATTTATATGAAAGAGTGAGGTGCCAATAATGGGATGCCAATTAATGGCTGGTTTAATCACACAGGTTTCTTATCGATGTGACGAGTCGCTTTACCTTTTAAGCGTAAAAGTGTTATCTGCAAAATAACTTAACAATTTAACTTAAATGACTGCTAACATAAATATTAAAACAATAATGATGATAAACTACATAATTTAACTTTTTGCGTCACAAAAAGGTTGCAGGACTACTTGCGTATCGCTTGCAGCTCAACTTGACCCTGACAATTTGCAGTGGGCCAGTGAATTATTACAATTATGTAAGTAAAATTTTCGTTTGAAACTGAAACGAGCGAGCGAGCCAATGAGAGGTAATGAAGGCTATCCTGGTTGAATTAGTAGGAAGCATGTTTGACTGCAGATTATGAGGTGGCTTGGTTCATCAGATGCTTTCCGATGAAATAAGTCTGTTACTATTTATATTGTAACATCTTTTACTCTGTTTTTTTTCAAACAATGAAAGATAATCTTAGCAACTAATTAACTAACACATTCAAAACTGCTGTAGAAACTATATATTTCACTCATTGGCTCTAGCTGCTCACATGACTATTTTGTGAGTGTTCTTATGTTTTTTTTAATGATATTGAATAGCGGAGCGTCGCGCGGTTAACGGCGGCTCAGTATCGGAGTGGTTACGTGCCGCTGATATCTCCCTCGTGGCACCCCTACCACCGTCGACGCAGCTATTGCAGCTATTCTTCAATGCACTTGTCGAACCGCCACAAGGTAACATAATTTATTTTATCTACTCCCATGCTTTAAATTCTCCATAAAATACTCTAGCTTATTGCCGACATTAAAACGCCCAATGTGCCTAATTAAAAGTGATCTTCCTCATTACCAAATTAGTTCATACTTTATGTAGAATGGTCGGATGTCGAGCGCGGTGAGTGCGTCGCAGGCGCGGGTCGCCTGTGCGTTCGCTCGCGTGAGACTGCTACGGTGCTTGCGCCGCCCATCGCCGCACTGCTTAAGGACGCGCGAGCGCCCCTTTGCGCACGCCACAACGCACTGCTCGCCCTCACTGATATATGTACCAGGTATTTTTTATTGTCAAAGTTAAAGTCAAAGTCAAAAATATCTTTATTCAAGTAGGCCCACTGGTGGCACTTTTGATGCGTACATAAGAATTACACGGTAGTGAGATGATGGCGATAACCACATTCGTAAACTTAAAACTAAAGCTACGAGGGTTCCAAACGCGTCCCGGTCTAAGAAGAAGCCCACAACAAACTTAGCCGGGTGTTTTTTTTTTTTTGTTATCACCATCTCACAATGTCATTTTAAATTATTAGAAGAGCAACCTGGTTAGAGAAATAATTTACACCCAACCTTTTTTATCGTTTACGTAGTCCTTTATACTATAATAGGACTTTTCTATAAGCTTACGTTTAATACAAACTTTGAACTTTTTAAGAGACATCTCCAAGATGTCAATTTTGTTATCTATTATGGTATGGTATTTTTTATTGTTACGTTATGCGGCGCGGTGACGATAACGCCGTGCGAAAAGCCTTGGCACTCCCTGAACATAAAAGAAAAGGACGCCCTGCTTCCACGTGGTGGACGACGGTGGCCAAGGATATTAAAAACGCAAATCTGATTGACGTGTCATCCCAAGACAGAGAGTCCTGGCGCAGAAAGACGAGGTGAGCCGACCCCAATTGATGGGATAAGGCTAGGGCAAAGAAGATCTATACTCCTCCATGCGCATATAACGGTGATAGCAATTTTTACGATAGAATAAGAAGTCTTACCGTTATGCTTAATTCTGACGTCAAGAAGCATAGCTGTGTTACGGTCTGAAGGACGTGGTTGCCGGTGAATTTACAGGCACTTTGGGGATTTAAACCTCGGGTTGATAGACACAGGTAATTTGTAGGATGTATTCCTTGCATCCCTGCGAAGTGTTTTTTTGTTAATAGGCGATGTTTATCTACCATCAGGTATACGTGGTTAAAGTTTTGGGATGCTCGTATTATAAACTAGGTGTTGCGTGCTATTTTATTCGTATTTGTTGGTCTTTTCTGGGTGTGTGTGTGTGTGTGTACGTGTGTTCATGTGTGTACGTGTGTACCGTGATGAACCGATTTTGATTTGGTTCTTTTGGGTTGAAAGGATGTCGGGAGTATTCTTGATAAAAGCTATGTTTGATAAAAATCGATTCAAGATGGCTGTCGCCACAAAATAGCGGATTGGATATTTTTTCAGAACTTCCACAATATGGGTAACAAATGAAAGAGCTCTTACAATAAAATGCTAAACACTATAAAAAATTTAAAATCCATGATGGCCGCCACATCAAAACGGCGAATTACATTCAATTTTTTTTTTACAATGTGGGTTTCAAATGAAAGCGCTTGACTAGAAGAATAATGTAGAATATATTGAAACTCGGGGCTTTTTTATGTTTTAGTTATTTTATTAGGACTACCAACTGTGAATTTTTAGTAAACCTCAAATACATATAGTATTTGAGGTTTACTAAAAATTGTCCTAGGTTACTATGCTTTGTCAAATTTAGGATGACAATAATTCTGGTAGATCACGGAATAAAGCTTTTTAATTTTTCTATAATAGACTATGTATACTTTTTACATGTTCCACGCTCACTTTGTGAGAGACATTACTAACCGCTGCATATTAACCATTGACCGACAGAACTCACTTAGACCTGATGATTCGACTGATACTACTCTCTTACACAGATACTCATGCATTGTAGAGCCGCTTTTGGAATCAGTTTGCGGTTGCCTTGAAACAGCAACGGTGGGACCGTTGCGCCGCGTGGCCGCACGCTCCCTCACTACGCTCTTACTCTCTGGATACTTGCGCTTGAGGACTCCACTTTACTATACGTAAGTCAATAACGTAACAAATTATTGATGGCCGATTAGCGCAGTGGTCAGCGACCCTGCTTTCTGAGTGTATGTGTGTGAAATGTATGAACATCAAAGTTTTTCAGTGTCTGGGTGTTTATCTTTATATTATATGTACTATTTATTTATTTATTTAAACAACTTTATTGCATAATAAAGGAAACACACACAAGAACACTTACATTAACATAAATTATATGCAAAAGGCGGCCTTATCACTCAAAGTGATCTCTTCCAGGCTACCTTAACTAATGGAATAAGGCAATGAGAGACGGGATATATATATATATATATATATATCTATATATATATATATATAATAAATGTATAAATAAAAAATAATATATATAATAAAATAGAAATATAAATAATAAATAATATATATAATCAACGAATTAGTTTGGCCATCCAGAGGGGCAATGCTGCCAGCATCTTAGGAACTGTGCCTCGCTGCGGTGGTTTCGAGGACGTTTTACATTTTATTTAGTTTTTAAATAGTTTATTTTAGGTTATAGTTATGTATTAATAAAAGATTGAATTTAATAAATTAATCCCATATTAATAATTGAGGATTAAATTAATAAAATATGTATTTTTGTATATTAATCATAAATATTCATCAATTATCTAAGTACCCATAACACAAGCTACGCTTACTTTGGGGCTAGATGGCGACGTGTGTATTGTCATAATATTCACATAACTCTCTTTAGTATTTGTCTTTTACTCCATTGGTTGCCTGGATGATATCCCAAATTATAGGCTGCAAAATTGTGTCCATTATGTTGACTTGTATTTATTATACAATTATAGTTATTTATGCAACTGTTGTATAATAAGAGGAATTAAAACACGAAAAGACTCTTACTACTAACTTACTGTTACTTAATGTTAGCCTACTGCTAACATTAAAACAGCCGGTAATAGTATATCCTTATATCATCCATTACTGAGTATTTACGCACAAACGTCATTCACTCCCGGTCCCGCCAGTTACTCCCAGTAACTGGCGTTCCGGGAGTGAATGACAATTTTCTTTTTTTTTTAATTCATACAGACCACACATCGAGCAGTAAGAATGTGAATGTCTGTTGAGTAAACCCTTTGCGCAAATGTTATAATGAAATTTAGTACAACATTATATCATCCGTTTAGATGATATAAAGGTTGTTAGGACATTGGGTTTTTTAATGTTGACAATCAGCTAACTGTTTCAGAATCATTTAGTATATAATCTTATAGAGGATTCAAAGCATGGGAGTAGATAAAAGTGTATACATTCATTCAGGAATTAATGAATGACAGTAAAAAAAAACAAAAGTACTAAGTTAAAAAATAAGAATGCCCTAATGTCTGGAACTTCCAGTCAGATTTAATTCGTAATGTTAACATTAGTTATTAAATTCATAATTCAAGCTGCAAGGGCTACAAACGCGCGCTTTAGGCCTATTATGCTTGCCACGACATTACTCTATACCTAGATAAACGAGATAGTCAGTCGACATAATTTTCCCGTGGTGCGCATGCTAGTCTACTGGTCTAAGAAAAACTTGCCTTATGTGAACCAATTTTCATCTAGGTATTGCGCTCTACTAGCCGACGATGACCACGATGTGCGTGAACCGGCTGAATATTACGTGTCGTGTTGCCTTACCGTCGATGCGATCTACCACCACTTCGTAGACTGCGTATTGCATTACAACAAACAAACGGGTGTGTTTTTTTGTATTCTAATTCTATTTAGCCCAGGAGTTCTGTACGCTTTACGCAATTAAATATCATTTACTTAAACGCTAAAGGATTGTGAGAAACCTGCTAACCCGAGCGCCCTCTATAAATCCAAAAAGCGTGCGACATCTACCAATCGCTACTTGGCCAGCATAACCCTCTATTTGCATAAACCTTCTGGTTCTGTTAGGAAACACGTGCTCCGTGAAAGGGCTAATAATTTGTTGGTTATAATTTGATGATGATGATTTTTGATCTTAAATATATCCACGATAATATTTTGAGTCCCGTCGTGACCACGATCCATGCAACTGGGTCGAAATATCGACAAATCCAAAAATATCGTTGATCTATATTTAAGAAATGTTGATTAACCACGAAAATCTTAGTTTAAAATCTCTAATAACTATACTTATTTGAAATATATCATCATTATCATCATATCAACCCATTACCGGCCCAGTACAGGGCTCGGGTCTCCTCAAACAATGAGAAGGGTTCAGGCCGTGGTCCACCACGCTGGCCCAGTTTTGCCAGGTTTGCCCAGCGGATTGGTAGAATTGAGAATATATGTAAAGAACTCTTTTCTCGAATTCATATATCGAACCTTTTCCAAAAGTCACCAATGTTTTTTTACAGTGATAAGTAAAATTAAAAAAAAAGATATTTAACAGTTTATTTTAAGAACAAATTATTTCATTTTAAAGACCCGAAGTAAGGGCTTTAAATGTTGTTTCTTGTATTTTCACAGAGACGCAATTTCGTCTTTATTTCAACTACCCATTGAAGGGAATTTTATAAACATTCTTATATATATACTAGCTGTACCCTGCCACGCTTCGCTGTTGCACATTGTGATTTAATGGTTGAAAAATAAATAAAAACATTCCTTGATGCGTATTATATATCATGCTAAAATTTCAGCTCGATCGGTGCAGAACTTTTTCAGTTTTTGAAGCGTACACCAACCAACGAAACATTTTTATATATAGATATTTATATTGGGGCATATATTAGGTATATGTAATTGTGTGTCTAGCGAGCATATCATTCGACGCGCGGCAGTTGATCTACGACGTGATGCTGCAAAGAATGTCACTGGTGCAGAAACTGAACGTCCAGTGCAGACTAGCGCGCGAGGTGCTCGAGCACGCGGCCGAAATCTGCGATGAAGGTGAAGAGATCCCAGCGCATCTGAACGCGGCCCTACTTGACACAATCACGCTACTTTGCGGCCCGCGGATGAAATTGCCAAGTAAGTGCTTTAGCTGTGAGCAAAAACCATTTATTTTTGTATCCCGGGAACTTTAGCGGGGTCCTTTTCCAGGATGCAGCAGTAATATGTGCTTTATTTAATTAAAATCAGTGCCGTCCGGAATATTGGTCAAGGCAGATTTTCGGCATTGCCTTGTAATGACATCATGAAGCCACATGTACAATTTTATGTGTGTGTGTGAGTGTGTGTGCGTGAGTATGTGTTTGGGTTTATATTTTAATGTTTCAATCTACGACTTCCATGGATACGCAGTTAATGTTATGGCTGTCAACGTATTATGTATGTCGACTTCTCTTAAAGTATATATATATATATGATATAAGGAAAGGTATTAGTTGCGAAATAAGTCTCTCATTACTATGAATATTGTAATGGACCATAACTTAGAGTTCCATTTCCGGCAATACTGAAATAATAAAGCTGAAGTTTTTTTTTTTCGCTTATTTCACAGAGTAACATTTGTTATAAAGAATCTAAGTATTTTATTAATTTTGTTATAAAGAATCTAAGTACTACAAATAAAAAGCGGTATAAGCGGTTATTGCCCAGTGGGTAGGACTTCGACTTCACTTTGGGGGGCCGAGTTCTAAGCCCAGCACGCACCTTTCACGCACGTACATTATTTGCTTCAACGGTGAAGGAAAACATCGAGAGGAAACCTGCATACCTGAGAGTTCTCCATAATGTTCTCAAAGGGTGTGGGGAGTCCACCAATCCGCACTGGGCCAGCGTGGTGGACTACGACCCTTTCTCATTGTGGGAGAACACCTGTGGTTGATATGATGGTGATGATGATGATGACAAATATAACTATTGTTTTAGAAAAACCTGAAAAGGGGGGAGATGCTGACATCGATGACTTACAAGAAAGAGTAACCACAAACATAGTGTCTCATGTAAGTCAACTATATTACTTATTCTTTAATTTATTTGTTATTTTATTTGCTTACCTTGTCTCTTTTCTAACCGTAGTACGATCGTTTTCATATATCGGAAACTTTTGTTCGAAATATCTAGCGGACCCCGCTAGATATTTCGAAGAAACAAAAGTTTCCGCGTTTCTCATTTGCTAGTGTCGATTACTTGCTGTGTAGGTAGCGCCTATTTTAGTGAATTTATATAACATCGCTATAAGAAACTATTTTTCTGTTAAAAATTCTCATTACTAGTCCGAAGATAAGATCTTTAAAGCCCACTAAACGGCATCCGAGCAGCAAGGTGCGATTATGCTCTATAACCTCTCCTATTAGAGAGGAAACCTGTGACCAGTATCGTTAATAATGACGATAATAATGGCGATGCTAATACATTCGTCTAAATTGGTGAAATATATATAGTATCGTAACAAAGGCATGGCTGGACAAGTCCGAAGTTTTTTATAAAAACTCCTTTTTCCTAGTACACCCGTACTAGAAAGTGTGTGCCCAAATTCATTATGATCTTTCCACATAGATGTCTAATGATATCCTTACAATATTTTATTTCACCGCTTCGTTTCTTATATCTTTGATTTATTTAGATTAGATGTTTTATTTTTTCAAATAATAAATCATTCCTACAACGAAATTTGTTTTCTGCCCTAGACTTTCACGGAGAAAGAAAAGGTATTAATGTTTATAATACATTATTTGTATATAACACACAATTTCAATGTATTCGTTCATATCAGGCACTACATTACTATTAATAGTTTCATAACATCATAACCACCGCTGACGTAGAAGCTGCTAGCTATAGACAATTTTCTTAGGAAAGAAACTCAACATCCAAAAAAGTTGCAATAATAACGGAATATCTTATAATAAAGTCGGATCATACATATACAATATTTACATATATTTACATAAAAATTGGAAAATTTCCGTTATTAATATAATATTAAGATATTCCGTTATTTTAAAAAATAACGGAATATCTTAATGTAAGTAGGAACATACATATACAATATTTCGAAACACACCAGACAACAGTATACATTTACATAAAAATTGGAAAATTCATTCTCTTCTATTCTCTTCTCGAGCGGGTGAAGATCATTATCTACACCCATGTACACCCAACAATAGAATCATAGTAAATAAAAGCTGTGTTTGACAGTTCAAAAATAGGAGTGCTCCGATCGTCACCAAACTTTACAGGATTACTCGCCAGGTGAATCCGGAGACTCCCTGAAAGTTACATTGAAATCGGTCCAGCCGTTTCGGAGCCTATACGGAACATACCCACACACTTTCTCTTTTATATATGTAGTAGATACCCTGTCCGTCGGTGAATTCCGGCGTCTAACGTTGCCTGACTAGCGCGATCTTGTATGCCCTTCAAGTTTAGAACTTCAAAGGTGTTCCTTTGAGCATTCAAATATTAAATGTTGTATGTTATACTTACTTGCATAATTTAAAACCTTCTAGCTAATATGAAATTGTATGCGCACAGAAAATGAAACGTACGGTAGCAGAAGTTCTGGTCCCGGCGGTGCTGCGATTGTACTCGCACATGCGTGCGCGTGGCGGACAGCTCGCCACATACCTCGTGCGCATCGCCACAGACCTGCTCAACGACTACCGGCACGAGGTAACTTTGTGGTCATAACTTGGGCAGTAACACAAACCTCTATAACTACCAATGACCTTTATTATTACAACGCAACTCTTATTACGACTGACTCCATTTATTAAGACTGACCTCTTTTATTACCACTGACCTCTATTAATACCACTGACCTCTATTAATACCACTGAACTCTATTATTACCACTGAACTCTATTATTACCACTGACGTGTATTATTACCACTGACCACTATTATTACCAATAATAACTGTTATAACCACTGAACTGGCTGACCTTAAACAAATGACAGCTAAAATCTTGTCCCTAATAAAAGCGCCTCATTTGACATAATGTAGAGTTCTTTGCAAGTAATATTACAGTGTTTTTGGTCATTAAAATTTTATAACTAGGTTTTTGACGACCTCTCTGGCCTACGCCAGTAATACCACAGTGCTCGCCACTACTGGCGAGCACTGTGGTATCCTAAGTGAAGCTCCCGAGTTCGATTCCAAACGGGAGCGATTTGAGAATTTTCTCTAGTCTGGTCCAGTGGAAGGCTCCAAAAGTGGCTAGTGATATCTGTCATCAAAGACGTGTCGCCAAGCGATTTAGCGCTCCGGTACGATGTCGCGTAGAAACCGAATAATGGTTTCATAATTCGAACAGGTTAGCCCGCTATCATCGTAGAATGCATCATTGCTACCAGGTCATACTGCAGTCAAAGGCTAACTTCCAGCTTCCATTTTCCCCAGTTCTTACAACATGAGTACCTTCAAATCAAGAGTGAATAGGCATCTTCTAGGCAAGCGCGCTCCGCCTTAGGCTGCATCATCGCTTACCATCAGGTGTGATTGCAGTCAAGCGCTCGTCTATAAACATAAAAAAAAACTATTAGAATAAAAAAAAATTTACTCTCGTTTCACTTCACAACATACAACGTCAAAAAAGTGGTGAATTAGTAATAGCATGTCCAATTATAACAATAATAATAGAGGCAGTACCTACTCACACATGCATTAGAGTGGCCTTAAGAAATTTGCCGTATTATAACTAATACAAACCACCAAACAGAAACAATAGACAGAGGAGAATTTGTTTTTACAGTTCTACCTGTTTCTCAAAAAGTCTTACTACTTTTCAATGTCAACAAGTCAGATCAATGATTTGATTTTTGAAGACATGTTATAATTCAATTAACAACTGCTGCAAAAAGTTGTCTGCAAGATCCCCAACCCTAATCCACTTACGTATATTATTGCGTGTTTGAGCTCATTGGAATGGTGTCAATGAGTAGATAAATGATGATTAGGCTGATAAAATCATCGGCGTTACGAAGACCGTGGCAAAAGCTAAAAGCATTAAGCCGCAATTGGTGCGGCTTTGATTCCGCAGGTACAGAGCTTTTCCTACACATTTTAAAATTATAGAGATGATGCCCTAATCGTTAAAAGAAATTTTAGCTCATATCGGGGGTTATTTTTTTTTTATTTGAACTTTTCAACAGATTGAGGAGCTTATCGAAAACGACGAGGAACTAGTTCAACGCGTGCAGCAGTTCCAAGAAACGATCGGTCTCGAGGCATCGTTTGGCAACACGCGTAACCTTGTGACGTCATCAGCGCCGCCCGAGCCCGTAACACCGCGCGCGCCTCGCAAACGCCCAGCGTCCCGGTATACGGCGGCAACGCCGCGCAAGCGGGCACTGAGGATATGAACACGTATCCAATATATAATAAATACAGGGTTAATTTTCGAACCTTGGCAATATTCTAAAATTAGTATTTTACACTACTTACACTATTAGTGCATAATGGGTATGCAGATGATATAAAGTGAAGAAAATTTGTAGTACGAGTTACAAAATCTAAAGGAGGCTTTTTATAACTCTTACAATGCGTATCCTTAAGGTTTTTATAGCTCGTACTGGAGATTTCTTCCTTTTTATGTCATCTGCCCGCTTAGTGCATACACTGTACGCCACTGAGTATTTAGTCTAGTATTAAAGTTTGACGACCTCCCTGGCGCAACGGTTAGCGCTGTGAATTTAAGTAGGAGGTCCGGGGTTTGATTTGGGAATTTATAATTTCTGATTATTCTCGTTGGCGACGGCTTTTCACGCTCTCCGTGGCACAGGGGCCGATACCGCCAACTTCCTAACTCCGACCTGGTGCCGAAAATTCTTTAATATAAAATACACAACAGTTTATATATATTTGGCCCGACCCGGGATTCGAACCCAGGAACTCATGATCTATAATTGAACATGCTAACCACTACACTAACGATGCAGATCAATTTTAATTGGGAATTATCCACTTATTAGTGTCAACTTGTGAAGTGTACACTTTACAAGTGTGTACTTGTCGTGGTCAATAAATTTGACGTGAATGCATTTAGTTAGTTTCATGAGTAAGAATAAATTTAAGAAAAAAAAATCAAGGGTTTGGTCCAATAGGTTTCATCTTAAAGTACACCCTGCGCTGTTTATTAAATGCTCTGAGAAATTATTTAATATAATACTAGTTGTTTAAGTTATTAAATTATAAATGATTTAAAGTATATAAATACTGTACGTACGTTTCAATTAAGGATATGCTAAGGATATATTAGATCCTTATTTATGAAATTAGCGTTTTGTAAGGGAGGTACATAAAATCGATTGTTTTAAATAATAATTTTAAAGTATATACCATTGCTATCTATGCACTTTTGCCATTTCATACGTAGTTCATTAATCCCTTTACTTTAAAATAAACCATTCGGTAGGGAATCAATAAAATATTTGAAGGCGCCTTGGACTGCAAGAAGTTATTCGAATTTCGAAAAAAATTATAATCTGTTGGAACAAAAGTCTAGGGAGTATGGTCTTAGAAATTACAATTGAAGCTCCTCTAATCTGGTAGCTTTCTGTTGTGCAGTGTGTGGCCTCGCGCTGTACTGAAGCAGCAGTGGCCTAGAGCGATTGACCACCCTCGATTGTTTAGCAGCTAGATTTTCCATCATGGTTTGCAGTCACTGACAATAGACTCCGCCGTAATCGTCTGGCCAGATTTATGAAAGCTGTATTGAACGACACCGGCACTAGTCATCACTAACACCGCAGCCTGCAGCTAACACTGACGTGCTTCATTATTAACTACGGGCGCAAAGAAAAAAACCAAGAGGAAATAACAAATGAATTAGGTTT
Source organism: Pararge aegeria (assembly GCF_905163445.1). Lineage (NCBI taxonomy): Eukaryota > Metazoa > Arthropoda > Insecta > Lepidoptera > Nymphalidae > Pararge > Pararge aegeria. The sequence continues at coordinate 8,229,044 of NC_053190.1, read as the reverse complement.
TCAAAACACAAAAGCATGAGTAAATAGCTGTATGAATTTGAAATTGGAATTCCTAACCAAAGAAGAGATATTTGTGATTAAAGTTACCCGAACGACATAACGCCAATTTCATAAGTAATACATATTTTATTTTTATTTGAAGTATGTTAATAAATTGTAAAGCTCCTTGAGAGCTTCGAGCATAAACTAAATCATTATCTGGCCTTATTTATGAGTTCCTAATAGATAAATCGATAATTTTTACAAAAAGCCCTTTTCGACATTTTTACTGGACGTTACTACTAGTATGTTTAATATCTTTTAAAATATGGGATAATTATATGGCGAAAAAAATCTAGCAAGTGAAATACAGTACTTGCAGTAAACAAAAATGCATTAGACTACTTTTTTCTCCCAAGGGCAAAAAATTCTACTAAATTTCCGCTTGCGTATTCGTTCATAAAACCTTAATTATTTTTTTAAAAAACATTCTCCCAACCATACAAACCAAAATTTGTTTTCATTAAATTATTTTATTTACTAATACTACTAATAGGTTATTTTATTAACTAAACGCCTGACTAAACTAAAAACTGATTGCCTTACAGTACAAACAAAGAAAACTTCAATAAAACTCATACTCTGTAATAAATAACTGTGATAATAGTGATGAACAGCATACAAGAATAATTATGAAATGTATGCACGACAGTGCTTAACAATTAATAAATACAAATTCAATAAATTATTACAAGTTATTGCTGAGAATTAACTTTTTTTCTAGGTCACTTTCGTTTTCAATTATTAGTTCTTTATTGCTAAACGTTTTCTTCAATAACATATTTATTGCTGCTTCTTCTGAAAAAAGTAAAATAAAACAATAAGTAATATTATATTGCTTAGATCTATACTGATCTTATTGTTATTTTAATAGACAAGGTTTAAAACTTACCAGTAACTTGTATAGCGAGTAATTGATGCACTATGTGCCTCGCAGTAATCTTAAATAAGTCACGACTATTTATTTTCTTCTTCTTATAATAAGGCATTAATAACTTAACTACTAATCCTGCAACATCAACTTTTTCGGTTTTCTTTTCCTTACCGGTTGCATTGTCTTTCTTTTTTGAATCTTCATCTTTTCTTCGCTCTTTGTTTTTATAGGCCTTTTCTGTTCTTTTTTCCTTATTAGATGAATGTTCACTTTTATCTATTCTTAGCTCTTTTTCAACTTTCATCTTGTCTTTATTATTTAAGTGTTCCTTACCTAAATCTTTATTGTGCCTCTCAGACGATTTAATGCAGCTACTAAATGTCAGTCTATCCTTATCATTATCTTTTGTACCGTGCTTAGTGGGTGATTTTAATGTAACAATTGCGTTTTTGGGGTCACTTACTTTTTCATTACTTTTTAAATTTTCAGAAATTTCAGGATCAGATTTTATTTCTGAAAACTGTTTGAGCGCCTGTAACACTTTATCTGCCTCTAAACTAAGTTGGTGTGCTTTATCTAGTGGTTTCTCTGCCAATGGTTCATAATATTTACTTTGCTTATTGGTTGTGTCATTTGTGTTGTTTAATTGATTTTGGTCATCATCATCTAACGATAATTCATCATCGCATTGAACTTTTTCAACCGATATGTTTGTACTAAGAATAAGAGTATCATCATTATCATTTATTTGTGAATCACCGCATGTCTTATCATTTATCAAAATATCATTATCAGATTGTGAACGTTTTATATCATTATTCTCTAAATCTACTTTCTCTCGACTAGTATCGCTCTGTGATGATTTTCTATTTTTATGTTTTGAAGTTGTCTTCTCTCGATCTATATTGTATTGGCAAGATTTTTTGTCTTTGTTTTTTGTAATTATCTTGTCCAAATCTGTATCCGATTGTGAAGACTTTCTATCTTTGTGTTTGGTAATACAGTTTCCTTTATCCATAGAATGTGATTTTCTTTCTCTATGCTTTAAAACAATTCTTTCACGGTCTGTGTCAGATGTTGAAGATTTTCTATCTTTGTGTTTTATAAGTATTTTTTCACGATCTGTATCAGATTGCGAAGATTTTCTATCTTTGTGTTTTTTTACTGTTTTTTCGCGATCAGTATCAGACTGTGATGATTTCCTTTCCTTGTGCCTCTTTTTGGATTTATTAGAACTCGATTTTTCAGATTTCTTTTCCGGTGATTGTTTTTCAAAAGCATCTTGTGAAAGTTTTAGTCTTTTAATGTCGTCCGATTCTAATTCGCTGTCAGAAGATTCACCAAACAAAGCTTTTATTTTTCTTTTAGCTGTAGGCTTTGTTTTCTGACACGGAACCTCCATCTTTAATTCATTATTGATATTTGAAGTAGTTTCCTTATCCTTTTTGTCATCTTTACCTTTGCTTGGTATACCTTGTAAAGTTATGTTTATGACTAAAGTTTTTGTACGTTTTCCAATACTGGATTCGTTGTCACTTTCTGCTACTTTATCTTCATCTGCAGCATCTTTTTCTTCCAGTTTGAATGTAGAATCATTATGATTAGGTCTTACGTTTTCGTCTATAACTAGTCCTCCGTCATCTTCACTGTCGTCTGAAGTAGGAATTGGAGATTCTTGTGATTTTGTTCCTGAGAAGAAGCTTTGCAGCTTAGTTTGGGTTAATGGATCTCTTTTGAAAGAATTTGCTTTTCGTTTACTTTCCTTGTCAGCTTTGGAGAGTGATTTCGGTTCCATACTATTTTCCATATTGTCTAAAAACACATAAATTATTTAAAAATATCAATAGCATAACAACATTTCAACCGATAAGGTCCACTGCTGGAAATTAAGTCTTTGGTAAGGATTTCCACACGTTACAATCTTTTGCCGCTTGCGTCTAGCACTAATGTAAAACACAGCTTTTTTTAACACTTACTATTTTGTAGTTGTGATGCAGTTATAAACCCATGACTTTTTTGTGACTCTTCCTTTTTCCTTTCAAAATCCTTTACAAATTCGGAAAGTGTTTCGCGTTTCTTTGGCTCATATGTCTTTAGGTCTGGATACAAAGTGTCTTTACACGCTCTAACGGAAGATATCTGAAAGGCATACTCATTCAGCTTTAAATCATACTTCAAAAAGATTGAGTACTATTTATTCTCGCGTAGTCTGCGTGGTTTTTAAAACTCGGATATTAAAAGAAAAATAAAGATATTCTTGTGGAAACTTTAGATTTTCCGGAGTAAATTATTACCCTAAAGTTAAAATTTTAAGTTAATTGACTGTCTAAGATAGCCATGAAAAACAAACAAAAAATAATGCTAGTTTGGTTTGTTTAATGCGCTTATCTCTGGAACTACCAGTCAGAATTGAAAAATATTTTTATATTTGATAGACCAATTGTTGAAGATGGTTCAGGGTATTATATATCAGCATCCCGTTACCCTTAAGGTGCCGAGCAAACAAAGTAATAGCGCGGGCGGGTGACTCGACGCGGTGTGTCAGGGTATATTGTGTAAAATTACGGTCTTACGCGGGCTTATTTTAAGTAACAAGACCAGATCGAACAACCATATTTACCAATTTTGTCATAGCCCTTCTGTACAGACTAATAACAGTACTTTTCGAAAATGCTCCATACTCCAGTTCCACAGCACATTCTTCTATATCTTGACGTGATAATTTATTTTGTGGTTCATCAATACCTTTAAGACCTTCAAGATTATTTCTTAATGCATCTGTTAGCAATGATAGGTAACTTTCACGTCCTGTTATTGACAAACCATTAACCTAGAAAAACCAAAATAACCCAATCATAAACACTAATAACTTTGGAATGCATTATTCTATGCATATATTTTTTGTCGTGTAATATTTTATAATATAATAGCAAACTTGGCACAACCTCATGACATTTTTGTAATAAATCCTTTTTTTCTTACTTTTAAACATTTTCAGACAAGTAAATATTGAAGGTAGGCGTTTTGAAATTCGCCAAGACTGTGAATCAAACTGAAAACCTGATTCCGACAAAAAAACGCCTCATGGTAAACAATTTTATACGGTTGACCGTGATTTCAGTTGCCCGTTAAAAATTTTAAACCATTCATTTGAAGCAGTCGTGTTTTTCTTCATTTATAATAATCTAGACAAAAACGTACATAATTTCAAAAAGTATTACCCAACTTAACTTATTAACGGTATTCATGCAAAAACCCCAATCTATAATTAATTTCAATAATAGTTATTTATATATCACCTTATTTTCTGTACTTTCAGCTGCTTTGCATTTAGAATATTTGGCAGCTTCAGGGTTATTGTTTCGGTTTTTATCTTTCTCGAGATTCTTCTTCCTATTAGCAAACTCCTTTATGATAAGAGACCTCGTTTCGTCGGCGACGCGCCGCCGGTCACTTTCGCCGTCAGACTCGTCACTAGCATCGCCAATATAAGATTGAGTCTCCCTGAAATATTGTCATAGAGATGTAGTAAAATGCCATAAACGTCATCTAGTCTGGCAGCAATTATCGTGAGTATATTATAGTATTTATCGAAGATACAGTCGCGAAATGAAAAGGTCCGTCGATTTTCAAATTAAAATTCTCGCTCAACGATAAGAAGACATGGCAAAGAAGTTGCACTAGCCGATAAACGTCACAATCCGCCGAATAAGCCGCCGTCATATTCTTAACGCCGCACAAAAATCAGACATGAGAAGACAATATGAAGAAAACGTCTAAACGTCGAAAATGAAAGAAAGAGTGATACGCGATGTAATGCGTTTCTTACATTATAGACGACACGTTGTATGACAACGGCTCATAAGAAGGCACGCTTAAGATTTGCAGACTTATTTGAACTTCGATTGTGGTACCACTATATTTACCGACGAAAAATGTTTAAGTCAACATGGGAAGCTTAATTTGTGGAGATAAAAAATAGTACGAGATATGCGGAAGACCACGTAGTGTCCAATTTCAGTTCTGGACGCATCTTGGCTATGGGGGTTGATGACAGCGGATAGAGTAGGCGAGCTCGTTGTTCTTCCTTCAAGGGCAAACGCAACAAACTATCTGTCTGTTTTAGAAGACAGTATGCTACCAAGTGTCCGTACCGTGTATCCCACCTGATGAGGTTCCTGAGATATGTCCAGGACAATGCTCGCACGCACACTGCTCTTTTTGTAAATGAATAGTTTAACTGGAATAGCGATATAGTGGTGATACCCTGGCCAGCAAGATCTGCATTTTAAACCCGACAGAAGACTTGTGGGTTTTAAGTTACAGCGATGGGAAAATGAAAGGACCAAATTTTCTCGAATTATTTGGGTAGACACTAGACGCACGGATATATGCTGGTGGATCTATCCGTTATTAAAAATAAATGTCATTAAAATTATTCGTAGTTTTCTTTAACTTTTGCGTGTTTTTGCGTGTATTTTATTGTTGTTTTAATACATTTAGTAACATTGCATTGATGGGATAGAAAAAACAAGCAAAACCTTATTCGATAGCAAACATCATATTTATTTAAATGTTAGCAGCACTGGTATGTTAGCAGCGCTGTTTCTTGCACTGGTATGTTGGCATAATTGATTCTTGCATAACTAGTGCAAGTGAAAACAGATACTAAGGTGACGAATCTTCCGTGTCATTCCGTGACTATACATTATTTGGTAGTTGCAGGAAAGATTTGAAGTTTTGTGACAACTATAGTATTATTATAAAACCTAGTGAGCATATATTTAACTCATAATGCAATCCCATAGAAATCTTAATAACAAGTAACACCTTGTCGCCACGTAACCTTTGTAACAGTTAGACTTTATTGAAAACAGAAATTTAATGACTCCTTGTGTGCGAATGTGGCGTGGCATTTCTAGTGTCCAAGATAGCAACGCCCTTTAGCATTTTAGCTGTAGAAAGGGGCGTACCGTAGAGAAGGTATACCCCTTTCCAACTGGTCATGTTGAGTGCGATAGACTAACTTACTTCATTTGCCCCTGTCTCCCCTCCCCGTACAATTCGGAAGGGTCGGTGTGCGTGACGAAGCCGCCCTGACCGATCGTGGCGCTCATCGCACGTCGCTGATGTTGTTCGAGCGCGCGACGAACTGCGCGCGCATCTTTACATACGTCACATCGACTTAAACACTTCGGCACTTCCTCGCCGAAGTAGTCCGCAAACATCCTGTGACGGCATCTGATAAAGAAAGATTTTGTGTAGGTACATTTTTACATGATAATTTGATCATCTACATAAAAATCAATGGGGAATCAATTCTGCCAAATGTTTGTTACAACTGTAAGTCTTCTTACATTTGTACTATTTCATACCGTTTAAATTTTTATCACAGTGGATAGTTGTATACTTTGTTGAAAATATAAATAAATATAAATTAAATTAAACAATTCACTAATATTAATAAGTTTTGTGTTTTTAAAGAAAGTAAGTTGACTTACTTGACTTCTTCACAATATTTGACCATAATTTCGAAACTTTTGTATGCATTCTTACAACGTTGCTTCTGCTCTGGAGTCTTAGATCGGGCAAGTTCAGATTTTATAAGAAAATCTACCGCATTCCGTTCAGTGCGACAATAGTAAATACGGCAAAAGGCTGGTTTGCCGTCTCGACCCGCTCGTCCGGACTCCTGCGCAAATAAAAATATTTCATTTAATCAAGTACTACTAATAATAAGAACTTTTAGCAAAGCCTGATAGAAACACTTCCAACAGATATGCCGGTAGTAGTTCTAGCACCGATTCGGGAAGCAGATTGTACCATTAAAAAAAACCTATGTTTCCTGGTTTATCCAGCAAACAAACGCAGTAGTTGCTCTTTTCTAAGCAAACAAATTATTATTATATCTTGTGCGAGTTGAACAGGGACGCTGACGCTGACGCTTACTATTGACCTCATAAGAAGGCTCAGAGTCACTCAGCGGGCGATGGAGAGAGCTACGCTAGGAGTTTTTCTACGTGATCAAATCAGAAATGAGCAGATCCGTAGAAGAACTAGAGTTATCGACGAAGATCAGCGAGTCGCGTAGCTGAAGTGGCAAAGGGCAGGGCACATAGCTTGGAGAACCGATAGACGTAGGGGTCTCAAGGTGTTGGAATGGCGACCCCGCACCGGTAAACGCAGTGTTGGTCGGCCCCCAACGAGGTGGACATATGACATCAGGCGAGTCGCTGGGAGCCGCTGGAGGCAAGCGGCCTAGGACCGTGGGTTGTAGAACTCCCTACAAAAGACCTATGTCCAGCAGTTGACGTCAATTAGTTGAAATGATGATGATGTGCGAGTTGAAAGCAGAGTCAAATGCTTTCAAGTACTAGTAAAATTATAAGTATCTATGATATAAACTAAAATAAACTAAAATAAAAAAAAAAATTGTACACTGAATGCTTGTACGTACTTCCTTTTTTTGCTTTGGCAGGCATTAAGTATTTCATACAATTTCTACTGAAAAAATACTCGTTTCTAGTTTTTAAAATATCTTTGATCTTTAATTCATCCACATCAATATATCCTAAATGTGAACAGTTTATACACCTAACTTATGAAGAGGCACGATTGATTGTAAGTATGTAGGAGTTATAATCTCTGGAATGACTTCAAAAGACTTCTCACAAATCAAAAGCTATAATGTCTCTATATTAAAAAAATATATTATATTTTGTAATCTGCACTGCATTTTAAAGCATATCCATAAAAAAAATGCATTCATTTTATACTACTACATTAAACTGAGCATAACCACAAGTATACCTGGTAGTAAGCTGCAACGTTTTGTGAAAGCCCCCAATGCACCACTGCTCGTACTGTTGCCTTGTCCACACCCATGCCGAACGAAACTGTAGCACATACACAACCACACTCTCCATTCGACCATTGCTCTTGCACTGACACGCGATCTGCCGCCTTTAAACCTGTTTTTAAAGAAGAGTATGCATAATCACCATAGAATAGTAATAAAACTAGAAAAAAAAAGTGTGTGTACTTATGTACACACGTTAGAAGTTTTACTTTATTGGCGTAACAAGACAAAAATCTTTTCAAAAATTTTATCTTTCGCCTTATTCTACATTTGTAGAAAAAGCTACACTAACAATAGAAAAAAGGTTTTGTTTGAATTATTGAAAGTCAACTGTCCAACCTTTTTTAGAAAAACTAAAAAGTTGACTATAGCTAATTTCATGGTGTCAGTTTTTTGTGACGGTGTGATTGTAAAAATTTACTCTCACCATTTTTCCCAAACGCGCCAAAAGAAGTATAACTTCAAAAGATCAAATGCAAAATGAGTACAACTAGTCTATTTTTTTACCTATCTTATAATGTTAACAATCTTTTCAGTATGTCTCGAAATAGACAATTTTTTTAAATAATAAATCATTAGAAAATAATAAAACATAAGAACATCACTTTTTAGTATTTGTGTATTTTAAAAATAGCCTATTTTTTAAATATGTATATGTATTGTGTTGGGGATAGTCTTTTGCTTATAGTATGTATAAACTTGTAGTCAAATTACTAATATTACTGTGTAAATAACCATAATTAATAATATAATATATGTGGTTGTTGAACAAACCTCCATGATAGGCCAGAGACTTTAGCCCTTTTTTGGTCAACATGCTAGCCATTTCTTCTGTCTGTTCTCTTGTTCTGCAGTAAACAATTGCAACATTTTTGTCTTTCTAAAATGATAGAAAATAATTCATGAAATGTAATTAAGTTACAGTACTGTTCTACCTAACCATATACTGTTCTACCTATTCAATATTATTATTATTATTATTATTATTACAATCTAAGACAAAATCCTATATAATATTATAAATGTGAAAGTAATTTGTTTGTTTGTTTACCATTACATCCTAACTAAGCAATCAATCAACTAGAATTTTGGCACAAAGTTAGCAGTTCCTTAACAACAGTTCCCAGGGGCAGCAGCTAGTTTCAAAATAGTTGCCAAAACACTCAAGATTGGATACAAATTGTATGAGAAAAATATTACTCTATTTGTAAAATTGCCTGTGGTTACATTTTTAGATAGTGCATGAATACACTATTATGACTTTCAAGCTATCAAGAATACAAAAATTATTTACTTACAGGCTTAACACTTTCATCATCATTTAAATTTTTCTTAAGGAAGTCGACTAGGTCCCCAATTTCATCCTGTATACAATTTTGATATACAACATCATAGAAAAGATTCCTTCTAAAACTGGGTGTTTTATATTGAGCAACTGGTAGTAAAAGTTTGAGATTTTCCAATATATCCTTAGCCACTTCAGCACTAGCAGTTGCAGTGAGAGCTACCCATGGAATGCTTCTATACTTCTCTCTCAAGTTGCCTAACTTTAAGTAATCAGGTCTAAAGTCATGGCCCCACTCACTAACACAGTGGGCCTCATCTACTATTATGTAAGAAACTTTCTTATACTTGACTAGATGCTCTATTAATGATTTAAATGTTTCTGTAGCTGCTTGCTCTGGTGTGACATATAAGAACTTTGTATCTGGTTTCATGCTGCGGAGGTCATTTAAAACTCTTTCTCTGTCTTTAGTTGTCATTTTTGAGTTGATAGATTCTGCAGAGATTTTTATTTTTGTCAAGTGGTCTATTTGATCTTTAATTAGTGCTAAGAGGGGTGAAAATACAATGGCAACTTTGTTGTCCTGCAACATAGCAGGTAGTTGGAAGCACAATGACTTTCCTGAACCTGTTGGCATTGAAATATATACATCATGAACACCTGAAAATGAGAAAAGAAAAATTACTCCCCATGTTGTATTAATAGTTTCTAGAGTTATTTTTTCGTACGATTTTTAATGTGATGTGCGTTCATCATTATACCAGACAAAAATATCGAATACGTATTATATGGCAACACCGTTGTTATGCGTTTACGTTGTAGAACATTCGCAAATAGATCACAAATTACGTTTAACACAAGGACTTTAAATTACACACAGCAATTAATTTAGTCATTTACATACCTCTCGCAACTGCTCGCACAGCCCTTTCTTGAAGTTCACTTTTGAACTTTCTGTGACCAAAACATTGCACTAATTTTTCAGTTACGTTATCCATCACCAAGCTATTGTTTACGGAGTAATCACTGGTATGTATATTTATAGTACTATAGTTCTTCCCATTATCCTAAATCTAAACCACGTAAATTCAAGTTTATTGCACGCAAATTCCCCTTAAATTATAAAACCAAAACAACCTCGAAATAAAAATAGTCTAATCCCTTCATTGACATTTTGAAGAGCGCAAATGAGCAGTGCCAAATGTCAGTTGTCACGTAGCATCTGTCAGTGTCATGATTTTGCCAAGTCTATGGTTGACATTTTACCAATAGCAGTACCAACCTTAAGAAAAATCATTACCGAAGATAAACATTGGTCACTGACCTCTATTATACAACGCTATCCAGTGTCCAGTGATTTGAATAAAATGAAGCTTTTATTTAAATGACTACTTACAGTAAGCTTATAAATATTAAGAAAAAATTGTTAATTTAAATAAAATATAATTTTTATTAATACATAACTAATATAAAATAAACTATTTAAAAACTAAATAAAATCTAAAACGTCCTCGAAACCACCGCAAATTGAATAATTTAAATTGAATTATCAAGTCCGAATTAATCCGAATTCGTTAATTGCAGGTTCCATATTTCTGAAACAAGAATGAGTAAAAGAAAGAATCCATCTGATAACGGCAACCCAAATGCGAATTTCTGCGATTTTTTAATGGAATTGGCTGATTTTGAAAAAAATGTGAGCCGAAATATTCATAAGTACAATGCTTACAGAAAAGCCGCTAGTGTATTAGCTGGTCACACCAAGAAAATTGAGTCGGGCGAAGAAGCTAAAAAGCTGAACGGTATCGGCGATAAAATTTCAAAGAAAATTGATGAGTTCTTACAAACCGGTAAATTGAGAAAGCTAGAAAATATACATCAAGATGAAAACGCTCAGGCAATTAGCTTATTAACAAGAGTGTCTGGTATCGGACCAGTAAAGGCAGCCGACTTGCTTCTTAGTGGGATAAAAACTTTGGATGACTTGAGGAAAAACCAAAGTAAATTGAATCACCATCAACTGATTGGCTTAAAGTAAGTTAGCAGATAAGTCTTGGCATGACCATAGAGTCATAACAATAAAGTTATATTGAAAATAATTCGGCTTATCGACTTCGTAGGATTCCGTACAATTGTAGTAGTTATTCTACTTCGTAGGATTTCTATACATTTACGGAATAAATATTTATTTTTCGTTTCTTTTAAATTCAACTTAGAACCTAAGGTAGGTAAGAATTTGAATTTTTCGGTACTTTGGTAATATATACTTCTTTCTTCATACAAACCTTCGATCAATATATAGTCAGAACCATTAAACTCGAAGCATTAATTTAAGTAATGAATGAATATACTTTTATTGCACACCACAATAAGTACATAAAAAAAGAAAAGTATGACAAAACAACGTACACAATTTGGCAGCCTTATCGCTTCATAGCGATTCATCCAGGCAACCAATGTACCTAGATGTAAGTACCTAGTAGATATTATATTTAATTCACCGTAGTTTCGAACATTTCTTCTGAAGTTTTATGAACGATTCTTATTCTTTAAAGGTATTTTGAAGAGTTTGAGAAGAAAATTCCGAGAGCAGAAATACAGGAAATTGAATGTTTATTAAAAGCCGCATTGAAAGATTTAGATCCTGATTTCAAAATTACCATTTGCGGCAGTTACAGGTCATATCAATAAATTATAATTTAAACAAAGAAATAATTATAAGTAGGTACCTATAGTCAGTACCTAGTCGGTAGGTAACTGCATTACTCCTCAGTAAAGGCGGACGAACTCCCGGATGACGGATGTTCCGGGTTCGATACCCAGATCAGCAATTTGGTAATTATATATAATATATAATTTCTGAATTTTCTGGTGGGATTATCTGGTCTGGTGGAAGGCTTCGGCCACCCGCTTGTAACCACCCCACCGACAATGACGTGCTGCTAAACAATTTAGAGTTCTGGTACAATGGCGTGTAGAAACAGATTAGTTATGTTTAATATACTAACATACCCCTAACAGGTGAACCCTGTACCATCGAAGACTGCATTATCACTTCAATAAAAACCCAATCAATGAAATTTGATTCCTATCAGACCAATTCTGATGAACGCTAGAAGATCTTCTGAATTATACATTTAAATACGTTTAAGTCTTGCAAATCAATCAGTCTTTTTTGAGTACCTACCTTCTAACTTTCTTTCTGTTATTTATTTAGTAAAATGACATATTACGATAACGTAATAAAAAATTACAGACGTGGGAAGACAGAGAGCGGTGATATAGATGCGCTTGTAACTCATCCATCGCTGAAGTTCGAAGAGAAAAAGAAGCAGAGCGAGAAGTTACTAAAGACTGTTGTGGAAGCTTTGAATGATCTGATCACTGATGTGATATCAATGGGAGATACCAAGTTCATGGTAATTTAAAACGACTACGAAAAAATGGCGTCAGTCCACTTACGTGTCTATTTTTTTAATTTATTTCAGTGTTGCATTCATCTATTTAAGAAATCTCCCTGCAAATTGCTTTATATATTATGGGAAAAAAACAGTAAATATTTCGCGCTTTCTTATAATCAAACATATATATAGGGACAAAGTAAAATTAGTGCGGGCTAAAATACTTTATTTTCTCAAATTGAACAATAAAAAAAACTAAAACTGTAACGTTAAATCCATTAGGACAATAAATGCAACTTCGTGAGCTACTCTCTCTTTTGAACTCTTCGTGAACTATATGACAGTTTTTCGCAGGGTGTATGCCGTCTATCAAATGAACATCCCTTTCGACGTTTGGACATTCGTTTTATCCCAAACCACCAGTACTACTGCGCTGTGCTATATTTCACAGGGAGTGATGTCTTTAACAAACAGATGCGGGCGCACGCACTCGATAAGGGTTTTACCCTCAATGAATACTCTTTGAGACCAATTGGATGTACTGGTAATTATATTGATTTCTAGGAATTGTCTTTGTACTTCTTGTTTTGAACTTTCTCAGCCTTACCGTTATAGGTATGTTATTGCACGCGAAAGCGTAGGTACCGGAAGAAACGAATCAAATCATTACAAGATGTCCAATTAATCTGATTCGTCAATTGCTGCACGCACTCATAACCAGTGGCGTGCACTTCATACATGTACAAAAGCTATGCCTACCCTAAAATTTATGTATAACTCGTATAGGAGGATTTTTGCCGCTTAATGCATTTTTCCTGCTGTACCCTGGTAAGAAACCCAGTGCACGCCACACATAACCGATTTAGTGAAAATACATCCTCATTTTTATCCGTATTTGAAGTTGTTGCTTTACTATTATTTGTAAATTGTATTTATATATATTTTATATTTATATAATACGTTAATTTATTTAATTTATCTATGTATTTGTATACGATATACATTTTTGGTATTTATGCATATATTTAAAGACTTGGCACTATCCTGTTCTCTTGCTGTAAGTCATTTCTACAAAGGTTGCCTGTAAGATATTGCTTGCAGCAATAAGGCCGTCTTTGAATGTCTACATTGTTTACTGTATACTCCTTAATGTTTCTTTTCCTGTGTGTTTACGTGCAATAGTGTTTCTTCTTCTTCTTATTTAAAGTTTCGGTGTTGTTTGTTCGCATTAAGAAATAATAAATTTGCAGGATATCAACACAAGCAAGGTTTATATGCGATTCAAGTAAAGTTGTTACGTTATAAAATAACCCGGATTTTTTGAAGAGAGCATCAATAATACGACATGATATTTTTAAACTTTTATTATGAAAAATATCTATTTTTATAATGTATCTTTTAAGAGATCGTCCTTTATTTTCTTAATACAAAAATACTTTTCTAAGGTGTGCCTGGAGAGCCCGTGCCTATCACATCAGAAGAAGACGTTTTTGACTACATCGACTACCCTTACAAACAACCGGAAGAACGCAACATGTAGATGTTGAATAATTTCCATGGTGCATCAGAAATTAAAGTCCAAAATGGTTTCAAATCACTGAAAAACTTACAATATATATAATAACATGTTGCAATTTAGTGCAATTTATTCTATTTTGCAGTTGCTTTCAGGTTATTGCCAACATGGTTTACAACAAAGCCTTACGTTTAATAACAATAGCCCTACAAAAATGTTGGACAGCAAAGGGAGCGTTCATAAAATACGTTTAAGGGGGGGGAGGGGGTAGAGTCGAATCTCATCTAATCTTACGTTGGAGAGAGGGGGGGGGGTCTCATCAAATAACTTATACATACTTTGGTCCATTGGTATTTTTACAATAACAATTTGAAGAAAGCCACTTTTGAAAAATCTTACATGAGATTGGGGGATGGGGGAGGGGGTTGAATAAAATCTCACGTCTCACTAGGGGGAGGGAGGGACAGAAAATTCAAAAAAAACACCTCACGTAATTTATGGACGCCCCAAAATGTTTAACTTGTTAAATATTTTTATTTGGTCATAAATATTATGATGTAGTAAACAAATTTCTAAACTAAACTAAACGGGCTAGAAATAACGCTATCCTTTTTATAGAGGAAATTTAGTTTTGTTACGATTCATGAAAAAAATAATTGGCACTATTATTTTAAAAAAACGTTATACTCTTATATCCTTATGTTTGAATTTACTCAGGCACACCATTAGATTTAATTCATAAAAATAAATATTTTTTTTACTAATACAGGCATTTAAAATTTGCATGAAAAATATTATAATATGCTGATATACTTTGTTTCAATTCTTAACATTAGGTCTATCCTTATAATATGAAGTCACACCAAGCATATAAAGGCTAGAGCCCGTGGGACAGTGCCGATCGCAACGCATTGAATCGCAATACTCCAGACCAGAGCCAGTGACCAGAGCTCACCGCCATTTAGGAAAATTGTAGCAATACGTTGCACTCTGGCGCGTCCCGCGTGCGCAAACCTTTATAACCACAGAACACATGCAGGCGTTCAACAAAAGATTATATAATAATAAAATGATGCTTTAAAAAAGACCTGCGTTGTAAGAAAAAAAATACTCTGTTTTAAAGTTAATCCATTATGCGCTTATACTAGGATAAGTGCGAATTATGGGTTTGTTCAAAGTATTCAGAATTAATAAAATCTTTAAGATTTTTATCTTACAGGTAGAAGACAAATGTTGAAATTTGTATTTTATGAAACTAGCCAAGAGGTATCGCTATCCTTTTTAAGAATATTTCACCGTAGAGAGAAGTTTTCACTATACGAAAATATATATCAAGACTTTTCATATCAGAAAGTGAAACGTTTTTCGTTTATATTTCCTTCTAATAATAAAGAATAATTAATTGTTGATATTAAGTAGATGTTTAAAATTTTTTGGGCATGACTGAAATTATAAATGTTTACAGCCGCATCTAGAAATTAACACTGTTTTGGATTTGAACAATAAAAACAGCAACAAATAAGGCATTAAGCATTACATATGGGCATCTTTATCATCTAATCTTCGAATAATTATTTTATGCTCTATTTAAAATTGATTGAAAACACCACATGCTAATGTATGCACCACAAGGTAATGTAAAATAAAATAAGAAATATTTATAAAAGACGCTCGACCTAGTTTCCCTCGGTTAATTAATTTAGTCTTACAATACCATCAGTTCGAAATTATGTCAATTTATTTTACAACACAAGCATAATATGTTTTTAAAATACATGAGCAATTAACTTAATTATAAGTATAATAATAGTTTTTAATAGAATTATCTACTAATAGAAACATGGAATGTACAGAAAGAATAGTTGTTTATTTTACAAACGTGATAAGTTAGCAAGTAGGGTCAAGGCATTTTTGGCAGCGCCACCGATAGTTTATAACTGCATTTGTATGAAATGGTTGGTACCCGAAAAATATAGCCAAACAATAGCCAATTTACTACAAATATCGACAAGACAACGTTGAAACTTAAAACCTCACTTGTTTAAAAAATCCTACCACGAAAAAACGGTTTATTTATTGATCGATAAATTCTACTAAAAATATACTAATTTCTACTCAAAAAGACCTTAAATGAACCCAATACATCTTTATGTTTATTTGCGTTATTTTTGGAGTGTCATATCCGCCATATTGGATCTGTACAGACGTCATATTAACCCTATGAGACCGTTATGATAAACTCCAGTCAATTCACATTTTAGTCCTAGGTTATTATCTCAATTTGTGGCAATGACATCGTTAAAGACTGCCATCCAGCATTAAGTACTATAGAGGATCAAAGCTCCTAATCTCCTATAAGAGAGGAGGCCTGTTCCCAGCAGTGGGTTTATTTAAATAACAAAACCTGCACTAAAGTTGCGTGGTTGGTACACTTAGTTTTTCCCGCCGTACAAAACGCACGATGTAAGTTAGCCGGACTTAAATAAGCCCGAATGGCATTCAGAAATTCAACAATAACATTACACATTCCAGTACATGCTACATGCAATATTTCCAAGAGCCAACTTTAGTCCGGCCAAGTACGATTGTTAACATATTGTCATTTATACTAATAATAAAGTTGGTTTCTTGGTTTTTTATGAAGGCGAACATCTTTGGAACTAGTCAGTTTCAAAATCTATTAGCTCAATTGTTTAGTAAGCTGAAAGAAATGTTTTAAATCACGCTTTGACCCTTATGTGCTCATATCATATATAGAAAAAAAGGTATGCGAAAACGAAGTAACAGTCTAGGCGGGCGCTGCGACACGGTAGGTCGGAGTATATTTCGTAAAACAGCGTACAAAGCGTTGTATGTAGAAATGGACTTTTCGCGAGTACTCAGCATAGATGTAAACAACGCTTTGCGAACACGAATTAATAGCCCGGCAGGGTGTTGTGGCGCAATGGGTCGGGGTTCATTATGTCATTCATTGCAAGTCTGTATGAAAGAATACACTTATCGCACGCGGGCAAGAAGCGCAAGTTATTTGTTACTGATCGGGATGCAGCAGTTTGTAGAGATGAGAGGTGGGGTCGGCGAGTGCGTCCTCAGGTGGCCGTAGTTCCAATAGCCTCCCCCCTCCCAGTACCAGTACTCGCGAGCATTCCAGCACGCCAGTCAGGCGGTGGGCCACGAACACGACAGTGCTGCCGCCGAAAGAGCAGCGAATGGTGTCGAGAATGACCCGCTCGCTCTCTTGGTCGAGGTTCGCTGTCGCCTCGTCTACTAGAAGAATCTGTAAAACGATGTTTAATAAATTGCAAGCTTAAAATTCTGAAGTTTTTTTTTTTTTAATTTCAGGATTAATTTGGAATCCGCGAAAAAGGCGTTACTTATTTTTGTAACACTTTGAGATCAAAAGGTATATGATCATTTCAGCCATGTCTGTAGGACTGTTGCGTAGATGACGTTATTTTATTTTGGCCATAGAGATTCGGGTTAAAATCCTGCAAGGTGTGTTTTTTGTGTTTGTATTATCACATTTTTAATTTTTCGTATGGAGTGATGGTTATTAAAACAACTGAATTTATATTTTTTACATCTTTCCGTCAAGCGCCAGTTTATGAGTGCCCCAAAACTTAACGATCAGCCGAATAGGTGTCGTAACTTTAGCCGGCGCCTAAATTCGGTAGACATAACATAAGAGTTCGTGAAACGTTTTCTCTCTCTAGACTTATTTTCGATTCGTAGGTTTAGAGAAAGCAGATTTGTATGTGCTTTACTATATAAATTATACTACGGACACAGATATTGAAGGAGGTAAATCTGCTGGAAGTATCTCTCCGCACTCACGTCAATTATTATTGCCAATATCGTCAATAATATTAAATAAAAATTACTATGCTCCGCAAACGACAATCTGTACGTTGTAGTTAAAAATTCCGACTCTCTACTTCATACTCCACAACAAAAAGATCTTCAGCATTGTATTCTTAACGCACGCTTCACTCCGACACCGGAGCATCCTCAGGAGATGCTGACTTTACTATGAATAATATAGCCTTTGTGAGATATTGAGTTGAAGTATTGGTAAATATATTGAAAATAATAATAATTTGTGTACGGGCAGCCATAAAGTACTGATTTACTAACCTTGGCTTTCTGAAGCAACGCCCTCACAAGGCAGAGCATCTGGGCATGGCCGCGAGACATCTGATCTGCGGGCGCGCTTAGGCCACCGCGTGCGGTCACGACGTCTCTTGCGCCGCACGCGTCCAACGCGCGCCAAACCTCCGCGTCTAGGTATTGACGCAGCGGATCTACATTCTCTCGGATATTGCCCGAGAATATGAACGGCTCTTGCGGGATTATGCCGATACGGGATCTGCAATTATTGTTATTAACTTTAGTACCACCATGCCTGTTTACTAAACCTTAAGTGATGCGGCAGAAATTAATTTCATTCCCACCATCAGGATACCTGGTATTGATCTACCATCCGTAATGGCATATCATTTCAACATCATACTTGCAAATTTTGGTTTTGTCGGCCCATTGACGCAGACGACCCAGCTTTCCGACCTCAAGGTCGTAACCATATGAAGTAAAGTGTATTTTTTTTTGGCAAAAACTGTCATTACAAAAAGTAACTTAAAACATATAATAACAAACTTATAACATAAAAGATTGTAGGCATAACATGGATGGACAGAGTCACAAATGAGGAAGTCCTTAAGAAAGCAGGGATGCCCAGTCTCTATGCTCTACTAAAGCAGATACCCTTGCGCTGGCTAGGTCATGTACACCGTATGGATCCTTCTCGTAGACATTGGGAGAGGCTTGCGGAAGGAAGAGATGAATGGCGCAAGAGCATTAATGAGGGATGCCGTATCTGTGACGATGCTTGGCTTGGTGTTCTTGTTTAAAAAAGGATACGAAGGCATACTACGGGATCTTCAGATTGCGCCGCAGGGCTCAACTGCCATATTTGCGGCCGTAAATGTCGCTCGCGCATCGGCTTATTTAGCCATACAAAAAAGTGTCGCTTAGACAGTATTTCAATCAATGGCCAGTACGTCTCGCAAGACGTACATGCCATTGATTGAACATTGCCGAAAAAGTACAGTACATTTACAATAGAAAAAAAAATTAAAAGCATTGAGCAGAGCAGTGAAGCAATAATTGGTGGGTAAAAAGCATAGGTACATCATTATTAAAAACCGTAGAAAGAAAAAGATATAGTTAAAGATAAAGAAAGATACAATAAAAGTAAAAAAGAACATTATTTTATTTTATTATTTATTTATTTACATAAAGTTTCCAAAAATATAAAAAATACTTACTTATAGACCGACAGACTCAGAAAACCACCCAGGTTTGTAATATATTCTAACAGAGAATTAAGTCTAGGTACGTTAACTACAGAACATTATTGCCAGTTACCATGTTGTGTATAAAAATGATCATAAGCTACTTTAAAAGAAGGACTTCAGTTTTTTCTTAATATTACGAGGATTAATATTGTCTCGTACATCAGTGGGTAATTCATAAATAAACGTTCGTACGCTCGCCATACCTATTGAACGAGTAATGTTTTAAATATGATGAAAGATGCAGTTTTTGAAAAAAATAAAGATATATTATTATTAGTATGGATTTGAACCTCATTCTTGAATACAAAATGGATGTTAGCTGCTACAGTAAAGTACCTGAGCGCTTGTAAGTGCAGCGTAGCGACGTCTACGCCGTCAACGCACACGCGGCCCGAAGCGCATGGTGTGAGACGGAGTACGGCTCGCAGCAACGAACTCTTCCCCGCACCTGTTCGCCCCACCACCGCGATCCGCTCGCCTGGATGGCTCGAGAATGTTACGCCGCGCAGAGCACTCTCGCCGTTTTCCCTCGCGCTACAAACGTGAAAAAAGGTATGTAGAAAGTTTTTTTTTTATTTTATCATTCCACTACAAGTTAGACCTTCACACGGCTTTGTGAACGTTATCTAGAAATCTCCGGATTCCTCACGATGTTTTCCTTGACCGTTGAAGCAAGAGATATTTAATTGCTTGAAATAATAATTAATTTATTTGCATTAAATATGGTAAATTGGTAAACATGTTTTGCCATAAAGACATGTGAAAATATTTCCGGATACAAATCTGTTCAATCTTAAAATTGATATTAATTAATTTAAAGTGTCAATAGTCAAATTAGGTATATTTATTAGTCAACTTTAAAAATTACTACTTATATCCGTCAAATTCGATTTTAAAATAATCATTGCCATATTATATGTTTTTATTATTTAGGTTGTTAGACATGTAATTTTGAAATTTATTAATAGGTAAATCTTTAATACGGTCTGGTAAGTTGTTTATTTTTATAACCATGCAATAAACATTTCTTTTGTATACATAAAGTTTTTGCATTGCTATTTTTACTCTATGTCAATGTAAACTTTTTAGGTCAAAAATTTTGTTTTTAAAGCGCACATAAATCTTTAATCATAACTTATTTATTGGTTTTTTCCAGGCACCGAGAAAAAGTAAAGGTAAAGGAATTGATATCCAAATCAGGTCACCCATCCAGTTACCTGTTGAAACTTAAGTCAAAACTATAAATCGTCACAGCTTACCCATACTTAAGAAATACGTCTTCGAAACTTATAACTCCATGCGAAGGCCAACCGTACGGTGGTGACTCCCCGTCCATTTTTTCACCTTCAACCTATAAATTTAATTACATTTGCAGCGTAACGAAAAGTGAATTAAATTTGTTTGTAACTAATAAAATTTAATGATTGGGAAAGGAAGTTAAGAAAATCACACAAATTTTTAAGCGATTAAATAAAAACAGCTTAGTTTAAAATTTCATTAAGGATGACTACGTTAGTCATTAAAAAGTTATACGGAAATCGCTTTTTGATTGTTTTTCTAAACATAAATGCTATAAGTCTATAACACTGATGTGTAAGGCATTATTGATGGCATGATGATAATTCCTCCAAGTGTAGGTAAAAACACCAAAAAAAATTATAAAAATTATTAAAAACCAATGTGTCATCTCTAGTTTCAAACGTGTCTTATTGTAATATGAATTTGAAAAAGTAGATCGTAACTGCAACGTTTCCTACTAGATGACGCTACAGTCGCTATAAGACTGATGTGAAAGGTATATACTAATTTCGGCATCGACGGTAGGAGAGCCGTAGCTTAATTGGAGAAAGCGCTCAGGCCGCGATTGCCAGAAAGTCGCTGGTTGAAATCCGATCAATTCCGAAAAAAAATTTATATTCATTTTAATTTTATAAAACAAATGCTATGGAACAAAAGTTTTTCACTATCATTAATACCGTAATAATTGGCACACTGTATTAATTAATTAAATTTTTGGTAGTAGCATAGCTTGCCGCCATGCTAACTTCTGCCGCAAAGCAGCATTGCAATGCTGCATTCCGGTCTGAAGAGCTGTGTAATTTTAGGCACATAAGGCTTAACACTTACGCCTCAGGTTGGCACAGGGCGTCATATTGTCGTCGGCATGCCACAGTAGCATGCGAAAGCGATCCTGTGATGTCGCGGTATGGCGTAGACGGTTCCGCTGGGTTTTAGTGGGTATTCTAGTATTTGACGGCCGACTCGCGCAGTGGGCAGCGACCCTGCTTTCTGAGTCCAAGGCCGTGGGTTCGATTCCCACAACTGGAAAATTTTTGTGTGATGAGCATAAGTGTTTTTCAGTGTCTGGGTGTTTATATGTATTTTCTAAGTATTTATTTATATATAATTCCTAAAAATATTCATCAGTCATCTTAGTACCCATAACACAAGCTACGCTTACTTTGGGGCTAGGTGGCGATGTGTGTATTGTCGTAGTATATTTATTTATTTATTTATATTTAAAAAAATAAAAAAAAATTCTGGTCTCGTGTCAGCGAGTTCCACATACCCTTCCGGAAACAGTTCAGATTATTTCTTCTGTCTCCGGGAGGGATGCGTCAATGCATTTACCAGAACAAAAAAAGAAAAAGGCCGTCATATTGCAGAACGAGTTTCTGGCGTGCCCCGCGCTCAGTGTTGCCTTGTTTATATGCGATGGTTTTCCAGTTACTATTAGATCGGTCGTCAACTACCATTATAAAAAATACAAATAAAAAAATTAGAAACCTGTGTAATATATTCGCCGACTCGCTCTACAGCAATCATTTCGCGCTCGGTCTCGGTGAAGGAGTTAAGCACGCTGCTTAGCATTGATGTCATCGATAAAGCGTACGAGATCGCTAGGCCCACGAGTCCTACAAGAAAAAACAACTTGTAACAGGATTACGAAATAATATTGAAAGATGCATTAGTATAATTCATAAGGAAAAATTGTGTGTAAAAATATTAAATTAAAAGAACGTGTAACAGGATTACGAAACAGAAAAAGAAAAAAAAACACAGACAGAAGCAGTATGCATAAGGCAGCCTGATCGCTTCCAGGCCACCTTGGGATAAGGAAAACAAAAGGTTAACAGACTGCAGGTTGTGCTTATTAAAAAAAATACATACTAATAACTACATTCTTATACTTACGAATAAAACAAATCCAAAACATACTTAGTTATTGAAGATAAAAGACCGACACGTCGCTACGCTATGCGACGTGTACCTAATAACGTGACCGGATTCATGATTTTAATTTTGCATTTTCATGTTATGGCTGTAACTGATTTCTTCAAGTAAAAAGTATGGCAGTGGTTTACACAAAAACTATAAGGTTTTCGGTTTCACAGATAATTCTCATAGTACATAATGTACCTCAAAAGCCTGTGAAGTACTATTTCGGTTTTTCATTAACACGTTGTATAAGTGCACCTGTTTTCGAAACTAGTAAAAGACTTTTGACGACCTCTCCGGCCCTATTAGTGAGTGGTTTTATAGATCTCGGACACACTATATATCATATAGTCACAGATGTAGACGGCCGATTCCAAGGCTGTAGTTTCGATTTCCAGAACTGGAAAATATTTGTGTTATGTTTTTAAGTGTATTGTGTGTGTGGGTGTGTGCGTGTGTGTGGGTGTGTGTCTGTGTGATGAGCATAGTTTTCATGTTTAACACCTAGTTTACAAGTATTTATCTACATCATTCCAAATATCCATCATGTTAGTACTCATAACACAAGCTACGCTTACTGCGGGGCTAGATGGCCCTGTGTGTATGGTCAAAAAAAAAACTCACCCGGGTCGGCGGCGTGTGTGGCTCGCTGCAAAACGGCTACAAGTGCGGCCCCGGCAACAGCGGCAGCGGCAGCGGCCTGCAGTCGAAGTGCCAGCCATTGCGACGCTGCTGCACCGCACAGTGCCGCTCGCTGCCAACGCTCAACGCTCTCCTCACCGCGTTCCGCCCAGCGAGCGGCAGCGCCGAGTGCGCGGATATTGCTCAACCCTGAGCGTTAGGGAAGACAAGTGTCAATTACCTCCTAGAGCAGTTGCGTGCACAGGGTTTTTGACCAGGGTATGCATAAAGAAGGAAGATGCCATAAAATGGGAGAATCCTTCGGATCTTCGAGTTTTACAAAAAATTAAGGGTAGGTAGTGATTCTGTGCATGTATGAAGTGCACGCCATTGTCCTAGAGGTGTGCCTTGTGGTGACGGAAGACCAAAGTCAAAAATATCTTTATTCAAATAGGACCATAGATGGCATTTTTATTATATTACGTAATACATTAATAATGAGTAGATGGTAGTGAGATGATGGCGATAACTATATTCGTACTTATGTATATATATCAACACTCTTGGCACTATCTCGTTCTCTTGCTGTAAGACCTGTCTACAAAGGTTACCTGTATTGCACCAATAAAGCCGCCTTTGCATGTCAAAATTCCAAAAAAAACAAAATTCATTTATTTCAAGTAGACCTTATAAGCACTTTTGAAACGTCAAGTATGTCTGTTTGTAGTGACTCTAACACCGGTTCGGAAGGCAGATTCTACAGAGAAGCCGGCAAGAAACTCAGCAGTTGCTCTTTTACAACATCGTTTTACAATTTAACAATCTTTGTTCTATCTTGTGTGAGATGAAAGCGGAGCGGCTTGTTTCCATGCAAACTTATCATGTCTACATTGTTTACTGTATACTCCTTACTGTTTCTTTTCCTGTATGTTATACGTGCAATAAAGGGTTTCTTCTTCTTCTTCGTAGCATTATCATCATATCAACTCAAGTGAAGTCAAAGTCTTACCCCCTGGGATATCACTGCTTAGAACATTAGTAACATTCTTTAACCTAAACTGGTACCTACATTAGTTTATATCTAAGAATTGGTCCTATGTGTATCTTAGGTGTTTTATGAACACATAATATGCGAGACACTTTGTTCTTGTACTCTTAAATATTTTTCGTATTCGTATATGTAAAACTGGTCTAGGGGGCGAAACGTAGAGAAATAATATCCACATAATATATGTGTAATAATAAACGGGGGTAAACTTCGCTTATTCCATATTCCCAGGTGGACACGTCATATCCCCAATTATATCCCTTGTCAGGGTACATAATCGGGGTATATAATTTTTGTCTCCTGCCCGTGCTAGCCCTGTACAGTACAGTCTTCGGTTTGACAATTATTACTATAAGAGTAGTTCGTATGATAAGAAGCTGTCAATACTCCAAACTTTTCTGTGACCACTAAAAGACGGGATGATCTTACCTTCAAGCGTATCATTAAAATGTACGTAGACCGGGGACAAAGCAACACTCTGTAACCTTTTGAGTTGCCTGGAAGTGATCCTATAACGTCGCTGTAATCTGCACACAGAATATATCGTCTAGGTATATTAAGGAAGTATGTATGGAATGTTATGCATGCAGATTCAAATCAAATGTGTTTTTAGGCGTACTAAATACTAATATTGGATTTCACTCAACATACGCGCCGTGGCGTGAGAATTAATGGAAGCTATTCCAATATGTCCCCGGCATAATGGTTGTAAGTGATGATTTAATTACGTATTATATGTACTAAAGCAAATAAGAGTGTTTTAATACTAAAAGCAGTGTTCAGATTAATAATTATGCAAAAAAAAAGGATTTTTTCATGTTAGAAAATGGTTTCAAAAAGATAATAAGCCATTTTTTTAGTTTAATGACGTACCACATTCAAATCATCAGTAATTTTAAAACAGGTTATTTAAGCAAATACGGTTTATGGGCGATAGACAGACGTTGATCGGTTATCCCCAATGATAACTAATATTATAATGTTAATTGATGAGTTTTTTAACTAATTGAGCGATCACTGAAGTTTGGCATACGCCATCATACGTGCACATTTCATAGAGAAAAAAATGTACTGTTTGACAACTATGACAAAAAAAATTTAGTAAAGGACAATCCAATTTTTTTGAAAAAATCTACATAAGCTTGAGCAAATCGGAGGAAAAAAGCTAACTAATCTATATATTATACAGAAAGATTGAAAACGTTATAAGTTACATACTTAAAAGATGTTAAAAGCTAAAGATAGGTAATCCACACCTGTAATATATGAAAGCCATAGGTAAGACGCCAACTAGCAACCAAGGTAGCCCGTAGACTGTTACCGCCACCGCGCCTACGACAATAAGGTGGTATTAATAAATTGCGCATATTATATATTATGTGTTTGTTAGATCTATATACAGTTACGGGATAAATTTTAAAAGGGGACACCACCTTGCCACCACCTATAAAAAAATCCCTAATACTCGATTTGGAGAAATTAAATTTAAAGCAAAACAAAAAATTGCCAACTTTTCTTATTATAATTACCCGAAATCACATTTAGGCCACAACCGCCGTTAACCGCTTGAACGCCGCGTTCACGTATACTTTAAAAGCAACTGAAGGGTGATTATAGTCTTAATTACTGAATGAAACTATGTTTTTGATCACCTCCCTGGCACACCGGTAAGCGCTGTGAATTTAATAAGGAGGTCCCGGATTCGATTCTCGGCAGGCGAAATTTGGAAATTTATAATTTTCGAATTTTCTCTGGTCTGGTCTGGTGGTCCGCTGAGTACCTAGATCGGGATCGGGGCCCTCCAACTTCAAAGGACATATTCAAGGGCCTCGTGCGATAAACCTACATTTAATACCTAAACTATACAACTGTTGCATAAATAACTATTAAAGTTTTCTCACCGATCAAAGAAAATATTTGTGCGAGCAGTATATTCAAGATAAATGGTAACGAGTCATCCACTGTGTATGTATCCGATGAAAATCTATTAACTATTCGCCCTGTGGGAGTGACATCGAAAAACTTCACGTTTGCCTGCAAGAGAATGACATTAAGTAAACTAGCAATATTTATACAAGATATAGCACAGCAACACTTATTACTATACGATTTTTTGGCCTTCTATCTATGGCACACCATATATATATTTTATTATTTTTTCATTCTACAACTATGTAGAATGTAGATGTACAGGACGAAGTTTTATAAGCTTTCCTTCACAGTGCAGGCTATCGATTTGTGGAATGCTCTCCCTACGATCATACGACAAGCAAAATCGCTTGATATGTTTAAAAATGCAGTTAAATCTTATTATCTTGCGCAATAAGACGACTGGTTTTTATTTTTTTCCATCTATTCATTACTTTAGCTTATCATTATATATAATATTTGTTTATTATTTTTATATTTCATATATATATATATATATATATATATACGTTTTTTTGTGTATATTTTGTTTATGTTTTTGTATGTATTTATTTGAATGTAGGTTAATAATAATTTTACACCACCTATTGGTTCTCGCTCTTGTTGTCCTAATCCTAAGGTTGCCTGGCAGAGATCGCTTTTAGGCGATAAGGCCGGCTTTTGTATTCTACTCCAGTCTTTGTGTTTTCTCTCTATTCGTCATTTATTTTCCTAACTGTGTAGTGGTGTACAAATAAAGAGTTTAAATAAATAATAATAGTGACCACAGAGACGAGGTGGAGAGAGTTCTTAGCATAGCTCCGCCGTAACGAAAAGCCACGACGCCGCGCCGCTTTTGTTTACTTTGTTACGTTTCGGAAGTCGGTGTAGTACTCTGAAGATTATGCATAAATTTCTATGACTCGCGACGTACAAGACAAACTGTATGTAAGTCTTGTTGTCGCGGATTTATTTAAAAAAAAAACCCTAAAGTTCACTATATAGCAGTATTTAAATAACAATTGCACCGGATAAGTATCACCACTAAAAAACTATAACTATAAATAGCAGAAAAGTAATTTAGGATTTCCAAAAATACATCTATATATAAGTTGGTCGTAATAGAATAGGTCAAGAGTTGAGCTGTAGTGTAATACTGTTTGAAGAAAATGGTGACATTAAACTTCCATCGTGCAATAAACACGTGCAATCTTCTTACAGAGCAAGCTAAAGGCTGAGTAAGATAGTTCTACAAGCCTGGGTTTTCCGCTTTTTTTAACGCGTGGCGTGGGCGTCCATAAATTACGTGAGTTTTTTTTTTAAATTTTCTGTCCCTCCCCCCCCCCTGGCGAGATGTCGTTTGATTTTATTCAACCCCCTATCCCCAATCTCACGTAAGATTTTTTAAAATTTGGGTTACTTACCAAAACGCGTTGGATTGTTATTGTAATAAGAAAAAAGCAATAAGCTTTGCTTTTATTTACGACTTGTTAAGACTAGTAATCAATATTGCTGAGTTTAATTATAAGTGTAATAAAAATTTAACAATAGAACAAATTTCCAATCAGGAAAAAAATTGCGTGATATTTGCCAAGACTCTCTCCAACGTGAGATTAGATGAGATTTGATTCGACCCTCTCTACCCCCCCCCCCCCCCCCCCTAAACATCTCACGTATTTTATGAACGCCCCCTTATCGAACACCAAACTGAGATTAATATTTGCAATAGAATAATAAATAAAGCGACATACCTTTACAATAACTTTCAAAAGAATTTTGTGGATCTTCGCTGCTGCTTTAACTCCTCCGTAAGCGAACAAAAAAGCTCGCATTATAGTGAACACTAAATTCAATCCAGCCAAACCAAAGTATACTTCCAAATAATAGTTGTCCGTGAATGCTGATGCTTTTAACACTGGGGTTTGGGTGGGATACATATTATTCGTGAGGATGTCATCGGTTCTTATACTAGTGTTATTATTTCCACTGAAACTGTTGATCATTGCAATCGATGTATTTATTATCTTATGAACAATGTTGTCAAAAACGTTGAAGCCATGGTCGAGCGCTGTTGTGTTCTCGTGGACGTTATCGATTGTTTGCAAATTAACGGACGTATTGCTTTTATTTCTGACCCAGAATGTGAGCCAGATGAATGTGAAGTTTTGCGACAGTTGCATAAGTATTAGCGATATTACGATACACATTGTTAAGAAAGCACCAACGGAGCGCAAATATAGCCCGATAACCCACCAACCAACTGTGCCTTCAGACATACTTTCCTGCAAAATAAACATATAAATATAGTAGACATAATAATATATATTTTATCCATAGAATTTAGGGCTACATACATCATTCTCCAAACTGTTTTGGCTAACGACGTCTAAATCGGGTGATTGTTTATCGTCCGCGTCGCCTTGCGCTTCTATTTCTTCGCCTATAGATTCTGTTTCACTGGGCAGAAAGTCTTCTATTTCATTTAGAACAGTTTCTGGTGGACCTACAAATTATTTAAAAGAACGTTTTATTTCGCGATTCATTTAGAAAGCGTACAAACACTATACGTAGAAATTGATTTACATGCGTTCATCATTATAGAAATAAATTTAGGTGTACATATTGTTTATAGTCAGGCGACAGCTAGTTGCACAACTTCAAAGCTATGTCTTCTAGTCGATTCAGAATACAGATTGTTAGACGTTATTCTATTACTCTGAGCTTCCTTGCATAATCTAACTTTCAAATTCCGGTCTTGACCATCCGCTTTAAAAATCTATACTGTATTTTGTATGTAAAATATATTCTTCGTCTTTCTTTGTGTACAATAAAGTATAATTATTTCCCTATTCTTTCTTTTATTTTTTCAGAATTCGTTATTAATGGTTGATTAGTGTTACCTGCTAAAAGTGTTTCGTTATGAACCGGGGTCCATTTGGAACACTGACCTCTATTATTACCACTGGACAGGGTGTTGTCACTACGTTTTTCTCTCCAATTAACTAAAACGATTTTGGCGTTGTACGTTGTGAAGCTTTCATAAGAGCGTTCAAATAATTAAAATTATAATCGCTAAAACACTGTTATATCAATTCAAGTGTAGTCCGTTTGTAAAACGTTGCGTTTCACAAATATTAAGTCGTCATTTTTCTAAGGACGGCAAGTCCAAAGGTAATAAAAGTGGTCAGTGAATTAGGAACAAGTGTCACCTTGCGAGACTATCCGCCCGTCTTGCATCAACAGCACACGGTGCGCACGCGCAAGGTGTCGCGGCGAATGTGTGACGAGAATACGCGCCGTGTGTCGCAGCAGGCCCAGAATGCAACGCTGCATGATGTGTTGCCCGACTGTTGCGTCCACGCCCGACAACACGTCGTCCAACAGATACACTACCAACCAAACCAATAGATTTTGAAACTGTCTTATAATAATGGGGTAAAGTGTAGGGCGTAGTCCACCAAGCTGGCCAAGTGCGGATTGCTAGACTCTCAGGCATGAAGGTTTCGTCACGATTCTCTCTGTTAAGACGAGTGATATTTTTGGACGGCCGAGTGGCGCAGGGGGCAGCGACTCTGCTTTCTGAGTCCAAAGCCGTGGGTTCGATTCCCACAACTGAAAAAGGTTTGTGTGATGAACATGAATGTTTTTCAGTGTCTGGGTGTTCTGTATATTATTATTTATATTTATATATGTATATTATTCATAAAAAATATTCAACAGTCATCTTAGTACCCATATCACAAGCTACGCTTACTTTGGGGCTAGATGGCGATGTGTGCATTGTCGTAGTAGTATATTAATTAATCGCTACTTCGGTCCCGGACACTGTGTACAAGAATTAACTATTCAAAACTTTTTCAATGGTTGGGTACACGGAAAAAATCTTTTGAGTTTATGCTTACACCATTAAATTGAAATCTGTGATGACTATTATGCGGTGAGTTAACAAAGTGTAAAAAAAAAAGCTTAAATTTTACATGCTCCGAAAAGAAAGCGGCGCGTGTCGGGGATCGTTCTCGAAATGAAATATATGAAATGTGTAAAACCTATTATAGTATGGAATTGGCGGTAAATTTACCCTGTTTGTCCTGGTACACGGCTCTCGCGAGAGATACACGCGCTCTCTGCCCGCCGCTGAGTGTACACCCACCCTCGCCGACGTAAGCATTCCAGCCCAAGAGATTTAGATCCTCTGATGACAAATATACATAAATTAAATGTTTTTTTTTTTTCAGCAGAATTCCAATTTAGATCACTAACGATTATACGACGTTCATTTTATATTCGTCTGCTTTTATTAAATTCGGGACACCCTTACAAAATCGTTACTGATAACGGACTGCATTGCGCAGCAAATTGGCTAAATGTGAAGAACCTCACATACATCGTTCCTATCGAAATATGAAATAGAAAAATAAATTATTCCAAACATACATTTTCACAATACTTCGCTACATATTTCTTATACAAATTGAAATTTGAAAATGCAATACTCTTAACAATTATGTAATTAATTGTCGCGTTTAAACCATTTTGGTTTACATAAACTGGCCTTAATCGGATGCCCGCTGTTCTTTAGGAATCTCCAAAGGTTGCCTGGCTCCTCCTCGCTTTAGCGATAAGATCGCCTTTGCACACCTAAACTAGATTTTAAGTTTCACCGTTGATTCTTTTTTCTCAACAGACATTAATTACAACAAGGACAGATATGAGTAAAGGGCTGACTTTTAGTGAAATAAAATATAAATAAAAATTTGCTAATAATTGCACTAATAAATGGCATTTATAAATCAAACAACAATATTAGCTTTAGTCATCGGAAAAAAAACATCGATAAGTTAATTGCTCAAGTAAAATACCTGTTAGAGCACAAGCTTCAATAACTGATCTAAATTTGACTTCATCGTAAGGTTTCCCAAACAGTATGTTGTCTCGTATAGTTCCACGCACAAGCCACGGTTGTTGCGGCACGTAACCAAAACCTGAAATAAATAGTCACTATAAAACTGCCTTAACGTGTGAAAATTTATTCCTCTAATGAGTAACACATACTATTAAGACATTCTGGTATCTGTATATCTCCTTTCTGCTTCAACATGTCACCTATAATTGCTAACAAAAGAGACGTCTTTCCGCTACCCACTGGCCCAGCAATCCCAACTAGTTCTTCTTTACCAATCTCAAAAAATATATCCTGCAACATAAACGGCTCCTGTATAAGCGCCTCGTTCGATGACACTGAATCTCTTCTTTGAATGCTATATTTGGTTAGCTTCTTTTGGGACTTCCCCTTGTTCTTCTTTGATTTTGGCATTGATTTCCTACGGATCGAAGACTTTGCCCATGCAAAGGAAGCGTTTTTTATTATAATAACTTTGTCTTCGTCACAGTTTGTGTTGAGACGATCATAATAATGTTCAATGTCCATGTCTCTTAACTGAAATATAAGAACACATTGATATAAAATCGCAAATAACAATAAAATCAAACTTTTATTTTATTAATATGATTTGCTGTTTAGGTTTAATTCGTAAATATCATGTGATACGAAATTACTTACATCTAAAAGTTTCTGTATACGTTTTATAGAAACCCAAGCCTCAGTGAGTCCGTTCAAAACCCAAGGAAATGCGTTTAATGGTGCGATTAACATGTTTATTAATGCTACAGTTGTGAATACCTGAAATCATTATATTTGGTTTCTAAATATGTCTGAAAACATATTTGATGGCTCAAATACATGGTATAAATTATTTACGTAGTAAGAAAAACGCGATTAATAAAATATGTCAAGAGAAAAAAATATATGATGCATGCTAACCATCGAATGAAATAAGATAATAATATAATATTAAATTATCATACTGTTAAAGGTATAGTATTGTGTTTAATCTTTAATCATTAGTACTTTCATCAAGGAATACCAATTATTTTAAGTATAGTACACACACAAAGCAAGTTCTTAGCTAAGATTTTCTTGAAATAATGCTGAGCTACAAGCAACTATTTCAAAAATATCTTAGCTATACTTATACAATTGTCAGAATAAGAAATATCTAAAATAAGTTTGTTACATAAAATACTATGAGCAGTTACCGAAAAACAAAATTCGTAAGAAGAAAGTAATAAAATTCATATCAATTACTAAACAGTCACTCAAGGAGTATACATAATGTACGTACAATAGGAGCATTAAGAACTTGTCCACGCAGTGCGTGCGTGCCTAGTGTAAGAGCCGCCACCAGCACTGGGGTAGTCGCCCACAGAACTACGCAGACCGCATCCAGGTACTTGCGCCCGCGCAGGTATTTCAGCTCCTTAACACGAGCCTCTATAGTCCAAAGGAATAGATGGAATTATTTATACTTCCGAATCATTTGATCTTTTTAAAGTTATTATTTGATTTTAATTACATAATTTAACAGCACCTTTAAAACAAATTATGTAAACAGTAAATGTGTGTAATAACGTGGGCCAATCTTGGGTCAGTCTAACCTTGAGTTAATTTAAAGGTAAGACCTGTAGGGCGATATCTTTATAGTATGTCGTTCATGCCAAAAAATAATGGATGGTTTATAATGCAAAAAATAGAGTATTTTTTTATTTATAACCAAATAATTAAATTTCACAATTATTTAAAATATTTCATTATTTATTAAATTTTAACAGTCGGAATCATTGTGTTTTTAATATGTTCGCTTAACAACATCCAAATTGTATAGAAGAATAATTATTACCTGACACTTTATTGATGAAGTAGTCCTCCCACACATGTACTTTTACAGTCCGTATGCCGCGGAGCATGTCGCTTATAAGGCTCACTCGGTTGTCTTTGTGTTTCATCATTTCTGTACTCAGCTGTCCAATCTTATTTGCAATTATTTTGTTTATTGGTATAAGTATCACTGAAAATGCCACTCCAGCCAAAAATGATATGCCAACTTGGTTATACAAAAGGAATAGTGTGATGAATAACTGAAATAAAAAGACACAATTTCCCTTGTTATTCCATATTACGTATTTTAAATTTACTTATAACTTTTCTCAAATATGTTTCAACGGGTACATACCACGATAAAACTTTTTGATTTGTCGATATTTCGACCCAGTTGCATGGATCGTGGTCACGACGGCTTTCGTGTTAAGCGGGTAGTCAGATCCATGCAACTGGGTCGAAATATCGACAAATCCAAAAATATTATCGTGGTATGTACCCGTTGAACTATATTTAAGAAATCTTGAGTAACCACGAAAATCTTAGTTTAAAATCTTTAATTTCTTATAACTTTACTATTCGTTGCCCACGTTCTTTACCCGCGTATATTATAAATCCCGTGGGAACCGTTGATTTTCCTGGGACAAAAAGAAGCCGATGGTACTACTCCGTCCTTTCAACTACCTGATGTTCGTCACACGAAATTTTTTAAATTGTGCGAATCGAACACAGCCTTGGACTCAGAAACCAGGTTCGCTGCTCACTCACGAGTTATGCTCGGCAATAGAAAATTGATAAGTAAATTAATAAATAGCATAATATGTAATCTTTAAAAAAAAATACTTTCTCTAATCAAAGTGACAGATATTTTTCCACTTTAACAATCTTACCTGCAAAGGAATACTCCACAGTGCATGAAAACTTGGACAGGAGTTTACAATTCTATCAGTATCAGTGGACATAAAATTTGTAATTTCACCGATTGAAAAGGCTTTGTTCAGTTCCGTGGACGTCACACTCAAAGTTTTTCTTAAAATAGTGGACACTATGGCTCCGCGCATTTTAAGTCCAATCACAGACATTAACCAAGTGAAATGAACATTAAACAAAGCAGATATGACCGTAGCCGATAAAAGGGTTGCTGCATATATATACCTGAAAGATTTGAAGTGTATGTGTCAAATTACAGTAGGCAACAAAAATATAATAAATAAAAACATCATTTATACTAAAATTAACATCTCAATTAAAATCATGCATGAAATAAATGAATTGAGTTATTAAGAATTGTGTAAAAATAATTGTAGCTTACATAAATTTTTAACGTTAAAATAAAAATGTACCCATAATGTTGATCAATACTGGCATCTTCAATAAACATGATTAATTTATTAAGAAGTATTGGTCCACCAAAGCTTGCCATGTCAGAAACGAGTTTAAGCATTCCAATGCCATAAAACTGTAGGGCAAAGCAACTGTGTAAGGCACGAAACAAAGAGACGTTTTGCCGCCGTATTGGACGAAGTAACACCCGAGATGTGGGAGTGACTGGTGTAGATGACTGAGGCTGAGTTTCACTAAGAGAACCATATCCTGCAAAGAGCAAATTATATTGCATAGTGAAAAAATTCAATGATCATACTTCAAAAAACAGACAAAATAGGATTAGATAGAAGGTACAATTTGGCGGCCTTATACAGCGATCTCTCCCAGGCAACAAAAGGCGTATTAAGAAATGGTTTTTGATGCATGGCAGGAGGTAAAATAAACTAAAAAGTATAAAAAAAAACTAATAAATACATATTTAGACT
This sequence comes from Pararge aegeria, assembly GCF_905163445.1. Taxonomy (NCBI): domain Eukaryota; kingdom Metazoa; phylum Arthropoda; class Insecta; order Lepidoptera; family Nymphalidae; genus Pararge; species Pararge aegeria. The sequence goes on along the minus strand of NC_053190.1, from coordinate 8,194,394 downwards.
TCTTCTTCTTCTTTGTCGTAACACTTGCCAGAGTGGTCGTGGGCATCACGGTGGGAAATTGTTTGTGGCAGTTGTTACTCGCCTCACGAACATTCGCCACTTCTCCCTATTTGCAGATAGTCTGGTACACTCATGCAAAGGACCTCCCACTGGAGATTTGATTTGATCGGTCCATAGCATGGGTGACCTACCGCGCGCTCTAGTGCCTTCTACCTTGCCCTGCACAACAAGGCGTTCTATGGAGTTGTCTCTCCGCGAAACGAGTCCGAAGAATATTAATATGCGGCTGTGCACTAATGTTGAAAGACGTTGCTTGATGTCGAGCTCTCGGATAATGGAAATATTGGTGCGAAATTCGTTCCATGACACTTCAAGCATACGTCTCCAACACCACATCTCTAAAGCATCAATTTTCCTCTTCTCGACCTCTCGCAAAGTCCACGACTCCGCGGCGTATAAAAATATGGGGAAAACAAGTGTTTGTACAAGCCGGATCTTAGTGGCCTTAGTAATGTTACGGTAATATATAGACAAAAACTGTTTATATAAAGTGGCTTATCTAAATGTTTCAACTATGAATTTGACTAAGGAGAAGGAAAGGAGGGCAAAGGTCAAAGCCTATGCACCCATCACCTACAACCCATTTACACCTTAATCATAATCTGAAGCTCATCTGGCGGCTCTAAGGGCAGATGTATGAAGGTGGCCTGTAATGGGCCGGTAGGGGGGTTTATAATGACGATAATGTAAATAATAAGTCACCATCATCATCATATGAACCTATTACAGGCCCACTACAGGGCATGGTTTTCCTCCCACAATGGTATCTAGGCTTTAATAACTGATTTCATTATGTTAGTAGTAGGTACCATTAATGTTCACATTTTTAAAATATTGAAGTATGTCATTACTGCTAAACAATTATGTAAGAGGAAAAAATGTACCAAAAATTCTTTGTTAAAATGTACTGTCAACATGCTGTTGTTTTTTGATAAAATCAAAATTGTGATAATATAATTATAACTAGCTGACCCTTGCAACTTTGTCTCCACCAACAACCGGAAAACACAAATAAAATGACATTTTCTAAAAATGAATCCTAGCTAGATCGATTTATCGCCCCCGAAACCCCCTGTATACACTACCATTTCATGAAAATCGTTAGAGCTAATTCTGAGATTCCAATTATTGAAAGAATTGCTTGTTTAAAGATATAAGATAACACATTACTACTTTAGTTAACAACACTCATTTTATAATAACAATAAAAAGGTAATTTTAGTAGTAGTAGAGCTTTTTGTGACACTGCATGTCCAGGAAGTACTACCATAATCCTTATTTCTGCTGCTTAACAGCATTGTTTCAATGCTGTATTCCAATCTGAAGGGTTACAGGTGTAATCACAGGCACATGAAGCCGAACACCTATGGCTTAGGTTGATAGACACTGGGCGGCATGTCAAAGGACGCAGCACATCTTGAAACATGCCGCCCTGCGGACCGGCCTGTTGCTCTGTTTATAGGCAAAGGTTTTTCTCTTACCATCAAGTGGGTCATATTTGACATTATTTTTGACAATTTAATTTGACAGCCAGTTGGCGCAGTGGGCAGTGACCCTGCTTTCCGCGTCCAAGGCCGTAGGTTCGATTCCCACAACTGGAAAAATGTTTGTGTGATGAACGTGAATGTGTTTGTAGTTGTATTTGTATATACTCGTAATAAGTATTTATGTGTATTATATTTATAAAAGTACCCCAAAAAGCCAGCTACGCTTACTTTGGGGCTAGATAGCAATGTGTGTATTGTTGTAGTATATTTATTATTTATATACTTTGTGTGTTGCGATTATGCCTATAAAAAAACCATGCAAAAGGTGGTGTGACAATAATTATGACATCAGTTAAGAAATCCAATGAAAAATACAAAATTTACTACAAAAATACAAATAAAATAACTTGTAAATAATTTTTAAATAAATAATTAATCTTACCAGGTCCTATAAACGGTTGGTGTGGTACTTCAGCAAATTGTTGATAATTGTCAACATTGCCTATGAGTGCCTTGTCCATCCTTGCTCCCACATAAGTACATCTATACCTTGCTGGAATGTCATAGAGTTCTTCCAAATCTTGCAACTTGTTATCGAATCCTTGAAATTTAAAAAGAAAAAATTATAATATGTCAATTAAAACTTTAAATAATGATCTTATATAAAAAGAAAGGTCATAGATCATAAATTTTATTAAAATTTTCTATCAAGTACAGCTGTATCCAGCTACTCTGATGATGATAAAACTTTGGAAAAAAAAGTATTTAGAAATGCATAGTTGTATAAAATTTATAATCTATTGACTAGAGTTCAAGTTTATTAGTGTATTCTAGCTGACCTGTGCAAATCCGACTGCACCAAATTTTAGTTGTTAAATAATATGTAAAAGGTTTTCACAAACAAATTTAAAATCACCTCTTTGTAAAAGTGGATCCACCCATGAGAAACTAAGTTTAGACCAACAGTTTGCACCTTGCATAGCCGTACCAAGGACACCTTCATCACCTTGGGGGAGAAGTGGAGTGTATTCACTCTGAAAATGCAGGTTTAAGTTAGCTCACATATATCCTCACAACATGACATTTTAATTTAAACCTTTGAATAAAAATAAATTAATTAATTAATCTGATTTCATAACTATGCCACATATTGTGTAGTTTTTACTGTAAAATAATTGAAATTAAAAAAAAAAAATCTTTACTTAATTTAAATTTATGTTGAATTTAACTACAATTTCATGCTCCTGTAAAAAATATCTAAATGGAGTTCTGAAAATTGACAGTACATAAAATAAGCATGTGATTCTCCAAAACCCAACAATACATTAGCGGCTCCCCTGGTGTTGCAGATGTTTATAGGGCCAGTACTTGCTTACAATCAGCAGGGTTAAAATGTGCAACACAATCGTCACATGGCCCGTATCTAACCCCTACTGGTGACCCACTTGTTTTTTGCCTGCCTTTATATGAATAATAAACAAAGTGATTATATCATAAAAACATCTACTTACATGAGAATGTTGAGAACCAACAAGGCATGGTGAGTAAAATGTAGGCCTAGAATCACTTGCCGGCAGCAGTGTTAGAAGATATAAAGAATGGCAACATATTATAGCAATGTCGAATGATGTGGGAGCACCATTAAGAATATTGCTTCGAAGATGTATTATACTAAATGTCACTATTAGAAACCACAGGATGAGCTGACCTATTGGACCTCGAGAACTTTGTCCTAGGCGATGTTTCAGTGCTATTACATACCCGAAGTGTACCAGCCATGAAATACATGCCGCCCCAGCAGCGAAATAATTGATAGGGAATAACCTCAGTTGATCATCAGATATGATAACATACATATGTATAATTGGAATACAAAAAAGAGCTAATGCTACAAAACTACGAAGAGTTATTGATCGTTCTTGAGTCTTTTCTCTCACTACCCAGTTTTTTCTTAATCCCACGTAATATCCTGAAGTTACAGCGAACAAAAAGAATACAGGTATTTGTAAGAAAAGCTCTTGAAAACACATTCCAAAGTCCTTTATCGAATCGTTCCAAGGAACTAGGCCCTGAGGACCACATATGTATTCCCATTTCCATGTTATATTCTGGAAATTCATTGTTGTTACGAAAATATTCACTTCACCGCCACAATACAAAACAAAATGTTTACAAAAGGCATTGCTATTTATTCTTTAAAGTAATACTTGTATAGCTAATAGATACAGGAACATGTTTTTAGCTTTAAAATATTAGTCAGCGTATTTAAATGTGATCAACATTTGTACAATCCAAGGATTCCCCGATTATTTTTATTTTTTGTGACTGAACCGAAAACGAACAATAGGTAAATAAACCAAGAGATGAGAATTTGACAAGCACAGACCAGTAAAAACGGTACGACAAGTGACAAGCACAGGTTAATATAAATTTGTGCAAAGAGTAAATATATATATATAGAGATTTGTGCTAGGATACTAGGTATGTGAAAAGCTTTGTATATTTTGACAGCTCACGGTAGGAACTTTTTTTTTTTTTGTATATTAAACTATTCTGTTTCTTATTATTCTGATTCCTTGCATAGAGCTTGCAATCGATAGTTGAATGGAAATGCTGTATGGTCAGGTTATAATTTATGATACAAAACATGTTTGATTTTTTCGAGTTATAATTAAACTAAAACAATTTTTATTTATATAAAGTATATATAAAGGTTCTTTAAATAGTGCAGTAGGTAAGAGTAATCTGTGATTCATGATTGTAATTTTTGGTGTTTCCGATTTTATATGTGATGTGAAGTCTGTGGCTTTATTTTGGTTTTTTGATTTTCCCATAGTTTCTTATCACAATAATTGTGTAAAGCCAAAAGGAAAAAAAACACGATAATTTTAATTGTATCGCAAGCTTTACATACGTTTGTTTATCATTTATTTAAATTCCTAACAACTGCTTTAGGATTCAAAGAGCAATATTGACCATAATGGTAGACTCTAGTGTTTCATCCTCAAACGAACAAGATACATGTGAAATAGATCCTATTTATGATATAATTGATTACTTGGTAAGGTGTGCAAACATATCTTTTAAAAATTCTCATAATACTAAAGCAGAAATACGGACAAGAGAACAAATTCTAGTGGCTTATGAACTCTATACCCAATCACCTACTCAGTTTTTATATCAATTTGGCAAGTATTTATCACCAAACCATTTAAATTATTTCGAAACCATTCAAAGTAACAATACCAATAAGAATTTCAAGATTTGTATTGAACAGTTAAAATTATATCATTCAAATGATTGTAAAAATAAACGAATTCGAAACAGACGATACAAAGCTATGCAGAAGTTGCAAGACAGTTCAGATTATTTTAGTGACAAACAAATGATGTATCGCAATCCATTATTGTATGAACAGCTTGTAGGACAGTACCTGACAGATGATGAAAAAATTGAACGGGATGGGGTTGATAATGAAAACTTGACTTTTCTAAGTATGATATTAGAAACTGTTGACAGAAATGAAATGAGAGAAACAAAAAATAAACAAATGCTTATTGAGGATGCAAGCTCAGCAACAGAAGCTCTACCAGATGCCCAAGATGTAGAAGGTGGGTCATGTGGCAAAGAAAAGAAATGGGGAGATTTTGACATACCAGATACAAAGCCAAACTACATGCCTGAACCTCAAAAACAATCTATGATAAATTCAAATGAAAGAAATCTTTTAAGAGAAGAGTTTTTGCAAGAAATGTATAGTAGTTTTATTGAAGGCAGAGATTTAGATTTTGATTACAACAGCGTGGACAATAATGAGGAGTATGATGATTTACAGCAAATTTCTCAAGATGCTGAAGACAAATACTTTGACTCTGAAGACAATGATGCAGAAACATTAGAGGAGCATATGCAACATGTCCAAGAATATGGAAGAAAGAATTCTAGTGATAGTAATAGTGATCCTCTAGATGTTTTCATGCAACACATTTCAAATAAACTTCAAAAAATTTAATTATTGCTTTATTGTACTTAACTTTACATAGATAATTTAACAGAAAACTGTGCAGTTTCTAGGCTACTTCTTGAGAAACTTTCCTAACACTTTTTTTCCAAATGTAGGTAAGAACACTAATAAAAATTATAAAAATGCACTGTGTCTTGCTTCAAAAAGTAGATCGAAACTACAATGTTTTCTACTAGATTACTAAAGTCACTATAAGACTGGTAAAGAGACAGGACAAGACAATATATTAATTTCGGCACTGGTGAAAAGAGAGTTGTAGCTAAGTCGCTAAGGCTAAGGCTATCTCCATTTAGAAGGGCTTTTACCTTAAAACCTATGTACTAAAATACTTATAAAAATCTACCCTTAAAATAACATAAAGATTAAATCTGATGGACAATCTCTTGTTGAAATAGAGTCATAAGCATAAATCAACATTTCAAAGCTAATTCTATTAAACGTTACCGCAAGTACGTTTTATTAAATATTAGTTAAACGTTAACGCAATCACGTTTTATTATATATTAGACAATATACCTACTTTAAATTCGTTGTTTTGTGAGTTATCTAATCATTATACATGAGTGTAGACTGTAGATTTCTTAATAAGTCCCATGCCATCAAGAGAATCGACCATCACACATATAACTAACAAGTTCATATAAAAAACATGTTTTCGACCAAATATTTGCAACAATAGTATAATACCATCGATCACTAAATAATACCCACCTAGATAATTGCATTGTTTTAAAATATTTTATAGGGACGCGAAATAGATATTGATATCGATATAGGATCCTCGTCGTATATTTTAGCATACTCTTAAATAAATATAGTTAAATTGTTAGATGCAGAAGGGCTACCTGATGGTGAAAAATTATTGTCTATAAACAGCAACACTTCACAGGTCATGCAAGGAACTCATCTTTCAAAGTACCACTGTGTGTCCATCTACTATTACTACTATTACACTGGCAAAAAATATTTTTTATTATTTTAACTAATTAGCTATTATATCTTAATAATAAATCTGGAATGGAGTAATTAATATGATTAACTCTATTGTTGTAAAAATAATAAGTGTTCAATGGTTTGAGAGGTATAGATTTACTGTCATATCTCTTAGTTTATTATCTCTAGCATTGACCGCGGCTTCGCCCGCATTTTTTTTTAAGTCATGCTTTAAGTACCTACTGCTGTAAGTTACTGATGTGTCCGAAAAGTATGTCTATGTTTTAGCATTAAGCAGTTTTAAAGAAACTTCTAGATATTTCCCATTGGTATCATGCATATTCCCGAATGATAAGTAGAGACATAGTCTCTCCCCGACCCATACACTCTCTATGCAAAAAAAATATTTACAAACAAAACCAACTTTGTTAAACTAAAAAGCGAGAAATAAATATCTTCTACAGAGTTCTGAGGTAGCAATATTTATTTTTGCTGCATGGTCTAGGAACAAACCCAGAAACTCTTTTGAATTTGATGATTGCTAACAGGATAACTTTGTTTATATAAAATAATAATAGAAATAACTAAGAGGTGATAACTTAGTGTGTAAGGTTTCGGCTTCTCATCTCAAACTTTCGGAGTTAAGACTAGAGTTAAACATTTAAATATCACATGCTTTACCGGTCACGGAAAATATCGTGAGGAAACCTGCATGCATGGGAGTTCCCCATAATGTTCTCACTACCGCACTACACGGCCAACACGGGTTTACTACGGCTTAAACCCTTTTTATTCTGAGAGGAGACCTGGGACCTGTGGGTGGTTGATAATAAAAAATAATGAGACGCATTTTTGAAAGTTGTGGTATAGTAAATAATTTAAGCATTTGGTGTGGAGAGCGTTCTATCTAGCGAGCCTTGTTAGGCACAGGCGGAATAAAAATCGGACAGATAAGGTAGGAAAAGAAAATCAATACATTCTCGCGTAGGCCTTTGAGATCCAAGAATGACAATTGGATTAGCGGAAATTGCGACGCGGAATTTATATCGACCCTATCCGTTACGCATAATACACATTACACACCCGTCGTTGTATCTAGCATTGCTAGTTTATTGGTATATTTTGTGACTGTATATTGGTATACTAGCGGACCCTCGCGACTTGGTCAGCGTATGAGTCAATCGAGAAGCTAGAATAGATCTGATGCTAACATCATAATCATGGCTAGCTATGTACCTACTATTATTTGACGTAGTATGCTGAGTTAGTAAGTTTTCATTATTTTAGTTGATACATACATCCATACTCACAAACTTTCGCATTTATAATATTAGTAAGATGGTAAGCATGCATTCGATCGTTGTCCTATATGCCTTGCGACTTGCTGTTATTTGTGAAGAGTTATGTCCTTTTTCTCCGAAAATATTTATCAGATTTTCATAAAAATTAGACAATACATGATTGTATACACTTTAAAATAAAAAAAGAATTATTAAAATCGGTTCAAATTTAAAAAATTTAACGGAGCTATGAAATAAAATTGATAAAAAGTATCCTATATGTTGAACCGAAATACCAGCTACCACTGTAATAAATTTTATCTAAATCCGTTTTGTAGTTTTCACGAGATGCCCGGACAGACATACAGACAAAAATTAAATAAAAATGTGTTTTGGTCTCAGTATAGATTATAAAGCCGCCCCCGGTCAATATTTTCAAAATATATTAAATGTACAGAAATCTGTCAGTTACAGTTTTATTATATCTAAGATTATGTTACTGATTTTTATTCAAGTAAGAAATTTATTACAATTTGTAGCTAATTTAATGTAAAAGTGGTCTGCTTTGTTATGAATTATTTTATCGACTTTACTTTTAAACGGAATTAAAAACGAGGATTATAAAACTAAGTCTAAACCACAGTAAACTACAGTAGGAAGACTTTTTTTTTATTATATTTATAAGTGTTTTTACCTACACTTGGAGGAATTATTAATGCGAATGCGAAATTTATAATTAAAAACCTGCGTCTCTCGGGCAGGCTGTGATTGCCCGAGAGATGCAGGTTCAAATCCTGTCGGTTCCGAAAATTTTTATATGCATTTTAAATTTATAAAATTAGTAGGAAGACTCTCTTTCTTTGCGGTATGGGTCAAGGTACTTTAGCATATTGGCGCAATAGTGAATAAGTAAGTCCCGGGTTCAATCCCTGACGGAAAAAATTTTGAAATTTATAATTTCTGGTCCTCTCCTCAAATCAAATCCTCTCTAGTCTGGTCTGGTAGGAGGCTTTGGCTACTTACCACCCTAAATAGGCATAGGTACGTACCGCCAAGCGATTTAGCGTTCCGGTACGATGCCTCGTAGAAAGCGATTAGGGATACGGTTTTTATATAACTGCAAAGGACATAACTCGAACAGATTAGCCTGCTACCATCTTACATTGCATCGTCACTTTCCACCAGGTGAGGTTGCAGTCAAGGGCTAACTTGTGAAATAAAATATGTTATTAATCAATTTTTGGCTAAGTTGTCAAAAAGCTATTTCAGATGCTCGGTACGAACTCGTACGTACTCAGTTACGATATATAGCGATGATGAAATTAATGTAAGAATTATTAACAGTCTGCTACTATATAGGTTGACATATGCGTAACTTGTGTAACGATCGATACAAATGGATTTCAAGCCATTAACTGTGACAATTTTACTCTTACGCAAGTTTTCATTGTGGAAAGTTAATTTATTAGTGGGAAGAGACTCTCGAATCGCCAGCTAGGACTATGTAGAAATGGTATGTTTTCTGGGTTTCATGTTACTGGTAGGTAGTACCTACCTTTAAGGTATACCTTACGGTGTTATTGCTTTTACGTAGTTATAGATAGAGTTCTCTTCAATTGATAGTTATATCAGTTTCTAGAGCAGTTTAAAATTAATATTTTAAAGAGTCGAGTTACTCTCTAGTCTCTCCCTACTCTACTATTTTCGATTTCGTTTCCTTCCCAATGCCTTCGACCATTGCCGTTCGAGCACTTATTTTAAATATATGTCAACTTCATAGTGTTCCATTATTAAAATTGTTAATACGAACCCTAATAGCCAGCGCGTACAGAGTATAGGTTGTAGAGCAAAGCCTTTTTTCTTTAACCTAACGTAGATTTATACGCAACTAAAATCAAGTCTCTAACTAAAACAGTTTGAAAAAATATATAGATACCTCTTCTCGATGGAGTCACTGTGTTATTTAATTAAGAAGTAAGCACAGATAGATAGAATTTCAACCAATTAAACAGCTCTCGCTTCGCTTAAAAATTCTATTTATACTCTTTACTTGTACTCAAGAATTAAGAAAATAGACTCTTCAAGTAGTAGGATCCAAAAGGCGGCCTTATCGCTAAGTAGCGATCTCTGCCAGGCAACCTTAGGATTAGCAAAACTAAAGATAAAACATAAAGGTGCTCCACCATTTTTGTTTTCTCGCTGTCACTGTGTTAATTTCCATTTTGCGCTAAGTATATGGCGAAGAAAAAATACCTATTAAATCTATTCGGATGATAAGAAGATTTGAACTTAAAAAGTCTCACCTGCAGACCTTTAATTGTTCTTATTTGGTAAACTGCCACCGAACTTATTTTTCGGTTGGTCCCTTGGTGTTGGTAGCTATAGGATACATATCCGTTTAAACAACTTATGTTCTGTATTGTTGTAGGAATACAATATAAGCACTATTGGGATTTTTTTTTCGAAATAAGAATCAATTTTATTTACCCATTCATGTGAGTGCAACCGTCAATTACACATTTAAAATGTAGTTTACTCAGGATAGTTTAAGTTCTAAAATAAAATAAGTATGTTTTTCATTCTATATATTGAATTGTATATGAGCTACGGGTTCTTTTTATTTTAAAAATAAATTATTATGTAAGTAGTGAGGTGGGCATGCGTTATTACGTAAGTATTTTCATTTGCTACGACAATAGCTCATTGAATTTGCTTACCCGGCGACTCGAGGTCTGCGCCCCTTGCCTCGTGCTTTATGATCGACAGACGCGAAGCAGACGCCGTGAGGAAAACGCGACTCGGTCCGTCTTTACTCCTAGTGAGTTTCACGTGCTAAAACTGTGATTAGCGGCCTTTATCAGTGCTTCCCTGAAATATTGCATGTGACTGAAACTCGAAATGGCTTTGGTATGTTTTTAATTTCAAATATTTCTTATTCATTCAATATTTTTACAGTAAATTAGTGCCTTAAAAATAATTATATTCCCTTGAGAAACTTTTTTTTTTATATTGAGATAATTGTTACACTATTTAGTAAATTATAATATTTGAAAGCAATATATATCAAGGACTGGTTACGATTTATTGTAATATAATATTAACATATCACGTATTAGTACAATTTTCGTATATTAAAAAATAATAAAGGACCATTGCCATACAAAAGAATTAAACGCGTTTGATGCGCTCTTTACTAGAAATAAGAGCGATCGTCTTCACGATGGTATAAACGGGAATATTGTTATCACCTTCTAACTTCAAAAAACTTGCGTGTTTATTTATAGTATTATGCAATAAATTATGTACCTACTTAGGTTTAGTTTCGGTTAGTGTGCCGATAGTAAGTTCTTACTTACGTTCCATTTGAAATCTAATTATCGTCATTTTTTTTAACTTGTGATTAATATATAAATGTAAAAGTGTGGCTGTTTGCTCGTTTGCTAGTTACGTCTCAAACTTGTGCCCGATTAGAGCTCAAAACCCACCGTGACGAAATTTTACACAAAAATAAGCAGACGAAGTACTCCTCCTTTTTTTATTTCGCTGAAGCATCCTGGGCCTCCCATAGATTCCAAATGGATTTCAAAAACAAAGTTTCTTACCTTACTCGTACGAATTAAAAGCAAAACCGATCTGGACAGCACTTACATTGCGTTTGTATCCAAATTCAAATTCAAAATTCATTTATTTCAAGTAGGCCTAGTTTTTAAGCTCTTTTTAAATGTCAAGTCAGTCCCCGGTTTGGAAGGCAGATTCTCCCAAGAAGAGCCGGCAAGAAACTCAGCAGATTGCTCCTTTTCAACATCATTTTACAGTTTAAAATGTTCAGAATTTTTCTATCTTGTGAGAGATGAGCGCGGAGCGGCGTGCTTCCAAGCAGCCTTGTCGTTAAGAATCATCAATCGTAATGTTACCATTTATTAAAGGTGTTTATTCTAGAAACTGACTTAGTAAACTTTTTATGTCGGATTTTCAAACGAACCAAATGCTGAAATAGCGGCGATTTTTATTTAAAACAAGATGACGTCTCGACTTTGCATCGTGAAATGCTGTGATTATGCGTTCTATATTAGCCCTTCATTGCCGAGACCTAATCTAGCAGTAAAAATTAATGAAATGAACAATACTTATACCTACTTTAATCAGGCTTAGTACTACAACAATAGATTGTTCTATACATTTCAACTTTTCAAGGAAATCAAAAAACCCATATTCAAGTTTGCATCCCACAGGCACTTATAGAGTTCATACATTTAATTTTTAATTCCTTTTATAAAATACGTAGGTAAAAAGGACTATCTACTTACTTTTTAAGATCAGAGACATGCTTTGCATAGTAAAGTCAATGTACCCATTCACTTTTCTATAAGTGCACTATGCAGTGATAAAAAATACTGTATATCAGGATAACGAAGGCAATTTAATTTTTTTTTTTATGATGACCCAATCCTGGCTTTAACAAATACCGAGTTAGTTAAATATAATATATAACAATGATTAATAACTATCAGTAGATAGATATGTACATACGAGACATAAAGTCCATGGAAATCGTATGATGAATGATATCGGCATAGACGTCGCGTCGCGTGGGTTCGTTTTTACCTTGGAAATGTCTGCTGGTCATCGACACATAAAACATGTGAAAGTGTTAAAATTTGTTTCCTTCACCCACACAGGTGGATTCACTGTAAATAAAAACTTCATAACGTAGAAGGACACCCAGAGAGTACAGAGGTACCGCACCGTAGGTCAGTCGTAGTCACTATCTAAGTAGAATGTGTTTGAAATGAAATGAAATATTTATTTTGCTAAATATGGGTTAATTATTTGTGTTTAGGATATAAACATATTCTGTTAATACATCAACATGCAGAATTTAGACATTAAGTCATATTAATAATAATCTTATTTGTTATCAATTATATAAAATAATGTTCTGAGATTTATAGTGTCATATTAGATCATTGTATTAGTTATTTAATCGCAATTACAATACTATTAAAATTAAATTTAATTAATTAACATGTCAGAAATGTTTCACAAGTAAGTACTTACTTGTTAAACACATTCTACTTGACGGCGAACTGCGATTGAGCGTCCCGGTGCGATGCGGTATAGAAACCCATACGGTATAGCTTTAATATAGGTAATCATCTTCAATTGCATTACCACTTACCATCAGGTAGGTTAGCTGTTTGTTCCGTCAATTACTAATACCTATATAAAAAAGGCTTACTGGTAGTGCATTAAAAACAAACCAAACTAAGCTGTCCTGTGTGAGAGGAGACATGTAGGTACCCAGCATGGATAGGCTGGTTCTAATCATAATACGGCATAAATGGTGGAGTCACGAATGGACTTGACGTTCCCAAAGTGCGTTAGTAATTTTACTTGATACTATACGTGAAATTTAAATTCGCATTCGCATTCGCATCGTGTGAGGGCAACTAACTTTGTCTGAATTTAGCTTTTTTCTTGTCTCATTAATTAGTAGCCTATAGCAGTGGGCTGGTTCGAAGTGGGTTGACATACAAGTTTAATTATATAAAATTTTAAACAAATTAATTCAAATAACCGAAGTAAAATCCTTACTAATATCCTTATCCTTACTAATCCTTACTAATATTATAAATATCAATGTAAGTTTGTTTGTTACGCTTTCACGTAAAAACTACTTAAGCGATCCTCATGAAACTTTGTACACATATTCTTGGAAGTGTTAGATGTAATTATCCCGACATTAAGCTAGGTTCCTTTGGGAGAGGAGATGAGTGTTTGACGATTTTACACCATAACTCCGACAAATTATAACCGATTTAAATAATTAATGTCAATACTGAATACTTAATTTTTTTTAAATCTACGATTAAATTTAATGCCACATCAAAAAACAAAACAGCTAGTATTAAGATAGATCAATAAATAATGTATTTTGTTGTATATTTTGTAATGTTTACCTACGAAAGAATGGAGAATACATTTCTTGACAGAAAAACTTACCAAACATTTTTGACCAAACAGACTGTAAAATAAAAATACTGCAGTCTTTCTGTCATAGTTAAGATAACGAGGTCGTCTTGTTATTTCGGTTATTTACTCAACATTGCATACTTCTATCGTAAACTATTGCAGTAATAATTCTTTCAAAATATTTAATTATGATTTTGTGATTCTATTTTTCCATATGGTACCTATGTTATGTTGTGTATTTTTGTTTCGCGTAAAACAAATAAGACCTTGTTCGGTCCGGAATCGCATAAAATTAGGCTTAATGTAAATATTATGTCAGGCCTTACCGGCCTTCTCTTACCGGCCCACTACAGAACACGGGTCTCCTAAAACAAAGAGAAAGGTTGAGGCCGCAGTCCACTACGCTGGCGAAGTGCAGATTGGCGGATTCCTCACGTTTTCCTTCACCGTTGAAGCAAGTGATATTTTAATTATTTAAAAAACGCACATAACTAAAAAAGTTAGAGGTGCGTGCTGGGATTCGAACTCGCCCCCCTGAAAATGAAGCCAAAGTCCTAACCACTGTATGCTTTCAATATTACCATATACATAAATTAAAGAGACAATAATAAGTGTCTAAAATACTTCTTTTGCCAATTATGTCTATGTCTATTTTTTACATTTAATGCCTTTTATATTATTGGCAGCTTGTGTTCCGCGGAATATCCCCGAAATTTTACAAACATGGCGATCTTAGACCGTGGGCGTCAAATCGCCCATGGCGCCATACGGTCTGCGCACGATTGGTTCCCACGCCATCCTGGCCCTGTGCCCCGCTTCCCCTTTGCATAATTTGTATATGAAGTTAATAAATAGATGACTCAAAACTTTCACTATCAATAAATATATTGACCTTTTTTTTCGACGGTTTGTGAATAAATACATGTATTTAGTACCGGTTTCCATACCTACTACTCAAGCCTACTAACTACTGTAGACTACTCTATGCGGTATATACTATATCCGGCTTACAAATAAAGGTTCTAAAGGCCATAACTCATTAGCCCTTAAGTTACAATCCATAGAGTATTACTAACGACTGTTCCTGGTTAGTAAGAATAACAGCTTAAACAAACAACGTTATCGAATAATTCTTAAAATTTATGTTGAATGTGTAGTGAAGAGCTACTTGCTGATGTAGAGACCTAAAGCACTAGTAATCAACACGGCACTCATGAAACCTATCTTCTAACAATAGAAGTCTATCTTAGTCTGCTACAATATTTATAGAAAAAGCTTTTATTTATTTATTATTTTATTTATTTATTTTACATCTGGTTAGTACGGCACTTACACTAACTAGATAGAACTAAATAATTTATGGATACCTAATAACTATGAGACTAATGAACGAAATATGACATTAAACATTATAAAAGACATGATATTGGCACTCTGACACTCTGCGAATATTGAAGTAAAGAAAACCTCAGCATGTCGAAATATAGTTAAATTCTGTGCGCTATGTAACCACTGAGCTATTTATTACTTGCTTTTTTCATAGAAATAGCTTTTATAAAAAGCGGTTATAGTTCTGTTTTTAACCTAGTTAATATTATTTTTTAGAGCATCTAATAATTTATCTTCGTCTTGATGTCTTTCACTGTTCTGGCTTAGCTGATCCCTATTTTTAGCTGTCTTAAAAAAAAGAAGAATGTTCAATGTTCACAATTCTCTGTTCCTGCCTCAGAACTCCATAATTATGTTATAAACATACAGATTGAAATGTCATTTGAAGTCCCATAGAAATGTCATTAAATTAGCTTCAGTACCTAGTTTGGTTTAAATCTACTTAGATACCTAAATGGAAGAAATATATATCATCCAAAACGAACTTTCGAATTTTATTTCTAGATCTATATATGCCATTAGGTACTTACATTAAAGTCGTTTCAGAATCTTCGAAGAACCAAGGGGCACATGTAGTAAATTATTTTAAAACCTTGTATAAATATAACGTGTGTGTACTTATGTACACGCATTAGAAGTTTGGCGCAACATGATAAAAATCTTTTCAAAATTTTTATATTCCGCCTTATTCTGCGTTTGTAGAAAAAACTACTATTACAACATAAAAAAGGTATTTATTACATTGAAAGTTTTATTATAACGCATTATCTAGTTATTATCGGACAACCAAGTTTCACTCAACATTAAAATATGAGATTTTTTCACAATTGAATCAATTAAATCACCGGCACTGAGCCCGCAGATTTTGTCAGTTGAAAGTGTACAGTGTCAAACTTTTTTTTGAAAAACTAAAATGTTGACTATACCTAACTTTAGGGTGTCGGATTTTCGTGACGGTGTGCGTGCTCGAAAAAGAGGCGCGTTTGGCAGAAATTTACTCTCATCATTTTTGCCAAACCCCCCAAAAGAAGTATAACTTCAAAAATAAAATAGACATAAAATTGTTTTATGTCTATTAGAAGTTTTGGATGCACTGTGCCCCTACATAGCACCTTAAGACAGAGGCATGATACTCGTACTTCCCGCAGTTATTAGTTGTTCACATTCACAAAAACATTTATATTGACCGTGGCACCTATGGGGTGACACCTAACGGTTGAACAGGTTTGGAGGCTGTATTAAGTCGCTAACAATGGAAGCGGTGCTAGACGAGTTGCCAGACGTTAAAACGATGTTAGGGCAAGTGCACACGAGATACTAATGTCTCTTAGTTTTTTCTTCCTCATCAAATTTGAAAAAAAAGCTCCTACGTGGCTTCATTAAACTTACGGTTCCAAAACACAACAAAAAATAAGTTTTCTTATGGGATCCATAACACAGCGTGTAGTTCAGCAACTACGTGATAAAATAAATAATGAAGTGAACTGTAGAGTTACCGATACAGCTTAATAAGTAGCGAAACTTCAAATATGACAATAACTCGAACGACCGATGGACGTTCAAGTCCCGGGTGTTGAAGTGGCATCATCATCATCATAGGAAAATGTAGCGTTGGTAGAACCCTCACCAGATAGACTAGAGAAAAGAGTTTAAGTGACTCGATTATCGTAAGCGGTCACAATTACCTGAGGCTTCTTCGGTTAGGGTGATGATAATGGAAATCGGGTAACAGCTTCCCCCCACTTCACCATCCGACCAGATTTATTAGGTTAGTCGTGTTGCGGAGCCTTTTTTACATTCAATGGCTAAAATTAATCTCAGAAGAAGCTTACTGAGTAGGTAATTGTAATAGATGTACCAAAACTCAAAGTATTTCGGTAGTACGTAAACTCCTAAAATGTTCAGCTCTTGCTATGTTCACTTTGAAGGTTCACAGGTTTTAGAAGTTGGTAATTCCTCATAACCCTATATTTTGCCAAGGCAGTTGAGCTTACCAAAACATGTGGCCAAATATGGCATCGTTAATTTTTAAAACTCTCTATAAATATAAATAAACATTAGTATAAGAATGTAACCGATATGTATTGTGTGACAAGTGAGACTGTAGTGTTTGTAGGGTAAAATGATACATTCATTCTTACCAACGTTTTCACCTGAGTACGTGCGCAGTACACATGATCAGTGTGTTCATTGCCAGTAAAACTAGGCGATCGGGTTAACCACAATAGCTTATAAAATTAGAAATTGAAAGTTAGGACCAGGCCCAAGTAAATATTTGCGGAACGTGACCACTGTGGACCACTTAGTATTAACTATGTTGAATGAACATTAACCTAAAACTCTTAGCAACTAATGTATACTTTGGCAGCAGAAGCCCTCTGTTGGATGAACGAAGATTGTTAAGTTCTATGACCATTCAGTTCAGAGCGCGGACATGCGAGATGATTAAACTATTGTAATCCGCGTTTGTTTCGGCTATGTCCCTGTTTATGAGTTTGTTAAAAGCAGTTATTTCACTCACGTGCATCGGAGAGCACGTTAAACCATCGGTTCCTAATAAGTATTATCACTAACATTTATTAATAATATATGATTGGTGCCCACAGTGGAGTGATATATGGTCGACGTTGATATCACTATCTTTATAAATAGAGAGCCGAGTGCTGCTAAATGAGGTTGAAAGAACGGAAAACTATTAATAATCTTTGAAGTTCTTCACTTCTTCTTATAATCGACATTAACATATCTCAACGCTCGAACTGAAATCGAATCCGATCATGTCACTCTCTAAACGTCATATTGCTGAGCCAGGCATCGGGTTTTAGAGTATAGAGCTACGATACTGTTGTGGGTACATAGTAAAGTCCATACATCATAAAATTAATTACCATAATGAGCATTTACTTAATCATAACCGAAATACACTAGACAGAACTACCAAGTATGAGTTATAGATACGTACCTACAATTTCGGACTAACTTTCTTTTTCTTATCATGTAACCGTCCGATTATGAACGCTTTTATTTTAGGTGAACATGCAAACTGAGAATTTTATAGTTAAAGAGTAGGTTATTTTTATTATTTTTTCACGTTCTTAGATTAAGTAACATTTAGTAATTGTTCTAATTCAGCATCATTAACAACCCATTAGTGGCCCACTACAGGTCTTCTCTAAGAATTAGAAGGGTTAAGGGCGTAGTCCATCACGCTGGCCAAGTTCGGTCTGGTGAATTTACACGCCTTTGGGAACTCTCAGGCGTGCCGGTTTACTAACGTTGTTTTCGCTTCACCGTTAAAGCAAGTGATATTTAATTGTTTACAACGTAAAATAGCTCAGTAATTTCAGAGGTTCGAACTGGGCTCCTCGAAAGTAAAGCCGATGTCCTAAAGGCTAAGGTACTCTTGTATATAAAAGTCTAAATTAATTGACAAGGTGAAAAGGGCAGCACTAATTAATGTGTAAAATATAATTGGCCCCAATCGATTGCGCGGGGTAAAAAACGTTGCCTCAAGTCAGCCAATGGAGCGGTGGAGGTTTGAATTAGAATTCGGCTTCGGTCGGTCACAACTTCCATTAACAAAAACAAATAGCTATCATTTAGCTAAGTTACATTTTAGTTCACTTACCAACAAGAACAATATATATTTTTTTAATCGATGAAGTTCTCATTTATGTGTCAGATATGCATATGGAAAGAGAAAGGAAAATTTTCAAAATATATTTAATGTACAGGAATCGTGTCGCTACCTTCAGTTTTATTATAACTATAGATTATTCGCGTAGATTAACAAGAAAATAATTCACCTGTATTGACATCGCATATGTAAGTATAATAATAATTAATTAACGTAACAGTCACATTTTTAGTCCCATGTCTTTCCTATCGGCTCATTTTTATTATGATTACCTACCTAACTTTATTATAGGCATAGATTCGTATTTGACTAAAAGACATTTGCGTAATTCATTCACACTTTCAACAATACTGCCGAAAATGTGGGAAAACTTCCAATCCTTCTATATTGGCTACACTGATGGCCCGAACGTGCCTTACATTGGTGTGTTTACATTAATTCGATTTTTAATGTTACTTTATATAATCTGAATCAAATTAAGTAAAGGAGACAATCGTTTTTGTATGGGGAATAGGTCCACCACAAATTGTGAGGTATATTATTGAATCGCACGTTGATTGGTTCGATATGATCTCTATATTACAATGGTATGATTACCCTTACTTCGTCTTCGTCTGGAGTACTGAGAAGTCGACACGAAGCAATGTGAACCTAAAAACCTTACTAGTGATTTTCTAGTAAGCAGGTAGGTCCCGTAGGACTATATATTTAATTTTTTTTTCTAATAAATACGTGAAAACGTGTAAAATCATTCAAGACTCAGTACAATTTGAAAACAAACGTTAAGATGTCCGACTGACAAGTGATAGTTACATAGACACTATTTCTTTCTATCTCTTTTTCTTTAAATGTGTATTTAAAGCCGATATTTTTCAACACAATATTTAGTTTTCAAATTGTGAATACGCTACGATACATGTTTTTTTAGGATATTAATATGACATTGACAAAATCAAAATAATAATAAACGCCAAAAAAATCAGTATTAATTTTTTAATGAATTTGTGGTTTCGGGTGGATTTTTAAATTGTTTACTTTTTTTTAATATAATATAATATGATTAATGAACACTACCATTGCTACAAACCGTCTGCTTTATGTGTGAAAAATAAACGCACATTTTTTAACATCTTTTTCGGGTCGTGTTAAATATTTTTTAAGGCCATCAACCATTTTCATATCTTTATTTACACGTGACAGTCTTCGAAAAGTGCGTGTTGCGAGGGAAGACTTATGGTTCCGAAATGTGGTGGCCGACTATGGGTCTCATAAGAAGGCTCTTCATACAGTGGGCGATGGAAAGAGCTATGCTCGTACCTCTAGGCGATCGAATCAAGAATGAGGAGATCCGTACATAGCTCAACAAGTCTACAGGTAGGAGAACCGATGGAAGTTGCGATCCTAAGTCGCTAAAATGGCAACCTCGCTTAACGCAACGTTGGTAGGCCTCGGGGACCCACCAGCGGTATATTAGCGGTTGAAAATAACAGCCATATATCAATCAGGTTAGGCCGCTACCATCTTAGACTGCAACATAACTTGGTGAAACAAAGTATGACGAAGAGCTATGGAACCAGACCAAAGCCCTCTCCACTTTTCCACTGCAAATACTATGTTAACAATTACATTCACGGCGTACCTACCTTACATACCACCAAAATGCAAACATTTAAAGCTATTCAATGATATAAGAGTGAAAGGACAGCATAGGGGCAAATGGCATGCAAAACGCCATACACCTATTCCCGTCATGTAACGTCCCTGCTAGCTATGCGAATCACGCGCAGCTTTCACTACACTCGCAAATGTATCCTGGTAATCTACGTTGCAGTCGCATTTCTTGTGAATTCCAGTCTACAATTCTATTTACTAATTACTCTTCAACTATAATATCATCAGTTTGATTAATATCCCACCGCTGCACACAGCTACAGCATCCTATCTTACCATCAACATCAGGTGCCTTCTTCTTGATTTCCAAATAGGTATGACCGGTCTATTATACCTACTGTCGGACCATTTCTCCATTGTCACACAGACTTGTTTTTCCAATAATTTTGCCTTCCAGAATCAATCTCGGAAGCTTGTATTGGGTGTACAAGCTTCCGAGGTGCTTTCGTAGGTGGCCCATAAAACGCAACCTTCCATTCTAATTTGTATTACGGTTGGTATTTGGCTCCTTGACATACATGACCTACAAAATTTAAAGTGTCATACTTTAAATTTTTTTCTTGTACGTGATAATAATATAATATATATAATAATTATATATATATGATAATTGTTCCTTCTTTAAAACCCAACTTTCGTACATTTAAGAGAGTAGACTAGACATAACACTTGAGAACTGTACTCGTACTCGTAGGTACAATTGGCCAAGCTAAGCGGTTTGTAAAAACAGTTTTCCAATTTTGAATTTAATTTCTTTTCTATTCAAATTTTCTACCTAATAGCATACACCAAATAAATAAATTCTTAAAGGGATTAAGAATCTCACTCAAATTTGGCCGGTTTTTTTTGTATTGAAGTTGGCTAATGGTATCCCATAACGGGGCAATTATCGCCTTGCATTCCGTCGTAAGCGACGGATTGCGCGTGTATGTAATAAATAAATAGGAGATTTCGGAGATTGCATGCAATCTTGCTTGACGTTTCTACCCGCAGTAAAGCTTTTAGTGACAAAGCTCGTCTGGGGAAGTACTACCGTAACGCTGATTTCTGCCGCCAAGAAGCAGCATGCTGTTCCGTCGTTTGATAACGTATCTTCGTCAGACTTGCGATTGCATCTAAATCCGCTAAATCTCGCGATCTTTGGTATCAAATGTTCCTTGTGCATAAAATAAAATTACAATAGTGACGTTTGACTGCAAAGATCGCAAGATTAACGCCTATTGCAACTTGCAAGCCTGTCGTGGGATACGTTGTCGACATGGCGATCTAAAGGGCGTGGTTGACGATGTTGTTACAGGCATAATAAGGCTTAATACTAACGCCTCAGGTTGTTGGACAAAGGCCGACACTTTGAAGGGAACCTATATCTTGCCTGCCTTGCAAAGTTTTAAGTTACCATAAGGGGGTCATCTGATTTATCCGTCAATTATTACTACTTATAAAAAAAAAGAACACTCTCGTTAATCTACCGAACTACTAGCGAAAGTTACTGACCCAAGTTACTTGCACAAACTACTGGTGCAACCTTCGTGCACATGCTAGGTACTGGCACAAGTGTACAAGCAATTTGCACCTGACACTTGCTATTAGTATGAGTTACTGGGGCATTATAATTGCACGAGTTTTCTGTGATGCCACAGACAGTTACAAACGAGTCATGGAAATCGATTGCAGCAACCAATTGCACGTGTGTGGATTGCAGTTTCAAAGCTATGGATCGCTTGTGAATGGACCTTAAGAAGACCTGAAAACTGGTACTTCATGATCGATTATGTGGCACTAATAATTAAATGTAAATAATTAATATTTGTACTTATGTTTTATCCGAATCATTACACGCCAGTTATTTCATTTTCGGCAAGGATCAAAAAGTTAATGAAGCAGATTCGAATTCGTGATAAGTAAATTTTAGGGTTCCACACCGAAATGGTAAAACCCTTGTGCCGAAACATTGCCAGTTTGACGCAAATTACAGTGTCCCACGGTTTCACGAGCATTTAAATTGGATCCTAACGTAATGTTAAACAAGTCTTCCTCAAGAACTGGGCTATCAAATGCAAATAGCAAATAATTCAGACTGGAGTAGAGTTTAGTGCATTCAAATAAAATAAACAAATTCTTCTATGAATTGAGGACCCAATAATTTTGGCAGCAATGGAAATGCATGCCTATTCTGTGAAAATTTTAACTTTATTCTTATTATGGTTCATAAGATACAGCCGATAACGATATCATGTAATTTGACAGAAATCAATTTGATCATCTAAATCAGGTTTTAATTTTTTTTTTAAATGACTTTTTTTTTATTGTTTTTTCTTGCAGTACATTGATTTGGGAATAATTTCCCATAATCTTTTAAGTATGTTTATTAGGGTTTTACGCGGCGGTAGAATAATACTTATTATTACATAATCAAACTAAATAACTTTTTAGATATACTGTACGGACTAGGCTGACTGTATCTACTGATCCGTAAGTGTTGCCAGTATTGCATTATGGCTTCGAAATGTTGTCGCTAACTATTGGCCTCATCTTCGAAGTCCCAGGGTTATTCCGCGGGTGATGGAGAGAGCTATTCTCGAAGTATCTTATCGTGATCAAATTAGGAATTAGGAGATACGCATAAGAACTAGAGCTACCAACAACTCAGTCGCGAAACTGAAGTGGCAAAGGGCGGGAAAGATTAAAAAGGTACCTAAGTACCTACTGTAAAATTTTGCTTAAAAATTAATTTTAATTATTATCTTAAGGGCCGAAAGTAGATAATTAATTACTGTCTTTGTGTTAATATAAATTATGGAGTTACATTCCCTTATTATACCTACGCCTTTTAGTAAAACAAGTTACACCCAGCGTAGTATTACTTAAAAGCAAGATTGAAGGAACAATGAATAAAAGTAGGTAATTATCCTTTGTACCTCAGGCCGCTACTCGTTAACACACATTTCCAACCACTATACACGAACCAATATCTACATTTTTCCATATAAGAGATCGAGGTCATGCATTTCGCATACATAAACAAGGAGGATGGTTATAATATAAAATTAGCTCGTCGCTCTTCCTGCCAAGCCGCCCGGTATTTTAACGAGCGACTTGCGTGCCCAAAAAAGTACTTGCCAATCCACCATCGCTCTAATTGCACGAAAACTGCAGCGATTATATAACCGACGATATTTATAATTAAAAGCATATTTAAAGGATATAGCAAAGGTATTGTGCATACACAAATTATCTTATTGATGTACATAGGAAGGATTAATTTAAATACGTTAAGATATTTAGGTTACCTACTTAAATTGTACAACTTAATAATGAGGAGTTGGATTTGGTGGACACTACAATATTTTTAGGAATAACTTTAGATGCTAAGCTTCAATGGGGCCCACATATAAATAATTTAGCGAACAGACTTAGTTCTGCAGCATACGCGGTAAAAAAGATTCGTCATATGAAAAACATATAAACTGCTAGGCTTGTTTATTTTAGTTATTTTCACAGCATTATGTCCTATGGCATTTTATTATGGGGTAATGCTGCTGATATAGATTCTATTTTCGTCCTGCAGAAAAGGGCTGTTCGTGCGATATATAAAATGGGCCCAAGAGAGTCATTAAGGGATAAATTTAAAGAAGTTAAAATAATGACGGTGCATAGTCAGTACATATATGAAAATTTAATTTTTGTCCATTAAAATATATCAAAATTTAAAAAGAAAATGCACTGTAACAATATAAATATTAGAAGCAAAAATAAACTCTTTGTTGCAGTTTACTAGGCTACACAAAATTGCAAATTCATTCAAGGGCAATTGTATATTATTTTATAACAAATTACCAAATGAAATCTTTGAGTTGTCTCTCAATAAGTTCAAAGTTTATATAAAACGTAAGCTTACAGAAAAGTCATATTATAACATTGAGGATTATTTAAACGATAAAAAAGCTTGGGTGTGAATTTCTCTAGCTTCATAGCTTAATTTAAATTTACTGGAAGATGGTGATAACAAAAAAATAAATTTACCCGGCTAAGTTTGTTGTGGGCTCTTCTTAGACCAGGGCGCGTTTGGAACCCTCGTAGCTTTAGATTTAAGTTGGCGAACGAAGTTATCACCATCCCGTTACAATTATGTAAACAAATATGTATGAACGCTTCATAAGTGCCTGTGATAGGCCTACATGAATAAAGAAATTTTGAATTTGAATTTGAATTTTAATTTAAATTAATTAAGTTAAAATAGAGAATTGAGAGAGAGACAGAGAGAGAGTTTGAGAAGAGAACTGAGAAGAAAGAGAAAATATATGGATCGTAACATCCAAATTGTATACTATATAAATATAGACCGTACCTCAATAATGTACGTATACATTTTAGGCATTATTACTAATGACCTACTACAAAATATAAAAGATTACTGATTGACACTTTTATTTGCAGGGAAAGAATAGTAAGCTGTTGTGTGGCCTTCTGATTTGCTTAATAAATTCAGCAAGCCCGACATCCGATGCAGGGAAACCAAAACTGACTACAAATACAGCTTGTAAGTATACCTAAATTTTTTTTCTTTCCACTCTCAAAGATAAAAGGAAATTATTAAATATGTATATTTATCCTAATATTTTATTTTTTTTGTATTTCAGATGAAGGAAAGTCAAATCCAAACAATTTTGCCACTATATTTTCACCCCGGATGGACTTTGATCAATGGAAACCGTTGACTGGACGCGGAGATCCTTTACGTAATGATCCGACTTATGATTACGAACCACCTGTGCTAGAAAAAGTACATTATTGGGCAGATGATAGCCGCATCGAAAGAGAAAAAAATTCAGAACGAAAGTCCGAAGTTTTAGTGCTTGGAATTTCTTCTCGGAAACCTAGTGTTGCCTCCAGACCACCTATGCCACCAAGAAGGCATACGAGACCACCTACATTTCCATCGCAATATGAAGATTTCTCTTATAAGTTTGGGAATAATTTCCCAATGACTATTCTGGTGCCGCCACCACCGCCTCCGCCTGGACATAACCCATCTTTATTTGTTATTTCCCAAGAAAAAGTGTTGATTCCTACACCTCCTTCTAGATTAGAAAATGTTGATGTAACTGCAATTACAAGAGACACTACAACAGTTCCAGAACTTGTCACATCGTATGCCCTGCAAGAAGCTAATCTTGTATATGAAGCTTCAACAACCAAACAGAACTGGTTCCACGATTACAATAAAACAACAAATTTCCCAAATAATACTGTAAGCAGCGATTACGCGGGGTGGGGTCCAACAACACCTTTTGAAGACGTTAATGATTCACACAATATGATATCATACAAAGATCACCATAACATTGAATTCACTAAAGAACCTCTTTTTTACTACAAACCTATGCTTTCGGAAGCCCCACCTCCCCCTCGCGCACCCACAAGTTCTTTAATTCTATCCACATTTCTACCTACTGCTTTACCTCCAACACAAAGCAATACTGAAGAGACATGGCCATCTAGAGAAACGACTCTAGAAACAACAACGGAAACTACAAACTATTACACAGAAACAACTACGGAAAAAATAATCACTGAAACGGTACCTTCCACTCCAAGACCGTTGCTTAAACCTAAACCGAATATGATAGACATGTTGGGTTCAATGATTTCCATGCCAATGGTTACAGATCCGGATAGACCGGAAGATAATTTATATGCTCATGCATCTGACACTATACAAATATTCAAGGAACCTTCAACAGAAGATTTAGCCAACTTAGAAATTATGCAAACTATGCAACCTCCTCCAGTTAAATTCCCAGAAAATACTACGCCACACCTGATTGGTAAATTTAATGTAAAACCACATGATTTAAATAATATGCTCCACGAGAAACCTGTGATGCATACGCATGATCCCTATCTTCACATGCGTTATACTACCCCAATGTCTGCTACCGTAGCTCCGTCCCAGGCTGACATTCGGTCTACAACTGAAGCACAATTATTACCCACCTACTTAATCATACAAGGACATTCAAAAGTTAAAACCTATGGATCCAAACCAAAAATAAGTGGCACTATTACTAACGAAATTCCTCATCCTAATGAAACAACTGAAGTAAAGCACTTACATCCAATTAAGGATAAACACGCAAAAAAATCTGATAAAACAAATAAGAATAGAGAGGCCAGGACACAAAATTTAAGATCATTGCTGGATAACGGTTTAGGATCAATAGAAATACAAGAGACTGATGTAGGTATAAAGTACGATGTGAGTGATGGAAGTGAGGTGCCGGTAGAAATATACAGAAAAGGTATTGTTGATAATGATGAAAATAATTATTCTAAAAGCAACATCAAAGAAAATCGTAATAAGAGGCAAATAGACCTAGACACTATACTGTCTTTTGATGAAGATTCGTTGGAAGATCTTGTTTACAATTTTTTTAATAATAAAAAGAATGAAACAGGAATGAGTGGACTAATAGCTCAAGCTATAGCTGATAGTTCAAAGTCTATAGAAAATATTGAAAATGACAATGATCAAGAAGAAAATACAAATAGATAAATATTTTCTATAACAACCCATAGCATCAATTAACACCAATTTTAGACATGGAATTACATTATAGATATACCCACTTATCATCTCTTTATTATGACACCCATTTATTGAGATACTGACAGAAATATCATTCAACGACTGCATTGCATCTGCAAAAAACAACAAGTTTTTTTTTATTATCCAATGTCACAAAAATTTGCAAGTACAAGAGTGCTTGTGTTACATATATAATCAACGCTATGGATACAAAACATTCTGAGAGTCCTGGGACGGACAAACGTCTATTGCCCTAATGCTAGCACGCATTTCACCTCCTTTTCGTCAATGTGCACTGATCTTAATTAGTCGCTCGAACCATAAGATGGATAGACGTTAGATAGAGATCAGTATCATTACCTGAATGCAAGGTAAAGTTTCCCTATATGAAAGCATTAGGATGAAGAATGACAGAGTGAATTGGAAACGGAGAGTCATCGCATTACAACACTGAGAAGACCACGAGATTTCACTGTCAATAGTTAAACGAATCATTTACGAAGAAGACCTACCTACATTAAAAATGAATAGGTAGGTAACCAAAAATTTTCTGTTTCTTCATACCAATATAGTCTTATATCTCATGAGGACCAATTGTAATTGTTGATCAATAATTGAATTTTATTTATATAAAACTACATTATATTGAAATATGATACTATATTTTATAGTATTTTAAGTTTCAATTCATGAACAGTTAATTATTCTTTAACGATCATATTATGTAGCTACACAAAAAATAATTAAAATTTGTGAAAACTTTACACGATTTGTTCTACGGCAAATTACCTACCATATTGATGGTAAATACTCGGTGTAAACATCTGTCATGAAAACAATACTCAAGCTTATACAAAATCAACATTAGTCAAACGGTCTTTGTGAGATAGAAAACGATACCTAGAGATCAAGATATTATAGTTATTTATATTTTTATACTTATGTATAAATTAAAGTATAACATTCCCACCGTTACAAATGTATCCAATGAACATTTAAACATTGTGCGGGAAAATAAGTTATAATTTAGGTATAATTACGAGTACCTACCTACATTGGGAAAGTTGATAAATAGTTTATTTAATAGAGAGATATTTTAGAATAGAATATAATAACTTAGTTATTATTTGTGTACCTAGGTATTGAGTTTAACTGCAAATCCTACTCACAAATTACATACCTACTTGTCTGTCTAGGTGTCATCCTTTATGTCAGTGACGGCTTAGGGTAGGTGGGTAGGTAGGTACCTACTAAGTTGAAATGTTATATGTTATACCTGTAGAAATAACAAAGCCAATGTTTTCATTTTCCTGTGAAAATGTGAAGGCTTTAGTTGAATGTAATAAATAAAATGAATAAAACTTTAAGATAAACTTTAAGCATATTTTCGTACTAAAATAGGTATATATTTTTTTTATTTTTAAAACCTACAGAGTACTTATTCCCGGTGACCTACAAACTTGTTTGGTACTAAGCCGATCGGAGCAGAACTAAAGTGAAAAATCAATAAACAAATATTAAATTCCCATAGTGAATTTCAGCCAAAAATTTATATGACGATTTTAAAGTATGTACCTATATACATTTTTATTTTAATAAATACCTAATCAAGAATGCAGATATTCTTGATTAGGTAGGTATTTATTAAAATAGCCTATAAAGTAACCATTTATTTATATTGTTCACAAATCAGGAATCTACACCATCAACCTACATACAGGTGGGATTTAAAATATAGGTATGTTTGTTGGCCTGGGTAGCTAAGATCATTTTTATCTTCTATTCGCTTAAAAATAATGTGTCTAGGTACCTGCCGGTAGTATGTGCATTCCAAAACATAAAGGAGGCGATTATCGAGACGATCAAATTATTTTCATGACTCGTATTTACAATCAATCTTGCGAATTCGTTAGGAACTCATGAGATTTGATTGATAACTTCTGAAAATACTTTTAATATAATTAGTATTCTCACCTTTTTTATTCTTACCGTCACGTTTATCCTAAAATTACCTTAATACCTTAATACCTTTGTATATGTCGTACTTACCTGGTCAGTGGTCTATAAATTTTTACATGTGGTTTATATTCATGTACGTATAGGTATTAACGTAAAATGTCAGAGTAAAAATGGCGGTGAAGCGGTGAACGAATGTGCGACAAATACTTTTTCGTCTTTGTCTGTTGTTATCGCTCTATGTACCTTTGGAATGCCCTTCCATCTTCCGCCTTCCCCGATACCTATAATCTGGGTACCTTCAAATTACGAGTGAATAGGCATCTTCTAGGCATGCGCATCCCAATCTTAGACTGCATAATCACTTAACATCAGTTTCAGTGATTGCAGTCATGCGCTAATCTATATAATAAAAAAACCTTTTAATATTATAAATACGAAATGACCTCGCTTAATTTACTATGTAATGAAAGTACGTACTACTAACGTAAAATGTCAGAGTAAAAATGACGGTGAAGCGGTGATTGCATATGCGACAACTACTTTTTCGTCTTTGTCTGTTGCTAGCGCTCTTATGGATCTACTTATAAAAATCGAACTATTGATCGGGTTGATAATCGCGTCGATAATAAAAGGCCATCTCTCAGTAGGTATGACGACGTATAGAATACTATCAACAGTACAGTGACTTCGAAAGGTTAAGTTTTTTGTATACAAATGTATTAGGTATTAAGGTTTCTACTTATTTATAAAAATATAAACTTTACGAAATCATTGGTTCTTATTATTTTACTAATTCCTTAATTCGATTTCTCAAACCTTTGGGCACAGTTACTGAAGGGATATAATTTTAATGAATCCTGTAAATTAAAGTATCGCGCGATCACGTACGTAGTTGCGGGAGGAGAGTAAACGAATATTCGTTTCGGCTTATAACTTTAAAACATTTTATTATAACACATAGTTAACTTGGTTGAAACTGCGGGGAACTGTTAGTGTAAAAAAATATAAGGTACTTGTATTATTAGGTACACCTATACCAACAGAGCCTCAGACAGTTTAGGTAACAACATATTTCAAATCGGACTTTTTGAGTATAAAATAATAAAAATAAACTTCCCTTTTGGGATTCCGCATTATAACTTAAAATCCTCACATCTTTCTTTACATCTTCATATTTCAGTTACTTTTGGTAATTAATAAAAAAACAACGCGGGAGACGCAAACGGAAAATTTCATTTCGTTTTTTACTGATCTCTAATTACCTACCACCGTTTTTAAAAAGTCGAACAAATGATTTCTTTTTAATTCATCTACAAGTTAGCCATTGACTGCAAAAGTTATGATGATATCATGTTTAAAAGGATGTTAAGCGGACTAACCTGTTAGGGACTATGACAGTTATATTAAAACCATACCCCTAATCGATTAGCCCGCGACATTGTACAAATTCAATACCACAAGTTCCAATTCGAGTAATTCCAAAAAAAGCCAACATTTTGTTGCCGGAATGCGGCATGCCTAAACTGGATGCACTCTACTGGAACACCGATTTTTAATTTCATTGACCCCAGATCGGAGTCGACCTGCGCGGGTTGATACACTCCTCTTTGGGAATAAGTAGTTCAGATTGACACTTTCCTATAAAAAAGGTGTAAGTACCTAAGCGGCACGGGTGCAGCGGACGCGGCCCACTAACACACACGTTTCTTACCATCCTTTTCGTAGAAAGACACTGGCAACTAAGATAAAGTGAAAGCTGCTTATAAACCTATAAAGCCACTGTTTATTGCAATCCCCACAACTCATAGGAAATCATGAATGACGCACATTTCACTAGTTTCCTTGAATGTTGTGTCAGCTACGAAAGCAAATATATGCTTAAAATGTGTATAATACTTTTTACAACTTGTAGGTACTGTGACGAATTCCATGATAGGGATGTCGTATTACACCAGTTGGCCCCGCAGAGGCATACTTTGTATTCAGCATCGACGAGCCTAAAAAAGAAAATTATCATTTAGTTAATAGGTACCTACTTTGTAAATTTTATGCGTGAAACTTTTACTGTTTAGATTTCTACTGTACCTTAAAATAATCAGAATTGCAGAGTTTTTTTTACACTGAGTAATAATTGACATACCCAGCAGATGGGCCCTCTGATGCTTATTAGCAAAGCAACACTTCACAGGGCATGCAAGGAGCACGTCCTGCAACATGCCGCCCTGTATCCATCAATATGAGGCGTAGCGCATAGGTGTCAAGTCTGCCGGTAATAACACCGGCAACCACGCCCCTCCGATCGGAACACAGCATTGCAAAAATGCAGCTTAGTGGCAGAAATAAGCATGGCGATGGTACTTCTCCGGACGAGCTCTGTCACAAAAAGCTCTAGGTACTACTATTATAACTTTTGTTTACATGAAGTTTTTATTATACTTTGTTTAAATTTTTGTTGTTTTTGATACAATAATGTTTTGTTACCAAAATGATTAAATTTAAATCGAAGCCATTTTTAAGCCATTTACAATATCGAACATTTTCACCTGACTGATCGCTCCCAAACTAACACTAAACCATAATGTATGTAAGGTAATAATTAAGTAGTGACTTCTTACTAAAAAAAATTGTCATACAAACACGAAGTGACAACGGTGGCATCACCTGATACATCATGACAAAAGAATAATAATATTAAAACAATAATTCCGACACACACTCATACGAACACAAAAACACGCGCGGATGCGATTTCAAGCCGCATGCGAAGATTTTCATTAAGGCCGTGAAATTTCTATTTAATTTAAACTTGTATAAATCGTCGAATATACGATTGAAATTCTCAGTATTTATTTTATCCATATGAAGTATTAGTGTTACTTGTGTCTGTGCAGTAACAGCTACACGGAATACTATTTTTATATTGGAACAATTATTAATTAATTTGGAATGGTTAAGGAACAAAGACTGTTCACTGTTCACCTGGTAAAGAGTATCATATGTACCTACCATCATTAATGTAGGTACGTAGAAAATGTAGCCCTACACTTATGCGTAAAAATCAATTTTCCTACTAACCTGAAATATTTCATTAATGATAAGTTTATTCTCTCGTACTTATTACAATGTTACTCTTACAGCCCAAAATGGCGTCAATCCATTAGGGACAATAACAAAGTGACAGCAACTGTCCAGTTTTAACATTAGAAGGTCATTGGCTTAATGGTAATCGATACTGACAAAGTGTTAAGTTCTAAGTTAAAGTACGTTCTAAGTTGTAAGCACAGACATTGGCATAAAAACATACTGTTATTACGATTTTATGACTGTACGAGTATATAGTTTTCAGTTATTCACTTTACCGTTCTGATTTACAAGTCATCGCTCTAGTCGCTGTTTCCATAGAACTCAGAAAGGGGTCTGTGCTATCGAGTTGATAGCAACCCCGTTGTACAATCCATGCATGCTTAGCGCGAGCATTCCAAGATCTGACGAAACACATTGCAGTATCTGCGCAGAAATAAAAAGTTATTTTTAATGGTTTATTGTAAGACATTTTACCCGTTGATAAGTAGCCTATACCCTTTTTGCGGAATATTATAAACACTATACGCATACGAATTCACAGACAATCTGTTCGCAGCGATTTATTGCACGCAAATCGCAGCTATCACTTGAAAACTGCCACCCATAAACTTGAAAAGGGTTACTGCGGCTTATCGTTATGACTTGTTTGGCACGAGCCGTGGCCGTGCTATCAGGAAAGATTCACAAGAACACTCTCGAAAGTTGTGCAAGCACTACTTAATACAAGGGAGTGAGTTACTCACACGAGCTAGTAACCAGGATATTCTACTTACACGAGCGTTCTGTGCCACTTCTCGTTGCAAATGAGGTATAGCGATAAATCGCAGCGACCGATTGCATACAATAGGTACGTGTGTAAGCGATTCATAGCTACTATCTGCGTGCAATTGATCGCTGCGACGGATTGCCTGAATATGGGTTCTTTTACAGTTAATTATTTTAAATTCGTCACCTCCAGAACAATTAAGCAGATAATGACGACTGCTGTTGAACACCAGCGAAGACTTGGCAAATTCCCCGCCGCATACTATCCCGCTGCGGTGAGTCGACGAACAATTGTAACAAAGCAATGCCGATGATTTTTCCACACAAAACATTAAATCTAATAGTGTAAGCTTTAAAATAAAAATTACGTTTCCTTTCATGGCTTTGAAATTACCATAGCTTATGTAGGTAATTCGGTTTTCTGCTTAGTTTAGGTACTATAATTTTTGAAAAAATACCGTAGTTTACTTAATAACTCGATAGTAACAAGAATACAAACAATACGAAAATCATCTCAATGACATTGCATGACAAAGTAATGACAAAAATAAAGGCCCATACATACTTACTAACAATTAAGACAAGTTATCCTAACCCGACGCGCAGTAGGTAATTTAAAAAAAACAGGCTGTTTTATGGTCAGAATTCCATCTGCGGTAACCCCAAGAGCTCAAGCTGATAAGTATCTGCATCCTATTATTATTTTTTTTAAACAGTTTTTGTCTCATAATACAAACCATTTATAAGATCTCTTTTTTGGATTTGGAGAATTGTATAAAAAAAACCCATGGTCTTTGGTACCTAGGCATTGATTTATTATGTTACTATCTGTTGGTAGGTATGAAACATGAATCCACCAAAGAGGATGTTTATTAGATGAAATACTGAATATGTACATAACTATATTATGTTCTTTTCGTTCGCTGGATACCAAATCTTATGCCTTCCCTTATCTATTATAAATAGCTCAAAATGTATTCTTCAAACTTTGGCATATATTTTCGTACCTCCAGCTGCGTGGCGTTTATACCCCTTTAATTATCAACGTTGTTGTTGGTAAAATAAGCGCTTTTTTGGTTCCAAGGTTAATAAGATTGTGATCCTCTGTTAACCGCAAACGATTACAGCGTGTTATTAGATTAGTCTTAATCGACACCGAAAACAAGACCTATCTATAAACATTAACTACCGCAAACTGGGAACCAATGAACTCATAATCATCAAGGCAGCTATTTATGTGTAGTATCTTTATTTCTGTACCCGTAAACCTTTAATAATCGGTGATAGCCTAGTGATTAGTATAGGTTTAGGTTGGGCAAGGATTCAGCTTCCCTTTCGTGTTACCGAATTCGATCCCTGGCACGCAACTGTAACTTGTGTGAGTTTATTTTTATAATCTAAGCAATAA
The DNA here is from genome assembly GCF_905163445.1 of Pararge aegeria. Taxonomy (NCBI): domain Eukaryota; kingdom Metazoa; phylum Arthropoda; class Insecta; order Lepidoptera; family Nymphalidae; genus Pararge; species Pararge aegeria. The sequence continues at coordinate 8,160,135 of NC_053190.1, read as the reverse complement.
TCTATAAACGGTGAAGAAAAATTGTGATCGTGAGGAAACCTGCATGCGTGAAAGCCTCTTCATAACGTTCTCAAAAGGCATGGCGAGTGAAGAATCCGCACGTGGCCCTTCTAGTTCTGAGAGTAGACTCGTGCTGTCGTACACTTGCGGTACAACGTAGCACTTTCTATGGCGCCCAGGTTGGGAAGCCCTGTGTTAGTAGAATGGTAGTTACATTGAATCCATACTTAGTCGGTTTCCAAGCGGCATCGTACCTGAACGCAATCGTTTTGCGGCACGTCTTTATCAGTACGGTGGTAACTATGCACATGAAATAACTAGGATTTTATAAAACTTATTTCGGTAAATTGTTTTATTCTAAATAATTATTGTTTACCCTACAGTATTTAATGTTCTTATAATATATCTACCTTTACAGAAAACAGTTGTGGCGCATCGTAGGCCGCAAACCTCTCTTCTGCTTAAAGGAAACGTGCGTCTTTGTAGTGGATCCTCACCATACAATTTGTAATTCAGCGTCCCATTGTAACAAAATAAAGCTAGCGTATTATTTACCAGCATACAATAAATATAAATAAACAGAATTGACGATGTCATGGCCTACCTAAGTTCAACTAAGTACATTATCTAAGTATAAAGGTTTATCTACTCCTTTTTTTACTTGCCTTACCTATCAAATTGAATAAATTATTTATCTTTTTCGTCCTGTAGCTAAAATTTGTCAGTATCTTAGGATCTAAAATAACATTCTGAACCATATGAACACACTATTGGATTTCACATTTTTATTCCGTTTTAGTTTCCGTTCATTTATGATGGGGCGGCAAAACTTACACGTCCGGTGCTGAATCTAAAAATAGCTCATTGAAATCACTAAATGACGTATTTTTAGATCTCATGTTAAACCGCTTCACACAGGCCACCTCTCTTATAAGAGAGAGGGATTTAAGAGGTAACTCTCCACGCTGCTCGAATGGCTGACTCAGGTATGCATACCGGTATTCATTTAAAAAAAATACCTGTATGGAAAATAAAACATAATATTTTTTCATATTGTATTTTTAGTTTTCATAAATTGATAACTATTCACTATCGGTGAGGTAACAATTTCTGTAGAACCATATTTCTGCAATCTATAATTCTAAATTCACAATCTAACTAGTAATTTCAGCGTACCACGTCCCGATAAAAAGCCGTCCAATCTAATGCTTCCGAGACATCCAGGATGGAAAACATTTACAACGATTGTAAATTCGGCTTTGAAATACGAGTAGCCTATAATAATTTATAAGATGCACCTAGCATGTGCCATCGCTGCTCAACCCGTCGCTGCCTTGTTACCTCGGAGGTTAATAATATAACAGAGCCTCAAACTATTGTCCAATGTACACGGTGAGCTGCAGAGTTAGGGTCGGAGTTTGCTAATACAAAATTGAATAGGCCATAAAAAATGCATGGTATATTGTCACCTATATCTACAACGCAATGCACAAAGATAGTAGAAGTAGAGCTTTTTATGACAGAGCTCGTCCGGGGAAGTACTATCGCCATGCTTTTTTCTGCCGCTAATCAGATTTGTTGCAATGCTGCTTAGCGGCAGAAAAAAGTAACACACGCTCTGAAGGGCGTGGTTGCCGGTGTAATTACAGGCCCATACGGCTTAACACCTACGTCTGTTGCAGTCCTCCTTGCGTGCTCTGTGAAGTATTACTGTTTTTAAGCGATAGTTTTCGCCTTACTACCAGGTGGGTCTACTGCTTGAACCCTCAATTATTAGGTACTATAAATAAGAAAAAAAAAGGTTTCATTCATTAAATCCAAATCTGAAAGTGCCAGCCAAAAAAAATGTCCTATATTTTGTTGGAACATGACCATTTAAACAGTTCTTATTATGACGCCGAAGCTGTAGGACTTTGTTTTTATGAGTACTAAAATTTTTATTTTTCCAACCAAATTGAATGTTAATTAATACGATCTAATAAATAATGTTTGGATGGTCTGGTATTAACAAAATACAGCGAATATTTTATAGGGCCGCCACTTTCACTCTTGGACCAAATAATATGTTTGAATCGTAGTTTACAATGATTTTCTATAATTTTTACCGCGATATGAATTACGCACTCTGACCGCATTTTGAAGTAAATTTGTGCATTGGGTTACAGATAAGTGTTATTTTCCATGTATTTTTTTCGTTGACACTTCGATGCGCTAGCAATCCCAGAACCTGTTATTTTATTGCTATACTTATTTGCAGTGCCCGTCAATTGTTGAAAACGCCGCTCGTAATAAGCATGATAAATGTAACAAAGAATCGCTAAAATATTGTATTTATAATGATATGATTCATGTATTATGAAGAACGCATTTTTATTTATATTCTAAGTGATATCGGTAATTATTTTTGATAAATAAAACTGGAAAATCTAGTGATCCGTCATGACAGGTGAAATGCGAAATTCAAGATTATGACGTCACGTCTATATAAATATAATTAGGTGCCACTTGAACTTCGAAAACCTCTGCTAGGTACGTATAAAGTATTTTGGGATTTCAAACCATATAAGTTTTTTTTTTTATCAATACCAAAATTAATAATATTTAGTTATGGAACAAGGACTTATTATTAAGGCTCAAATTTGCCTATGACGTCACAAGTACGGGCGTGACACCCAGCGAGCTTTTCCGCGAAAATTTTTTTTTAAATAATTTAATACCTTCAACCTTTCATTTCTGCATAAAAAAGATCTTTAGTGGATATAGTAGATACATACTTCTATCTTAGAGCACTTTTTCTAAATTTATAATCATGCGTATTAAGGATACATCGCTCTTATCGTTTTACCTCAGACTCTCTGAATTTCAGAGCGACCATAAAAATTGAAGACACTGCAAATAGCTTACAAAGTATTAAACGATAACCGACGCATCGCCATGATAATTGGCATGGCACCTTAGTTTAGTTGAGGCTCACTCACGCCACTATTTATATTCCTCCGAGGTAGTAACGCTTCTCACATAAAAGTTTCGAGATCTTTAGTACTTCTTCAAACTTGGACCCAAGAGATAATTATTAAAATAACATTCTCTAACTCTTGTAAGGAGTAGGTACCTATATATATACATTAAAAATAGGGAATGATAAATAAAATTATTATACATAATCAGCAATTTTTTTTTCATTACTTTAGAACGGCAAACGTTTTGTATTTGTCCTTCAAAACATAATCGCATTGTTATAAAATATATAAAAAAAATAACGAGAATTAAAAAGTTATATTTCAGTGGCAAGAAAATTAAAAGATAGCTATGTCGTCAAATTAAATGTCAATAATGCTTCTTTACTTTGTAGGTTAAAATTATGATGTTTTTTTCTGTAACTTAGAAAAGGTATTATTAAAGATGATCGCACATTCCCGCAAGACCTGCAAGAAGCGAAAAAGTGCCTATGCCGCGTCCGTTACGCTCGACTGAAATATGCATGCGATCAACTTAAGTCAGCGAATAACATTAAGTAAATACCGAAACCCCAGACTAAAGGTAAGCTGATTTAAGCTAAATAATCGACCTGTGTAATTTAAGTGGAAACCGGTTATTAGCGTTTGTACACTAGTCAATAACATTAGTAGAAATTAACATTGTTTTCTTTTGGAATACTTGTTAACACAAGATGTTAGGTATTTTTTTTTTTATTTAATGACAGTTTATATTCATTAAAATAACATATTTCTGACAAACATGTCTGGCTTTACAGAGTAGATATTAGGGAAATGAGTACGTACGTAATAAGTTATAAGTTAACTTACGAAATGTTTTATGCTCAAAAAAGTAGCTATCCACTTACACTTCGCAATCAAATAAATTACCGTTTTCTTACAAGAATTTATTAATAAGCAGTAACTTAATACCGCTGATGTGCTTAAGCAACCACAGGTTAATCTATACTGACCTATTAATTTTTTTTCCTTCCCTTATAGGAGTACTAAATTTGATGTCATGGACAATTTTCACCGCAAGGTCCGTGTATCTTTTACATTTAGTCTATGGCAACGAATCTGGCGGAATTACATGATTTGGACGAGCAATTTATTACCAAGTATCGAGATGTATCTATTAGCCCGATAAAAATAAATTTTATAGTGAGAATAAGTCACTAATAGTAACAAATTAAAAAAAAACTTGGCTACATAACTTCTATGAAACAATCGTGATTACGGCAAAAAGGCTAGAACGTATCTTTGAAAGCAAAGCCGTCTACGGCAAAAGGCATCTCAAGATAAAGACAGAGTTTATCTGAGAGATCTTCTGAAGTCTGAGTCCTTCGAGGCCTCTGCATGGCTTACATGGCATTACAAAACCATGCATGGATTGGAGTAAATCTGTGCCGTTCACCATTGTTGCAAAGTATATAGGATATTATTAAATAAAATTGCGCAGCCCTCTCTAATATATATAATATTATTAAATCCTTTATCGAAAGCTAAGCTATGCTGCAGTGCAAACCGCATTAAGTTAAAATAATCATAAAAACTAAAAAAGCATATAACCTTATTATTTTAATCAGACTGGTACCTAGTTACGTAACTATGATTAACCTTCAAATTAACAAACTCTTTATCTTTATAAAATTAGTTTACATTGAGAAGGCGGCGCAATTTTAATTATATATATCTCTACAAATAAAAATAAAATATTTATGTATACAAAATACAGGGAACTATATAACATCACATTGTAAAGCGGCAGTGTTAAATGCAGGTATGTTTATAAAGTAAGCCAGCCAGACCTTTCTCATTTTCCAATAGTCAATTCTCCAGTCAATCCATATACCAACAATTTATTCAGAAATTACATAGATAGTCTGATTCATTTTTATAAACAATAGCGTTAACAGACATTATAAAAGGTGTTTCAACGTTCTGGTACAGAGCTTGGCTGACCAGACATAATACCTGTATTTATCGATAATCTCGCCCAGTACCTTATTAGACACATATAATATTAATATTATGCCGACCAACACTTCTAATATGCCGTAATATACCATAAATCTAAACTGCCATCCTTATTCAGTTATGATCCAAAACGATGTCGTATTCATAAAAAAAATTGTTCAGTTACATTAAATAGATATTAATTAAGGAGCCGTAAAAAATTATATCCAACTTTATATAATATCATATAGTATATAATTGTTATAAGTTTTTTTTGTCATACACATGATTTGCTTAGTAAAAGTCTACCAAAACTATATCTCATTACTCCAGCAAAGGAAAAATATAAATCGAAACATTATTTCTCTTCTTTAATGGAAAATATAAAGTTATTAGTTTTAAACCAAGCAATTGAACTATAATTCTATTGAATTCCTGATTTATTACATTTTAATCCTTTCAGTATTTTGCTTGCTTGCTTGCTTGATTTGGATACTCATAAATTTGTTTACCGGATTTTCCATATTTTAAAATAATATTATGTCAAAATAATCCACACAAACACATATTGTCAATGATCTTTTTAATTTAAAATAACAACAAATTATGTTATTTATTCATATAAACCAATAATATTCAGTTTCATCTGTTCTAAACTACCTAATCTACAATTTAAATGCCACATACTAAACCTTACAAAGATATATTATAAAATTAAAGAACTTCAATGTGAAGTAAAGTGCTTCATTTTGAAATGCATGTTGGTTAATGATAGTAATTTAACATATAAGTGTGATAAGATGGTAACGAAGAAAGTTGAAGCTTCAATCAATAATAATATGTGCAGTGAGTCTTCGAAGAGTGTCCATGAAATATATGTTTTCTTTCACGATTCAGAAATAGGCTCTAAGCCTATTTCTATTAGTTTGCTAGTGAAAAAGTAAATGTGTTTATTTTTTATGCCCTGACAATAAAAGCGATACATTTTTAAGCAATTTTAAACTGTTAGGTTTTTATAGGACTGTGACATTAAGGACATTATTGATTGACTTGAAGCAAGGTTTTGACAGCTCTAAGGGTTATATTATTAATGCAATGATACTATAATTTTTAACATAGAAAAAGAAAATAAATATTAATAAACAAGTCTCTGCAGACAGAATGTGAAGTAATATTTTTATTGCACATTTCACTCTAATGTTTTGACAACAGCCACTTTATGAGTAAAAGAAAATATATTTTTACACACTTTAAAATAATATCTCTGGACCACTATAATCTAAGAATATAATTTGTATCTATAGATGAAGTAAAACAATATACCATAAAATTAGAAGGACTACAATTTATAATTGGAATTAGAAATATAGAAAACTACATACTCATAAAATATATACATGATATTATATAATATATATTTTTATGCAGACTATAAAAAAATTTAACACAAAATTATAGTATTCACTCAAAATAAAAGTGGATACGTGAAGGCTGCTTTTAACACAATCATCATACTTATTGTATGTGCAATGAAAATGTTAAAATATATATACCACATGCAATAATGTTAAGTTACAATATTATCATTATCCATAGTTCATGTTTAGGCAAAGAGAATGAGCGACGAGTTGACGGCGGCTGGAAATTTTATGATTATAGCACAAACAGTTCACAACGAGAATTAATTCCAATATTAAATAGTAATACTATCCAAATACATCTAAGCCGCACAATGCTACTAAAATCTTTAAACATATTTTTATCAGCACAGGTTTGTACAGCTTTCACAGTCAAACTACTCTGGTTATTAAAAATATATTCACATAATCTAATTTGTAAAATAATGAAGACAAGTATGTAATTAAAATTGTTAAATAGCATTTAATGTTGCCAAGCTACTTGGACGTATCATAACCATGCTGGATTGTTTTCTCGTTGTGCATATGAATTGAAACCAGAATATGGTCTAACTAACGGTCCAATCTAAACCCCAACGCTCTGATACCTTTAACTGGGCAGCTGCAGCATCTTTCAGAGAAAATAAGTGTGTCATTTCTTGTTCTGTCTTAGCTAATGCAATAGCTTTTTCAAATAGCTCTAATGACCTTCGTAGATTGCCACTGAAAAATTACAAATTTGAGTATTAATCTCAGAGAACCTTAAATGTTATTGGAATAATTATAGAGGGGCTTACTATTAAGAATACAGCTTCAAGTGTTGGTAGTAAGCTCTTTGTTTATCCTAGCAAAACAAGTAGCAAGTTACATATAATATGTGAATGCAAGTGATAATCATCATCCTGAGCATGATTGATGTTCTGAGCATATTATAGTCCTATGGCTAGGCACAGCCAACCTATTTCATAGGAGAAGAATTCAAAGCTCAAACTTTCATAACTCTCTGTTGCTACCACAATGAAAGCAGACTATTTTCGCAGTTTAAAGCACTCTAGAGTGCTTAGGATATTTTTATCACAAACAAAATCACAATAAGAGTGAAAAATCAAACAAATATAAACAGCAACATCATAATTGTTTACCTTATATAGTCAAATTAATTAAAAGTAAATATAAGATGACATGGTTAACTTAATACCATTTTGAAATTTATTATTTCAATGTTTATTTTTTAAGAAATCAATAATAAAAATCCAAATCCTCTAGAAAAAAACCAGTTTTTAAATTTCCTACTTTTGGTTCTCTTGGGGTTTACTGACCCACCTCAATACAGGAAGATATAGGAAAAACATAAATAATTCACACTTGGCAATTGACTTCTATTATATAGAAGATTATTCATTGAAATCTGTGATATAATCTTCACATTGGTGCTGATAGAATGGAAATAAGATAAATTGTGGACATAAAAGATAAACAAGTCAAATACCAATTGATAACCTTTATCTTCTTAACTTGCATAACCAGAATAACAAGGTTAATCATAAATTTTTAGATGTTTGTTAATGCATAAATCATATTAAATATGTGGAAACAATTCTTACCTTTGTACTTCAATTGTACCAAGTGTCTCATATGCAAAGTCACATTTGTCATCAATTTCAATAGCTTTGTTAATTAGTTTTACAGCTTTCTCAAAATCTGTGCTCTTCTGCAACTGAACCAGTCCCTTGTGTACATATAATGTGGCATTATTTGGGTCAACAGCTAATGCAGACTCAAACAGAGCCTCAGCACGACCCCACTCCTGTTGATCCGATAGAACTTGAGCGTAGAGAATGTACACTTCAGTACATCTTGGGAATCTCTCTAGAGCACGCTCAAAGTCTGCTCTTACTTGTGTCAAAGCTCCAATATTTTTGTGCAATTGGGCATGTCTGTAATCTGCATAACATTTTTGAATGTAAGCAATGGAGAAATCAGGATTAAGCTCAACAGCCTTTGCAAACTCTGCAGTTGCCTCGTCCATTCGTTCCAACAACAAATACACTTGACCACGATGATGATATATATCCGAGTTGTCAGGGTCCAACTTTGCAGCATTGGCAAAATCTTCCAAGCAGCGTTCAGTGTTTTCTAGTTGCGTGAACAGCGAAGCTCGCTTAATAAGAGCATTAACTCTAATTTTTGAAGGTGCATCACTATCAATTACCTTTGCAAGGTCAGCCTGTGCCTCGTCATGTCTGCCAAGTAGGAGATAAAATGTTGCTCGTAGGAGTAGGGCTTCATACATGTATTTTCCTTCTCCATCTAACTCTGATGTGCATGCATCAACTACAGATTCATAATCCTGAGAATCCAGTGCACGCTTAGCATTTGCAAAACCACTAGTATCCTTATCATCCACATACATTTTTGTAATGGGATCTTCAGAGAAAGCAGAAAAATAAGTCCTGATAAAATGTTTGGATGGCATAACAGGTTGTCTTTTAGCGAGAGCTTCGCGAGCATGTTGTCGGCCGAGGGCTTTAAGAATTCGATCTGCATTGACCAAAGAACTTTGCACTTGGAATCTTTCAAGAATGCAGGCAGATGTTACATCTTCTAGAGCAAGCACAAGGTCGCCACTTTTTTCAGCAGCTCGAGACCTCCGCAAAAACGCTTTGACATATTTTTCATTGAGTTTAAGTGCAAACGTACAGTCTTCCTTGACCTGCTCCCACATTTCTCGTTTTTCGTAGCAAGCAGACCGGTTCTGATAAAAAGTAGCCAAATCAACGGGGCGATCAGGTGGGCACGCCTCAATAGCTTCGTTATACAAAGAAATAGCCTTATCGTATTCGCCTGCGTGAAATGCTCGGTTTCCGGCACCCTTCAGTTTCATGGCCCGTTCTATAGCACTTTCCGCAGCTTTCGCAGTGTCTTCGTTATCTAAGGATATCGTGGTCTTTGCTTTCAACTCCGCAACTTTTTTCTTTTCAGGGTCCTCTAATCTGTTTCTTAGATAAAGGTAACCTAAACCGATTGCCAATGGAGCACCGAGTAGGATGGCTAGCTGCCATTTAGGAAAAGGTGTACTACCCGTCGAAGCCATCCTCTTTATTTCAAGAAAATCTTAACGATTCACCATTTATTGTATAATAATTAAAACACTATAAGTGTACTAGTACTCCAAATTTTATGATTTAATCCAAGTTCTTTCTATTCCTATTTTTGATAACCTTTTCATTTGATTGACTAATGACCACAGACAGAACACTAGAACACTTTATTTTCTCATGACTGAGTACAGCACAGATAGTCCTAAGTTTATTCTTTTACCCTATGGTACAGTACATAAACTTTTAGTTGATGGACTGAAGCCAATCAATACAAGTAATGTTTTTAAAGAAGGATGCTTTCCCATTGGCTTCAGTCCATCAACTAAAAGTCTATGTACTGTACCATAGGGTAACTTAAAAAAGTAAAAGTAATCAAATATCAAGTAACTAAATAAAAAAGGCGGATAATTTTGTTGTTCAATACAATTCTCTAAATAAACCATATACACAAGTCTATTAAAAGTGCTATCCCTTTCACTGCAAAGAAAAGCATTAATTTTAGACTTTTTAATTTAGTCAAGTTTAGAGATTTGTGTAACAGAATTGGCACTATTATCGACATTGTAGGTCTGTACTCTGTGGTCACACACAGTGTCAAAAGTCAAAACTCAAAGTCAAATTAGCAAAATGAAAAGCACCCAGGAAAAGCTGGAAGCCGCATGAAAAATCTAAAAATCAAAACATCATTAACTGGAATTGCCTTTTAAATGTCTTTAAGTTGAACCTACCGTCAATCGATCGACATTATTAAAACCTAGGTCCCATTGTAATTCAATTTACAAATAAAAAATTTAAAATGTTTGCAACAAAACTGATTAACATAGTGAGTATTATACTTTCCTTCATGTTTGTTGAAGTACACACATATTATCCAGCATCCTGGTTATATCATCATTAATGTCCTAATTCAGGTTAAACCAAATTTTTTATTAAGAAATTTCGCTGTTTTGCGTAATAATTCAGCACTTTTGTGTCAACAAAAACGGCTCAAGAGTGATTTATATGAGCCAGATTATCTTATTGTAAGTATATTTTATTCTTAAAGTCTTTAATTTTTTTAATTGCATTGTGCATCACACTCCATTCTCATCCCACTGCTTCTGATACTAACCTCACTGATCCAATACAGGTTGGTGGGCTATGGGTACTTAAATAAAATGCACAGATGTTCACTTATCATATAACACAGTCATCCTTTTTTTAGGGTAATAATTGATGGGCCAATCTCATGGTAAGTCAAAACTGTTAACTATAAACTGAGCAATACTTGGCAGGTTATGCGATGAATGCATCCTACATAGTCCTGCCCAGTGACCATCACCCTGGGGCTTAGGTGTAAGCCTCATATGATTGTGAATACCCCAGCAACCCCATCAGAATGCTGGTTGGCATCAGTTATAAAGAGCTGTCACAGGAAAGTCTAGTACTACTTAAATATAATAAATTATGGATATTTATACTGGTTATCTAATCAACTGTGTGTATTTCAGAGTATGCAACCAGATGAGCCTATTTATGATTGTTTGAATTTTCAATTGAAGGGATACGATTTCACTGTCCTTGAATCATGCCAAAAAGAAATACATAGATATGCTGAAATAATGGGAATACAGGTTGAGGAATGGTTTGTTCATTTTATTTATTAAAAATCCTTTTTCTTTGCAAGGGAAATGTTTCCTGATTGATTGAGAAGGGTTACGGCTGTCTTCCACCACCCTGCCAAATGTGGATTGGTAAACTTTGAGATCAGTGTTCTGGAATATACCCTTATGGTTGCACACTCTGTCAGTACTATATGATTTATTTAGTTGTATCACTGAAAATTCTTATGAGCTAAAAAATTAAAAACACTTATGCTATTAATTTAACTGTCTTCTACCCTAAAAATTTCAAAAAGTAGCTTTTGAACATTATGTTTTGTTGATACACATAACATATCTCTCTCTCTCTATGCTTAATAAATGCTCAGTTTCCACTACACAAGTCTCCGTCCTGCAAACCAATCTTAAGATATTTTTTTATTCATTTTTCGGAAAGGAGGATATTCACTGGAATACCCCTCAAAATCAAACAGCATGTAAACATACAATCTGATTATGGCTGGAAAAGCTTATGGCAGATAGATATAATGTAAAAATTTCATTTGGATTTACAGTTGGGCAACACCAGCACAGCAATTGAAAGTACAGCGGTATAAGCCTTTAAGCACTGCAGTAGAATCTGAGTATCATCTTAATGTTTATGAAAGGAATGTACAGGTAAATTAAAATAAAGTTTTCTTTTTATAACATGATTGTAATATAGTTGTATAAGGTTCACGGTGGTCAGTAAAGTGAAAGGAGAAAATAAATAAATAAATATACTACAACAATACACACACGCCATCTAGCCCCAAAGTAAGGGTAGCTTGTGTTATGGGTACTAGGATAGCTGATGAATATTGTTATGAATATAATACACATAAATACTTTTAATAAACTGAAAAACATTCATGTTCATCACACAAGCATTTTCCAGTTGTTGGAATGGAACCCACGGCCTTGGACTCAGAAAGCAGGGTCGCTGCCCACTGCGCCAACAGGCTGTCAATAGCTTGCCAAAAATAAACACATTCAAACAACCAGTTGGTTGCAGTCTAGGATGGTAAAGGACTGAACGGTTTGGCAAATGGCAGTTATATTAAACCCCACATTAACTTGGAACCTCCCACCTAAAACCAGATTGCTTACAAGTGTACTACAGTCAGTGGCTTGCACAGGAATATGAACCAGGGTAAGCATAAAGAAGTAAAATGGCATACAATGGCAAAATTCTCTTCCGTTGCCAGTTATATGGAAATGTAGGCAGCGCTTTTGTGCATGTACAAAGTGCACGCCACTGACTACAGTGGTCAACAAAAATACGACCCCAGCAAACACACTGCAACCGGAAGTCCGGAACACAATGCTACTTGGCGGCAAAAAAAAAGCAAGGCGGTAGTTATTCTGCGGAAAAGCTCTGTCACAAACAGTCTTTCTCTTTAAAATCCCAAAAACTCCACTACTACAATTTGTATTTTTACTACTACTACATAAAATTAATGAAAATATAATTTTTTCGTTAATCATTTAGGTTACCGACGTGCCTGCATGGGCTCTCGGAACGTTGCTGCGTGTATCGCGCGCCTTGCTCCCAGAAGGATGTACGCTTAATGTTCATGAGCATACACCAGAACACGAAGAAGTTCGGTACGTGCCCGACAACGAACTGATTGATTTGAAACAACAGTTGGATGACATGGGTGGCGCACGTGTGGATAAAAAGAAGAAAAAGTAGTAATTTTCGATTTTTAAATAATGTAGGTTTTATGACTAGGTAATAAAGAATATTATTTAAATGATTTATTTTAATTTACTCTTTCTTTTTCTTTCCCAGCTTTAGCGTCGATGTTATATCATATGCAAAACATGCAGATTATTGTCGACGTAACATTTAAATATGTAGTCATAACAATGTTGGTTACTAAAACATAAGTTGACCTGAACAGTCTTCAGTTTATTGTATTATTTACATTAAATATCTATAACCAGTACAGATAAAAATTTGCCTATATATCTATGCATTTACCTATTTGTTTTGTACTAGTAATAAAAAGCTGAAGAATAGTTTTTTTTTTGGATAAAAGTATGTACGTTATCGTATAAAAAGCGTACAATACTTTGAAATATATAAGATTTAGTACACACACACTTTAGTAGTCTTTTGGTACCAAAAAAAAAAATTACATTTAATTTGATACACCCGCTTCTTTTAAGACTGAGAAATGTTTCTCTTGTGTAAATGGAAACGCCTACAGATATTATTTATTTATTTAGTATGTAGAGTTCGAATACTCGGTTGCATATTGTTGTAAATAATATTTATAAATAGGTAGCTATTAAATATATAGATAGCGACCTAAGTTTACTAACGTAAGTACTAACTTTTAGTAGCAGGAGAGCTTTTTGTGACAGCTCGTCCGGGGCAGTACTAAGGCCATTCTTATTTCTTCAACTGAGCAGCATTGTTGCAATGCTGTTGACGGTCTAATTACAGGCATATTAGGCTAAAACTAACGCGTGGGCAATATACTCGGTTCGTGAATTATTTCTGTAAAAGTTACAAAAAAAAATAATAAGTGCCTATATTTGAAGGTGCCTATACTCGGATATCAATTTCCGCCAATGTTTTTGTGTTGGTTTTCAAATGAAAATGTTACTAATATTACCACGGCCGAAGCTTTCCACCAGACCAGACCAGAGAAAATTCAGTAATTATAAATGCTGCTACCGGGATCAAAAACGAGACCTCCTTCATCATCAATCCTTGACTGATCCACTACGCTGGCCAAGTGCGGATTGGTAGACTTCACACTCCTGTGAGAACGTTATGGAGAACTCTCAGGCTGCAGGCATGCACGTTCCCTCACGAAGTTGATGTACTAATATTTTAAGTGCTTAAATTAAAAACGCGCATAACTTCGAAAAGTTAGAGGTCGGGAAGCGAACTCGGGAGGCCGAAGCCCTAACCACTAGGCCATCAACTATTACCTAGTTATATATATGGTTAGGTATTAAATCTATTTAGCCATTTCAATAGACAATGTAATAATTAGCTTAAGGTTGGATTAACGTAATTTTCAATAAAGGAATATTGAGTTTGCATTGTGTAGGTTCCACAAATCACATTATTGATACACCAAATGTTTAATCAATATTGTAGTGAGTATAATATCATTCTAGAGTAGGTACATATTACCTATGCATTAAGCAAGTAAGTACCTACTTACTTTTTAAAAATGATTTCTCAAACAACAAGTGAGAGGTAGGTCATTGGTCATCACAACACATGACTGTATAATTATTATTCAGCATGTAATGCAATCGGCTGTTTTACTAAACTTTTGTCGGCGATACCGCCGATAAGATGCTACCAACTGCCGTAACGTACCAACGCAATACAAAATATAGAAGAATAATTATTATTGTTACTTATTAAAAATGGTATAGGTACCTACCTATAAATACATCGTCATCATTATCAACTCATTATCGGCACACAACAGGACACGGCTACACTCAGAAGGAGAAGGGTTTAGACCGTATTCTACAGCGCTGGAAAATTGCGGGTTGGTGGACGTACATATGCCCTTGAAAACAACCTAGGCAGGTTGCATGTAATCCGGCCCACTATAAGTCCCTGTCAGATCGTTCGAAGGCTGTATTAATATAACTTGGATATATCTAATTTTTTAAATTTTCGCTTCTTAGAGGGTTAATTAGAAGTTAAGTTGTTAGAATGCGATAAACTCAGCAAAAACCACTCCGTTTAAAAAAATATTTTTGTCCGCATTTGATTCACATTTTTGAGAACAGTAGTACAGCCTAGGTAAGGAATTTAACCTCATCCTACGACCATTAGTTAATAAGTATTATACACGTAGATAAATAGTAGATCAGTAGTATATACAAAAATAAAATTAGATATTAATATCTAATCATCATAAAAAATAATAATATATAATCATTTTAAAAAATATTGAGCCGATTTTAATGAAACTGGAACTATGAAGTAAATACTTTAACTTAGAGAAACTTACTTTTTAACTTAGGTAATAGTTCCAATAAGTGTAATAAGTGTAACCTATATGTCGAATTTATTACCTCGTTTTCTTGAAGTTGCTTAAGAATTGTGATGGATTGGAGTACAGCTGGTCGTTTTCCCCAGAACTACCATGTTATCGCATCACTTCCACTTTCACCACATATAATTGTTGCCTATAAGGTTCGCGCATGGAAATAATGTTCGATGCGTGATTCCATGGGCACACGTACACTTAATGTTTTTATCCTATCAGACTTGGTATTCAGATGCTTGACAAGGTAAATTTGTCTAATTTGTCTTTATACTTTGAGTGACTCAACGAGACAAAATAAGAGCGTTTCGTATCGAATTAACGCAACCTAATACGATACCCACTGTTGTAACAAGTAGGTCGACAATCCTTTCCCCTCGTCAAAATAACCACCTTCTAACTTGCAACATCGCTCTGGACCGACTGTTTTCGATTAGGTTAAAAATCATAACGATTCCAAAAGTTTAGTATCTATAAAGGATTATTTAGAACCTAGCTCTATTTATAAATAGAAATTTGGATTTAAAAATAACCGACTGATAACGCGCCGAAATGCTTTTGGGCATGGGGGTTGTGTTGTGTGTGGTTTTGGGTTTATGACTATTTTGATCTGATTTTTTAATTAGGGTATAGACTACCTAAGAGGAGCTGTAATCGTGGGTTTAAAAACAAAATATGCTGTTCCCATAGTAGGTACCTCATTATCAATAATATAAGTTCCCATAGTAGGTACCTCATTAACATGGCGAATTGACGTCCATTGCTGGACATAGGTAGGTTTTTGAGTTCCAAAATCCACGGTCCTGGGTCGCTTGTTTCCAGAGTCCCTCAGAGACTCGCTTAGTGTCTGTCCACCTCGTTGGGGGTCGACCAAAGCAGTATAGTTACTTAGTACCTACCTATCCATTATTAGAATATATACTGCACCTTCTATAAAACTGGATAGGTAGGTACATATCTCTGTTTCGCAATCACAATTAATTATCTCTATCTATCCATGACCTGTCGGCGTAGGTATGTTTGTACATCTCGTTGGTTTAAGTTAGTCACATTTGCAATAAATATTCAGGGCGCGCACCTATACTAGGTGCTTACTACTTCATTGTCGCCACTCACAAGCACCAAATCGCAATCGCCACTCAATCCCATAACAGTCATTTATACCTACTTTATATGGACGAGAACTAGCGGTCGAGTTAGGCCGACGTTGGTAAATTTTATTGTTATTGAAGCCGAAGCCGTAACGACTACGCTATCACCGCTAATGATACTCATAGAAGCGGTGATAGCGTATTGGTTACGGCTTCCGCTTCACTTTTGGGTGGCCGTGTTCGAATCCTAGCATGCACCTCTAACTTTTCTAAGTTATGTGCGTTTAAGCAATGAAATTATCACTTGTTTCAACCATGAAGGAAAACATTGTGAGGAAACCGGCACGCGTGAAAGTTCTCCATAATGGTCTCAAAGGCGTGTGAAGTCCACCAAACCGCACTTGGCCGGAGTGGTGGACTACGGCCTAAACCCTTCTCATTGTAGGAGATTCGTGCTCTGTAGTGGGCCGGTAATGGATTGATGTGATGATGATTGATACTGATAGGTTTAGTATCAGTGATTATAGATTTTTCAATAGCTGTTTAAGAATTAAAAGGTTCCTATCTAAAGAGCCTATCGTAAACCTAACAAAAACTTTCTTTCGTTCCTTGTTTTATTCAAGTGTGAATATTCTTAGAAACGGTTAAAACCGAAACTTAAGGTTAGCTGACTGATGAATATCCGTAAGTCCGTATCAGTGTCCGTATTCAATATCTCTCATTATTTGTATTTTCTTCGTTTTTATATTCCACCATAAATCTTAGTTTGTGTAAGATATTCGGTATATATTCTAAGATGTTAACGAGCTTACCTATTAGAGATAGATATGCCAGTTAAACTAAACACGCGGCATCGTACCGGAACGCTTAATCGCTCGGTGCCACGTCTTTTTTTGTAGGGTAATAACTATCCATGGCCGAAGCCTCCCAGCGTGACATGAAGAAACTCAAAAATTAAAAATAACTAAATTGGCCCTGCCGGGGTCGAACCTGGGACCTCCCAATGTTATGAACACTTCGCCATACAAGTCGGCTAATATTAATCGGTCGTCGATTATCTTATGATGAGGGCGACGATATGAAGATGGCAAGATATATATGATACGAATTACGATGCCAATTGTGTAAGCCAATCTGAAAGAAGATTGGCTGACACTATTGGCTAAAATATAAAATTGGAACGAGAATTATGGTAAACTATGGCCAATACCAACAATTGCAATAATTGAAATGTGATTATTAAAAGTTTCGTAATTGACCCAAAGATGTAGGATTAGGTCATCATTTTTAATTACGAGCTTCTATTTGAAATCGAAGATGTTAGAAGTATGAAGGATAAAGATAATATTTTTTTCGTTGAAATGTAATTTATTATCATCTTGGTTTTGAAGCTTACAAAGATGTACCTATTTTATACTAATATTAAAAATAGGAAAGATTTATTTGCTTGTTCGTTTGTACCGAATAGGCTCCGAAACTACTAGACCGATTAAAACCATTTTTTACCAATAGGAGTAAAAATTATCATGAAGTTACATAGGCTAAATTTTTTTTAATATGCTATTCTTAAGAAAATAGCAATAATGAAACCTTAAGTAAAATTCATTATTTAGCGTGCGTTGAGAAAACTATTGATGATACATAAATAATATGTAGGTACCTACTACATGATCAAACTACCTTTATTACCTGCAAAAAATCATCGAGATAAGTACTGACGGTTCCCGCGGGATTTGTAATAAACCGTAATTAACGCGCGTGAAGTCGCGGGTGTTAGGAATACGATTAAGATTCAAACTTAAAACAAAATAAGATTCAACTAATTAGTCTTTTAGTTGAAAGTTTTAACTAAGATTTTACCTATACTTATCAAGACTAACTATAATAAATCTTTTACGGGTAACAGCATTCATTAATAATATTCTCTATTTTCAGGAAACAGCACCGTACGTAATATTATCTCATTTCGTTTTAAATATAAAAGAAGAAATCCCATCAATAACATAAATGGGAAATGTGTATAGCTTCCATTTTCACTATTATGTTTTTGATCAATGTTAGAAAACATTAAACGTGGTTGTCGGAAAAAATATTTCTAAAATCTTCGCTTAAAGCTCCCAAGATGGTATTGATAGTAGGTCTGATTCAATCTTAAGGAGGCCGTGTTTGCTCTGAGAAAGGTTAAGTGAGATACTCTTTCTGTTGCAAACATTGATGTTGCACTAGGAACAGTAACGTACCTAGCTTCATAGGCGTTTTGAAACATAATCAATTTAGAAACGGTGATTTTGTTAAAACTTTGACTAAACGTATCAAATGTTGATAGCTGAATAATAATTGCGCAACCAAGTTTGGTAGGTAGGTACGTACAAACATACCTACCTATTCGTTAAAATTAAAAGATAGCCTGGCCTATTCCCTCCACATGGCTTAACTCTAGTCTCTAGTGTATTCTCTAGTTACCTACGGGTAGCCAGTAGTAACCTAGTTTTTTCGTTATAGCTTGCTAGGGGTGACAGGCGGGATTTTTGACAATAGTTTGACTTAAAATTATTACTTCGCAACAGCGCGATTGGTAGACTAGCCACTACGTAGTATTCAATGCCCCATAAATGGCCCCTGTTCACAAGCAAAGTCCGCAAAGATACGCATGTCTATAAAAATATTTAACCATCTGCCAAATTTTATTAGGAACATTGAAAATGACACTGAATTTAATAAAATATCAAAAAAATACCTCATAGAGCAATGTTTTTATTCTGCAATTTTTTTTTATTTTGAGCTTCCCCAATAAAATCGGTTTCCCTACAAAACGATGTCTTACTTATGTTTTTAAAATTCATAAAATTATTTCATTTTAAAAAATTATGGCTGTACCCAAACTGGGTGTACATACTTTAGGTACCTTATAAATTCAAATTGAAATTCAAAATTTCTTTATTCATGTAGGCCTATCACAGGCACTTATGAAGCGTTCGTACATATTTGTTTACATAATTGTAACGGGATGGTGATAAATTCGTTCGCCAACTTAAATCTAAAGCTACGAGGGTTCCAAACGCGCCCTGGTCTAAGAAGAGCCCACTATAAACTTAGCCGGGAAAATTTATTTTTTTGTTATCACCATCTTCCAGTAAATTTAAATTAAGCTATGAAGCTAGAGCAATTCACACCCAAGCTTTTTTATCGTTTAAATAATCCTTAATATTATAATAGGATTTTTCTGTAAGCTTACGTTTTATATAAACTTTGAACTTATTGAGAGACATCTCAAAGATTTCATTTGGTAATTTGTTATAAAATAATATACAATTGCCCTTGAATGAATTTGCAATTTTGTGTAGCCTAGTAAACTGCACAACGAGTTTATTTTTGCTTCTAATATTTATATTGTTACAGTGCATTTTCTTTTTAAATTTTGATATATTTTTATTGACATAAATTAAATTTTCATATATGTACTGACTATGTACCGTCATTATTATATAATATTATATAATTAGATTTATTTGATATATTGTATTATAAATTAAACATTATGTATTGTGCTGAATAAATTCAAAATGAGGAGACTCTTGCCCAGTAGTCAGCCGGTAATAAGTTGATAATAATGATATTAGCGAAGAAGGCGACATTGGCGCCGAAGCTCATAACCTATCAAGGAGAGTTATTTGTATCTATCAATAAACGAAAGAAAAAACTACTGAATTTTCGTAAATTCTAGAACTAAAACACTCTCATGTTCAAGACTAATCCAGAACCGCCCCTAGCGCGGAAGCTACCCTAAAAAACCAAATCTCACCAAAATCATAAAAGATAATGGTAATATGGTATATTGCCACTAAACAGCCTTAAGGATGTAATAGTAAGTACGTAAATTATTTCTTCCTTCTTTTGTTTACCCCAATAAGCAAATAATTAAATAATTTGAAAATATAAGCGAACTTTATAAAGTTTGGTATGCAAACTCAAGCAAAATTTAGACTACTTTAATCTTCGTCCCATTTTCTGGGCACAAGCCACCCTTGCAGTAGAAAGAAACAAAGATTATAGACCTACCTAATCGAATCTTTCAGGTTGTACTCTTCGAAGCACGATAATAGGCAGCGGCAATTTTCGCGCTCCTCAGGCTGGTACGGAGAATTTCTTATAATTTTAGCCCAACTGTTCGAGTTGAACATGCATATCACTAGACCAAATAGTGTACTTCAATCAGTGGAAGCCTGGAAGCTATCTATGATACTTAACTAATTATTAAAAAGTAAAATTAATATTGTTTTATTTCTGTGCCCAAATAGCCGAGATTCGTAAAGAAAGAAAGTCAAGAATACTTACTATTTATTGCCCGCGACTTCACCTGCGTTTATTTTAGTTTTTAAAGAATATTTTTAAGTTGTGTATATGTTATGTAAATTATATTTATTATATTAAAAAATTATTAACAAACAATAAAAAACTTTTCTCTTAATTCACATGAATTTTATCAAATATAAACGGGAAAGAAGAAGAAACGCTTAATGGACCCAAAACATTACATAATACAGATAACTCAAAAAAATAAGAAATTAATTAAAAATGTAGGCATACAAAGGCGGCCTTATTGCTGCAACCCAAAACCTTTGTAAGCTGCAAGCAATCCATCCCTTCCAGGCATCATTAGTATGACAGAACATGTGGAAAGAGAGTGGGACAGTGCTATAAGCATAGGTACTTATAAATATATACCTACGGGAAACTATATAAGCAATACGCAGTGAAAGCATGATTTTCATATGTCAGACCGTAATGAACAGCATAACGGTATACATATTTTAAAAAAACGATTTTGGCTATTTTACATAATAGGTATATTATCAACTAATCAAAAATATCACTAAACAAGTAGGTAAGTACTAATAAAGGAAAGAACAACCTTTTCGATGTTTATCTAATAACTTGCAGACTTGCAAAAAATGCCTACACGCAAAGTTGCATAAAATGTACCATGAACAATACTTATCCGTCTCGTAGTCGACACGAAGCATCTTGATCCACATCCAAATTTGTTCCTATCATCTCGAAATAGTTGCATCATCGTACACCTCTTACCTTGGTTAAATAATGTACGCTCGAGAGCCAAGACGCAAAATTATTAAATCATCAATAGCCTTTATGGCCTTTATATCATCTTTTGTGGCAATTATACCTACATTGGCATTGATTTATTTTTTTCCAATCAGTTTACTAATAAACCTACTTCTAAATTAAATAGTTGTGTAGTCGAAAATAGGCTGGAGTAACCTTAAGACTACCCCTTTATTAAAAATCTTGGGTAGTAGTTGTAATAAATAAGGTCACTAAACAAAAATCAAACTTTATAACTATCCTGGGCAATTTTGCATGGAAGTCGTTTTTATAGCTTTTCCTATTTTTTTCTAGACCTCTCAGCAATGTATACAGAGAGTATCATAAAAGAGTTCCAGTAGGTACTGAACAGCACATTCGAACGGATAGATAAGCTAACTAGTAGTATAGTAGATATGTAGTGTATAACATGTATTAGTTATATAGAAAAATTATAAGTAGAATGGTCTACAACATCGATATAAATATAATCGTTGATCTACAACTATTGTAACGTCCCTGGGCCCCAGCAGGCTTTGTCCATAACTCGACTAAAACGCGACCTTAAATGCGAAGTGGGTGCTCGTGCTTTTTTGCATTCCCGCTCATTTTATAATTTTCAGTTGCTTAAATAAAATGAAACTTAACAAAATAATCTGTTATTAATTTTAAACGTACCTATTTGTTTGTTTTAATTTATCACAATTTTTTTTTCTGCATTGGAGGTAGTTTTGACTATAAAAGGACGGACCACGAAGAACTTACTTCATAACATTATAAGAATTCAGATTTTTGTTAGAACCCTAGGAAATAAAATGACATTTCAGCACACATATTTGTATGGTATTTTACAGATTAGGGAAATTAAGCATAGATTTTCAATGCAAATTAGCATATTTCTTAATAATAAAAACGCTGTTTGGCAGTTATCATCAATTAAATAAATCGGTACGTATCTAGGTAAGTCCATAGCGAAATAATTTTAAAATAAAACTGGCATCAAAACCTTGGATAAAGCGAAGCCACTATTTGTGAAACGTAAGTCATAATTATTATAGTGTTTACTTGCCTTTCTGACCTTCTACGAATATTAAATAATCAACGCCATTCATTTGCGTACAAGACCAAATAATCCTTATTTTCAAATAGGTAGGCGCACAAAGTTTCCAGCGTGGATTTCGGGAGAAACCTTACTGTGGGGCATTTATTAACATACTATCAAGTGAAAATAAATTAATTAAATCGGTGCCAATGTTATTTTTTATTATTTATTAAGTACAATAATTAAACAAAGTAAAATATAAAAATTACTACAACATACAATAAACATAAAATAACTAGGTACTACTTACTACGGTGTTTTTATTTGCTTAAAGCTTTGCCTGTAGGGGATATCACAAATACTACGCAGACGAAGTTGTTGTTTATCCGCTAGCACATAATATAAGTTGTCCCATCTTTATAATAAAAGATTTCCTCATTTACCACTCCTAGAATACTACTTTGTAGTAAACAATTTCCCAATTCACGACATCGATCGAACGGATATAATACTGTTGCCAATCGCCTACCTACCTAATCATGATCTATGCGTATGTACCTACTGTATAGGGCTGTGATTGAGTATACTCGAGTTTTCAATTACCTCTAAGTAAAAATTTTCGGACTTCGGCTTCGCTTTCGGTGGGCCGAGTTCGAATCCCAGCCTCCTCGGGGGGAAAACAAACAAGCAACCTCTAAATTTTCTGAATTATGTGTGTTTGAGCAACTAAAATATCACTTGCTTCAACACTGAAGGAAAACATCCTGTGGGAGCCTGCATGCCTGAGAGTAATAATGTTCTCAAAGGCGTGTGGAGTCCACTAATCCTCATTAGGGTGGTAGACCACGGCATTATTGTCAGTCCGCATGGTAGTATATTTTTAACTTTCTAGAGGAGAAATCTTGGACTCATACAATATACAACTTACTTACAAACTTTGATTACTTGTTTTTTGCTAATACGCATTGCCATGGTTGTACCCAGCTTCTTATCTATGGGGCAAGTAAGATTTTTGTAGGTCAGATCGTCCGCTGTTTTGTGAAAATGTTTTAGAGGGCCCTTTACCGAGTCGACGCTGAAGCCAAAACTGTATTTTTTTTCATAAAGACTTCATACATTTTCCTCTTCCCCGCTCTTCGCGTTCGCCCATGCGCACTGCAAGGATCTGGAACGACATTCCAGCTTCTGTTTTTCCTACCACTGGATTTCCTCCTTAACGAGATTTTTTAGTAAGTCGTCTCCCAAGGGTCCATAATCAGGAAAAATTGCAGCAACAGCGCGAAAAACCCAACTTCTAGACAAATTACATTTGGGTTACACTCGACACTTTATAGGATAATTGTGTCTACACCTATTAACTTATTTATCCCGAAATAGGACGAGAAAATGGTTGCCGCGAATCTTAATTATATTATTTTTAATTTTATGAACATTTTAAATTTACTTAAATATGTACTTATCAGCCTTTTTTATACAGAGAACATGCATGACACATACCACTCATTTGGGGAAACGCAGTGGTTATGTGGGACTTGAACCTACCAAAACGTCTGTGTGTCCCTCGACTAACCTATAAGCTTGAGTACGGGATGCATCGCCAAACAGATTACAGCCCTAGCTTAGCTATGCGTATGAGAATATTAAAACGTGATCCGGTAAACTTAGTGTCGGGCCATAATTGCTTCATCGTT
Organism: Pararge aegeria; assembly: GCF_905163445.1. Lineage (NCBI taxonomy): Eukaryota > Metazoa > Arthropoda > Insecta > Lepidoptera > Nymphalidae > Pararge > Pararge aegeria. Next base: position 8,136,123 of record NC_053190.1, on the reverse strand, counting down.
TGTGCTTCAGTCTACAGCGTACAGTGCGACGCAATGTTTCGCATTTGAACGCAGTGTCCACACTGAGATGTAATACATAATTGTAGGGACGATTTACAGTTTAAATAGAAGAATACAACTCTTATCTATGCGAATAAGGAAAAGTTGGAGTGTCTGTCTGTGAAATAACTGCCTCTTATTAAGCAAATTTATTAAATGAGAGACGGTTTTAGAGGATAGACCCTCCACGCTGCTCCAATGCGAGTTGGTAGAGTTAAACAATTATTGTCAGCGTTAAAAACCCCGTGCCTCAGAGAGCACGGGGCTTGAAACCACCAATTTCCTTACCTTCCTTACAGGTACTGAGAATTCTAAAGGAAAAAACAAGACAATATAATTGTCGACTAATAGTATACTTGTATAACTATCGACGAGCCCGACCAGGGATTCGAATCCCGGACTTCGTGATCCGTAGTTAAACAAGCAAACACTAGACAAACGAGGCAGTCAACAATTTTAAGAGCATTTTTCTTTTGGAAATTTATTCAATTGGGTGTTAGGAAATTATAAGTCTTATTAAAAAACAAACCAATTTTGAGGGATGGTGTCTACTAGTGTGTTAGGGTCCACTAAAAAAGAGTTTTAGTTAAATAATTTTAGGTGTGGGAAAATTGTACGAAAGGCGTACGTTTTTGTCGCGAGACCATACGAGTGTAGGGACCCAATGTGTTGGGAAGGAGAACCGCATTAATAAAAAAACCGTTGGGAGACCCCAAACTAGTTGGATAGACATAACACAACTCTTAAGAGTGAAAAAATATGTTGTCGGCAAATTTTCAGAAATACTGCGCGAACGAAGATATGAGCAACCGCAAGTCTAGTAATAAGAATATTTAAGTAGATACTCAGAGCATATCTAAACCAGAATGTAATGTTTTAATTCTGAACATCCGTAATTCGAAGTGTGATTTCTTTTAAAATATTAGAGCACACTATTTGGTTTATTTTTGTTGCGGTCTTAGATTTTTAGTGAGCAAGGTTATAGCTAAGTACCGTTGCAGTTTGGTAGCCAGGACAACCTACTGTGCTTTAAAGATTTAAGTTTGTGAGCTGTAACAAAGGTTGAGTTAAATAACTAACCTATTATTGAGTTAGTTTTCCAACTGCCTCGTGGTTCTAGTATTGTAAGCAAGTTCTGCTGCATTAAAATAAATAATAAATAAATAAATATACTACGACAATACACACATCGCCATGTAGCCCCAAAGTAAGCGTAGTTTGTGTTATGGGTACTAAGATGACTAATGAATATACACTAATAAATACTTATAATATACAGATAAACACACAGACACTGAAAAACATTCATGTTCATCACATAAATATTTTTCAGTTGTGGGAATCGAACCCACGGTCTTGGACTCAGAAAGCAGGGTCGCTGCCCAATGCGCCAGTCGGCCGTCAAATAATGACAGCGATTCCCGGGATGGGTCGAAAATTGTTCGGTTATTGGTTTTTCTGGCCAGAAACTCTCAATTTGACCCGGAGTCAGTTTATCTCTGTTAATATCACTATTATATTGTGTTTGATTGATAAAACCCGTCAACCCGCATTTGACCGGCTCGATGGGTTCTAGCTCCTACTTCTCTCCTACAAGAGAGGAGGCCTGTGCCCAGCGATGGGATATCAGTAGTTTTAGGATAATGATGAAAATGACTTTTTTATGTCACTAACGTAATACTTATTATGACCCAGACTCTTATAAATATGTCTGGATTAAAATATATATATATATATATATATATAATTACATTAAAACATACCAATATAATATTTAATAAATAACCAACTATCTACCTTAAAATTTATGTACACACAGTTTGTACAATAAAGATGTACAAACTGTGTGTACTGTGTTATAATATGTTTACCTATATTATAAGAATAAGTATGAAATAAACATGAATAGAAATTGGCATATTTAACATTATTAATTTCAAACTATTAGCCCTACTCAGAATACGTACAATAAAAACATTAGTTTATATGTTCATTAGTTTAGTATGTATCATTAGTTTATATGAAACAACCTTAAAAAATCATTATTACATCCTTTATCTATTTATTTATCGCGTCCCACTTTAAATTAAAAAGATATTGGTATGTTAAAATTAAACAAAGAATTAAAAGGTCTCCGAGCATCATGTCGGAGGTGTCCTGCTATTCTTTCCCAAAGAATATTAAAAAAAAATTATATATATATATATATCGTCTAGATTGTCGTTTCCATACCTATGCATTGTAACCTTCTAAATACAAATAGGTACTATTGAATTAAATGTTTAATATTATTATCTATACTAAACTTTTAACTCAATAGTACCTATCGTTGGTAAATATTAAGATCTGCATCGATAAACATTACTTATAAGCTATTTCAAACTTATTTTATTGTAATAGCTAAAATTATAATTATTTTTTAAACGATTTCGATACACTACCACGACGCGAGTCTAAAACATGATGTTGTGAAAACTTAGTAAGTGCTGATCGTGATCTGCTAAAATATTCTTCAAGGCAAATTAAATGTAATTTAGGCGAATAAAAACAACTGAAGTGTTTATTTTGGATTTCGAAATAATTGACGGTCTCCCTGGTGGTTTGCGCTGTGGCTTTATGAGTGTTAGGTGCCTGGTTCACTCTCCGGCAGGGACAATTTGAGAGTTTATGATTTCTGAATTTTCTCTTATGTAGTCTTGTTGAAGGCTTTAGCCGTGGCTAGTTACCCAACCAACAAAGAAGTGTCGCCAAGAGATTAAACGTTCCGGAACGATGCCGCGTAGAAATCTGTTACGGGTATGGGTTTTATGATGGCCTTACCCCTGACACCATCTTTGACAGCATCATCACTTACCACCTTTACAGAACTTGAGATTATGAAAATGGTGTATATAGCACTATATCAATCTACACTTGGCTATTGTATATCCGATTGAGGTTTTGCAGCAAAAACTCATTTCATACAGATTAGACGAGCATAAAGAGTAGTAGTGAAGGTGAGCTGTTTCATGTCTCGCCTGTATAAGCGTACTGTCAAGTTCGTGGCAACTATTTATTTTAGAAACCTCACTTAAGCAGCACTTACTAACGCAATTCAATCATGAATGCACCCGCAGCCCAGAACAGCGTTCAGTTGTAGATTTTTTGTATTTCTCGGACCCTACATTATAACAAGTTAGACACATGACACTCTTTTGGATAAATTGATAAACCTGTTTACTAATTTATCATAGTTACACGTACGCACACATGAAGACACACACACACATATAAATTCACTCTAATCATACACGCATAGACACTCACAAACACAACCACTAGTACTTGGGTACAGAAGTGATCTTTAATTTTATCATCGAGTGGGTTTGCCCTATTTGCAGAGACACAGTCTCAACTATGAGTAGTTCGGAAAACAGGTACACTTTTTACCTATGCAAAAAAAAATTGTACAAATTTGTGCTCTGTAAATGTTGTGTACTTTTGATTCCACTTTGTTTTTCTTTTATCACAAATAAAGCATTATTTCATCTTTAGAACGGGCAACACAACCGATTTTGACTAAGCATTACAATTTACAGTTACATGAGGCTTATCAAATATGCCATCGGTTAATGGACCCAGGGCGACACGTTGCAGAAAAACATGTTCCTTGACAGCCCCTCTCAGTGTTGCCCTGAATCTAGGCGATAATTTTCCATTTTCCATCTGCTTGGTCTGCTAATTATTACTAAATTAAAATCACAGGCAGATATTTTGCAAGGAGTGATAGTTACCGTGACCAACAATCCGCACTGGCCAGCGTGGTGGACTACGGCCTAAACCGTTCTCATTGTGGGAGGAGACACATGAAGTGGGCCGGTGATGAGTTGATATGATGATGATGATGATACTTACTTAATGTCGTGGAATGACGGCAGATCTGAATACAGTTGTCACCACCCCCTGTCCTCTTGATTGAAATGTCGATTGATCTTGAATGAAATATCTTCATAGGCAAATAGGAGCTTTAGTCCTTGTTTTATAGCTAAAGATTATTGATTTTGGTATTGATAACCAAAAACTTAGCAACTGAAAATTTGAAATCACAAAACTCTCGAAACACAAGTTCAAGCGGTACATAATTATGTTTATATAGACGTGACGTCATCATTTCGAACTCAGCTTTTAATCTGTCATGGCGGATTGCTGGATTTTGGAGTTTTATTTATTGATAATAAATACCGATCTCTTCGAATATAAATAAAAATACATTTTTCATAATACATGAATCATTTATCATTAGATAAAAACAATATTTTAGCGATTCTTTATTACTGTCATTATTCCTATTATATGCTTGCTAATATTGGGCCGATATTGGTGATTATTGATCGATGCATTTTAATATATTATAATAACTCACAGGGCGCTAGTGGAACTCATGCTTGACCATCCTATTTTTTGTTTTCGCTATTGTTGTTCGTTGGATTGCATGTTACGCAAAAGTACTATTATGAACATTAAATCTGCCGTTTTGTGCGACTTTGCGGTTTCTTAATGCATTTTTGTGAGTACCTATTCCATTCCACAAAATAACGCGCTCAACTTTTAAACCAAACAATTCAATGAATCCCTATAGGTCATAAGGTACCTTAATTAATGAAATTCTTTTCTACCCTCGAAAAATCCAATCGGCTTTAATGGCTTTACAGTTAGTCAGTTAACCGTTATTACTTACTTTCAGTGGCGTGCACTGGGTTTCTTACCAGGGTATGCATACAGTAGGAAAATTGCATATAATGGATAAAATCCTCCTCCTATAAGAGCTATATTTCAATTTTAGGGTATGCAGTGCTTTTGTGCATGTATGAAGTGCACGCCACTGCTTACTTTCTTAAAGATCCATGTGAACGTATTGTGTAGATAAAACATAGACGCAATATTGTTTTGGTATGGGTTTTATAAGGCAGTAGTCCTATTATAAACACGTATGCATTGGGACCACATGGAGTCACTACCAGTAAACCATCCTACCGGTCGGGTGCGCCTTTTCGATATAATAATATAATCAGTCCAATAACGCTGCAGCGGAGGCAGAGTCCAATCTATATATATACTTATTATAAAACTGAAACGGGTTGAATTTTGTACATTGAAGATGTTTTGAATTTTTTTTTGGATGACACTTTATAATCGATACTGAAGCCAAAACTTTTTCGTTTTTTTGTCTGTCTGCAGCCTTGTTGTATTAAACCAAATCTGATATAGATACAAAAAACTCAAAGCGCATGGATCTATTTTGTACTGCATGTGACAACAAACTTAGGTGTTTAATTTGTTTCGATGCAATCCATCACAATAATTTTTATTTCGTACCAATCTTCTTCATGTCCTTATCCCACGCTATATGGGGTCGGCACAACATGTCTTCTCACTTGAAGCCATGTTTTTGTTTTTCAGGAACATGACAACCGGCCGCCTGCCATTATAATTTAATACTTTTTAATTTTTTTTATTCAATTCTTATTTTGTTTTTTACGTTTAATTATACCTACCTCAAAGTAGCACATGTCAATAGTTCAAATGTAATCATTTTCAAGTAACGTTGACTCATTTCGATAACTGGATGAGTGGACAAAGTTTTATAGTGATTTTGCTTGATTAGACTTTCACTTCCTGCCCTGGAGAGCACGTTGATTTCTTTACGGTTATGTCACTGACATTTGATTTAAATAGTTAACCTTTGGCCAATTTTTTTGTTTATCCTCCACGTGAAAAGCAGTCTTTATAATTGAAAGAGGGTATGATGCTGATGATTGATTGTCGTTCGAATGTTTAAGAAAAAAATTTATTCCATAAGTTTCCCATTATTAGATCAAAGGATCAACACTTTAGAGAAATAATAATACAATATTTTTGTTAAAAATTATGCAGTGACAACCATAATACCAGGAGTGTTGTATGTACTGGTAATTATTAAAATTTTAACTCACACACACGTTCACGATCATTGACACACTTGTATGAAAATGTGATGACAAATAATTGCAATTAGTTTACAATTACTTAAAAAATATTTATCAATAATAACACTACCTGTTATTGAACACTTATTAATGGTTGATTTGAAATGAAAGTGATATATATTTATATATATAATATTAACGTACCTAATTAAAAAAAAAAAAACACTACTGCCGAACATCAAACAATTTTATTCGTCAATTTTTGTTGCATTAAAAAGTCATGGTGGAATCAAAACACACATAGCAACGCTTCATACACGATTCCTGAAAACATTAAGTATCTCCTTTTTTGGGCTGTTGCTTATTAAACATCTGCGTTCAGAGGTCACATATATTATGATAGACCGTAAGTTGCTGCTGAACGGTGAGTGAGTGGTTATCTGCTGAGATGAGCGCTGTTATTTCCTTATTCGTTAAGACAAACAAATGCTCTCATGTATAACGCAATATTACATAAAGTCTTACAACGTTTCATATACAAGCTTGCACGAGAAAATTGCGATATAATGTTTATATCCAACAGGATGTTGTTCATCGACTTGTCGCGGCATTTACAATATTTACAAAGAAAGAAAAGAAAAATCAAATAAAGAATTCCTTTATTTGAGGGACAAAGCTACCAAATTGAAGTGGGACTGTGCAGGCCATGTAATGCGCATGCCCGACAAATTATGGCCTAAAAAAAAATTGACGGACTAAGCAGATGGTCATGATGGTAAATGAACAACCGTCGCTTATAAACTCATCACTTCTTCAGGCTTGTTACAAAGTGTCGCCCTTCAACCTGGATCCATCCCTCTAGGTAACTGGGAGTTTCGACCCCATTACTAGCATAATAATTCATTTCAAAATAGGAAATAAAATGATAGAGGATTGTCCTCTTCACTTACTACCATCTTAAGACAAATCTCCGTCTTGGTTCAAAATTGTAGGTCCATTTTAGTTACATGTTTGTACATCGTTTTGGCATGGCAACCGTTGATAGCCCAGTGGTTAGGAGCTAGACTTCACTATCGGGGCGCCGAGTTCGAATCACAGCACGTACCTCTAACTTTACTAAGTTATGTGCGTTTATTTTTTACCAATTAAAATATCACTTGCTTCAACGGTGAACGAAAACATCGTGGGGAAGAGAAACACCTTCATGCCTGAGAGTTCTGGATAATTTTCTCAAATGTGTGTAGAGTCGACCAATCCGCACTGGGCCAGCGTGGTGGACTACAGCCTTAACCACTTCTCATTGTGGGAGAAGACCCGTACCCTGTAGTGGACCGGTAGTTGATTGATATGATGATGATGATGATGACATGGGTTTTTGATAGCTGTTTTCGTAAACCCACTCTATATTGATATTTGATAACAACTCTTTATAGTTGCTCGCATCAATAGATAAGCTCTTCAAGACTATCCCATTTTTGTTATTTGCTTAAGCGTAAGCTTGTAGAAAAATCCTATTATATTATTAAGGACTACGTCAACGATAAAATGCTTGGGTGTAAATTATTGCTCTAACCAGGTTGCTTTTTAATAGTTTTTAAATGACAAAGTGAGATTGTGAAAACGAAAAAAAAAAAATAACAACCGGCTAAGTTTGTTGTGGGCTTCTTCTTAGACCAGGGCGCGTTTAGAACTCTCGTAGCTTTAGTTTTAAGTTGATGAGTTTATTTATCGCCATCAACTTACTGCTATGTCATATTTTACATGTAATGTACGCATCAAAAGTACCATCTATTTGACTTAGAAATATTTGACTTTGATTTTGACTTTGAAAGTTCTTACAAATTGCAAGTCCCCCCACTTTAACGTTAAATCTTTCAAGTTTTTCAAGGTTACCCTGGAAAAATTCTTTTAAGGGGCTATACCCTTCCATTGGATACTGCAATAACAGGGTTTCACTTTCACTAGTGTTAGGGAATTGGTTATAACCATTAACAGATTCCGTGGCATATGCATTCAATGAATACGTCGAGTAAACATTGAAGATGTTATTGTGCCCATCTTTTTATTGCGTTTAACTATATAGACTTGAATTTTGAAAGGAATAAGAGACATTGACTTTGAATTGGTATTTTTAATTATACCTCAAGCGATTATTGAGAAAAAGGGCCTTGACAACGGATGGATGTACCGACATCAAAGTGATACTAAAACCGGTCAAGTGCACGTCGGACACGGATGGTTCAGTACCTCAGAAAGAAACGTGAAATTATTCATTTCATACTAAGGGTTCGGTAGCCCGAAAAGACGCATCAAAGCAGCATACTGGGTCGCTAAGGTACCTCCGTCGGTGACCGACTTTGGAAGGCTGAGGCATGTACCCTTTCTCCGACCCTCGAAGAACATTTTAATGACCGGGACTGAACTCCCACCTGGTGATTATCGTTACTTAAGAGTCAGAGTGCTATTATTTCAACTCTCCAACTCACGTTGGAATAGCGTGGAAGGTGCTCTAAATCGCTCTAAGGGCTTGTCTCTCAGGCTGATGGTTTTACTCTACGTAAAGAACTCTAATAAGTATCAAACATTTGCAAATCTTGGCTTCGCTGAACTTAGTGAATAAACAAATCTCTCTGCACGAG